>NC_080833.1:78987604-79612604 GCF_030435755.1 Ochotona princeps
GGGTCACTCTCCCACCCAGCATGAATGCTTCCCCTATTATTAGCATGGTACGTTAGTGTGGTACACTCATTGTAATCAATGAAAAAATACTGAGACATCGTGGGTGGGTGTTGTGGTGCAGCTGCCACCTGGGGCATTCACATCCCGCAGAGCACCTGGGTTACAGTAGGAGCTTTGTTTCTGATTCAGCTTCCTGCTGGTGTGTACTCTGAAAAATAATGGTTGAAGATGTCCTAAGTGCTTGGGTTCCTGCTATCCATATCACCACACGGGAGACTAGAATCACATTCCCAGAAACTGACTTCTGCTTGGTCTTGTCCAGGTAATTGCAGGCATTTGGGGAGTAAAGCAGTGGATGGAAAATAACTAAGTCTCTCTGTCACTCTGCCTTTCAAATATACATAGACAAATACAGATCAGGAACTGTGGCACAGCAAGTAAGCCACTGCCTAAGTTTATTTGCATTATGTATATATTTCTTGGTGAAGTGTCTTTCTAGAACTCTTGCCTGTTTTAAATAGTGAATTGTTTTCTTTTTGTTGAGCTTTTAAGAGTTCTTTGTATAGTTTGTTTACAACTTACTTGCCATACATATTTTGCCAATATTTTCCCTTGCTCACTGTATTGTCCCTTCATTCTCTTAGTATAGTAGAAATTTCAGATTTTACTGAATGACAACCTATCAATTTTTTGTCATGCATTGTGGTTTCGTTAATGCATCTAAAAATTAATTGCTAGAAGCAGGTGTTTATTGGTTCAGATCCTGGGGTCCCTACCATCTATGTAGGAGACCCAGATTGAATTCTAGTTTCCCAGTTTCTACCTAACCCAATCTCTCCAAATTGTGCAGGCATATGGACAGTGAACCAATTAGCAAAAGACTGCTTTCTGTCTCTGATTTTCAAATAAACAAAATAAATTAATTAAAAATTTTAATTAAAAGAATGAAAATGTGGGGCCAACACTGCAGCAGAATTAGTTAAGCTGCTGCTTGTGATACTAGCATCCTGCACCAGAGTGTCACTTCAAGTCCCAGCTGTTTTGCTTTTAATTCAGCTTCTTGTTAATGTGCTTATGAAAGTAGTGGGTAATGTCTCAAGTTTTTGAACTCCTGCTAACCATGTAGGAGATCTGGATAGTGTTCTGGACTCCTTGCCTTGGTCTGTGGAAACCCTGGCTGTCACAGCCATTTGGTAAGTGAACGAACAGATGGAAGATCTCTCTGTATATATCACTTTTCCAAATAAATAGATAAATAAAGCTTTAAAAAGTAATACAGGACCCGGCGGCATGGCCTAGCAGCTAAAATCCTCACCTTGAACGCCCCGGGATCCCATATGGGCGCCGGTTCTAATCCCAGCAGCTCCACTTCCCATCCAGCTCCCTGCTTGTGGCCTGGGAAAGCAGTTGAGGATGGCCCAATGCATTGGGACCCTGCACCCGTGTGGGAGACCTGGAACAATTCCTGGTTCTTGGCTTCAGGTTGTCTCAGCACTGGCCATTGCGATCACTTGGGGAGTGAATCATTGAATGGAAGATCTTCCTCTCTGTCTCTCCTCCTCTCTGTATATCTGACTTTGCAATAAAAATAAAATAAATCTTTAAAAATAAGTTCCTGATTCATTACTTATTGAAGGTCTTTCATTGTTTAAGTCTTAGCCAACTCTCCCTGATTTATCTTTCTTTTAAGAAGATTAATTTTTTTAAGATGTATTTATTTTTATTGGAAAGGCAGATACACAGAGAGCAGGAGAAACAGAGAGGAAGATCTTCCGTCCAATGATTCACTCCCCACTGACTGCAATAGCCAGTGCTGCACTGATCTGAAGCCAGGAGCCAGGAACCTCTTCCAGGTCTCCCACGTGGGTGCAGGGTCCCAAAGCTTTGGGCCATCCTCAACTGCTTTCCCAGGCCACAAGCAGGGAGTTGGTTGGGAAGTGGAGCTGCTGGGATTAGAACCAGCGCCTTTATGGCATCCCGGGGCACGTTCAAGGTAAGGACTTTAGCCTCTAATCCACCACATCAGGCTCTGAATCAGGGATTTTTTAGCACTAGTTTTCATGAAACTGAATTTTTCATTGATTAAAATCAGAATCTGAGACATCCTGAACCCCCCAAAACATGGAAATCACTTTGGATGCCACCATTATTGTTTGTATGGCCATCTATTTATTACCTTTTTATTTGCTTGTTTTTGCTTGTTTTTTTTTTTTTTTTTTTTTTTTGGCTTTTTATCCTTTTATTCCTGCTTCTTCTCTGGGGGGTATCCCAAAGTTCAGTTCATCATTTACTAATTTCCAGGTCCTTTGCTTCACAACAAGCTTATTCATTCCTAATTTTGAAGCATTTACATTAATCAGCTAATTTTGATTAATTACTTCCAAAGATTATTATTCTCTCTTAACTGAACTTCAACTCATCCCTCCCATTTCCACATGGACTAGTTCTGATTGGACTCTCATGATATCTCAGATTCAGATTATCAAATGTAAGAATAGTGCATCTAGGGGCTGGTGCCTTGGCTCAACAGGCTAATCCTCCAAACTGTGGCACTGGCATTTCATATGCATGCTAATGCGCATATGGGATCCCAGCACTTGCGAAGGGGGATTTAGCCACTGAGCCATCATGCTGGGCCCTGTATACCTTTCAAATTAAAAAAAAAAAGTTTTTTTGAAAAATATTTATTTATTTTTATTGGAAAGGCAGATGGATATACAGAGAGGAGAGAAAAAGAGGAAGATCTTCTGTCCGATGATTCACTCTCCAAGTGATCGCAATGGCCAGTGCTGAGCCAATCCAAAGCCAGGAGCCAGGAGCTCTTCTGGGTCTCCCAAGCAGGTGCAGGGTCCCAAGGCTTTGGGCCATCCTCGACTGCTTTCCCGGGCCTCAAGCAGGGAGCTGGATGGGAGGCAGGGCTGCCGGGATTAGAACCAGCAACCATATGGGATCCTGGCACGTGCAAGGCAAGTACCTTAACCATTACTCTATCGTGCCGGGCCCGGTTTTTTTCTTTTTAAACAACCAAATTTCAACAAATTGATTTTTAAACAGTTTTTTTTTTTTTTTAATTTTCTCTCTAAAAAAAAAAAAAGCTTTGATCTGGCAAGCAGAGGGAGACCCCGCAGAAACCAAGGCTGAAACTGGGAACTGGTAACTTTACCCAAGTCTCTCCCATGGGTGTCAGGGATCCAACTAGCTAGGCTGCAGTAGCTGGAAGCCGCAGTCAGGAGCCAGAGGTAGCTAAGAAACTGTCACTCCAGCATGAACAGAGGCACCTGAGTTAGGTTAAATGTCCATCTCTTGGCTTTTAAATCAGTGATTTACAAATGTGGAAGCATTGAATCTACAAATAGGAAGGAGCTGTGTGGAGCTAAATGGAGTGATTGGACTGGATAGGCAGAAAACCATGGCGTCAAACAGAGCAAGTAATCTTGAAGCATTTCAAGATTAGTCTCCTTACAAGGCTAGAAGTGAATTTCTGTTGGTGTAATGGAAGTTGGGTATCATTTCCTTCCTGAGTTGTTGGACAGCCAGATTTACAAGTGAACAACTTACATTTTGGTTTGATGATCCAAGTTCAGCGTGAGTAACTTCCTTTGGGGCCTGCTATCTTTTCTTTTACATGTTGAGCAGGTGCATGCCGAGAGCAATGAAACCTTTCCTGCCGTCCTCCAGCAATTAGTGAGCGTCCTTACTGCCTCGCACCCTGGCCAGCAGTTTACCTGTGCATGTTTGGGATTTCAACCATTTTAATAGGACTGTGGTATTTCACTGTTGCTTTGTCTTGATTTAATTTATTTGAAACAAGTGTGCCTTCAGGGCTGTGCGGGCTACTTGAGGAGGCAGTATTAAGAGGAAGTGACCCGGAAACTAGGTTGCGGGGGAGGTACCTGACAAGCCTGTCTCTCATGGAGAACTTGCCCGGTGGTGGGTGATCACCTCTGGCTTGGCTTCTAACGGTTGAGGGCCTTCTACTGGACACCCTCCGTGCTACCCACTTCCTCAGGCATGGTGACTGGATGTGTCGCCTGGTGTTGGGAAGGCACCTCAGCCTCTGCTTGCTCGCCCGGGTCAGCCGCCACCCGTGGCACTGCTGCCAGCTCGGCTGCGGATGGACCTTGTCCAGCCGCTGGTCCAGGTACGCCCGGGGGTAACTGAGCCTGCGGAGGGGCTGCTGCTGCTTCTGTTCCGCTTCCGCCATCTTGTTGGCTTCTTCAAAAGGTGGTTGTTTAATTTACAATTCCTTAGTGGTGTATTTTGCTAAGGATCTTTAAGTATGGTTCTTTGCCATCCATATATTTTCTTTGCTAAGTTGTGTGTGAAAGTTATTTTATGTATTTTTAATTGTTTTCTTTTTCTTGAGTATTGAGTCTTGTAGGAAATTGTCTTGTATCAGATAGGTATTTTATAATTGTTTTCTCCAAGTCTGTGGTTTATTTTCCCTCTCTGTTTTGATTGTCTTATTTTTTTATGTCAATTAAACTTATTTTGCAAGTATGAGTTTATACCAGAGAATGAAAATTATCTAAGTAAGATTTATCCCTTCATTTCCTTGAAGTAGTTTTTTTTTTTTTTTTTTTTTTTTTGGAGTGGCTATATTTGTTAATCTCTGGTTTATTGAAATTTACCTTTCAAGAGTACAAGTGTGGCCTAGAAAAGAAAAAAAGAAAATTTTCGGGCCTGGCGTGATAGCCTAGTGGCTAAAGTCCTTGTCTTGCATCCACCGGGATCCCATATACGTGTGGTATATGTCCTGCCTATTCTACTTCCATCCAGCTCCCTGCTTATGGCCTGGGAAAGCAGTAGAGCATGGCCCAAACCCTGGGAACCCTGCATGCCCATAGGAGACCCAGAGGAAGTTCCTGGTTCCTGGCTTCAGATTGGCTTGACTTTGGCTGTTGCAGACACTGGGGGAGTGAGTCAGTGGGTGGGAGATCTTTGTGTCTTCTCTGTACATCTGGATCCTCTACTGCAATCAGTAACGTGAGAAAGGTGGACAATTATGGGTGAGAAGGTAGAGAAACTGGAATCCTTATACCTTGTCCACACTAAATGGCATCTTAAAGAGAAGCATGCTATTCCCATGCAACTCAGCAGTTCCTCTAAGAATCTAGAGAAACAGCAAATGTCTACACAAAGATTTGTACACAAATGTTCAGAGCAGACCTATTCCAACTTAGAAACAATGCAAATGTCCTTCTGGTAATGAATGGATAAACCAAATGTGGTCTATTCATGTAATGGAGTGTTAATTAGCAATAGGAAGGAAATAACTATTGACTGGTACAATGTGGATGAACCTCAGAAACATGCTGAATGAAAGAAGCCAGATGCCAAAGATTAATTAATATGTGAATCCATTCGTATGATATTGCTAGAAAAGCCAAATCTATGAGGCCGATTGCCTGGTGTTGGGGTAGAAAGCAAGGCTGATTAAAAATTGGTGTTGTGTTACTCAGTTTTTCATTACTGTAACAAATACCTGAGACAGGCTACTTTATAAAGAAAAAAAGTTTATTTGGCCTTATGGTTCTGAAGGTGCAAGATCTAGCAATCTCATCTAAAAAAAGGGCATTTAAAAATATCTGTTGGGGCCCAGCACAGTAGCCTAGTGACTGAAGTCCTTGCCTTACATGCACCTGGATTCCATGTGGGCATCAGTTTGTGTCCTGGCTGTGTTGTGGGGTGCGAGCGAGATCACACCAGACATGTCTAAGGTTTATTAAGGAGTCTTTATTAATCAAGCTTGGAGACAATAGAGCACAACAGCAAATCACAAGTCCATACAGTAATCCACCCAGTCATAATCCAACCAATCATAATCCTAAAAGGAACAAATTGTCATTATCTTTAAGTCTATCCATTAAGCTGAAAACCTATGTCCCAGCTTTCCCAACAATATAAGTTATACATGCAACGAATAACCTGGACACACTTACAAAGCTGCAGACATTCACTTTTCCCTGGCTTCTCTGCCCACATTCTTTTTTTTTTTTTTTAAGATTTATTTATTTTTACTACAAAGTCAGATGTACAGAGAGGAGAGAGAGGAAGATCTTCTGTCCGATGATTCACTCCCCAAGTAAGCCACAACGGCTGGAGCTGCGCAGATTCGAAGCCGGGAACCAGGAACCTCTTCCTGGTCTCCCACACAGGTGCAGAGTCCCAAGGCTTTGGGCTGTCCTCGACTGCTTTCCCAGGCCACAGGCAGGGAGCTGGATGGGAAGTGGAGCTGCCGGGATTAGAACCGGCGCCCATATGGGATCCTGGCGCGTTCAAGGCAAGGACTTTAGCTGCTAGGCCACTGTGCCGGGCCCTCTGCCCACATTCTACTACTGCTAGGCCTCACCCCTCCTGGAACTCCAGATAGTACACAGACCAGAAACAACATTATTATAACCATTGCCTCATCTAAGCAGTACACAGGAACCATGCTCAGGGGATTACCTGTCCTGTGTCAGCCAAGAGTCTAGGTGCCAGAGTAATGGAAGCACCTGTTCAGAAAGAGTGAGATCCCCTGCTTCATGGGCCTTTTAAAGGGGCTTGTGAGGGGAGTGGTTACACAACAATGCAATACCATCCCCTCTCAGTTGATAGGTGAGTCACAGGTGGGCAGGAGCGAAAACCTAAGTGTTGTGGGCTAAGGAGTTGATTAGTGCTCGTTGGGATGGACAGGAACAGGAACTGGGCTTGTAGCTAAAAATGCCTAGACTAATTGGACTTGTCTGCATCCAATATCCTGGCTAAATTAGGACGTCAGGGAAGTGGTTGAGGATGGAATTATCATTCCATTGCTGTTAGGACTCACCTTCAGGACAGAGGTTGAGGGACATAGCCAAATTTCATTTGCCCACTGTCAATGGGTGCTGGCTATCACTGGCCGCACTTCCCATCCAGCTCCCTGTTTATGGCATGGGAAAGCAGTCGAAAATGGCCCAAAACCTTGGGACACAGCACCCACATGGGAGACCCGGAAGAGGCTCCTGGCCCTTGGCTTTGGATCGGCTCATTTGGAGCCACGTGGGGAGTGAACCAGTGGATGAAAGATCTTCCTCTCTGTTTCTCCTTCCCTGTGTAAATCTGACTTTCCAATAAAAAAAAATCTTAAAAAAAGATCTATTTACTTATTTAAAGTTAGGGTTACAAAGATAGAGATATAGGCTGTGAGTTTCCATTTCCTGGTCACTACACAGATGGCCACAACAAATAGGACTGAGCTAGATCAAAACAGGAGCCAGAGCTAGCTCTGTGGCTCAATTGACTAATCCCTCCACTTTCAAGTGCTGGGATCCCATATGGACACTGGTTCGTGTCCCGGCTGTTCCACCTCTCATCCAGCTCCCTGGTTATGGCCTGGGAAGGCAGCAGAGGATGGCCCCTAAATCCTTGGGACTCTGTACCCACATGAGAGACCTGAAAGAGGCTCTTGTTTCCTGAGTTTGTATCAGCTGAGCTCTGATTGTTGCAGCCGTTTGGGAGTGAACCAGTGGGTGGAAGATCCTTCCTTCTTTGTTTCTTCTCTGTGAAAATCTACCTTTCCAATAAAAATGAAAAAAATTCAAAAACAAGCAAACAATCAGGAGGCAGGAGTTTATTTGGTCTCCTATGTGAGTGCCAGGGGCCCAAGCACTTGGACCAGCTTCTACTGTTTTTCTCCAAGCCATTAGTAGGGAGCTGGGTCAAAAATGTAGAAAGAGGTACACAAATGAGGCAGCAGTGCGGTAAGTGGGCTCATACAGGATGCTGGCATTTCAGGCAGTAGTTTTGTTTGCTGGGCCACAGTAGTTGGCCCTGATAATGGCTTTCCTGATGACAGAGCATTGAGGTGGCAGATTACTACAGGGCAGGAGACATGGCATCTGTGTCTGTTCTATGTAGTTTCCTTTTCCTTACGAAATCTCCCGAATGCAATCTAATCACTAATCCAAAATCACTTCTCCAAACACCATAAATGGATAGAGTTTCCACCTACTTAATACAGCTAAGACTTTGCAGACAAAACTAAGTCGGCAGGTCAGGAAAGGGAATAATATTCAAACCACAGCAAGCAAAGGATTTTTTTTGGTGGGGGTGATGGAAATTTTCTAAAAGTTGATTGTATTTGATGACCACACAGTTCTAGTCCAGGGTTATTGTGTGTTTTTTTTTAATGGATTGCAATATAATATTTCATGATTATTCAAGCAACAGGGAGGGAGATGTGCCTCTGCCTCTTAATGATTCTCCAGAATATGATACACATCACTTCCCTCTTGCATCTTATTGGTTAAAGCCATGTGTGATTTCAAGTACAAACCAGTGCAGTTTGACTATGTGTCTAGAAGAGAGGAGAGCCAGAATATTTGATGATCCTTGAAATAAATGGGACTTATTTTTCTTCCTAAGTTTCTATTCCATGGCATGCTGCTTAGTTAAACTGGCATTATTCTTGCAGATATTCTTTGTATTTTTCTCTGACCCACTGAGTTTCCCTGAGCCCCTAACTAAGCATTTGGTTTTCTTGAATATTTGGTTGTATCTTTTTATTCCTGTGTTTGCAAAGAAAGAAAATATATCTGTATTCACTGTACTCCGCCGCCCCTTTTTTTCTTTTAACAAGAGGCATCATTGACATGAATGCATGAAGGAATTTTTCATCCTTTTGTGGTGAAAAGCTAAAAGGCCAGTGAGTAGAATTATGGGAAGGTAGGTTGTAACTCAACACAAGAAGTAATTTCAGTAATTCCCTGTTTACCTGTGGTTTGAATTTCATGGTTTCAGTCAACCATGGACCTGAGAATACTATATTGAAACTTCTAGAAATAATTTATAAGTTTTAAGTAGCGCACCATTTCGAGTTGTATGGTGAAATCTCAGTCCCACTCCATTCCTCCTGGGATGTGAATCATCTCTGCCCTGCATATGTATATTCTATAAGAGGTCTTCAAAAAGCTTATGGAAGAAAATATGAAAACCTATGCATATCATGTCATCCACTGGCAAATCCGATCACCAGAACAGAGTGTGGGATGAGCCGGGTTTGGTTGCAACAAAACCAGTACACATTATGCAATGACAGGGCGTGGTTGCCTGTACTGGATATGAATGCAGCACCCATCCAGCACACGTGAGATCCAGGAAGGGAAGGGGCAGAGCTGGCAGGGGGATTAAGGGGCTGGTCCCCTCGCCGGACAGCTACTCCCACTGGAGAGCGTGGGCTGGGATAGAGACAGATCCGACTAAGCAAGGCTACAACACCTGTGCTGAATGTGGACTAGATCAGGGCCGCAGCATCAGCTGGCAGAAGCTGGCACTGGGGACTAATTCTGTCGAGTCAAATCACAGGACCACCTAAAGAGTGCATAAACCGAGACAGAGAGACCTGGGAGGGAAAAGTGGGTTCCCCCTTCTTGGGTCACTATTCCCGTGGGAGGGCATGAAAACTAGGATGGGGGCTGGGATGGCTAGATAGAGAGGTACTCAACAACATCTGTGAGGGCTGGATGGTTGAGTTGGTTAGATAGAACTAAGCTTTAATACCCATTGACAAGTACCAGAGCCAAATGGGATGTGGGACAGACTGGTCTTCTGCTACAGATACTGGCAAACCAGGGTAGGGGGTGGGCCTGATGGGGGTTATTGTGGGTCGCCCCGACTAGGCTGCAGCTCCCACTGGTTGATGTAAGGGCCGAACCAGACTGGACTGCAACACCCATTGGTTCCAGTGCAACTCGGGACCGAAAACAGAACCAACACAGCAATTGCAACCACCAGCAGATCGGGGTGATGGACTGTGCCGGGCCCTGTGCTTGCTAGAACATACAAGAAACTAATCTGGGAATACCTCAAAGTATCTTTGGAGATCTCCCCAATCGAACTGCTGGACTCAGAACTCTAACCAAGAAAAGACAGAAGACAGAACAGGTCAATCATTCATCTCAGCTATATGTTGGCAGCGAAATATGGGGCAAATGGAGGCTTTATGATGGACCATATCAATCAGTGGACGACCTCATCGAGCGAAACTGGCAGCGATTCATAACTGGAGAACTATTAACACCACTTGAGCACATATCTCAGAGCATGCCCCACATCCGGGACTTGGGGTGGGCGGGAAACCGGGTGGGGCTTCTCCCTCAATATCCCCCTTTACCTCAGATACATGATGGAAACAATATTGACATAATTGCATTACCCACTTCCCTATCCCCCTCGAACCTTTTTTTTCTTTTTTTTCTTCTTTTTCCTTTAACTGTAATTAACTATGTAAAGATTGTCAACAATACAATAAAATAGATTAAAAAAAAAGAAAACCTATGCATAGCATAAACATTTTTGCACCAAAATAAAATTTAAAATTCAATCTCCTGGACCTCTTTGAAGTCCTTTATATATGACATCCGCCTGTCAGTCATTTTTTAACCGTGATGATTAAAGGATTGACGATCTTAGAATTGTAGTGCTTGTGATCAAGTGTCAACACCTTAGAGCATCAATGCGGATATGCCACAGAGAAGTTGTAAAGTACTTCCTTTCAGTGGAAATTATTGACTTAGGAAAAGATTGTAGTTTTTGCTAAGCTCAACAGTATAATAAAGTATCCTGAGAGATCAATCACATAAGTTTTATTATGATGTACGATTATCTTTCTAGGTGTGTACGTTAATCTCTTGCTGTGCCTAATTTTTAAATCAAAGCTTATTACAGAAATACATACATGGGAAAAAAATTTTTTTGGAGTTTGATATTATCTGAGGCTTCAGC
Organism: Ochotona princeps; assembly: GCF_030435755.1. Lineage (NCBI taxonomy): Eukaryota > Metazoa > Chordata > Mammalia > Lagomorpha > Ochotonidae > Ochotona > Ochotona princeps. The sequence continues at coordinate 78,998,351 of NC_080833.1, forward strand.
CATCCAATGGAGTTCTTGAAATATCCCTCACTAGATACAGGGGGACCAGTGTTAGAGTTTCTGTAACGAAACAGCTGCCTCTGAGGTGTTAAATCACTGAAGATGGTGAACTTGAGGCTTGCTGACTACTTGACAGAAATGTTGAGAATTCAGACCAAATGTTTTATTATATTTAGCTGCACAGTAAATATACCCGTTTGTGTAACATCTTTATGCATTTTTGAACTTTTTTTAAGTCAAAAATCTCTTCAATGTGTAAAGGGCATGGATGAATTTATTACAGAGTAGGTTGTAAGTGAATTGGGATAAAGTGAAATGTGAAAGGTAGTGAGGTGAACTTGAAAGATCAGGACTATTAGGACAAGCAGAGTGGAAGGGAATGCCCAAGATATTGTAAAAATTGAATGACTGGATAGCACAAATATGCTTTTATTTGCCAAGTTCTGGGATCAGAGGTTGGGGGAACCCCTTTTGAAATATGAGTCGGTGCACTCAGGCAGTAAGTAGGGTTTATTTATTTTTTTTCCCAGAGACAGAAAGAAATGGCATCCATGATCCCTGCGGTGTATCAGTCAAAAATATAAAATTGTAAAAATATTCTGACAAAATTATAAATGTAGGGAGCACATGTGGCTACGAACAGGAGCGAGAATTGCAATGTACCGTAGTGTACGTCAAAGAGACAAACATGCGCTCTCACAGTCTGGCAGCTGGAACCCCTGTCGGCAGCAGCGTACCGGGCAGGAAAAAGTTCTGTATTGCTGAAACATGCCACCTTGCACGGGATTATTCGAATTTCGTTAGTTAGGAAGAACCGCAAAGGAGGGAAACCGAAAAAAGAGAAACCCCTCTCATCATCGGGTTTGTGTGTGTGTGTGTGGGGGGGGAGCCTTCCACACAGCAGCTCCTCATAAGGAGTTCGGGGCTTAACAAGATCTAATTCTGACATACGAAGTCTCCTCCCGGTTGAAGGAAATTCTAACCGCAGACCTCAGGGTTTGGACAAAACGTGGTTCAGCCGAAGTTTTCCCCCCACGTAAAGGAAATCGGCCCAGCAAGAGGTGCAGCGTACTGTCTCGTTTCCCACGGAAGGTTCGACGCGTCTCCCCTTCCCGAAACCCAGCGCAGCCAAGCCGGCGGCGGGGAGCCGAGCGCTCACTATTGTGTTAGCACCGGCCGCGGAAGGACTGAGGCTCACAGCAATGTCAAAGAGTCCCTCTTTGTTCAGCCCCGGCCCGGGCCGCAGGGCGCGGTGTTCTTCCGCGCTCGCCGCGCAGTCCCCGCCCCCGCCGCGGCCCTGGAGAGCTGCCATTCGGCACCGGCGTCGCTCTGCGATCCCAGAATGCACCGGCAGTCCGCGGGAAACCAAAATGGCGAAGGGCTGTAGCGAAGTCGGCTGTGTTTGAGGCCGGTGTTACGAGCGCTCAGTCTACCTGCAACCCTCGTCCCCAAGGACCTCCGTTTGTGCGTGCGTATGTGCGGGGTGCCCGGTGGGGCGGGTGCCCGGTAAGTGCTCGGAGTCGCAAGGGAAGCGCCCACGGGGACGTGATTGGTTGTTTTTTCCTGTATGAAGCGGTTGGCACCACTGAAGTGACCGAATGAGGTGAGAGACCTTGGCCTGGGAACCGACTCTTCCGGAGGAGGTGGAGGTGGGGGAGGAGGAGGAGGAAGAAAGGACGCCAAGTATAAAAGGGAAAGATGGAGGAGCAAGGTGGGGGTGGGGGCTCTTGTCTGTGGGGTGCCTTTCCCACATCTGCGTGTGGGAAAGAATGGGTGGGAAGGAGTAGTCAGTCAGCCTAGTGCCGGGGAACACTGGGGCTCCGGTAGCCAGGAGGACGTTGGGGAAGTCGGTTGGAGGAACGAGATAAAAGGTCGAGCCGGGGAAGCTGTGTGTGGAGGGCAGGAAGGAACCTGGGGGCGGGAGAGACGGTTGGAGGGGCAGGATGAACCTGGTGACGAGGCGGTGGGGAGCCGAGGGGAGGAGCCGTCAGGAAAGTGGGGCCGAGGGAGATGCGGGGAGCCGAGTGCAGGGGCGCCGGGGAAGGCTGGTGGGGATTGCGTGTGGGGCTGGGTAACTGCATCCTGGGAGCCAGCCCTGGAAGCTTGCAGGGGAGGAGGAGTGGGAGGAACTGGAGGTGGGTGAGGGGGGACCCTGTGTGGAGCGCCTGGAGTGTCGGAGGCGTTGCTTCGGGCTCGAGTCCGACTCATAGCCCCTGCTCAGATGGAGGGGAGCGTTGTATTCGTTTTTACCACGGAGATAATTACGGTTTAAGGGATTTCAACCCATTTGCCAAGATTTAACATTTCAGCAGTGCCAGAACTCTTAACTCTGTGTGTTTTTACAATCTGGTGTCCTTGGTTGTGAGAATTTCTTTGGAAGCGACTAGAGGTAACAGATGGTTTTATTGGGGTGATTGGATGAACAGTGAAGGTTCGTGAACAATGGGAAAAGGGTTATGGAATGTTATTTTATTGTTGAAGACATTTAGCTTTAATAAAAGATAGAAACCATCTTAGACCAATTCAAGTGTAAAAAACCGAGGGAGGCCTATATATAACATACAGGAAAGCACCATGTGAGGTCAGTACGGAGCTAGAAATATGTAAATAGTGTCTGATTTCATTTGACTCCAGATGCTCCCCTCGTGGTAACTTTCTCCTTCAGATGGATTCCATGTGACCCTCCTGTATACTACCTTGCCGATAGGCTGGTTTCAATTTCCATGTTTCTAAATCTCTTTTGAATTATTGTTATTCTGTAGGGATATGGGTGCGGTGAATTTCAAAGACAGTTGAACTTAAAAGTATTGTGAATAAATAATTAAATGTACTGAAGTTCTTAATTGGCCTTTTCAAAGGTTTGAAAATGCTTCAGATGCAACCATTTTGACCAACAGTTTTTAAGTTAATCAGTGGTTTAGTTTACCAGAAAAGAGTTTTAGGTTTCTTAATATAAAGTGCTGTATTTTTGTGTTTGGCATGCTAGGCACTTTCCCAAGTATTTGCAGTGATAGTATTGAGAGAATAGCGCTTGCTGTTAAGTTCCTAAATATAAAATGTATGTATGTTCAGATCTTAAAATTTGCTCACCTAATATTTTTGAAGTGCTAAAAATGTTCTAAATATTTGAATTAAGAATGCACCTGCTTCCTGCTAACTGCAGATTTTTAATACGAATGGACATTAATGCAAATATATGAAATGCATAAGCAAATTTTAGAACTTGATGTATAGAAATCACCTGGCTAATCCTTGTTTCTAGATGAAACAAGTGTTTTTAATAGTGCTTTAAATTATGTCTGTGGCCTCAAAGCTCTCTGAAAGGAATTTGATTCTGTATATTTTGCTATGGGTCATAAACTAATGTTGTGGATTATAAATACTCATACCTTTTCATTAGATCTTCGAAGGGATAATTTGCTTTGCTTGTAAGAGAAACACGCATAATTTTTACAGTTGACTTGAGGAAATTGAAAGTATAGTGGTGGGCTATTTTAACAAACGGAGAAATTTGCTTCTGGGGAGTTGTCGTGGCCAATGCCTGTAGCGTGATAGTCTTGAATGTAGAACCTAAGTGCTTCCTGAACAATATTCCTTGCTTGATATTTTTATGTGTGTGTCCCTTGTGCTTTAGGAAAATTTGTTTCTTGTGAAATACAGCCCTCTATTAGAATGTAGAAGTTTGTTGATATTTCTTTTTTTTTCAAATATTTACTTATTTTTATTGAAAAGATGGATATACAGAGAGCAGGAGAGACAGAAAGGAAGATCTTCCTTCTGATGGTTCACTCCCCAAGCGGCTGCAATGGCCAGAGCTGAGCCAATCTGAAGGCAGAAGCCAGGAGTTCTTCTGGATCTCCCATGCAGGTCAGGGTCCCAAGAGCTTGGACTGTCCTCAACTGCTTTCCCAGGCCACAAGCAGGGAGCTGGATGGGAAGCAGGGCTGCCGGAACTAGAATCGGCGCCCATATGGGATCCCGGTGTGTGCTAGGCGAGGACTTGAGCCACTACACTATAGTGCAGGACTCGATATTTCTTTGTTAAATTCTTATTTGGGAGGCAGGGTAACAGGGAGGGATGCAAATAGGAGGAGAGATTTTTTTATGCACTAGTTCGTGCCCCATATGCCCCACAACAGCCAGGGCAGGTTCAGGCTGAAACCAGGAGTCCAGAACTCTTACCTGGGTCTCCCCCAGGTCAGCAGAGAACCAAGTACTCAGGCCATCATTTGCTGCTTTCCCAGGCGCATTAGCAGGAAGCTGGATCCAAATCAGAGTAGCTGGTGCTTGAACTGGATCTCTGATAGCTGTGCTGCCAGGACTGCCCCTGTGATATGTATTGTTAGGATGTTGCTGTCCTGTAGAACTTTGTGTAGTGATGGCAGTTTCTATATTTGCTTTGTGCAGAATGCTAGCATTAATTACACTAGTAGTGTAACTGGTGATGCTAATAACTGAATTTATAATTTGGCTCACTAGTAAAACTAGAATTTAAATGCTTTACGCAGTAGTATTGGACAGTATGGTATTAGGAGTAATTGTATTCACGTATTAGGAATTGTCATATCTGTTAACCCTGGAAGCCATAGGAACCTAAAGATGAAAGACTGCCTTGGAACTGAGGAAGTTCAAAATCTCCCTGTGCATTATAAGGTGAATTATTCTTCATTTTTACCACATATAGTGTCTTCTGTTGTGACAAAATAATCATCAAGCTATGACCTCTCTGGTCATTTTCCCTCCCTCCCTTCCTTGCTTCCTTCCTTCCTTCCTTTTTAAATTTATTTATTTTTTTATTTGAAAGACAAATTTACAGAGAGGAGAGATAGAGGGAAAGATCTTTCATCTGCTGGTTCACTCCTTAAGTGGCTGCAATGGCCGATGCTGAGACAGTCTGAAGCCAGGAGCTTCTTCTGGGTCGCCACACAGGTGAAGGGACCCAAAGGTTTGGGCCATCCTCTACTGCCTTTCCAGATAGTAATGGCATTAGCTAGTTAGAGAATGCCAGAAGAAGGAAAATACTAGGAAGTGTTATTATTAAGTTAAAGGTATTGGTAGAATCCAGATAAAATTGTCTAGTGGAGGCAGTTGGAAAAGGGTCTGAAGCATGAGAGCCAGGTTTGAGCTAAAGTGATTTAGAAACAGTTAACAGATGAAGATTAAGTGAAGCATTAGGAAGATATTTCCACTTAGGATAGACAAAACTTGCTGAATAAGAGAATGGAACCCTGGGCAACTTAACAGTGAACAGGTTTAACAGAGAGGGAAAATCAGTTTAGAAAAGGCATGGTTGGACAGATGGGGAAAGAGTCATGTACTGTGGGTGGCAGGCATCACAGAAAGGAAGACAATTTGAGCAGATAGGCCAGGATCTTCAGTTGACATGCAAAGGTTGAGGACAATGAGAACTGAAATCGGAGCATTGTCTGGCAGTTGGTCATTTAGAGATTAGATGCCATTGATAGTTCTCAGGACAGAACTCAGTTTATAACTTGTGAAGCAGAAAATGCTTTTCTCAGTTTATTAATGAAAAAAATGTATTTTTAAACTTTTTAAGAAGATTTTTTAAATTTTTTTATTTACAAAATCAGATATACAGAGAGGAGGAGAGACAGAGAAGATCTTCATCTGAAGATTCACTCCCCAAGTGGCCGGAACGGCCAGTGCTGAGCTGATCCGAAGCCGGGAGCCTTTCTGGGTCTCCCACATGGGTACAGGGTCCTAAAAGCCTTGGGCTGTCCTCGACTGCTTTCCCAGGCCACAAGCAGGGAGCTGGATGGGAAGTGGAGCTGCTGGGATTAGAACCGGTGCTCATATGGGATCCTGAGCGTGTTCAGGGCGAGGACTTTAACTGCTACGCTATCGCACAGGGCCCTAAACTTTCTTTTTTTTTTTTTTTAAAGATTTATTTATTTTTATTGCAAAGTCAGATATACAGAGAGGAGGAGAGACAGAGAGGAAGATCTTCCGTCCGATGATTCACTCCCCAAATGAGTTGCAACGGGCTGGTGCTGAGCCAATCCGAAACCAGGAACCAGGAACCTCTTCCAGGTCTCCCACGCGGGTGCAGGGTCCCAAGGCTTTGGGCCATCCTCGACTGCTTTCCCAGGCCACAAGCAGGGAGCTGGATGGGAAGTGGAGCTGCTGGGATTAGAACCGGCGCCCATATGGGATCCCCGGGGCGTTCAAGGCGAGGACTTTAGCCGCTAGGCCACGCCGCCGGGCCCAGGGCCCTAAACTTTCTAAAACTTTATTTTGTTTTTCACTCTATTCAGAATTGGAAGGAGAGACAGATAATTCTGCCATCTGGTTCATTCACTAGCTGGCCCCAGTGGGGTCAAGCACTTAGGCCGTCTTTTACTGCCTTACTAGGTACATTAGCAGGGAGCTGGATCAGAAGCCAGGCCTTGAGCTAGCGCCCATAGGTGTGCTGGTACTGCAGGCGGTGGCTTAACTTGCAGTGCCCCAGAGCTGTCCCTTGTTTTTGATTCTGATTGTGGCATATATTTGTCAAAGGAGAGTTGTAAAGGGTATAAAAAAGAGGAAAGATTATTCATAAAGTGAGGGCTTTGTGAGTATGAGTTCTCTAGTACTGCTGGGAAGAGGCATGTTCTCACAAAAGTAGATTCGGTAAATGTGGCTAGGTTTAGGGTGAGTACATGAGAAAGTTAAGAAATTTCGTGTTTCGTAGCTTGTTTTCTCTGAACTAATACCTGGTGGATGAAAAAGTTCAGTGCTCCAACAGAAATTTCATCAGCGGGCTTGGCAGCGTGGCCTAGTGGCTAAGGTCCTCGCCTTGATCCCATATGGCCGCTGGTTCTAATCCCGGCAGCTCCACTTCCTCTCTATCTCTCCTTCTCTCAGTATATCTGAATTTGTAATGAAAATAAAATAAATCTTTAAAAAAAAAAAAAAAAAAAAGAAATTTCATCAGCTTCCTCTTTCTGCAGTAACTAACATCTTTTTAGTTATTTCCTTGTTGACCTGGCGTGGTCGCCTAGTGGCTAAAGTCCTTACCTTGCATGTGCTCGGAATCAGTTGGTATCCCGGTTGCTCCACTTCCCATCCAGCTCCCTGCCTGTGGCCTGGGAAAGCAGTTGAGGAAGGCCCAAAGCCTTGGGACCCTACACCCACATGGGAGACCCTTCGGAAGAGCTCTTGGCTCCTGGATTTGGATCAGCGCAGCACTGGCCATTGCGCTCACTTGGGAAGTGAACCATCGGACGGAAGATTTTTTTCTCTGTCTCTCCTCCTCTCTCTATATATCTGGCTTTGCAGTAAAAAATCAGTCTTTAAAAACAGCTATTTCCTTGCACATTACATTATGTATATGAATTAGTTTATGTATATGTCTATTTTTCAGCTCATTGAGATTTTGGCATTTTTTTTTCTGTGACATTTGGCTGTTTTTTTAAGCATAAATTTTATTTTTCAAGGGGATAATTTTTTTCCAGATTTGTTTACTTTTATTGAAAAGGCAGATCAGATTTATGGAGAGAAGTAGAGATAATTAGAAAGATCTTCTATCCACTGGTTCACTCCCCAAATGCCACAGTTGACAGAACTGAACCTATCTGAAGCCAGGAACCAGGAGCTTCTTCCTGGTCTGCCAGGTGACTTAGGGTCCCAGGTCTACCTCTGTTGCCCTGGTATGGAGCTGGCATGGAAGTGGATCAGTGGGTATATGAACTGGTGCTTGCAGGGGAACCCTTCTGGCACTTGCAGATGAACAATTAGCCAACTGAGTCATTACGCTAGTCCTTAAATACATTATTTAATAGCATTATTTTTACTGTTCCTGCGGAACATATGGCACAGTGGCAAGGTGGATGTAGAGATGTCAAACAAGTAAACACATGGCATTGTTTATGTAGTATTTTCCCCAGGATTATTTAGTCTTGATTTCATTCATGGAGAAAGAGATGCAGAATGTAGAGCCTACTACCAAGGTAGTTGACTTGCAAAAACGTCAAATGTCTGGAAAAAGCAGGAACCAAAGGTGTAAATGTAATCTTCCGCATGAATAATTTTTCCCTACCTTTTTGTATTTTCACATGTTAGAGTTTTTTTTTTTTTTTTTTTAAAGATTTATTCATTTTTATTACAGTCAGATATACACAGAGGAGGAGAGACAGAGAGGAAGATCTTCCATCCGATGTTTCACTCCCCAAGTGAGCCGCAACGGGCCGATGCACGCCGATCCGAAGCCGGGAACCAGGAACCCCCTCCGGGTCTCCCGCGCGGGTGCAGGGTCCCAATGCATTGGGCCGTCCTCAACTGCTTTCCGAGGCCACAAGCAGGGAGCTGGATGGGAAGTGGAGCTGCCGGGATTAGAACCGGCGCCCATATGGGATCCCGGGGCTTTCAAGGCGAAGACTTTAGCCGCTAGACCACGCCACTGGGCCCAATGTTAGAGTTTTTACATTCTTTCCTTTTAAATATTTTTGTTTGTTTGTTTGATTGTTAATTTGAAAAGCAGGGGTGGGTGGGAAACCGGGTGGGGCTTCTCCCTCAATATCCCCCTTTACCTCAGATACAAGAAGGAAACAATATGGACATAATAGTCTTACCCACTTTCCTATAGCCCCTGAACCTTTTTACCGTAATTAACTATGTAAAGATTGTCAACAATATAATTAAAAAAAAAAAAGGTGGGAATAAAAGAAAAAAAGAAAAGCAGAGTTACAGAGACAGAGTCAGTGTTCCTTTGTGATGGTCACCCATTGGCCACAACATCCAGTCCTGGGCCAAATTGAAGCCAGGCCAGGAACTGCGTCTGAATCTTCCATGTATGTGACAAAGGCCTAAGCACTTGGGTCATTTTCTACTAGTTTCCCTGGTACATTAGCAGGGAGCTGGATAGAAATGGAACAATCGGGACTTAAACTGTCACCCATATAGCAGTTGAAAGCAAAAGCCTAATGCACTGTGCCACAGTGCTCGTTTGCTTTCTCTCTCTCTCTCTCTGTCTATATCTATCTTTATTATGGACTATCTATCTATCAATATCTGTCTTTATTATTAGAAAGGCAGATATTCAGAGAGAAGCAGATATAGAGAGAAACATCTTCCATCCGCTGGTTCACTCCCCAAATGGCCGCTGAGCTGATCTGAAGCCAGGTTTCCCACATGGGTATGGGGTACCAATGCTTCAGGCGATCCTTTACTGCCTTCCCAGGCCACAAGCAGGGAGTTGGAAGGAAAGTGAGCAACTGGGACTTGAGCTGGCATCCATATGGGATCTGGTGTGTGCAAGGCAAGATTTGGCCACTAGGATATCATTCTGGGCCCTGTTTTAATTTTTTTTGTTAAGATTTTTTATTGGAAAGGTATATTTACAGAGAGAAGGAGAGATAGAAAGATTTTGTATCATGACTTTTCATTTAAGGAGATGTACAGTAGTTGTGTAATGGAGACTGTCGTATCTAGTAACATGTCATTTAACCTCGTGGCATTGTAAATTTCTATTTTTCTTTCTATTGTTGATTTTGTATCATGACTTTTCATTTAAGGGGATATACAGTAGCTGTGAAATGGAGACTAACATCCAGATGTGAGGATGCAGTATGGTATGCATTTCTGTTTCCAGACAAAGATGGACTTACAATGAAGCTGTTTACTATATCTTGACAATAGGATGCTGGACTCTCTGCCATCGTCCATGCCCGCAATGATGGACATATGACTGTATGAAGAACTATACTTTAGTAATGATATAGAGGAACTAGGTGGGGGGAAGGGAATTGGGGAGGGGATAAGAGAATATGGAGCTGTATCATAAAATCATAGCAATAATAAAATGCATATAAAAAATAAAAAAATTAAAAAAAGATTTTTTATTGGAAAGGTATATTTACAGAGAGAAGGAGAGATAGAAAGATGTTCCAGGGCCTGAAGCGGTGACCTAATGGCTAAAGTCCTCCCCTTGAATGCCTTGGGATCCCATATGGGCGCCGGTTCTAATCCCAGCAGCCCCGCTTCCCATCCAGCTCCCTCCCTGTGGCCTGGGAAAGCAGTCTAGGACGGCCCTGCACGCACACAGGAGACCCAGAAGAAGCTCCAGGTTCCCAGCTTCAGATGGGCTCAGCTCTAGAGGTCACAGCCATTTGGCGAGTAAACCAGGGGATGGAACACCATTTTTTTTAAATAATGATTTATTTATTTTTACTGCAGAGTCATATATAGAGAGGAGGAGAGACAGAGAGGAAGATCTTCCATCCGATGGTTCACTCTCCAAGTGACAACAGCCGGTGCTGTGCAGATCCGAAGCTAGGAGCCAGGAGCTCTTCCAGGTCTCCCATACGGGTGCAGGGTCCCAAAGCATTGGGCCGTGCTGGACTGCTTTCCCAGGCCACAAGCAGGGAGCTGGATGGGAAGTGGAGCAGCTGGTACATGATCTGGCGCCCACATGGGATTCCGGCACATGCAAGACGAGGATTTTAGCTATTAGGCTACTGCGCTAGTCCCCTCATTTGTTAATTTCTGTTTTTAAGTTTTTCTTCTACTTTTTTGGATTTGTTCTCCTTTTTTCCCCATTTGATATGTAAATACTTAGTTTAGTAGCCTTTATTCTGCTTCTTCCCACGTACATGTTTTCAGACTTTATCTCTAAAAACTGCTCTAGGTTTCCTCCACAAACTTTAGTGTGCAGTTTTTATTGTTTAATTCAAAATACTTTGTATTTCCATTGCGAAGTATTTGTTTTCAGTGACTGATATTTATAGCTTAAGTAAATGAAATTTAATTCACCGAAAGTAGTCCAATAAATCTGATAGAGAATTAGAGGTAGGAAGTAGGATTTGTGTAAGGTGTGAATTACCAAGGTTGTTTTTTTTTTTAAGATTTATTTATTTATTTTTTTTATCGCTAAGTGAGATATACAGAGAGGAGGAAAGACAGGAAGATCTTTTGTCCAGTGGTTCACTCCCCAAGTGACTGCAATGGCCGGAGCTGTGCTGATCCAAAGCCAAGAGCCAGGGACTTCTGAGTGCAGTGTTGCAAGGCTTTGGGCTGTCTTTGACTGCTTTCCCAGGCCACTAGCAGGGAGCTGGATGGGGCTGCCAGGATGTCCTGTCCTGCGGGACATCAACGTGCGACGAAGACCCTGCAAGACCGAGGGATGGGGGACAAGAGACGCAGAGGAAAATGACCACAAGACAAGAGTCTGATCAAGTGGCGTTTTTTTATTTTCACAAGCCGGCTGATATACTCAGTCCGGTGGGACATTGAGAGAAGGAAGGATAGGGTAGGCAAGCAATTAGGGTTAGTCAAATGTTAGTGCAGTCAGGATTCCAGGCGCAGCAGGGGGAGGGTGTTAGACCTGATAAGGTGGGATATTGGCAGGGTGAGAAGGTCATAAAACCAAGGGTGCAGAGTTCCAGGTAGGGTTGCTATGGTAATCAAGTCTCCTGGTCGGGGGATGGGTCTTCACTACTCCCTGGGGCTAGTCTCAGGGGGAGTAGCTATGTTCAGGGGGAAAAGTCAGTTATATGTTTAACTTTAATATATGTTCCTGATCATGGGAGCTGCTTAGGTCTTTGTCCGTTGCTTCATGGGCCTCTGCCTGTATGTATGGCTTCCCACACCAGGATTAGAACTGGCACCCATATGGCATCCCGGCGTGTTCAAGGTGAGGACTTTAGCTGCTCGGCCAGCATGTCTCAAGAAGTTAATGTAAAATTGATGGATTTTAAAAAAGAGAAGTTTACAACTTTATTTGGAAATATGGAGGTACCTCCAAGAAGGAGTAATGTAGGAATATTAAATAGGCACTGTTAGAAAGTAGGACTGGGGAGTGGGCCAGCATTGTGGTTTGAGTCTTAGTTTGAGTCCCAGCTGTATCTTGCAGGCCAGTTTTCTGCGTACATATTTGGCTCCTATCACCCGCTTGGGAGACTGATTAAGTTACTGACTTCTGGCTTGCTGTCACTACCGTTGAGTGAGTGAACCAGCAGGTGGAAGATCTCACTGTCTCTCACTCTGCTTTTCAAATCTGTCAGATAGCAGGACTGGTGTGTGGAAAATAATGATAGAACTATTTTTCATTCAATCTTTATGTACTGTTTGATAAAAATAGTATCATTTTTGTATCAAATATATTTCATAAAAAATACTTGGAAAAAAGTGTATTTTGCTGTATTTTGTTCTTAATAATAAGCAAGAAGGTAGGACTGATCTTTAAGACGTTTTCTGTGCTTTAGGTTTGACTGATTTCTTTTGATATTTAAAACAATTTTATTTATTCAAAGGTTCACACACATGTTGTATGTGGGGGCTTGGGTTAGGGGAGACACTTCTCATCTGCTGGTTTACTCCTCAAATGTCTGCACTAGTTGGGCTGGGCTGGGCCGAACCAGGCAAACCCTGGAGCTGGCAATTCAGTGATGGGTGAGAGGGATCCCAGCCTTTGGGCCATTGTCAGCTACCTCCCAGAATGTGTATCAAGAGGAAGCTGGAATTGCAACACAGCTGATACTTCCCAGGTACTCTACTGCGGGGCGCCCCCCCCCCTTTTTAAGATTTATTTTATTTTCTGTTGGAAAGTCAGATGTACAGAGAGGAGAGACAGAGAGGAAGATTTTCCAACTGTTGATTCACTCCCCAAGTGGCCGCATTGGCTGCAGGTGAGCCAATTCGAAGCCAGGAGCCTGGAACCTCTTCTGGGTCTCCCACATGAGTACAGGGTCCCAAGGCTTTGGGCCATCCTTGATTGCTTTCCCAGGCCACAAGCAGGGAGCTGGATCAGTTCAGCTCATCTCTGGCGGTTTTGGTCACTTGGGGAGTCAATCAGAGGATGGAAGATTTTTCACTTTGCGTTTCTCTGTCGGTATGTCTGCCTTTCAAGTAAAAATAAATTTTCAAAAGGTCAGATGGGCACCTCCCAAAGTAGTACTGATTTCTCCAGTCAAAAATCTATTTATCATAACAAATCTTGGAAAATATACTTGGAACTTGGGAAAAATACTTGCAATATGTTTAACAGGTTGCTATTCATAATGTTTAGCATGCTTTAACTGTTAGAAGAAAGATTAACATTTCCAGTTAAAATGGGCAAAGAACATGAACTGCAGTTTTTACAGACATACAAATTATTAACATCCTGTAAATAATGCTGCTACGTGGCCTGGCGCGATAGCGTAGTGGTTAAACTCCTCGCCTTGCACATGCCGGGATCCCATATGGGCGCTGGTTCTAATCCTGATGGCCCTGCTTCCCATCCAGCTCCCTGCTTGTGGCCTGGGAAAGCAGTCGAGGATGGCCGAAAGCTTTGGGACCCTGCACCCGCGTGGGAGAGCCGGAAGAGCTCCTGGCTCCTGGCTTTGGATTGGATCAGCTCCAGCTGTTGTGGCCACTTGGGGAGTGAACCATCGGATGGAAGATCTTCCTTTCTGTCTTTCCTCCTCTCTGTATAAATGCCTTTCCAAAAAAAAAAAAATGCTGCTACAATAATAATAGAAGTGAAAATATAGAGAGTGATCACATTCATGCATGTAGCATGTGGGTTTTCAACACAAGGATGGTAACACTCCTTTTTGAAGAGTTGGGTCGTTGAATACTATGATAGTGTCACTGGGAGAGTTAATTGGTATCTTGGGAGAGTAATTTGAATATTAAGACATTAAAAGTTATATGGGAATGGGAGGTGGGCAGGAGTATATACATGAAAGGTATTTATGAGATAAGAATTAAAAGCTAGTGATAGATACTTGATAATTGGTTATATTTGTTTTGTTTAATTTTGTGTTTGTATTTTATATGATGAAAAGGAAAATGTATTTTTTGATATAGTAATTTTCAAGAATTTAGATATTAATTGGAAATGTGAAGAATGAGCTTTGTATTATTGCTTGTAATAATAAAACATTGGAAAGAGCATAAATGTTCCGTAATTGGGTAATGAGTAGAAAGAAAGTAACATGTTAGTTGATGAAAAGGTTTTTTTATATACTTTTATATTGCATAATTATTTGAGAGGCATAAACACACACACACAGAATGTGTACACTCTCATCTGCTAAGTTGTCCCGAGATCACAACAGGCGGAATGGAGTCAGGATGACATTGAGAGCCTCCTGCCTCAACCCAGGCCTTCCATGTGGGTGATGAGAACCCAATTATTTGCACCATTAATGCAACCCCCAAGTATCTGCTTTAGCGGGAAGCTGGAGTTAGCTGGAGCAGGACAGCAAACCCTGGTGCTCTGTAGGACATGGGAGGCGTAATGGCTAGGCTTCCTAAATGTTTAATACTCAGTAGATGGTACTAAGTAGATGGAAGGATCCATTTTCATGTAGGTAGGAAAGTTACACAAAAAGCATATGTGGTTCTATTTTTTTTGTTAAAAATTAAGTTTACATGAGCTGCGCATAAGCAAAATGAAGAGATTATTAGTTTTCTTTTGTGTGAGAGAAGATAACGGAATTTTCACTTTAAAAATTATTTATTTGAATGGTGGAGATCAGTATTTCATCTGCTGATTCACTCCTCCAGTTTCTGCAGCAGCTCGAGCCTGAGCCGGTCTGAGGCCTGGAGTCAGAAGTTCAGCTTGGATCTTCCATGTTGGTGGCAGAGACTCAAGTTCTTCATTAGCAGAAAGCTGGAATTAGATGCAGAGACTCAAACGCAGGCATTCTGAAGTAGGCATCCCGAGTGGCAGCTTGCCCACCAGGCCAAGTGCCCCGTCTTCCTTGTAAGTTAGGTTATTACATTACATCCTAGTGAGACATACCACACTAGAAATATTAGTAGAAACAGCAGAAGCATTGGGAGATGGAAAAATAAATAAATGCTTGCTATCTTAGGGTCCATCTGAAGATATGTTTATAGTGGGTGTGGTACAGTGGGGAGGATAATACAGGTAAACCTTGACAGTAGGAAAAAGGAACAGAATTTGTTCAAAAATAGCAGTATGTGTAGAATTCAAAAACATGCAGTTTTGTTTTGATTTTCTTCTAGGATTTCTTCTGGTGCAGTTTCTCTTCTAGAATCTAGCTGTTAGCCCAATCTGGTCTTTCATTGAGGTCTTTTCTCACTCAAAATTTATTATGTTGTTTAGGGCTTGGTTAGTTACTTAAGGGACACAAAATTTCTCACATACCTACTACACTTAGCAGGCATTTTAAGAAGTTGCCTGCTGCTACAGTCATGTTCATACTGTGTTGTAAAGGTGTATTAAATTGTTTCTGTGTCACACAGCTCTTTTCATGGTAATATACCTTATAAGAGGTTTCTATCTTTCCTATTGACATTTGTGTGGATTTGCTAAAAACACTATTAAATAAGCCGCCTTTGTGCTTTAACATGAATTAGGGGAGTGATGGTAAACAACAAACATTATTTCATGTGACAGAAAATTGTTATTGAAACAGTAAAGCTAAATGTCCTTAAATCTGAACATTGAGCGTAAGCTTTTAATGTCATGAATCATGAAACAGGAAGTATGCATGAAATGCTATTGTTTGAATTGCCAGTTGAACAAGGAGCTTTTTCTTTGAACATTGTTTTAGGGGCTGGTTTATGATGCACTGGTACAGCCAGTTAAACTGGCATGTGGGATGCCCACATCTCTGTTCTGAGTGCTGGTTGAAGTCACAACTACTCCACTTCTATTCTAGTTCCCCTCTAATGTGCCTGGGAACCAATAGATGATGGCTCGAGTACTTGACTGTGACACTCGCAAAGAAGATTCCATATAGAACTCCTAGCTGCCCATTCCACCCCAAATAGTTGACCTGGTTGCTCCTGCATGGGACACTGAGGGTGCAGTTTAACTAGCTGCACAGGTTCGATTATACATTTGTTGTGTAATGGAGTTTTTCTACCTCCAACCACTTAGTGCTGTTGTCAAATATATTACATTTCTTTGTGTTTTAAGCTTAACAGTACAAATATCATTTTGTATACTTGATTTGGATGAGGCAGTCATACTATCTTTTATGATTATCAAATATCTTACGTGAATGAGATTTTATTTTCAACCTTAAGGATATTCTTTTTTTCTTTTTTTAAGATTTATTTTATTATTAGAAAGGGGGATATATAGAGAGAAGGAGATACAGATAGAAAGATCTTCTGTCTGCTGGTTCACTCCCGAAGTGACAGTAATAGCTGGTGCTAAGCTGATCCGAAGCCAGGAGACTAGAGCTTCTTCCAGGTCTCCCACATGGGTACTGAATCCTAAGGCTTTGTGCCATGCTTGACTGCTTTCCCAGGCCACTAGCAGGGAGTTGGATGGATGGGATGTGGAGCAGCTGGGACACAAACTGGTGCCCGTTTAGGATCCCGGGGCATGCAAGGAGAGGATTTAGCCACTAGGCTAACGGTCCAAACCCAATCTTAAGGACTCTGTTAAACATTTCCTTGTAAGGTGGCTCTACTAGTAAAACAGGTTTAATTGTTTGTTTTGTTTTTTGAGGGTCTTTTTCATTTCTGAAAGAAAGTTTTGCTGGATTTAACTTTGTTGATAGCTTTTTTCTTTCAGCACTTGGAATGTGTTGTCCCACTGCCTTCTGGCCTTCATTATTTCTGATGAGAAGTCTATAGTTGGGCCCGGTGGCGTGGTCTAGCGCCTAAAGTCCTCGCCTTGAATGCCTCGGGATCCCATATGGGCGCCGGTTCTAATCCCAGCAGCTCCACTTCCCATCCAGCTCCCTGCTTGTGGCCTGGGAAAGCAGTCGAGGACGGCCCAATGCTTTGGGACCCTGCACCCGCGTGGGAGGCCCGGAAGAGGTTCCTGGTTCCCAGCTTTGGATCGGTGCGCACCGGCCCGTTGCGGCTCACTTGGGGAGTGAATCATCGGACGGAAGATCTTCCTCTCTGTCTCTCCTTCTCTCTGTATATCTGCCTTTGTAATAAAATAAATAAATCTTTAAAAAAAAAAAAGAAGTCTATAGTTAATCTTACTGAAAATTTTGTGTGTGATAAGTTATTTCTGTCTTGCTGATTTTAACATTTTCTGTCTTTATTTTCACTATGATGTGACTAATTGTAGAGCTCTTGGGTTATCTTGGCTGGACTCTGTCGGACTTCTTGGATGTACAGATTTACTTTTAAGCAGATATGGGAAATAGCAGTTATTTTTTTCAGATACATTCTGTATAAATTTTTTTCAGGCTGAAACTGTAAATATTAAATACTCCTTATTCCCCCTTCTGTATAGCACCTACTTTTCACTGTGCTTCCATTTCTATGAGTAATTTCTCTAGTTACCTCAAGTAAGTAGAATTATACAATAGTTGTCTGACTTATTTTAAGTAGTGTAGTGTCTTTAAAACATCTGTTCTATAATAGTGACAGAATTTTTTGAAATATGTTTAATTTTAGGTCTTGAAATTAGATTTTCGTGATTTTCAGATATTGAATTGTTCCCCATTCTGTGCTTGTTTTATTTTTACTGAACTTTCATGCTGTTTTAAGATTATTGTCTGTGTGTGTATGCTTAATTAGTGAAAAACTTAAGCTAGAAAAGTGAAACCATCCTTTGCTTGGGTACCTTTGAGAAAGTATACACTATACTTTTGATGGTATAGTGTACTGTTTGTGGAATGACTATAATTTTGCAGTATCTAGTTTATATAATTTAGTATGGCGGTCTTTTGGTTAAAAGATAGATGCTTTTATGCTTTTCGTTTAAGTATGCTTTTGTAAAATTGGTGGTTCTTAATTTTTTTGAACTCTTGGTCTACATACTTAAAGGACAGTGGTACACTCAGTGAAGGCTCAGCTTTTTAATTTCTTCAGAAATTGGTGATGGTTGCTTGTCTGATGAGTCCTGGTATAAAGAGGGCCATGATTGCTCTTCTAATGAGTGTGGATATACCTATCTACCTTCCAGAGTTACTGGTTAGTGTGCTAGTTACATGTGGTGTAATTAAACTTAAGTCAATTCTGTTCTTCAAATGCAGTCATGAGATTTAATGCTTCCTTTGCTCATGACTTAATAATGCCTGCCCACCTGAACTTAATGCAGCTGTCATTTTGATCACGGCTGCCCTCATGTTATTTCGGAGTGACTGCTGAATTCTGTCCTTACTTAGGGGAAGCAATGAGTGAATATTGAGACTTGTTAATTTATTTCAAATCCTCTGGGCGACATTTGTGACTTAAGGTACTTATTATATATTTCCTCAATTTAAGGTTTTTAATAATCAGATTTGAAATACACATGAAGTATATCAATGGTATAAAATAAGTTCAACAAGTAAATCTTAAATAGATCTTTTATTCCCTAAACAGAGACTCTACAGGGGCAGGTAATTCACTGGTCCACAAGCGGTCTCCTTTACGTCGAAACCAAAAGACCCCAACATCCTTGACCAAGCTGTCTTTACAGGATGGACATAAAGCCAAAAAGCCAGCATGTAAATTTGAAGAGGGTCAGGATGTCCTAGCTAGATGGTCAGATGGCTTATTTTATCTTGGAACTATCAAAAAGGCAAGTTACCTTAAGATAGTTTTTGCAGTAAACTTTTAATAATCTTAAAATTTAATTTTATGTTTATAATTTTAAGAGCTATCCATAAGTATTCCTCTGTATTTCAGATAAACATACTGAAACAGAGCTGCTTCATCATTTTTGAAGACAGTTCTAAATCCTGGGTTCTCTGGAAGGACATTCAAACAGGCAGGTGTTACTGTTTCTCTTGAAAATGGTTGCTATTGAAATGTAACATGTCATTTTCTGGCCTTTGCTGACTGCAGTAACTCAGTATCACTTTGAGAGGAGGTAAAATTGTTCCTGTTCATTTTACAATGTGGGGTCTCCTTAGTGGGAATGAAACAGCCATACTGTCTTGTTCCATTAGCTGTGTGTTCTTTTCATCTTTTCTATGATTTGGAGGTTTTTGCGGGTTTACTATAGATGTGTTTCTTTGCCTTTTGTCGTCTTCCTTCCTCTCTCCCTTGCTTTTCCTTCTAAAAATGGCAGAAAAGAGGAAAGCCAGTGGTATGTGTCATTAGAAAGCTCTGAAAGTGAGCAATCTTGTCCAGTAGATGCCCCATCTAGTTTACTAGTCCAGTTCTTTCTTCCGTGATCCCTTACATTATCCCAGGATAGACAGGAGGTTGCTCTTTGGACATTCATCTCTTTGTAGCACCCAGAAAACAACACACAGTTGTAGTAGTGAACAAATTTATTTCAGAGCTACCTTATGTTGTACTTCAGTGAGAAGTGGATTTAGTAGTTTTTCCATCTATTCAATAGACTTTCTTAGGCCTAGTTTCCTAAGAAATAATTCAAGAGAAGAAATGTGGTAAAGATGTTTCCTGGAGTTTTATTTTAAACAAGAATTTGTTATTTCTGTGATGAAATGGCCAAGACTTTTGGTCAGTTGGATTTATAGTTATGGAGGCTATAAAATTCTTAGAAAGTTGACAACAAAAAAAGATACAGTTGGATTTCCTTAGTAAAGGTAATTGTGAGCTTCCTTAGCATTGTTTTCTGAAGAATACTTTGTTGATTAATTTCCCTTTTCTGAGGAATGTTCCTTTCCTCATTAGTCCACACGATTACACTGAGTGTCAGATCAGATATCCACCTTACGCTGGGGCTGTATCACTTTTTTTCCAGGCAATTGAAGATGGAACTCAACAGTCTGAGGCCCAGTCTAGTTGCTGTCCTTACTGAAACCATAAACCTAGCAGTTACGGAAGGCCATGTCCTATTAAGTGTGCTGGGAAGCAAACAAAGCTGAGGAGACGAGAGCTATCTGTATCTCAGTGTTTTTCTGTGAAAAGCATATTTATCAAGTTAGTTGTGCAGTTATATTAAAATATATATGTAATAGTTTAGCACAGTGTTTGAGCCATATTTGTTGTTATTGAATAAAGTGTATGTATTATGGTTTTGTTTATTTGGAAATAATAGGAATGTTAGTTGTGTTTGGGTTATAGTCATTCTTAAATTTTGTGGATTTTTTCCTAAAAGAATAAAAAATTTAGGAAGAGGTGATTTCTTGTTCACGTTATAAATATAATTAATAACTGTAGAACACCAATTTTTTTATTGCAATAGAATTTTGTCAGAATACATTGTTAGATACCATATTTCTGGATTTCAGATTTAAGTAATTGGGGTTCAGCCTTTAATAAATTAGTAAATAAAAAGTGCTCTGAATCCAGAGATAAAAGGATAATGTGTAAGATCCTGTGTATTTTATCCCTTTGTTGAGTCTTATAGTATTAGTAATATAGGATGAGTGAGTATGTAAACAAAGGTAGCTAGCTGTGTGTCCTGGAAGTAAAGTGCTCATAAGACCTCCCATACCCCCTCTCGGCCCCACCCTTGAGAGTGGGAATGCCAGAAATGAGTAATGGGGGAAACTCTTGAGCAATTTAAATGATTCCCTCTGCTGAAAAGCAGTTTAAATCTTGAATGTGCCAGTCAGGCATCTTATAGCTGAGAACACCACAGACAGGGAGCATTTTGTCTATTTTACCTTGTGAGACATTATCTGATTTGTAAACGTTGTACATATCAGCTACACTTGGAGTTAGGAAAGTAGTTTTATATAAAATTCTTTGTGAGTTTCTTTTAACAGATGTTTTAAATATTTCAGGAGCCAGTGGAAGTGGGGAAATGGTCTGTACGATATGTCAAGAAGAGTATTCAGAAGCTCCCAATGAAATGGTTATATGTGATAAGTGTGGCCAAGGTAAATATGATTGCTTTTAATCCAGTGGAAAAGGTTGGTTGTATACAGAGTGCCCCCTTGAAGACACGAAAATATTTCATATTGGTAATTTGAAGCTACTATACTGACTTTGTCTATTGTAAATATTTTAATGTCGGTCAGTCATGTTAAAATGCCTTCTTGAAATTGTGTTTGCAATACTTATGAATAAATAGAATTTGCTTTATGCTTTTTTTGGATTAAGGGTATCATCAGTTGTGTCACACACCTCACATTGATTCCACTGTGATTGACTCAGATGAAAAATGGCTGTGTCGACAGTGTGTTTTTGCAACAACAACAAAGGTATCTTTTAAGTGTTTTGGGCTAAGGCCCTAAGTGGAATTTGTAAGGCACTAGCAAAGTCATGATGGCATACATGGGAAGTTCATTTGAATGAAACGAGTAATCAGTGCTATTAGAAGAGCTTTTTTATTTTTAACTTAAGATACGTAGTGACTTGAAATTATGTGCTTACCATAGTGCCATTGGAATTGGGGCAGAAATGTTTGTGATACTAGAGAAAGTCTAGGATGGAAATGTTTTCAGAAGCGGTAGAGATGTTTTTAAAGTATAAATTATGTTTAAAATTTTAGCTTACGCTCTTTCAAATAATTTTTTTCCCTCTAATATAGAGGGGTGGTGCACTTAAGAAAGGACCAAATGCCAAAGCATTGCAAGTCATGAAGCAGACATTACCCTATAGTGTGGCTGATCTTGAATGGGATGCAGGTCATAAAACCAATGTCCAGCAGTGTTACTGCTACTGTGGAGGCCCTGGAGAGTAAGTAAATACAGTAATCTAATACTCTCAGTAATTTGTAATTACTTACACTATTATTTTAATGGTTATGATGTGTGAATCTTTGTGAATTTCAGGAGGAAAACAAAAATTTACCTTTATTTTCACCAAAAAGTTCTCAACAAGTGTTTTAATATATCCATATGTTTGAAAAAATTTCTTAAGTTAGTGTAGAAATTTAAATTGAATTGTAAATGCTGGTTTATTGAAAAATAAACTAGAAGAGGGAAACATTTACTACCGAGACTTAGTGTGAGGTGTGAAGTCTACCTAGTGTTATTAGAGGTTATATTTATTGTAATCAGCTATTTAGAAATTAGTTAATTTAATATCATTTGGGCCTGGCGGCGTGGCCTAGTGGCTAAAGTCCTCGCCTTGAACACGCCGGGATCCCATATGGGCGCCGGTTCTAATCCCGGCAGCTCCACTTCCCATCCAGCTCCCTGCTTGTGGCCTGGGAAAGCAGTTGAGGACGGCCCAAAGCCTTGGGACACTGCGCCCGCATGGGAGACCCGGAAGAGGTTCCTGGTTCCCGGCGTTGGATCTGCACGCACCGGCCCATTGCAGCTCACTTGGGGAGTGAATCATCGGACGGAAGATCTTCCTCTCTGTCTCTCCTACTCTGTGTATATCTGACTTTGCAATAAAAATAAATCTTGAAAAAAAATTTAATATCATTTGAGAAAAAGAGGCCATTTGGGATTTGACTCTAGAGTCAAGATAGAACTGTTTTATAGACTCTATGGTATCCCTGCACATTGGATTTTTTAGGAGTTCAGACCAAGCAATTACTAAGAAAATACTATAAGTTTTAAGAAGTTTTTACCTGAGAATGTCCCATCCAGATTAACTGGAGAGTTGTAATGGGAGTTATATATCTAATGAGAATTGATAGGCTATTTAATTTATAGATATTTATTTATATTTACTGAAGATATTCTTTTTTTTTTTTTTTTTTAAAGATTTTATTATTACTGAAAAGCCGGATATACAGAGAGGAGGAGAGACAGAGAGGAAGATCTTCTATCCGATGTTTCACTCCTCAAGTGAGCCGCAACAGGCCGGTACGCGCCGAACCGATGCCGGGACCAGGAACCTCTTCCAGGTCTCCCACGCGGGTGCAGGGTCCCAAAGCTTTGGGCCGTGCTGTACTGCTTTCCCAGGCCACAAGCAGGGAGCTGGATGGGAAGTGGAGCTGCCGGGATTAGAACCGGCGCCCATATGGGATCCCGGCGTGTTCAAGGCGAGGACTTTAGCCGCTAGACCACGCCGCTGGGCCCTACTGAAGATATTCTGTTTCAGTGTTTAGTATATTCTTTGTGCAGTGTGCATTTTAAATGTTTTGTTTTTATTTGAAAGGAAGAATAATAGATCTTTGTTCGGCTGGTCCACTCCCCAAATGGCTGCAATTGCTAGGGCGCGGCAGGTTGAAGTCAGGCACTCAGAACTCCATCTCATTTTCCCTCGAGAGTGGCAGGTGCCCAACCACTTGAGCGATCTTTCCGTCCTTTTCCAGGCACTTTGCAAGAAGCTAGATTGGAAGCGGGGTAGCCAGGACTTGAACCAGAGCTCTTATATAGAATCCTGGTGTTTCAAGCAGCTGCTTTACCTGTTTCATCCGAGCACCAAGCCCCTGGGTGTGTTGTGTTATGCTTTTTTTTCCTAGGGTTTCCTAATTCTTGGATGACTACTAAACAGTTATTATTATTGACAAGACTGTAAAAGAAAAGCATTTGAAACTGACTCTTCTGTATCCATAATTACAGACTGTCATTTAACATTGTATTTGCTAAGTACTAAATCAGAGTTTTAATTAAAATATAGAAAATTGCTTTTTTTTTTTTTAAAGATTTTATTATTATTATTGGAAAGCCGGATATACACAGAGGAGGAGAGACAGAGAGGAAGATCTTCCATCCGATGTTTCACTCCCCACGTGAGCCGCAACGGGCCGGTACGCGCCAATCCAATGCCAGGACCAGGAACCTCTTCCGGGTCTCCCACGCGGGTGCAGGGTCCCAAAGCCTTGGGCCGTCCTCGACTGCTTTCCCAGGCCACAAGCAGGGAGCTGGATGGGAAGTGGAGCTGCCGGGATTAGAACCGGCGCCCATATGGGATCCCGGGGCTTGTTCAAGGCGAGGACTTTTTAGCTGCTAGGCCACGCCGCCGGGCCCTAGAAAATTGCTTTTAACTACTTTATTGGCTCTGGTTTTGCTCTTAAATATGTCTTACCCTCCTAAGTGTTAATTCTTAAAATTTCAGAGCAGCGCTTAATATTTTCCAGTTTCATAATACATATAGCAATAATGATCTCTTTTTCGAGATCAGAATCTCCGTTAGTATTGAACATTCTTTGTGACATAATTTCCAAAGTCTCTTGTTGCTCTCCAATATTTGGAAATATTTGGAAAGCTCTTCAATATTTGGAAATTACTCTTGAAGTATGATTTCATGTTGGAAATTACAGTTTGTCAGAATATGAACCGGAAAGATCTTCCATCTACTGGTTCATTCCCCAAATGGTCACAACAAGCAAAGCTGGGCCACACCAAAGTCAGAAGCTTCATCGGGTTTGTTACATGGGTTTCAGGGATCCAAACACTTTAGGCTATCTATTATGGCTTTTCCTAGACCGTTAGCAGGAAACTTTCTTGAAAGTGAAGCAGCTGGAACATGTTATGGTGTAGGAAAATGCTGAGATTACAACGTGTTTGATAAAAATGTATATATAAATGAGTATATCTTTGGTTCTTCATTCTGTGTCATCTCTGAATCTATGTTGTTTTTACTTCTGATTTAACTTTTTGTAACCCTTCTCAGTTTTTTGATTACCTGGAGATTTTATTTTTATTTGAAAGGCAGAGTTAGAAAAAGAAGAGAGACAGGGAGGTCTCCCATCCACTGGTCCACTTCCCAAATGGTCACTCAGCCTAGAACTGGGCTGATCAGAAGCCAGGAGCCAGGAGCTTCTTCCAGGTCTCCTGTGTGGGTGCAGGGTCCCGAGGCCTTAGACTGTCCTCGACTGCTTTCTCAGGCTACAAGCAGGGAGCTGGATGGGAAGCAGGGCTGCCAGGATTAGAATCGGCGCCCTTATGGGATCCCGGTGCGTTCAAGGCGAGGACATGTCCAGTAGTATAGTCTTAAGTCCATTAGCAGGGAGCTGGATTTGTAGTGGAGCAGTTGGGAATTGAACTGTCACCCATATGGGATGCCTGTGTTGCAGGTGGAGACTTAACTCACTGTAACAAGGGGTTGACCCCTTATCTGAAGATTTTAAGAAACATTCTTCCTAGGTTTTTTAAAAATTCACTTTAAAAAGGACCTACTAATAACCTTAAAAATAATCCTTTTCCTTCAAATAGGTAGATGTTATTCTAAACATCTAAAGTTTATGAAGAACATTCTTTAAGCTTTATGAGGACGGGAACTGTCTGATATTGTTAAGTACTTAGCAGAATGTAGTTAGTATTTAATAGTCACTTGATGAATGAGTGAGCTTACCTAATAACTCTTCTTGCCTTTGCCTCTGTATGGCTGAAAATTGATGAAGATCTTGGTTGTTGAAAGAAAATATTGTCTTTGTAAAGAATTCCTTAATTTCTTAATTTATTTGCAAGAGAAGAGAGAATGAGAAAGCAAGTGAATGCATGAGAGAGCACTCCTATCTGTGGTTTATTTTCCAAATGCACCAATGGTCAGGACTAACCCAAGGCAGAAGCCAGGAGCTAGAATTCAAACTAGGTCTCCTACTTGGGTTACTCAGTTACCTTGAGCCATCACTGCGGCCTCCCAGGGTCAGTATTGGCAGATAGCTGAAATCAGGATCAGGAGCTACAAACTGGACTCAGGTATTCTGATTTGGAATGTGTACTGCTTAATGTTTAGGCTAAATACCTCTCCTATCTTTAATTATTTTCAGATAAGGATACCATCATGTAAAAACCATGTACTAACTGAAAAGAATGGTGTTTTTCTTAGAGGAAGACTTATTTTTAGCATCTTGAACCATCTGAAACATCTGTGTCCTCCAGAAAGTGAAACCTGTCACAAGACCAGTGCATCTGGGGGAGTTGAGGTTTATGATTTTGTTAATCAGATTTATCTTTGCACTACCTTTTATGGTAGTATACCGGTATAATAGAAAGAGAAGATGTAAAATGAAATGTGATTAACTGAAAGTTTTCCTGAGACCATCTGGTATGTCAGGCAAACAGTGATACAGCTGAGTCTTATGTCTCTTTTGATGTAGAGTATTGAAGTGGAAAAAAATCCCAGGCTTGTGCTTTGAGAGAGAAATCCCTTACTGGTATGAAAACCAGACATTATTGACTAGAAATAGTAGATGCGTCTTTCAAGGAGTTATAAATTTCAAGGTCCTACAAAATAGAGAAAAAGAATAAAATGGTAGATATTAACAAACCAGTGGTAGATATTTCACACCAAAGTATAATAGAAATGTGATATTTTAATCTGAACTATGTTCTAGATAATTCCACTTTGTTTAAAATAGTGAAGATTTTACTACAATAAGAAGTAGTGATTTTGATCTTAACTTTTTCTTATAGCTGGTATTTAAAGATGCTGCAGTGCTGCAAATGTAAGCAGTGGTTTCATGAAGCTTGTGTGCAATGCCTTCAAAAACCAATGCTATTTGGAGACAGGTGAGAAGTATGTTTAAACTTCTTTCAATTGATTTTTATGACTTCAAGCATGCTTAAGAATACAGTTTTAGGTTTCTAAAAATAAGTGTATCAGAAATCATTTTAGAGGGAAAATATGGAATAATATATTTAAAAAACTTACAATTTTTTTGCTTTTTGATATTATTCCAAGAAGCTTCTGAAGTATTTACATTTGTTCCTGTTCTGCTATGGTGATCTGAAATACTCTCACTGTTGACTTTTGTTTCATGAGCTTTAGAGTTAGTGGGATAGAGAATTGGAAAAGGCAATAGGACCTTGTTACAGACAGAATTTGTATCTTGAATATAAGGAATTTCTAAAATTGCAATTGATTTACATTTGGTATTAGGTGGAGTTATTCCGCTGTTTATATTATGATGATGTGGAATAGCAGAATGAACACTAGAAACAAAACAATAAATGTGGCATAATAAAACCTAATTTATTCTTTTTTAAAAGATTTTTTTTATTTGAAAGGCAGAGAAAACAAAACAGAATAGCGATCTGCCATGTCTGGCTCACTCTCCAAATGCCACAAGAGCTAGCGCCAGGCCAGGCGAAAGATGGGAGCTGGGAACTCGATCCAGGTTTTCCATGTGGGCAAGGACTCAAGTACTTGAGCCATCATTTGCTGCCTGCCAGGGTGCACATTAGTGGGAAGCTGGAATTGGGAATGGAGTTGGAACTCGATTTAAGCACTCTTCATATAGAATGCAGGTGTGTCCCAAATGGCGTTTTAACTGTTTTGCCAAGTGCCCCTCTGAGAAAACCAGGGCTTGTTAATTTTACTCTGTGTGTGTGTGTGTGTGTGTGTGTGTGTGAGAGAGAGAGAGAGAGAGAGAGAGAGAGAGAGAGAGAGAGAGAGAGGGAGGGAGGAGGGGGGGAAGAGGAGAATCTTCTGTATACTGGTTCACTCCCCAAATGGGCTTGACCTGGCTGAAGCTAGTAGCCCAGAACTCAATGCAGATACGCATGTGGGGACAGGAATCCAGGTACTTTAAGGGATGAACGTTAGCAGGAAGCTGATGTTTAAATCTTGGCTTGTTAAGGCTTATTAAGCCTTTGTTGTTGTTGTTACTGTTTCTCAAGAATGTCAGCTTTTTTTCTTTGGACTTTATTTTATCAGGTCATTTTTTGAACATTGAATGAACTGATGTGTAAGGGACATCCATCATAATTCCTGACACTTAGAGAAGTATGTGTGATCCTTAGTGCTCTCTCAAGGTTAAAAAATAAAACTGTCCCTTCTCCCTCAGTTGGAATTAGCTTTCTGTTGTTACTGGAAAAGTTATTGGATCACAGTGCCATAATTGCATTTTAGTTTATCACTCCTTATAACAATTGTAGGATACTTACTTTTTGACTGTAAATAGCTATAATTGTAAATTTTTGTGTACTCTGTATTACTCAGTATACGATTTTTCTTGTGTTCCCTTAGGTTTTATACATTTATTTGCTCTGTCTGCAGTTCTGGACCAGAATACCTCAAACGTCTACCATTACAGTGGTAAGCAGTTCTGTTAGGAAAAAACAAAAAGAAGGCTGTACCCTTAAACAATACTCTTTCAACATGCCATTTTAATATGGTTATTCGTTATGCTCAGCTTTATCTTAAGCTTCATATCATCTTTACCAAGGACTACCCAGTTTTATTACTATTCATGAGAAAGGGCATCAGTGTAGCTTTTTGGCAGTGTATGAACCATCAGTATCCTTATTTAGGTTTCCATTTCTTTTGGACCTTTAGAATTCAGTAGAAGAGAGAGGACTATATTAAATTGACAATTTTGCTTCAAGCCAGTTTGTATTTATGGAAAAGTGATGAATTTTGGAGATTGAGTAATAAAGTGCTGACAATTCTAGTTAGATACTTTATAGAAACATTTTGTTCATGAATAAAATAACGTTTGCAAAGTATTCTGTAGTTTAAGGTCATATCCTCTATGAATGCATTGAAATAATTCAGGTAACTGATAGTTGTTGAAGGATAAATAGATGTTTAGTCAGTGTATTCCAATTGTTTTTATATGTAATTCATTGTTTATGAGTATGACTTAGAATATTGTCCTCATGCACTGAAATATATCAGATTTTAAAATTTAAGTTCTATAAAGAAATTGTGATTTAGTAATAAACACAAACATTATTTCGTATATTTTGATTATTTTTGGATTCCAGGGTAGATATAGCACACCTTTGCCTTTACAACCTAAGTGTTATTCACAAGAAGAAATACTTTGATTCTGAACTTGAGCTTATGACATACATTAATGAAAACTGGGATAGATTGCACCCTGGAGAGGTAGGTGATCTTGGAGCTAAGTTATTAGCTACTTGATGTCTTTTTTGTTTTGTTTTTGTGAAAAACAACTAAGACACCTATATAACTGAGACACTAAAGTAGAATTTTAGTTAACTCTGCTGAGAAATAATTTTGGTTATCAGGACAGCCCTTTTATGCATTGTTCATTGCTTTGTTGGCTTAGGAAGATTGCAGGAGGAAATAAATTGGTTAAGTTTTCCAGTTTCTGAAGTGAGAATGATTGTGGCAAAAAATAAAAGGGAACAATCCTTAGTGTTGGATTCACAGTTTCCACCTCCTTTTTTCTGTGTTTTCTATTAACTTACATGTGTAAATAGTATTCTTTCCATTTTGGTTGGTGTTTCTTTACAGAAGTAGTATTAAAATCAGAAATTATAGAATTAAGCTACCTGTTGGCCCTGGGTGATAAATTTTAATGAATCAGTTTGTAACAAAAAAAAAGTAAGGCAGTACTAGTAACTAGGACTTTTTTTCAAAGACTTATGTTGTTTGAAAAAGTTACAGAGAGCTTCCAAGAGTTATACAGATCTTCCATCTGCTGCTTTTCACCCCAAATGGCCAGGATTGGGTCAGACTGAGGCTGAGAGGCAGGAGCTTCATCTGAATCTTCCAAATGAGTGCAGAGACCCTGTGCACTTGGCTCATCTGCCTTGCTACTTCCCCAGGTGCGTTAGCAGAGAGCCAGATTGGAAGTAGAGCATCTGGTACTCAAACCAGTGCTCATTTGGGATGCCATTGCAGGCATGGCTGCGTTCACTCCATCGCAGCACTAGTCCTTGTTGTGCTCCTTAAAATTATCTAAATATTGAATTGTAGAATGCTTTCAAAATGTCCTGACCCTTGTGACCAATGCAGTGATTCAACTGGCTAAATGCCTGCCTGCAGGCTCCAATATCCCATCTGGGCACTGGTTTGTGTCCCAGCTGCTCCAGTCCCCATCCAGTTCTCTGTTTGTGGCAGCAGAGGATGGCACAAAGTCTTGGGTACCTGCACCCCATGGGGGACTTGAAGTATGTTTTTGGCTTCTGATTTGTGATCCCCTCAACTCTGGCAGTTGTGGGAATTTAGGGGATGTACTGGATGGAAGGTCTTTCTGTTTCTTCTCTCTGTAAATCTGCCTTTCCGAGGAAAATAAGTGAATCTTGATTTCACTACTATTATATACCCATACGACTGTTACCTGTTCACTATAATTGTTAACTTGATGTATGTAGTACACATTTAAAAAATGGAGTTGCAGTTAGTTTAAATACCTGATCTTTTTTTTTTTTTTTTTTTTTTTTTTTAAAGATTTATTTTATTTTTATTACAAAGTCAGATACACTGAGAGGAGGAGAGACAGAGAGGAAGTGGAGCTGCCGGGATTAGAACCAGCGGCCATATGGGATCAAGGCGAAGACCTTAGCCACTAGGCCACGCTGCCAAGCCCCTGATCTTTTTTTTTAAACATATTTTTATTGCATTTCATTTTTTTGAAAATTAATTACATTGCATTATGTGATACATTTTTTATGCACTGGGATTCCCCCCGCCCCTCCCCACACCCTCCCCCCACGGCGGATTGCTCCACCTTGTTGCATTACCATAGTTCAAATTCAGTTGACATTCTTTCATTGGAGGTTAAATACCTGATCTTATAGTAAAATGTAAATATTTAGATTTTACGTGAGGGACTGAAAATACAAAACAAAGTATTTTTAAAGAAAAACTGTAAATTCCATATACCTCAATTCCTTGAGCTTCTGATACATATTAGAAAAATTTACTTCAGCAATTGCATGTTTTTGTTTTCTGTGATCTGTGAGAGTAATGTCTTAGAAATATTATTTTTTGAGCCATCAAATTTATTATTAGAATCCTTTCTCATTGCTGTAGCTTTGCATGAAAATTAAGTATCATGCAGAGTAGTTGACTAAAGTTGAGGGTTTTAATTATTTTCTGTTTGTCTTTTATACCTTTGTACTGCAATTATATTTTTTTAAAGAATTTTCTTTTATTGGAAAGTCAGATATGCAGAGAGGAGGAGAGACAGATAGGAAGATCTTCAATCTGTTGATTCACTCCCCAAGCGGCCTTAATGTCGGGAGCTGAGCCAATCCAAAGCCAAGAGCCTGGAGCCTCTTCTGGGTCTCCCACATGGGTACAGGGTCCTAAAGGCTTTGGGCTGTACTCAGCTGCTTTCCCAGGCCACAAGCAGGGAGCTGGATGGGATGTGCAGCAGCTGGGATTAGAACCAGCACC
This sequence comes from Ochotona princeps, assembly GCF_030435755.1. Lineage (NCBI taxonomy): Eukaryota > Metazoa > Chordata > Mammalia > Lagomorpha > Ochotonidae > Ochotona > Ochotona princeps. The sequence continues at coordinate 79,029,067 of NC_080833.1, forward strand.
TATATGGGATCCTGGCACATTCAAGGTGAGCACTTTAGCGAAAGGACACCACACTGGGCCGTGCAATTAGATTTTTTTTTTTAAAGATTTTATTATTATTGGAAAGCCGGATATACACAGAGGAGGAGAGACAGAGAGGAAGATCTTCCATCCGATGATTCACTCCCCAAGTGAGCCGCAACGGGCCGGTGCGCGCCAATCCGATGCCAGGAACCAGGAACCTCTTCCGGGTCTCCCACGCGGGTGCAGGGTCCCAAGGCTTTGGGCCGTCCTCGACTGCTTTCCCAGGCCACAAGCAGGGAGCTGGATGGGAAGTGGAGCTGCCGGGATTAGAACCGGCGCCCATATGGGATCCCGGGGCTTGTTCAAGGCGAGGACTTTAGCCTCTAGGCCATGCCGCCGGCCCCAGTGCAATTAGATTTTAAGGAAAACTTGTTAATAAAGGGATCATTAAGTTTGTGCCAGTCTATATGTAATGTTTATGCAGTGTTTTTGGTTTTCTAGACTTTAAAATGTCTGTATTGGTAAGTTCAGATATGAAATAAATACGAATAATGTGCCATTCCAGTTTTTATTTTTCAAGATTGATTATTTTCATTGGAAAGACAGATTTACAGAGAGAACGAAAGACAGGGAGAAAGATCTTCTGTCTACTGGTTTACTCCCCAAGAGGCCGCCATGGCCGGAACTGAGCCAATCCGAAGCCAGGAGCTTCTTCTGGGTCTCCCACATGGTGCAGGGTCCTAGAGTATTGGCCCGTTCTTACTATACAGTACAAATATGCGCTGTGTGGGGTCCAGGTGCATGCAAGGATGAGCTTCAGACACTAGGCTACCACATCAGGCCCTCCACATGATTTTTTTTTTCCCTCCACATGATTTTAATAGTAAATCTTTATTAGCTGAAATCGGATTGCAAAGCTAAAACTGAGTCACTAATCCATTCTTAGATTAATGAAATTTGTTTATATTCAACATTTTTCTAAAAACTGCTGATTATTCTTGTCAAAGCATGAGAAATATATGCTAAATATATTAATATATTTACATTTGTAATTTTTTTTCATTAATTACATTGTATTACATGACACTATTTCATAGGTACTGGGATTGTCCCCCCTTCACCCCAAACCCTTCCCCATGGTGAATTCCTTCACCATGATGCATAACCACAGCTCAGGTTCCGTTGGGATTCCCTAATTACAAGCTCACACCATACAGAGTCCAGCATCCCAATATCCAGTCAAGTTCAACGGCCTCTTAGGGAGGCCCTCTCAGGTTTGAAGGCAGAGCCAGCAGAGCGTCACCTCTAGCAATTAGAAGCTCCAACATATCATCAGCAACAGTCCAGGTACGATGAGGCTGGTGCAGAGTCCACTGATTGACATAGTCCATCTTAGAGTTTCCCCTGGTCCAGTTTTCCGCTGCAAGCATATAGCTGAGGTGGTTGATTGATCTACTCCATCTTCCATCTTTTCTTGGTTAATGTTTTGATTCCTCCATTTTGTTCAAAGGAATCCCCAAAGAAACTTTGAGGCGTTCCCAGGCCAGGCTCCTACATGTACTACTAGTAAGCACAGTGCCTGCCACCGTCCATCACTCCGATCAGCTGGTGGTTGTAACCCCTGGGTTGGATCTATTCTGAGCCCCGACCTCCATTGGAACCAATGAGTATTGCAGCTCTCTCTGGCTCTGCCCGTCACACACTAGTCCCTCACCTAAACCAGTGGGAGGTGTGCTGGTTGGGTGCTGCATTCCCTACTGGCACAGGCCATTTCACATTGGCATTTTGTGTTTTGTACTGTTTTTTATTGCAACCAAACCTGGCCAGGCCCCCATTACATTTGTAATTGAGTACTTGAGGTATTAAAGTGATTTTTTTATCAGCTTATTATAAACACTGTAGATTATATAAGCATTTGCATTATAAATTTCTCTTAAAAATGAAGCAAAGTCCCGGCATGATAGCCTAGTGGCCAAAGTCCTCACTTTGCATGTGCTGGGATCCCATATGGGTGCTGGTTCTAATCTCAGCGGCTCCACTTCCTGTCGAGCTCCCTGCTTGTGGCCTGGGAAAGCAGTGGGGGACGGCCCAGATATTGGTGGCCCAAATCTTAGTACCATGCAATATTGTGCAAGACCTGAAAGAGGCTCCTGGCTCCTAGTTTTGGATCGGCTCAGCTCCAGTTGCTTTGGCCACTTGGGGAGTGAATCGCTGAACAGAAGATCTTCCTCTCTGTGTATGTGACTTCCAAATAAAGATATAATAAAATCTTTAAAAAAAAAAAGAACATGCAGTAGTTTCTGTTTAATGTGGAAATTAAGTGCAGACAAAATTAAAAATAGCTTATGGTTTGTATTGAGAAGTTCCTGAAAAGTTTTTCTTGCATTTTGCTTAGAGATCTGTTTATACTGCACACCTACTTCCAGCGTGACACTTATTTGTCCTTTTCGCTTGTTTAATAATTTTTTTGTATGATGACACTGATTAAGTTTCAGTGATACTTGTGTATTATTTTGGAAGCCTAATTCATATGTACATTTGTAAATATTCTGGTCATCTTTGGTTGAATCATCTTTTTTGTGTTGTGCTTGTTTGTTTTGGATTGTCAGAAAGGAAATAATTTTAAAGATTTATTTTAAAGACTTTTAATCTTTTTTTCCTTGAGGTTTTTTTTTTTTTTATGGCGAAGTCAGATATATAGATAGAGACAGTGAGGAAGATCTTCTGTCCGTTGATTCCCTCCCCAAGTGGCCTCAGTGGCCACAGCTGAGCAGAGCAGAAGCTAGGAGCCAGGAATTTCTTCAAGGTGTTCCTCGCAGGTGCGGGATTCCAAGGCTTTGGGCCATCCTCAACTGCTTTCCCAGGCCACAAGCAGGGAGCTGGATGGGAAGTGGAACAGCTGGAATTAGAACTGGCACTCATATGGGATCCCTGCCCTTTCGAGGCGAGGGCTTTAGCCGCTAGACCACCGTGCCAGGCCCTGGGCCCTGTTTTTTAAGTTTAATTTTAAACAGCAGATAGATGTAGTCTTACAGCATATTTGAACAGAGGATATTGAAATAACCCGTGTTTTTTTTTTTTTTTTCTTTTTTTTTTCGTGTAGTTGCCTGGTCCATTATCAGTATATTGCCCAGAGTAGTGCATTATATTTGATGAAATACATGGGGAATTGTTACTACTTAAGACTGCAGCTTTTTTAAATATTAAGGAATGTGTCAAAAAATAATCTTAGAGATAATCTCCTTTCATACTGAAAGGCAGAATTTAATATTTATGCATCACATATTTTTTTTTTTTAAAGATTTATTTTTATTACAAAGTCAGATATACACAGAGGAGGAGAGACAGAGAGGAAGATCTTCCATCCGATGATTCACTCCCCAAGTGAGCCGCAATGGGCCGGAGCTGCGCAGATCCGATGCCGGGAACCAGGAACCTCTTCCAGGTCTCCCACACGGGTGCAGTGTCCCAAAGCACTGGGCCGTCCTAGACTGCTTTCCCAGGTCACAAGCAGGGAGCTGGATGGGAAGTGGAGCTGCCGGGATTAGAACCGGCGCCCATATGGGATCCCGGGGCTTGTTCAAGGCGAGGACTTTAGCTGCTAGGCCGCGCCGCTGGGCCCCCACATATTTCTATTTATTTATTTATTTTTTTAGTTGTTTAAGATGCATTTGTTTTTCGGCCCGGTATGATAGCCTAGTGGCTAAAATCCATTCAGGTCTCCCACATTGTTGGCAGGGGTCCAAGCACTTGAACTCTGCTTCTTTCCGAGATACTTCTGATAGGAGCTAGATTGGAAATGTAGCAACTGGGACTGAAACCAGGATATAGGTGGTATGCCAATTGGACGGTCAGGGGCTTAACTCATTGTGCCACACCACCAGCCCCAATATATTTGTGTTTAAGCTATTTCATAAGCCTGCTGTGGTGTCCAGGCTTTTGTATTCTGATCCAGTGCGTGGAGGTGGACTGTGTTTCAAATAAAATAAATACATGTTATAAAGGACTGTATCAGGCATGGTGTGATGGCTTAATTGCTAAATCCTCACCTTGCAAGTGTCCGGATCCTATATGGGCACCAGTTCATGTCCTAGCTGCTCCATATCCCATCCAGCTCCCTGCTTGTGGTCTGGGAAAGTAGTTGAAGATGGCCCAAAGCCTTGGGACCACTGCATCAGCGTGGGAGACCCAAAAGAAGCTGCTGACTCCAGCTTAACTCTGGTCGTTGAGACCACTTTTGGAGTGAACCAACAGGTGAAAGATCTGCCTTTCCAGTAAAAATAAATAACTCTTGAAAAAAGTATAATACTGAGTGCTACCTCGATTTGAGGGAAATAAGAAGAATAAGGGTGCAGCTCAAACTTTTATGATGTAAATGCTATTTTGGCTAGAAAAAAGAAAGGTGTGATAGAGGTGTCCTTTAATACATTTTTCCGAAGTTGTGAGGGATTGCAGTGTCTCCCCATTAGCTGTTTCACTCCCCACATTCCAACAATACTTGGAGATGGGCCAGGCTGTGTCCAGGATGGAGCAGTGTGGCTCTTGCATATGAGTGGCAGGGACCCAGTAACCTGAACTGGGTGTGCATTAGCAGGAAGCTGGAACTGGAAGCAGAGCAACCTGAGCCACTGTAGTAGGGTGTGACATGATGTGTTAACTGCTAAAATAGAAATCTGGTTAACAGCAGTCCTTGGGGTCTGAGTGTTGTATGGTTAGCACATAGCATAAATGTTGCTAAAACAGATTACTTAAACTTTGGCATTCTTAAATGCCTTAATCTCATGGAAGTCAGTAATAATGAATGGTGTATTTATCAAAAGCAAGAATTAGAGTTTAGATGTTCATATTTTTTATCAGCACAGTCTGGTGTGGAAGAAGCATTGTTGCTGTTAAAAAGTTCAACCCAATCTCATACTTAGATATTATAGTAGCTTTCAAGTTTTTGGTAAGTTTATAAAAGAGAGAATAAAAGCATTTTAAGATAGAAGATTTTTGCATAATTACTAAATGGATTTCCTGAGTGGATTCTTCATTAACTGTGGTAATCGGAGACTGTAATCTTGGTGGAAGATTGAGTTTAGACTAAGGATCTTTAAAGTTAGACTCTCTCTATATTTCAAGAAAAATTCTTTGTTACTGGACTCTTCCAAAGTTAAAATAGTTGGAGGTGGTATGATACAGTGGAATGAGCACCAATAACTTCTTTTTTTATGTGTTTGGTATCATCCAACATGTTAGCAGAGACTGAGCTCTCAGTAAATGTTGACAGTTGATTGATCAACACCTGGGGTCAGGTTCTAGTTCTTTTCCTACATCGGCAGGTTAATTTGAGCATTTCAGTTAACTTTTGTATTTGTTAAATTGTGTAAACTATTATAGGACTAGATGATCTTTAAGTCTCATCTAGCTTGAGCATTTTTTTTGACTAATGTGTTGGTTTTTCAAGTTTTGAGGCCTAGAAATCTTAAGGGCTAAAGAATATGGTGGGGAGTCAGGACAGGGAAGACGAGAGATCTTTCATCTACTGGTTCTCTACCTAAAAGGGCTACAACAGCCATGGCTGGGCCAGTCTAGAGCCAGGAATTTCATCTGGCTCTCCCCACATCAGTGGCCTTGGCCAGGCACTTGATGTTTTCTGCTGCCTTCCCAGGTGCAATTTAAGACTGATTGGAAGCAGAGCAGCCGGGACTCAAACTGACTTTCTGGTGTGGAATGCTGAAGTAGCAAGTGGCAACTTGAGCCTCCATGCCTCAAGACCTCTCAGTATTTATAGATAGTTTATGATGATGAGAAATTATTGAGCCACTTAGTGCTAAGGTCTGTAACGAAAATAAAAATTCTCCAATTCGTATTTTTTTAAATTATTATTTGTGAGAGTTACAAAAAGATGAAGAGATCTGTCTGCTGGTTTGTTTCCCAGATGGCTGCTGCAGCTGAGGGTTGGCCAGGTACAGGCACTTGGGCATTTTCTGCTGCTTACTCATGTGAATTAGCAGGGGCCTGGATTGGAAGTGGAGCAGCCAAGATTTTAATACTCCCATGTGGGATGTCAGCTGGCGTTAAATCTATACCACAGTGCTGACTCACATAAAATTTTAAAAGTAAGAGATTATTAGTTTATGAAAATAATAGATGATGTAGGAAATAAAGCAGTATGCTTCTTACTACTTTCATTTTGTGTATCTGCTGTTAGAAGTTTTTGTAAATATTAAATACACTTAATGTATTTCCTGAATATTAATAGCTAGTAAAAAAATCCAGTTTTTATAGCATTTCCGATTTGCAGTTTCCTAATAATCATCTATGACTTGATTCATGTATTGAACTAATTTGGTTGGTGTAGAATTCATACTGTCATCTTTGAGGGTGAGAAAATGAGACTTGATGGATGGCTGTAATATCAGTGAATGTCTGGAATGAGAACATAGGTCTTAGGACTACGAGTACATTTATCTATATCACGTTGCCTCTGTGTGGCATGTTTATGTTACTGATGCGATTATAGTATGATAAATTTTTTCTTGATACTTCACAGCTGGCAGACACACCAAAATCTGAAAGATATGAGCATGTTCTGGAGGCATTAAATGATTACAAGACCATGTAAGTTGATTTGTGTATCCTTATGAGTGAGAATACATTTAGTATATATAAAAATTAGTGGCATTGTCTTAAGAATTGTGAGATTAATGTATAAAGTTTTAAAAAACATTGAAAGATTAATGTATAAAGTTTTAAAAAACATTGAAATTGGTGGTTTGAGATGTGTAACTGCTGTCCATTATAGACATAATTTTCTATGTCAAGTTGTGTAAGATAATGAAATGATATTGCTTGATAATTTTTCATATGTATCTCCCTCGTTTTTTTAAACCAACGTATGTATGTTTTTGAAATATTTTCAAAATTTTACTTAAATAAAAGGTTTATGAATGCATGTATTGATTCCTATGAACTCTCGAGGTATACATTTTCATTACTAACAGGTTGCTGATTTGAATTTAGTAGCTTTTTAAAGATTAAATAATGATAGCAATTTCTCGTGGCTAGGTCTTCAGACCAACTCAACAAAGCCCTAAGTTAATGGAATAGTTACTGTACTAATAAAGTTATTTTAGAGAACAGTTAATTTGGAATTTCAATGTGCAATGAAATATAGCTGGTATGTAGAAATAGGGGTCTCCTTTCTTAAATGCATGTAAGAGTGGAAGAAGATTCCAGATTGTAAGTGGAGGTTATTGTGGCCAGCTGGGCTACAGCAGAGCTGAAGTGGATGGAGGTTTTTGGGGACAAGAACCGTGAAGCTAAAGGATAGGGCTGAGGGCCGTATTGTGTAGATGCCCAATAGTATGTATTTAATACTCTTAATTTTCCTGGCTTCTGGGATTTATCTTTCTCCTCAAGTAGTGTCACCTGTTATTTCAACCAAGACTATTTAAGATCTGCTCAGAAAGGAAATGCTTCTCCTTCTAAAGCTGTTTTTAGATTTCTATTACAGTGCTAAAATAATGGAAAAAAATAAAAAAGACAATGCTTTGTGCTCTTCTTCCTTTAAAGAGTTAGAGGCCATGTTTTAAAAAGAGAAGTGTAAGAGTGCTTTTCTCTTCTGTGCTCCTGTTCCTCCCAGTTGGACAAATAAAAGTTAAGGAAAGCAGAAGGCAACAAGAGTTTTTGTATTACTTGGTGGACTTTCATATATAAAGACCTTGTATCTGAAAGTTATGAGTTAGTATCTACCATGTATTTGTTTTTAATATTTAAATTTTAAGCTAATTTTCTCAAAAATTTAGGTTTATGTCTGGGAAAGAAATAAAGAAGAAGAAGCATTTATTTGGTTTGCGAATTCGTGTTCCTCCTGTGCCGCCAAATGTAGCTTTCAAAGCAGAGAAAGAACCTGAAGGAACATCCCATGAATTTAAAATTAAAGGCAGAAAGGCATCTAAACCTATAGCTGATTCAAGGTAAAAATTATGGCTTAGTTTTTCTCATTAGTTTATTTGTAACTAACAATGTTGTTTAATCTCATATTTTACAAAGCAAGTGTCAGTTAACCCTGACATTTTGTTTCCTGTTTGTAGTTTCCTTACATAGACAAGATACATAAAATTGATGCTAGATACTTGTTTTAGGTTTTTTGCTTTCCAGTAATAAACCCTGTTTTATTTACATATTAACTTAGGAACTGACCTACTCATTTATCATTCATTCAGTAATTCACTTACTAATTCGTGCCATTTGTCAATGTCTTACTGTTTTAAGAGCTGGGGAATCAATAATAAGACAGATTTTCTTTCTACCTTGATGGAGTATATGTATAGGGGGAGGAAAGCTGATAAGTAGAATAATCGCTTGTTGCTAGGAAAAAGCATACTGTTTTAACAGTAATTTAACTGAGATTAGTAGGGATGGGAAATTTGTTTTAAAAGTGGGATGATTTAAATAGTATTTAAGCTGAGAGTTAATGAGACTAATCTAACAATGTGAAGAACAGAGGTGATCAAGGGTGGCAGCAATATAAAATGCAAAGACTTGTAGCATATACTAGAAATTTTCAGAATATTGTGTTAGGACTAGAACGTAGCATCTGGTATTAGGAAGATCGGGTAGAATTGGAATGTGTAGGGTCTTATAGGTCTGTTAAGTTTGGGTGGTTTCTGAGGACACTTGGAATGCAGATTGAATCATTTTTTAAAAAAGATTTATTTTTCTTAAAAAAGTCAGATGTATATATATAGAGAGGAGGAGAGACAGAGAGGAATATCTTCCGTCCGATGTATCACTCCCCAAGTGACCACAGTGGCCAGTGCTGAGCGAATCCGAAGCTAAGAGCCAGGAGCTCTTCCGGGTCTCCCATGTGGGTGCAGGGTCCCAAAGCTTTGGGCCATCCTCCACTGCTTTTCCAGGGAGTGGAGGGAGTTGGATGGGAAGTGGAACTGTCAGGATTAGAACCGGCAACCTTACAGGATCCTTGTGTGTTCAAGGTGAGGACTTTAGCTGCTAGGCCACCGCGCCAGGCCCAGATTGAGTCATTTTTAAAACAATTATTTCCATATTGTGTTAAGTAACAGACACAGCAAGCAATTGGGGCTTTTGAATAGGTCTAAGTGGGAAATAGGTGATGATTCCTTTGTCGAGGCAAATGGTTAACAGTTTAAGGAGAGAGACAGAAACAGGGCATCTTTTGGAGGCAAAATTTATTGGCTTTGCTATTTGAATTTTTGAAGGAAAGGAGAATAGAGTTAAATAGAGTAAAGTTAAATAAAGTTAATAGGAGTATTTGGCTTGAACCAATTGGTGGATGGTTGAAGTTGTTATCCAAGTATGTTTTTGGCAAAATGAAAATTTCTTCTGTTTCTACTCATTGAACTTGAATTTTGTTTTAGACGTATCTAAATTATAGTGTGAGATACAGATATGTGGACTTGTAACTTACGAACGTTTGGAAAGTCAGGACAAGAAATAAAAATTTGAGTTCATAAAGCCATGAGTATGAGTAAAATTAACTAGAGGAGCAAGTAGCGAAAAGAATGCATTGTAGCCCAGATGACAAATCTGTAAGAGATGAAATAGGCAAAGGAGGCTGAGAAAGGATGATCAGTGAGATAAGCATGAAGCCCTGAAAACCAAAAAGGGAATGTTTGAAGAAAGGTGGTACGTTAAGCTATGTTAAATGCCAGTGAATGACAGAAAATGACATGCGAAAAAAGTATGAGGGTTGTAAGTAGACTCAAAAACAGTTATAACAAGAAGGGGTAAGCCTTGCAATTTAAAATTCTGGAGTGGGTAAGAGAAAGTGGAAGAACATATTTCATTGACTCTTAAAAGTGATACTCTGGGGCATGGCGGCGTGGCCTAGCGGCTAAATTCCTTGTCTTGAATGCGCCAGGAATGCGCCAGGTTCCAATATGGGCACCGGTTCTAATCCCGGCAGCTCCACTTCCCATCCAGCTCCCTGCTTGTGGCCTGGGAAAGCAGTCGAGGACAGCCCAAAGCCCTGGGACCCTGAACCCATGTGGAAGACCTGGAGGAAGTTCCTGACTCTTAGCTTCAGATTGGCTCAGCTCTGACCGTTGAGGTCACTTGGGAAGTGAATCATCGGACACGAGATCTTCTTCTCTGTCTCTCTTCCTCTCTCTCTCTTTCTATATATATAAATTGTGTGTGTGTGTGTGTGTGTGTGTGTGTGTGTGTGTGTGTGTATATATATGACTTTGCAGTAAAAATAAAAATTAAATCTTCTAAAAAAAAAGTGATACTCTGAAGAGAATTAAATAAATGGAATGACAGGGCTCAGTGGCTAAATCCTCACTTAGCAAGGGCTGGGATCTCATATGGGCACTGTTTCCTGTTTGGCCTCTTCATTCCCCATCCAGCTCCCTGCTTGTGGCCTGGGAAAGTGGTAGAGGGTGGCCCAAAATCTTGGGAGCCTGAACCTGCATGCGAGACCTATAAGAAGCTTCCAGCTTCAGGTGGCTCAGCTCCAGCTGTTGTTGCAGTCACGTGGGGAATAAATCAGTGGGTAGAAGATCTTTAAGTTCCTCTCCTTTGCTCTGTAAATCTGCGTTTTAAATAAAAATAAATCATAAAAAGTGCAACAACAAATGAAGATGGAACCTCTTAAATGGTCGTCTTTTAAATGGGAGACAGTTGGAATCTCTGTGCTGGTAGAAATGAGCCCATGGATAAGAGGTTGTTATAGGAGTCAAACCTACTGAAAGGATTGTGGTGCCTTCGAAAAACCAATAGAAGGTATTGATAGGAAGAGAGACGCCTTTTTTTTTTTTTTTAGTTGGGATGAAAAGGCAAGGCATTTACAGATGCTAATTCTCTTTGTAGTTTGGATGGTTAGAAAATCACTAAAGTTTTTCCCTGATTGCAAGAGCTATTTTCACAATGAGATAGGAGGCCAAGATAGATAAGAGAGTTGTAAAGAGAGGGAAATGTAAGGAGGAAATAAAAAATATGAAGCAGGTACTCTTAGAAAATTACAAACTAGCAAAGGGTTTACAATACATCATAGCCATTTGAAGTTGGTAAGAGTGGTTGCTAACATGTCTTTCCTGAAAGCATGCTCATTATTCCTATCACGTTGGAATTTATCACTGAACTTTTGCTAGTATTGTAGTTACCCAAATTATGAATTAGAGGAGAAAAGGAATTTCACTAATGCTCCGTGTCATCCCTGTTATTTTTTTTTAAAGATTTATTTATTTTTATTACAAAGTCAATATACAGAGAGGAGGAGAGACAGAGAGGAAGATCTTCTGTCCGATGATTCACTCCGCAAGTGACCGCAACGGCCAGTGCTATGCCGATCTGAAGCCAGGAACCAGGAACTTCCTCCAGGTCTCCCACGCTGGTGCAGGGTCCCGGTGCTCTGGGCCGTCCTCGGCTGCTTTCCCAGGCCACAAGCAGGGAGTTGGATGGGAAGTGGAGCTGCCGGTGCCCATATGGGATCCCGGCATGCCCAAGGCGAGGACTTTAGCCACTAGACCACGCCGCCGGGCCCCCTGTTACGATTTTGATAGAGAATGGATCGTGTGTGGTGCTACTGGGCAGAATTTCAGGTTTCTTTTTTTGTTTGTTTACAAGGATAGTTTTATTTTTTAAATTATTTTGTAATAAGCTTACTTAATTGATTAGGGTACAAAGGGTCAAGGGCTACAGGGCGAAAGTGGGTAATACCATTGTTTCCACACTAATATTTTCCCCCTGTATCTGGGGTCAGGGGAGAAACAAAGAGAAAAGCCCCACCCAACCTCCCACCCATCCCAGATCCCCAACGGGAGGCGCGCTCTGAAGGTCCTGCTCAAACAGTTTTGATAGTTCATCAGTTCTGGATTGCTGCCAGTCTTGCAGTTCCAATCACAATGAAACCTATTCAGAGTCCACTGGCTGACAGTCTCTTCATGGTTGGGGTTCTAAGATCAGCAGTTCAGTTAGAGGGATCTCCAAAGAAACTTCATCTGAGATGATCCCAGACCTGATTCTTGCATGAATTTGCTAGTACAGGGTCCAACACCGTACGTCTCACCAATCAGTTTATGCACATGCTGGTTGTTGGGATTGCTGGGTCTGTTCTGTTTCCAGCCCTGTCTTCCTCGTGAACCAACAGGTGTTGTAGTCCAGCTTGATCCTACCCACTTCATACTCAGTCCTCATGCAAACCAGTTGGAGCTGCAGCCTAGTTGGGGCGACTCCCCATAACCCCCACCAATTCTGCCCCCTACCCTGGTTCCCATGCTTGCCAGTATGAACCGCAGACTTGTCCAGTCTGTCCCACATCCCATTTAGCTCTCACACATGTCAATGGGCATTGAAGCCTAGTTCAACCCAACCAACCTGCTATCCATCCTATATACCTACTGGCAGATGCCTGTCTGTCTAGCTACTGCTGCCCTGTCCTGGTTTTCGTGCTGTCCAGTGAGTAGTAACCCTGAGGGAGGTGCCTACTATTTCCCTCCTAGGCCACACCCACTCCCAGATTATGCACTCTCCAGGTGGTTCTGGCATTTGACCAGACAGAATTAGCTCCCAGTGCCAGCCTCTGCCAGCTAATGCTGCGGCTAAGCCCAACCATCCCTCACCCACTCTAATTTTAGTTTGCACCAGTTGGAACAGTCAGCCCACCGTGACCCTTCCCTTATCTAGTTCACATGAGGCCCACAGGTGTTATAGCCCTGCCTAGTCTGATCTGTCCCCATCCCGACTCATGCTTTCCAATGGAAGTAGTTGTCCAGCAGGGGAGCCCACATTCCCCTGTCAGCTTTGCCTCCTCCCCCGGGTTTTCACATGTGCTGTTTGGGCGCTGCAACCACATCTGGTACGGCTCATCTCACCTTGGCATTCCTTAATGTGTACTGGTATGTGCCGCAGCCAAACCTTGCTCGGCCCACACTCTATTCTGGTGCTCGGACTCACCAGCGGGTGATGTGAACAGGTTCAGCCTGGTCTGCCCCCAACCCATGCCATGTGTATGCCAGTGGGATAATTTCCATAGCCTGTTCTGGGCTGTTTTCCTATTGTGTTTCTTGTGCTTACCTGCAGGGACTGTGTCCTGCCAAAGGAGTTGCCCAGGCTCCTCCATCAGAAACTCTTGCAGTGCCAGATTTCGCACATACCAGTGGGTCCATGAGCCAGCCCTACTCAGTTCACCTCCTGTCCTAGCAGGAACAGTGGCTTATCTTGACTGGCCTTCAACCCAATCTGGTTTTTACTGTAGGATGTTTCAACCCAGCCACGGCTCTGCCATACCCCCATACAACTCACACATGGTTCAGTAAGGGCTGAGACCTAGCCTAGTCTGTCACACATCTCCCCTGGTCCTCCAGAGCACCAGATGGTTTTGGAGTCTGGCCCGGGTTGGTGCTTCCAGTCCTAGTCCAGACTTGTGCCAAGTGAGATTACAACCATATCCTGATCAGAACGCAGTACCAGTTCCAGTCCATGCACTGCTTGGTGGAAAATTCAACCCAGTTAGGGTGTCCCCTTAGCTGCCCAACCGGGCCTATTCCCAGCCATAGATCACGTGCAGGCCAGTGGTTGCTCTGACTCAGCTTGGCAGAGCCCTTCACTTGTCCTGGCCCCTTAGATGCTGTGGCTTAGCGTCCCTGACTCACGCAGATCAGTAGGTGCAAGGGCCTACTTGGTGTGACCTGTGCTCCAACCTGATTTCTGTTGTTTCTTGTGAGTTAAGGTTTGTTCAGCCCTGCCCATTCTGCCCCCTTCCAGTGGCAGCCCAGCCCACCCCACATCCTGTTTTAGGATGCACATTCAGGTGCTGCTGCCTTGACCTGCCATGACTGTTGTGGATTCTTTTACCTGTGAGTGATGGCAGGTGGGATAGTCACACCTAACAGTCCATCGCAACCCCAGCTTGCGAGCTAACCAGTGGGACTTGTGCTTCCACAGGGTTGGGCCCACACAGCTCCACAGAGTTTACCCCCAGACCACGTTCTCTTGTGTGCTGGATAGTGTCTTGACCCTCCAAATGTGACCACTCCACCACTCAGTCGGGTAATGGTACCTAACACTGCCAAAGAGGCCCCCATGCATAGCTTTGGTGTGGGCTGGTGTGTGGCGATCAGTGATGTTCTATACTAACAGCCCATCTCTGGATTCCTAATTGGGCTGGTGAATCTGTCTAACCCAAATTATCTTCTGGATACTTCTCTCTAAACCACCAGCCTCGGTCCCCACGCATGCCTGAAACTTTCATGACCCTGTCACTGGGTATCACGCAGAATTCACTTCTCACCTACACTAAAACTGGCCTTAATCATGAGTGTCCCCAGGCAGCAACTACATATCATAAAAACCCCAGAGTTCGCCTCCGGGTGGCCCGCAAGCAAAGCTGGCACCACTTGGTGCACTGGCCACCCAAGGCCGAGGACTTGTTCACTGTGTTCCGGCAGTGCCTTTGGCGTGAGTCCCCAGCATTGGGTCCGACCCGGTAGGGGCACCCCCCACAGCCGCCAAAATTCCAGGTTTCTTTAAAGACACTCTCAATTTCTCCTGGGCTTTGTGTATGGACAGGGTCTTTTAGTTTTTCTTTAGTCAGTGATCCTTAGGGATTATATTGATCATCTTTCAAAACATTTTGTGTCCCATCCGCCTTGCTTTGCCCTGTTTGGATTATAGGTCTAATTGTGCTCTGTTTTTATTTCTTATGGCTCCCTTAAATTTGTCCTTCATCCTTACTCTCTGACCTTAGTTTAATTTCTAGAGTGATAGTGTTTTCCCTAATTTTCTCCTTTAATCCTTCCCATCTCCCCCCTTTAAAAATATTTACTTATTTTTTTTTGAAGGGTAGGTTTACAAAGAAAGAAAAGGTGACAACAATTTTCCACCCACTGGTGCACTCACCAAAATAGTTACAGCAGCTAGACATGGGCTGGTCCAGAACTAGGAGCCAGGAGCTTCCAGGCCTGCCATACGGGTTCAGGGCCAAAAGACCTCAGCTGTCCTCTGCTCCTTTCCCAGGCACATTGGCAAGGAGCTGGATCAGAGTAGCTGGGACTCCAGCGGGTGTCCCTATGGGATGCTGGTGTCACAGGTGCTCAGGCTGATACACCGTGGTGTTCCCCTACTTCCCATTTACCCTTTTTACGCCTGTTATGTAGTATTGTTCCTTTTTCCCTTTTTGAAATTGAATTTCCATAGGTTAATGAGAAATAGTACTAATACCTTGCTTGTATATACATTTGTGGTCTTTGAACTATATTATGAACTTTCTAGCACAGTAAATGTTTTTGTTTCCTTTTTATCTAGTGTCTCTTTTATATGATAGCTGTTGTTGAGTAAATGAAATAGATGTTTGTATACTATTGTTTGCCTTTTTTCTTCCTTTGTATTAATTGGAAGTGCCCTTGGCTATTTACCCCAGTTTTCCTTCCTTTTGCTTTTTGAGTGAGTGACTTGCTGCCAGTGTGAGAAGGATTCTTTACTCCTTTTTTTTTACATTCTGCTAACCCAGGCATAATTCTCTACATGTTAATAGAACTTGGGAAGACAGACAGACAGACATACACAATTTTTTAAAGACAGTCCCTCTTCAAATTCACTATAATTTTATCATCGATAGTTCCTAGCTCCTGAAGATTAACTGCTAAAATTCATAGCCATTTTTAGTGGTAATTTTAAGCATTCCTAAAATAGGAGAATGCATACTAAATTTTTTTTCAAATCCTGCATCTACTAGTTATCTGGTTTTTGTTGTTGCTGATCTTAGATGGTATATATTTTTAATTAGCATAAAAGATATTTTCATATCAACCTTCTATAATGTAAAAAAATCTCTTAAATGTTTGAATTTAAATGCAATTTTTATGTTGTCATTAATATAAAAGTACAGTATGTATAGATCTAGTTACATATATAAAGCTGCTATTTTTTAATTTTCTTTGTGTGAAGATTAAAAACATGTGTTGTGGTTTCTATTTTAGGGAAGTAAGCAATGGCATAGAAAAAAAAGGAAAGAAAAAGTCAGTGGGTCGTCCTCCTGGCCCATATACAAGAAAAATGATTCAAAAAACTGCTGAGCCACCTTTGGTAAGAGGATATATTCATGTGTGTTGTCAAAGAAGGGTATGTGGCGTCACCAGGAAGTTAGTAATGTATCGCATGCTTTAGAACCATGGTTTAGTGTATCATTCTGTCTTCCAGGATAAGGAATCAGTTTCTGAGAATCCTGCTTTGGATTTACCTTGTTCTATAGGGTAAATAGAAAATAATTTTTTGCTTTCTTAGGAATTTTATTTTGGGGGGAAATTAGTGTTTCTATTGTTGTGTAATATAGTTTTTATACCATCTAAATTCTTTTGTCTCAGGAGAACTGAGGGAACTGCACATTCATCCAATACCTCAGATGTGGATTTCACGGGTGCTTCCAGTACGAAAGAAACTACCTCGTCTACCATTTCCAGGCATTATGGGTAGATATTTAATATTTTTAGTTAATTTTTTTCTAGATTCTTTCTCTTTGCAAAGTGTTGGTGTAGCAATTTTTTAACAGTTGAAGCTGATGTAAATGTATCTTGTACCTTTTTAGAAGCAGTCCATACGTGGATTCTCTTTATTACTCTAAAATTTTTTTAATTTTAATTTTATTTGATAGGCAGAGAAACAAATAGAGTAATTTGCTGATTTACTCTGCTGCGGTAGTTGGGGTTGGGTCAGACTGAAGCCTGAAGCCAGGAGCCTGGTATTCCGTCTGTAGTTGCCACCCAAGGTGCACATTAGCAGGGAGCTGGATTGGAAGCATAAGAACTGGGATTTGAGCCAGATACTCTGAATGTTGATGTCCCAGGCAGCGTATTAATAATTGAGTATTTTTTTTCTTTTTAGAGCCACAAGGATCACGTTTTTCAGATTTTCTAGGAAATTTTCCACTGCAGACCAATGGTTACAAGCAATTCTTGTTTCTGTTAGGCCTTTTTGTGTTCCTGCTATATGTAAGCATGCCTGGCTTTTCAGAGAGTTAGAAAAATAAAAAAAAAAAAAGTTATATATGTATTTGAAACAATTTGAAAGAGAGGGAGACATCTTCCATCCACTGGTTCACTCCCTAGAAGGCTGCGATAACCAACGTTGAACCAGGCTGAAGCCAGGAGGTTTAGTCAGATCCCCCATGTATGTAGACTCCTCCCTAATACAGTCATATAACACAGGATATTTCTGTCAATGATGAATCTCACATGTGGTGGTCTGATGAATTCATATTGATAAGTGATATTGAGGTGTTAGTTTGTGGAGGTATACTCTATGATACCATGATGAAATTGCCTAAGTATGTATTCCTTGGAACATGTTCTCTTGTTAAGTGATATATAACTTTATTTTATCTAACTTAACTCTCCAGGCTCAATTTGTCCTAAAACGTGTCATGTCAAATATGAAGAGCACAGTCTACTTGGAGTCACAGTTTTTGAGTTGTAGATCCTGCTCTTACCATTTACAAATGAGAAAACTGGGGCCGGATGCAGTAGCCTGGGTGGCTAAAGTCCTTGCCTTGAACAAACTGGTATCCCATATAGGCGCCAGTTCTAATCCTGGCAGCCCCACTTCCCATCTAGCTCCCTGCTTGTGGCTTGGGAAAGTAGTTGCGGATGGCCCAAAGACTTGAGACCCTGCACCTGTGTGGGAGACCCGGAATAGGCTCTGGGCTCCTAGCTTCAGATCGGTGCAGCTCTGGCCAATTTGGCTACGTGGGGAGTGAATCATTGGATGAAGATCTTTCTGTGTCTCCTCCTCTTTATGTATCTCACTTTACAATAAAAATAAATCTTTTTAAGAAAAAAAGCTGAGGCTCAGAGGACGTTAAATAGCAACTTTGCATATTTAACTTGTGTAAAATTGCTGCGTTGTAAATTTGAAGCCATGTGATTGTAAAGTCTTTGAATTTAGCCTTTATGCTGTCTGTTTCTTTTGTCATAAGATCATACTACTACATTTTTGTTTTGAGTAAAGGGCTTCAAATATTGTGTAGCTCAAGGCTTTAATCAAATATGTGAGCACCGAAGTTAAGAAATTTTATTTGGCCTAGTAATAGCGCATTCTGAATTCTAGTTTGTGTTTATTCCTGTTCATTACATTACTTCGCTATGCAGAGAATTAGTAATAAGAGAATATTTAGTTCTACTTTTTAAGCACACAGAATAGTGTCTTGTGTGTAGTTGGTACTTGGCAAACTTGTTTATGATGAGGTTGTTGGCAATAATGGACTACTTAGTCATATTTTGCCTCATTGCCCTCCTATTTAAAACTTGGCTCTTTTACGCTTAATAGTGCATGGTTAAGGAGGGGAAGCTCTACAAAGGTCAATCCCAAGGAGGTGGTGGCATCTAAAGTAATAAAGGCAAATGGTAGTGCATTTATATAGCATGTTCTGTTTTGCTTTGGCTGATTTTAGGATATATTCTTACAGAAGAGTGATTTTTAAAAAGTCAGAACATATTGCTTGGGCAAAGGATGCTTTAAATGCTTGGTAGACAGTTTTTATCTTCTCGGTTTCACAGATTGTCTGACTCCAGAAAAAGAACTCGAACTGGAAGATCTTGGCCTGCTGCAATACCACATTTGCGGAGAAGAAGAGGTCGGCTTCCAAGAAGAGCACTCCAGACTCAGAACTCAGAAATTGTAAAAGATGATGAAGGCAAAGAAGATTATCAATTTGATGAACTCAACACAGAGATCCTAAATAACTTAGCAGATCAGGAGTTACAACTCAATCACCTGAAAAACTCCATTACTAGTTATTTTGGTGCTGCAGGTAGAATAGCATGTGGTGAAAAATACCGAGTTTTGGCTCGTCGGGTGACACTTGACGGAAAGGTGCAGTATCTTGTGGAATGGGAAGGAGCGACTGCATCCTGACTGTAAGACTTGAACATTATGTTCACTGCACTCAGTTTCTGTAGGTACAGTTGAAAGTCCTAAAGGAGTCTGGCTTTTACTATCTTTCTTACAAGAAAGGGGGAGGGAAAGGTCAAAAAAATTCACAAATGGGGACGATACTAGCCTTAACATAGACCTGTTAATGTTATGGATATTGTCATAAAAAGATATCTTTTAAAAATCAGAACAGAGACTTAATTTTTTAAATCTTAAGATTTGTAGAGTGTTTCTAGGATAGGATATTAAAAATGATTCAAACCCATGCATGGTGTTAGATAACTTTTCTAATTAGTCCATTGAGTCAGTTTTTGTGATTAGTGGTTATCAGAGCAAAGAGATCATGTAGATAGCACAAGTATTTGGAGAAACACTGTCTGTTTTGTTACCAAAATGTTGGAAAAGATTTATTTCAGTACCTTTTCGATTTCATAAAGTGCAGTGTATATAATGCCTACTGAAAAGACTGTAAAATATTGAAATTTTCTTTCAAGCAAAGTGTAAAAAATATATTGAGCCTGTAAATTGCTCTGTGACTAGACTTCATTGTCGTCTTAATATATTCTTTGCATGTGCATATATATACACATATGTGTATATATATGTGTGTGATTATGTGACCTATGCAATACAAATTATGGGAATGGGCAGCTTTGGAGTATATATATCCCATAATTCTTTTTTCAGGAATAGTTGCAGTATTTACACAGCAGCATTTCTTCTCAGGCTTTTTTGGGTGCTGTTGCTTACTATGTATGAAGAGAAATGTGTCAAACAAGTCTAGTGTGTTCTGAAGAAGGATGTGAAGAAGTGTTCATGGGCTTTTAGAATGCTTTTCACTTTCAGTCCTTGTAACTCAGCTGTTCAGTACCTAAAACAAATTCAAATAAGATGAACGTTATCTCCTACTAGAAGTACCGTTTTCACGTTTTCATGGCACGTTATGATTGTAAATGTCTCGGTTTTAACAGTAAGTCTATAGGAGTCCCTTGAAGATTCCTACAATGTTTGTAGTAACTGTTAGTCATGTTTGGATAAGTGTAGTATGAACAAAGTATTTTATTGCACAGGGTTAACAAGCAGTATGTTGCCAGTTGAGGCTCCTGCTGTCTTATTACAACATTACCTCTTGTTTTTATAAAATGTACCAAGATTTAAATTGATAACTTTATTTTACATGTTAAAAAAAAAAACCAATTTCTTTTATCACCAGTGTTAGAGTTGTCTTCTATTTCTTTTTGTTTTGTTTTGTTTTTAGCCAAAGAGTAAACAGAAGAATATTCTTTCTTGGTGGCTGTCCATTTTACTTTTAAAAGTGGTTGGTGGATTTTAGACTAAAAATTGGGGTATTTGCCACCAAAATGGAAAAATATGTAAAGTGTAGTGATTACAGAGTGGTGCAAGTGTGGGTTAGTACTTATTTATTCCATTGATGATTTTTTGACTGTTTATGAAGAAAATTGCTTTATTTCTTTAAACATCTTCAAAAGATGACCTTTTTTGGAAAGGGGGGGAGTCACGTTATAGCCAAAAGAAGCAGAGAACTTGGTTGTCCTGTACTTGGTTCTTGGTTGGCCAGGTGTAAATGAGCTTTACAAAAGTGCAAATTAAAAACTGTCATTTCTGTTTACCTCCACCAAAACTTGATTTTCCCCTAGCTATTAATTTAAAGTTGCCTTTCCTGCAGCTGCAATATTTTGGATAACACACAAAGTTTGTGTTAATTTTTGAATGTTTGTTTATATCTAGGGGTAATGGAAAATGTAAATCCCGTGTAACTTTATTCACTCCACCTGTATAATATTATTTCATTTTCCCCAAAGTCCTTTAATTCTAACTGAACACCAGCAGTATTTTTAGTAACTCTTTCTTTAACATACTTGGAAAGCAATTTATCAAGCTGAACTGTCTTTAGACTTAATTATTGTGAATGTCTGTTTTATTTTATTATGGTGGTTCACATGGCTCTGATGTTCAGTTTGTATTTTTGGAATTGCTTTACTTAGAATTAAAACAGACCAACATTAAATGTGTGTATTTTTAAAAGAGTTAATGAGTTTTGCTTCTGTATTGACTTGAAAATACACACTGGTGCAGTAGTTGACTGCCTTTATTTAGTTAGGGATTTAAGGATTTCTAATTTCATCTATAGAAAACGTTTTCTTGTCCCCTATAAAATATTATTAATTATTGCCTGCTCACCTAAAATGAACATTTGGAAAAAGAGTTATGTTTGGCCAGCTTGTATACTTTATATTTTAAAGACAAAATCTTTCTTGTTTCCAGACTTTGAAAATGTCAGATTTGAGTTTCCAACTGTGTTGTCTTCTTACTTACATAGAGGATGTCATGTTTCACATAAAAGGATTTCTTATTTTTTCAGAAAATTTTGCTTCTAAGCTACAGAAAGAAAAGATGCATAAATTACATAATTGCTTGTCAAAATCACATTTTTATTCAAAACGGATTTCTTCTTTGGTCCTGAGTGAGAAACATGAGTTCTTAGACCCTTAGATAACCTGACTGTAATAGGATAAGAGCCTTAAGATTTCTTGTATAAACCCATAATACAGGGGTATTGAAACTAGGTCTTGTTCAGGATATTGTGGGACTTAATATTTTTGCAGAAACGAAAATGTGTGAATTTTTTGTGTGTGTGACTAAGGTTTGTGGAAATATGCCAGTGTGGATTTTAGCATGTATATCTTCACAAGGTTTGCTATCAGTGTTGGAAGTAGAACTGTTTGTTTGAAGTATCTATAGAGCAGTCGTATTGGTTGAAGCATGATCTGACTTAACAATTTTATCTCAGTAAAAAATTTTTAGTGAGCATTTATCTATTTGAAATGTGCAGAGACAGAGAGCGAGAGACAAACACCCATCTTGTTTTTCACTCGGACACATCTGAAGCAGCATGTGATGGGGCCAGGTGAAACCAAGAGCTCAGTCCACATGTGCCATGTGGGTGGTGGGAATGCAGTTACTGAGCCATCACTGCCGTCTCCCAAGCCTATCCATCAGCAGGAAACTGGAGTTAAAAACTAGAGACAGATGCTTTCACTGGGTGTGAAACCCAGATACTTCTCAGTAGGGCATAGATGTTTTAACCAAATCTGAAGTGGTAGGTTACATGCCTACCCCTAACAATTGTTTATGGTGTGATTCAAGAGTTATTTGAGGCCCCAGGGCATGCTCAGTAGCTAAATCCTCGCCTTGCAACCGGAATCCCATATGGGCACCAGTTCCCTTTCCAGCTGCTCCACTTCCTATCCAGCTCCCTGCTTGTGGCCTGGGAAAAGCAGTGGAGGACAGCCCAAAGGCTTGGGACCCTGCACCTATGTGGGAGACCCAGAAGAGGCTATTTGCTCCTGGCTTCAAATCGGCTCAGCTCTGGCTGTTGTGGCCACTTGGGGAGTGAACCAGCGGACAGAGGACCTTTGTCTCTTTCTCTATGTAAATCTTTCTAATAAAAATAAACAAATGTTAAAGTTAATTGAGGTTGTGTTGGCAAAGGGAAAAAAACCCATCACAACTTTGGGAAACAAAAAAAGCCCTGTATGTATGGGAAGTTCTTTCTAAATTTAGGTTTGTGTAAAAGCATCTACTTTGATTTCTTTGGCAGTTAGTTGATCAGCCAGTCCGTGGTATTTCCTCAGGGAAACAAAATTGAAAGTTAAATATGAAGCAAGACCTTTATCTTATCATGAATTGTTTGCTAATAGGTAACAGGAAACCACATGTTTTTATGATGCAAGTTGGTAGATAAGCTGTGTAAACATACTGATAGGGACTTTCGAGTTAATTGAAATGTAATAGATCAAAGTAATAGATCAAAGAATTATGCTTGTTCTTTATATTTGTGAATACAGTTACAGATGAACTATGAAACTTTTTTCTTTCTTCTTTTCCCCTCATTTCAACTCCCTCAAAATCTTTCTGTGGAAATGATGAATATAGAAACTGGATACTGGAACCACCATTGTGGCTCAGTGTGTTAAATGCTGCTTTCCAAGCTGACATCCCATATAAATGCTGGCTTGAGACTTGGCTGCTCTGCTTCCCATCCAGTTCCCGACTAATGCACCTGGGAAAACACCCAGGTGGCCTAAGTACTTGCACTTCTTCCTACACCACTCCCACTGCCCTACTCCAGTGGGGGCCTCTGATGGGGTTCCAGACACCTGACTTCAGTTTAGCCTGGCAGACATTTGGAGAGTGAAATCAGCAGATGAAAGATAACCCTTCTCTTTCTTTCCTCCATCTGCTTTTTAGATAGGTAAATCTTGAAAAAAGTGGGTACTTATTTGTGCTGTTTTTCTACATCATTTTAAAAAATTGTAGCTCTGAGTTATTATAAAAAGTTGTTGCTCACACAGACACCAGTTTGAACTGGGAATTCATGTTTACTTATTTTTTTAGTGTGACCTTTTAGTAAATCTTTGGCTTCATTGATTTTCATTGTGATCTAAGAAGATCCTCCTTTGAGCTCTGAGCATAATTTGTTGATGTGCTTACCTTATTTTTCTTTTATTGGCAGTTAGGTTTACACTTAATATTAATGATGCTTCTTGTTTTGTCATTTTGGGTTCAAATCTGCCTCTGTAATAGCCACCACTGAAGGCAGATTTTGATAGACTTTGGAAAACTTGTTTTACTTGAGGCTCCATTTGCTTGCAAGCTTGCAACATGTAATGGCCGTGGCTTGGGCTCTGTTCCCTTACCCTCACCTGGAACGTGGCACATCCTGGTCCAGAAGCGGTGGCCATCCATCAGATGCTGCTACCTGAAGGCTTGAACCTACCAGCAGCAAGCACAACCTTGTGAAGTGTTGTGCTCTTCTTAATGAATTTAATATGTCCCTGAAGGGACATTCCCACTGCACTTAAGCGACCAAGCAAAAGACTAAGTCCTTCACACATGATAAAAATTATTTTGGGTGAAACAGATGTATCCTGTTTAAAGTTATTAGGCTAAGTTTTCTCCCTTCTATTAGAAATCTCTTTTTCCCTACCCTGTATCTTCCATTTTCCCAGGGGGTGTGATAATGTCTAAATGGGCCAAATTGATTGTGACAAATGACGGAAGTACCTTATGTAGACCTCCAGTGTTCAAACCTACCTATCAGAGATCTTTTATATGTTGACGGTATCTAAATGGATACCCAGCTGCAAAAGTTAAGCTAGTCCACCAAAAAGTTTTTAAACTGATTTTGAAGTGTTTTTACTGAATGATTTTTAAATGTTTTGTTTCAATCATATGCATATGAATCCCTTGTTTCCCATAAATTAAAGTATGTTTCCCAACATTAAAGTAACTAGGTTATATTAACGATTGAACATGTAGTTAGAGACTTAAGTTAAATGTGAGTTACTTGGACCTTTCAGAAATAGTTAATGTGTTCTCAATGTCGTGTTAACAGTTACTGATATTTAAGTCATATGTCTATCATAACTTACAGGGACAAATGAGTAACTTCCTATGTGGGAGTTGAGAACATTAAGCAAAGATTTTGAGAAATATAATCCCTCTTGGCAGTGTGGTAGGCCTTGAGATACCTTAGAAGATAAACTTTTTTTGAGGTGACGTGGCATTTGAAGGAAGTGAAGCTGGTACTAGAGGATTTCCAGAGGGGCTACTTGGAAGCTCAGCCAAGACCTAAGGAGTTGTGGTTTGTGCATCACACTTACCTTAGCCAAAAGGCTAGGAAGCACTTGTCTGTCACTTGCTCACTTCTAGACTTAAGAGCATACATTCTATCAGGTTCAATGGCTTAAAAAAACCATCAAACTGTCATTTCGTTAATATTTGTTATTTTATCTGTTATGGATTTTCCAGTGAAGATTTTTGTAATTTGTGACTAGTTTATTATTTATAAATTGTACTCTTTAAGCAACTCTTAAATGATCTAAAGACCAGAAAAATGTTTTTATTGGAGGATTTTCTAGGATAAATGAAGTAAATTCATGTTTCCAAAAAGCACCAGTTTCTTTTTCCTACCTGTTGAGGAGTGTGAGCATTGTGTGATACGGTAGTACTCCCACTGGACTGCAGATTGCCAAGAAAATCTTGTGCTTATTAGTGAAATAATCTAGGTGGTTCTTTAGTGTCTGCTGTCACATATTTTCTTGTATTAATAGTCCTTATTTATTCACAGGGCATAGAGCAGTGCAGTTGAAGGAATTTAAGCAAGGTTTTTTGGTGAAATAATGTAAATGAAAGTTTGGATTCTTTACCGAAAATTTTGATTTTTAAGACTAAAAATTTGAGATGATTTACTTCTGAAAAAGTAAATGGTTTTTGAAATGTGTATAGTACTCAGAAGACTCAAATATTTGTTTTTTCATACTTCCTACTGTTTTTTTTTAAGATTAATTTATTTTTATTGAAAGTCAGATATACAGAGAGTAGGAGAGGAAGATCCTCCATCCAATGGTTCACTCCCAAGGGACCACAATGGCTGGAGCTGAGGCCAGGAGCCTGGAGCCTCTTCCGGGTCTCCCACGTTGGTAGAGGTACCCAAGGCTTTGGGCCATCCTTGACTTCTTTCCCAGGCCACCAGCAGGGAGCTGGATGGGAAGCCGGGATGCCAGGGTTAGAACCAGCACTCATATGGATAGATCTCGGCACACTTTAAGGCAAGGACTTTAGCCGCTAGGCCACTGCACCGGGCCCCGTTTTTTTTTTTTTTTTTTTTTTTTTTTTTTTTTTAGATTTATTTATTTTTATTACTAAGTCAGATATACAGAGAGGAGGAAAGACAGGAAGATCTTCCTGCCGATGATTCACTCCCCCAAGTGACCACAACGCCTGGTGCTGTGCAGATCCAAAGCCGGGAACCAGGAACCTCTTCCGGGTCTCCCACGTGGGTACAGGGTCTCAAAGCATTGGGCCGTCCTTGACTGAAAGGCAGAATTAGAAAAGGGAAATGTGTTTTGTACTCAGAAGACTTCTTAAACTTTTTATTTTTTTCATACTTTGTACTTTTTTTTTTTAAAGATTTATTTATTTTATTACAAAGTCAGATATACAGAGAGGAGGAGAGAGAGAAGAAGATCTTCCATCCGATGATTCACTCCCCAAGTGAGCCGCGCGCCGATCAGAAGCCGGGAACCAGGAACCTCTTCCGGGTCTCCTACGCGGGTGCAGGATCCTGAGGCTTTGGGCTGTCCTCGACTGCTTTCCCAGGCCACAAGCAGGGAGCTGGACGGGAAGTGGAGCTGCTGGGATTAGAACCGGCGCCCATATGGGATCCCGGGGCATTCAAGGCGAGGACTTGAGCCGCTAGGCCATGCTGCTGGGCCCTGTACTTTATTTTCAATGATGATTGAAAGGCAGAATTAGAGGGAGACAAGGAGAAGGGTGACAGATTCTATCTGCTGGTTCACTCTCCAAATGGCTGAAAAGGCACAGGCTATACCAGGCCAAAGAAAGGAGCCAGAGCTTGTTCAAGGTCTACCATCAGGCAGCAGGGGCCCAAGCACATTAGCAGGGAGCTGGGTCAGAATTGGAGCAGCTGCGGCTTGACCTGCTTCTTCCCCATGCTCTGTGTCCCTGGCAGCTGCTTTACCTACTGAACCAGAACGCCAGTGCATCTGTTTTCTAACAGGTAGCAAAGGTGTTTAGCAATCTGACAGGCTGGTAGTTAAGATGAGTGTGATACATGTTAAAGTAGATAGTTTTTTCCACTCTCCTTTCTTCCTTTAGATAGTGTCTCTAATACTTCCTTTAGATAATATAGTGCTGCTTGGGTTTGATGTGAAGGTTTGGTTGGCTAACCCTTTACCTGCGAACACCAGTTTCTCATGTGGATGCCAGTTTGTGTCCTGGACGCTCCACTTCACATCCAGCTCCCTGCTTTGTGGCCTCGGAAAAAGGCAGATGATGGACCAAAGTCTTGGGATTTTGTACATGCATGGGTAATTGGGAAGAGGCTCCTGGCTTCGGACTGGCTTAGCTCAGCCATTGTGACCATTTGGGGAGTGAACCAGTGCATGGATTATCTTTCTGTTTGTTTCTGTTTGTCTCACCTTCTCTCTGTAGATCACTGTTTCCAATAAAAATGATTTTTTTTTTGAAATTTATTTAAATATACTTTTATTTGAAAGGAAGGATACCACCAGTTGATTTGCTCTCCACTTGCCCTCAATAGCTGTGGCTACCCAGGCGAAAGCGAAAGCCAGGAACCTGCGACTCCATCCAGGTTTCCCACGTGGGTGGCAGACTGGTCAAGTACTTGACTAGTCATCTACTGCATCCCAAGCCATTAGCAGGAAACTCAATGAGTGGCGCACCCTTGACACAAACTGGCATCTAAGTAGGATGTATTGCAGATGGTTTCTTAACCCCTTTTACACTACACTGGTTCCTGATACTTCGACTCCTCATATTTAAGGGAGGAGCTACTTTTGCCTGTCTGTGGCACACTTTTGGAAAGCAGGAGTTAATAGAAAAAGTTTTGGAAAGTGGAATTTTTTTTTTTAAAGATTTATTTATTACAAAGTCAGATATAGAGAGGAGGAGAGTCAGGGAGAAATATCTTCCGACCAATGATTCACTCCCTAAGTGACCGCAACGGCTGGTGCTGTGCCAATCTGAAGCCAGGAGTCCAGATCCTCTTCCAGGTCTTCCACACGGGTGCAGGGTCCCAAGGCTTTGGGCCGTCCTTGACTGCTTTCCCAGGCCGCAAGCAGGGAGCTGGATGGGAAGTGGGGCTGCCAGGCTTAGAACCAGTGCCCATATGGGATCCCTGGCACATTCAAGATGAGGACTTTAGCTGCTAGGCCACTGCACCTGGCACCGGAAAGTGAAATTTAACACTAAAGATAGGGAGCTGCAGAAAAGGCAACACGAGGGCTCTCTAGATTCTAGGAATAGCAAACGAATGTGACACAGGAAGGATGTACTGTTGGCATGGCTGAGGCTGGGAGTAATCCAGATTGTGAAGGACCTCACTGTATGTGTGTAGAAATGATTTAGGTACTAGATGATACTAATAGTAGATGAAGTATTTTATTAATGCCTGTACTTGGAGTGAAAGACCGTTGTGTTCCTTAGGAATACAAGTCAATGCTCTTGGAAGTGTTTGCAGAAAGTATTTCCTGGTGCTTTTTCAATTGGTACCCTATTTGGAAGTCCATACTATACACCAACCTGGAAAGATTGGAAATACATTGTGCAAATGGTTTGCATTTGTTTGGTATGTGCAAACAGTACACTGTCCTGGGAAGAAAATTACTTAAGATAACGTGGTGATCTAGATGGTGTTTCTTGCTGACACTGAAAGTGGCATCAAAGTTTGAATTGCTTGGAAGGTAGTTAGTGATAGTAGCTTCTTCATTACCATGATATTGAGAAGATAGAGATTTTAAATTGTCTTATTTCTGCTTCTCACTTGTCTTGGCTGGCAGCAAAAAGGAGAAAGCACTTCACCGGGGAATGAAAATGTGATTTAGCAGAAGGGCAGTAATAGGGAATGGGAAGAAAAAGGAAATTTAGGGGATGAGATCCTTCATCTATACTGCTGTTTCCTCTTTCCCCCCAAATGGAGCTTCAGGTATTTTAACTATAATGTAAAAAATAATGCTCTGTGGAAAAAATAAGGCCTCTCAGAAGATTCTGAAAGTGCTCCCACTGTATAATCTGAAGTTAGTGTGTAGTTGTGATTTTCTGCACTTGCCATTACTACGTGGTTTTAGTCAGAATGTATCACTCACGTGTTTGTGAAAGTTCACTTTTAATAAAAAAGCATGTCTGATCTTTATATCAGGAAATACTGTTTGTGCGTTGAATGGTATGTAAGGTTAAAATACGGTTTTCTGCCTCTAGAATCTAGTAAGTGGTTTCTACACAGTGTGATATTCCCAGTTGAGCACAGTGTAGAGGTAACACATCTTTTGCTGTATCTGAATTTAAAGAACTAGCAGAACTTCTTAGAATGAGGAATGAAAAAACGGAGATGGGTTTATCAGCTACATTGAGGGTAGACATTTGTTTTTCCTGATCAATAGGATGGAGTAACGCTCAAAATTTTCTTGCTGCACAGTTTAAACCTTGGTTTTGCTATATTGTGATGAATGAAACATTTATTGGACACCACGGGAGTGTGAGTTTGGGTGGCCTAGGATGTAACATTTGGTAGTATTTTTCCTGTTTCCCCTGTCTAAATAAATAGGTCTCTGTTGATGCTTCTCGGCAGTTTGGCCAAAAATAATTGTTGACATGTTTCAATGTGTGTCCTTTTGCCATTTTAAGAATTTCCAGGAAACATCAAGGATAGCTTCTCTGTTGAGTTTTATAGAACAGTTGTGACACTTGGGAAACATACAGTCTTTCCTGGCAGCATTCTAATTATATATATCATGATATGGTTCATCTTACCATAACCTTTGGCCAGTATTTTGAGACAGTTTACCCGAGTTGGGCCATGCTGAGGCCACGAGCATGAGCATGAGCATGGGTGGCAGGGCCCAGGCGTCCAGGCCCTTCTGCTGTTTCCCAGGACATTTCCTAGGCAGTTGGGATGGGAAGTGGAACAGCCAGAACTCTTACTAGCTCTCCTGAGATGCTGACATGAAACATGATAGCTCGTCTCAGCTCCAGAAAGCTGTTACAGTATTCTGGAATATAGAATGGCTTCAATAAAGAAGGAGATGAATCTGAATTCTCTCCTGTTTGGCATAAGATTCCTGAAGAATATAGTATCTCACCTCTTAAAATTGTAAGAACTGAATCAGTGCCTAAAGTAGAAGTATTTCACTGCTTCATATATTTTTTTAAAGATTTATTTATTTTTATTGCAAAGTCAGATATACAGAGAGGAGGAGAGACAGAGAGGAAGATCTTCCATCCGATGATTCACTCCCCAAGGACTGCAACGGCCGGTGCTGTGCTGATCCGAAGCCGGGAACCAGGAACCTCTTCCAGGTCTCCCACGCGGGTGCAGTGTCCCAATGCATTGGGCCGTCCTCGATTGCTTTCCCACACCACAAGCAGGGAGCTGGATGGGAAGTGGGGCTGCCGGGATTAGAACCGGATCCCATGCGGGATCCTGGCGCCTTCAAGGCGAGGACTTTAGCTGCTAGGCCACGCTGCCGGGCCCTGCTTCATATTTTAAAAAGATTTATTTTTATTGCAAAGTCAGATATACAGAGAGGATTATCTTGTGCTCGCTGATTCACTCCCCAAGAGCTGCAACGGCCAGAGCTGAGGTGATCTGAAGCCAGGAGCCTGGAGCTTCCTCCAGGTCTCCCATGCGGGCACAGGGTCCAAAGACTTTGGGCTGTCCTCAACTGCTTTCCCAGGCCACAGGCAGGCAGCTGGACGGGAAGTGGGGCTGCTAGGATTAGAACCAGTGCCCATAAGGGATATTGGTGCATGCAAGGCGAGGACTTCAGCTGCTAGGCTATTGTGCTGGGACCTGTTTTACTAATATTTTTTTGGGAGTAAAATTATGTTACTTAAGTAGGTTTGCTTCAATATACCAAGTCAGTTTCAACTGTGATACTTCTGCTTCAACATTTTTGTTTCAAATTTTTATTTTGAAATAGATTCACCATTGCTTCCAATGGTATATCAAATCCAGAAAGCTATCAGTATACTTCACAGAGCTTAGATTTGACTGATTTTACATGTACTCACTTTTATGGTGTGTATTTACACAGTATATAGTTCTGTCATTTATATATTTGTATCATCAAGATGTAGGACTATTTTACCCCTAGGTAACTAAAGCCAAATTTTCCTTTTCTCCATCCCTAATACCTGCCAACCATATGGATCTATAGAATGTCTAAATTTTAAGAGTGGCTTGAGTTGTATGTTAAATGCTTGTTAAATTACAAGAGATGCAGGCCCTGTGTGATAACGTAGTGGTTAACGTCCTTGCCTTACACGCCTGAGATCTCATATGGTCGCCAGTTCTAATCCCGGCAGCCCTGCTTCCCATCCAGCTTCCTGCTTGTGGCCTGGGAAAGCAGTCGAGAACAGCCCAAAGCCTTGGGACCCTGCACCCACGTGGGAAGAGGCTCCAGGCTCCTGGCTTCGGATTGGCTCAGGTCCAGCTGTTGCGGCTGCTTGGGGAGTGAACCATCAGAAGGAAGGTCTTCCTCTCTGTCTCTCCTCCTCTCTGTATATCTGCTTTTCCAATAAAAATAAATAAATCTTTAAAAAAGAAATTACAGGAGATGCTGCTGAGAGTGCTCTCCAGAGGGGCTCAACAACCTTACATCCTACCAAAAATGGGAGCAGCCACATTTTTCTAGCAACCTGACAAAAACGATTAAAAAGTGTAATAAAAAATATGAGTTCCTGGGCCAGCCCAGCTTGATAACCTAGTGGCTAAGTCCTTGCCTTGCATGTGCCAGGATCCCATATGAGTGCTGCTTCTAATCCCGGTGGCTCCACTTCCCATCCAGCTCCCTGCTTGTGGCCTGGGAAAGCAGTCGAGGACGGCCCAAAGCCTTGGGACCCTACGCCTGTGTTGAACACCCAGAAGAGGCTTCTGGGTTCCTGGCTTCAGATCGGCTCAACTCTGACCATTGAGGCCACTTGGGGAGTGAATCATCGGACGGAAGGTCTTCCTTTCTGTGTATCTGACTTTGCAATAGTAATAATAATAATAAATCTTTTAAAAAATGAGTTCCTATTAGCTGGTTCACTCTCCAAATAACCAGCAGCCAAGTATGGGCTGAGATGAGCTAGCAGTCAGGATGAGGTCAGGTCTCCAGCATGAGTAGCAGGTGGCCAACTACGTGAGCCATGTCTGCTGTCTCCTGAGTACCGCTGTATCAGGAACTGCAAGCACAGGAGTGAAGCACAGGAGTCAGCTTCAGGAGCTCCACCGTGAAAATGCCTTTTAATACAAGGTTTCTTGGTGTAGAAATAATGTCGCTAACAAACTCCCTATGGAATTTACAATTCCATATCTAGAACTAATGATCTTATCTGCATGAACACCTTTTATGTAACAATGCGTTTTGAGACCATTTACACACATCTGCAAACAGAACAGAATGACTGCAGGGAGCCAGGGGTTTCAAAGTGGAAGAGGAAAGCATAGTGAGAGCTAGAGGCCAGAGGTTTTAAAGAGTAGACAGTATTTATAAAGATTGATAAAGTTTTCTTTGACAGTAATTTTATTACATATAATAAGTATGCAGTCCTCTGCTCATTAAAAATGCCCTTCTGTTCACAAATATAAAGCAGTTTGAGCAATACTGATTACACTTAAAGTGAAAAACATTACAATGAAAATTTTACATGTGGAATTCATTTCCCTTAATATTTTAGATACAAAATAGGTGTAAGGATATAATTAAAATGCCTCAATTTGCAATTTATTTCAGTGTTTCTGAGATCAGACGACATAGGGCACATTCAGGGTGGTATGGCTGTAGACTCAAGTGTTTCCAAATACTCGTTTATCTTCTGTGTCTTAATATTCACATGACAAAATGGTATATAATTAATGGCAAAACTTCAAGCCAAAGCTAAGTCTAGGCTTTAAATTATTCAGTCTTTTAAAACTTAATATGATAAAAAACCAAAGACAAAACTAAATGTGAAGTGTCAGATCATTCACTTAGTAAAAATTTAATCTTGATATGGCATTTTAAAAAAACCACATAAAGCAGAAAAAGACTTGTTCTGTTTACAAATTTATTTTTCTTAAAAAGTAACATGCTTAAGTATCCTATTTTATAGCTATAAAAATAAAATTGGCAATATTCTGAAATTTGTTTTCCAAATAGTCATTTTTTTTAAAATAGAGTAATAAGTTATTGAACCACAGGCTTGCTTATAATCGGTGGCACAGACCCATGTGAGCGATTAGGTAACAAATTCAGTATTAGGAAAGAAATCAGAGTAGTAAACAGCCATACATAAGAGGTAGAATCCTTAATCACAGTTTTATAGGAAATCTCAGTTTATAACTACTTTATTAGGGTACTAGAAGTATGCTTATTATGAACTGAACCGACAGGGAAAGGGGAGGGCTCTTTACAGACAGGGTTTTTACTGTCCCTTGTTCTGGGTATGTTACAGGGTTTTCACCATTAGACATTTGAAACTTTCTTATTTAAGGAATTGATTATGGAGTTTACATCATTCTAAAAAAGGTCTCCGAGTATCCAAATCTAAGCTCTTCTGCCTAGGGCCAGAGGGAAACATTTCTTACTGTACCACTCTTGAGTGTAGACTGTAAATGATATGCCAGTTTCTCTCTCACAGTACAGATGGGCTCTACATACAAAGTGTACATGGATTGTTTCTGCCAGTACATTTGTTACAAACAATATGAGAAATGTTCTATCTTGAAAATTGTTTCATTCACAATGAAAAATGAGTAAGGCTCTATAGACTGCAAAAAACTTACATGGCAGACTAGTATATATAGGTTACTCATGTATTGGGTGCTTGTAACTTGGGACTATTATGTAAAATGATTATAAAGGCCACTTTGACATTTATAATAAAAACTGTAATACGTATGCACACCCAGTGCTAAACCTTTCAGTAGGTCTTACATTTATAAAAAGTACCACAATACTTGGAAAATATTCAAAATAGTAACTGTAGAAAGCTAAACCCACAGCTTCTTCCAGTTGATATAAGAAATTAGCCTCCTGTGATCTCTGTCAGATTCTAGATGTTGTTAAATAGTTTTATTTCATTTTATTTTCGGGTCTGATCATTTATTTACTTCAAAGCAAAGTTGTGACATGGTTTTATTGAAGTCTGACTACATTTTTTAAAAAAAAATACCAAGATGTCAGTTTCAGGAAATGTGGGCTAAATATATTTTCTATTAACATTTTACATTGAAATAGATGAGCATCTGGTTTGAAAAAAATCTCAAAATGTTTTTATATATAGGAAAGATGTAAACAGGAAAACTGATATATTTAATCCATAATTAGGTAATTCTCAGATGACTGAGACTATATATTGCAAAGATATATAACTAATTTGGAGGACAGAGTGACAGAGACCAACCGCCCACCTGCTGGTTCACTTACTGAATGTCCACAACAGCCGAGGCTAGGTCAGGCTACGGCCAGGGGTCATATACTCAATCTGGGTCTTCCACTTAAGTGGCAATGACCCAACAACCAGAACCATTCCAAGCTGTCAGACTGTCAGCAGGGAGCAGAGCTGGGACTAGAATGCAAGGACACCCTAAAGGGATGAAGGCATCCAAGGAGGTATCTATTCACTGCCACACTAATCTCTGCCCCAAGAGAACTTCTGAAAAGCAGATTGTTTGGGATTGGATAAGCCTGGTGTCCAGTTATTTAACAGACACATAGCATTAGAAATATTTTCAGTTATTCCTATGGCTTCATTCAATTATGTTTGATAAAATATTCCCCTTGTATACTTAAGTACAACTAGATGGGTATGATTACCCACGCAGAAAGTAGATTTCCCTTTCACATTAAAAGTATACTTGTTTCACACTGAATGATAATGCCTGAAAGCATTCTGCACGATAATGGGTCTTGATTAACAGTTTATTACATTGTTCCATCCTCTTTTTTTCCAATGCTCTGTACTCCTGCTTGCAGTTTTAAGTTCTACTTTTCCTCTTATCATCAAACAGACTCTTCAGCATATAAACTTGAATGGCTGACACAACCACCATCACCACTAAATTAACAACAGACCAGAAATTGACTCGATCAAAGTTGCTTTCCTGTATGTTTCGATCGCGAGCTTCAAATGCTCTGAGCAGCGTCTGGATGTGGCCACTTTTGCTTAGTCTGGACTTGATGTTGTTAATGGATTCCTGGAAATAAAATATTTTACTGTAAAAAGATTGCTCAAAATTTTAGGATTTTGAAAATGTTCTTCATGGTAGTTTTTTTGTTGTATTTTGTTTTTTTAATTCAAACACAGTTTAAAGATAGAGGGGGAGGGGATGTAAAATTCAGTTAAGGTGTAGATACCAATATTACTTGAAAGTAGAAACTAAAAACATTTGAATGATATATTGTGTACATAATGTACTTTCATGGCCTTCACAACCAAAAGAAAATGAGCAGGTTTTAAGAAGCCAAACTGATGATAACCTTAAGCTGTAGATTATGTAATCTGCAGTGTGCTTATATTTTGACCGTGTATGTCTGATCAATTTAGGATTTAGCAAAACATACAGTATTTCTGTCTCATTAGATGTGTGTATAAGCATTACACTGATAAGCTTACCAAGATGCATTCTAATTTCACAGCTTTTTATAATAGGATCCTGGTGAGGTAATTTGAACATACATTAACATGAGATTAAAATGAGATCTGAAATAATGTCACAGAATGTATGACAGAATAAGAAGCAACAGATTTTCCTGCATAATGCAGATAAATTATTTATCACATAGCAAGAATACTGGATGCTAATTGTAACTTTTGTATTAAAAAATATACTGACCAGAATATCTTCCAGTTTCATATCTAGCATATCTGTGCCTGTAATATATTTCTTCCAGTCTTCTTGTTCTTGTGCCTGTTCTCCCATATTATCAAGGATTAATTCAAAGAAAATCACCTTCTCAGAAATAGTGCTAAATGTATTGTCAAAGCAGAACATGTAGTCACCATCTTCCGTCTCCACACTGCATTAAAAAAAGTTTATTTGGTTTTCTCAACTTCTATTTTAGATCAAATACAAAATAACTAAAGATAAAAAAGAAACAACCCGGTTTGTAATAATTGGAAAACTGACCAACAGATTTGTTAGTATTGACAGTCTATAATGTTTTAGAAAAAAAAGCAACCTACAATTAATACACTACAGCATTTGTGGTGTTGATGTGCTTGACATGTACTGGATAAACTAATTTTTGGAAAAACAGAATTTACATAGATGCATCATTTATGATGCAGATATTTGTAAATATGTATTCATATATGTAATTTTATTGTGAGTTCTACTTATTTGCAAATACGAACAACTAATCCTGCAATTAGGATTAATTTTTTTCTTTGTTTTTCTTTTCAAAAATAGTGATGGACTGTCCTAAGTGCAGACAGCCCAGTGATGTGAGTGCATCCTTGTCAGTTTACCAAAGCCAGAGGTGTGGTCTGTATTCCACGATCACAGCCTTACTCTCAGGGGCATTACCTTTGCTCATAAATGCCATTCACACACACACTGAATCTTGGCTTCATTACCGTCACATTTCAAGACAACTAAATTAGGCAGAATATAAAAAATTGTTTCCTAATAATTCTTTAATGAGAAATTTTATTAAACAAAACATTTCACATGTTCATGGGCATTTACTAGAATTGGTCCCAAACAGGGAAACAAACACCTTTTGTGTGTGAATGGCAAAATTGTTATTATTTAGTTATTTACAAGAAACTATCAGTAACTAAGAAAACAGTTGGGGCTGGCATTGTGGCATAGTAGGGAAAGCTGCCACCTGTGATGCCAGCATCTCATAGGGTCTCTATTTGGTGTCTTAACTGTTCATTTCTGATCCAGCTCCCTGCTAATGGCTTGGGAAAGCAGATGGCCCGAGTGTGTGGGCTCCTGTCCCCCATGTGGCAAATTTGGATAGAGCTGCTACTTGCAGGTAGGCCCAGTACTGGCTATTCTGGCCATCTGGGCAGTGAACCAGTGTATGGAAGATCTCTTTGTGTCTCTCCCCCTCTCTAACTCTTTCAAAGTAAGGAAATCTTGAAAACAAAAAACTAGTCAAAAACCAATTCAAATGCTGATAAGGCCACTGAGTTTGTAGAAATTTCCTGCCAGAACTCCTTACTCAGATGCTTATGGGGTCTTCCAGTTAGTCACAGCAATTGTCAATGACAAAGGGCCTTTTGTAAAAATTCAGTATACCCTAGTTATATATTAACTCAATCTGGTTACAAAGTGAGTTTTCCATAATGATATTTCCAATTAATGTTTACATATGTCTAACAAAGTTTCCTAATACCACCTAATTCTTTTTTTTTAAGATTTATTTTATTTTTATTACAAAGTCAGATATACAGAGAGAAGGAGAGATAGAGAGGAAGATCTTCCATCCAATGATTCACTCCCCAAGTGAGCGCAACGCCTGGTGCTGTGCCGATTCGGAGCCAGGAGCCAGGAACTTCCTCCAGGCCTCCCACGTGGCTGCAGGGTCCCAAGGCTTTGGGCCGTCCTTGACTGCTTTCCCAGACCACAAGCAGGGAGCTGGAAGGGAAGTGGAGCTGCCGGGATAAAAACCGGTGCCCATATGGGATCCCGAGGCATTCAAGGCAAGGAATTTAGCTGCTAGGCCACACTGCTGGGCTGTTACCACCCAATTCTAATTCAGCTTCCTAAAGGTGACTTTAGCTTGAATTGGGGAAATCTAAGGAGTGGGTGGTTTGTAGACAGAGCTGCCCTAGGTCATTATTCTTATCCCATCAAGTCCAGTATATGTTCTGTTACAGCCTCAAGTATCCTGAATTTCATCATCTTTATTAAAGTGAACATTAACTTGAATTACTTTGTGTTCTGTCTAGGGGCTAGTGCAGTGGCATAACAAGCTAATCTTCTGCCTGCAAGCACCCATATGGGCACCAGTTTGTGTACCACTTTCTGATCCAGCTCTCTGCTTACGGCCTGGAAAAGCTGGCCCAAGGCTTTGGGCCTCTGTACCCATGTGGGAAGCTGGGGAAAAGTTCATGGCTCCTAGTCTGAGATCAGCTCAGCTCTGGCCATTGTCCCCATTTTGGGAGTGAACCAGGGGATTGAAGATCTCTGTTTCTCTGTCTCCTAAAATCTTTCAAATAAAAAAGAATTATTTTTAAAAATATATAAAAAATTTTTAAAAAGTTCCATCTGTACTTTCCTTTGGTTGACATAAAGAAATTTACAATCATGCTTGATGTAGCGAGAACACAAGCTATATACTTTTCATTTAAAGATCCCCAGTGAAAGTGAAACTTGGATCCATTTTGGAAGCCTGTCTGCTTAGGGGCAAATGTCCTGTATCAAAGGGTACTGAGTACTTATTGCAGCTAAATGACTTAGAAGGGAGGACAAACTTCCACCTTTCTAAGCAGGTGTCTATTGAGTGATTATATGCACGTGGTAAAAGAGGTTCAAGAAACCAGGGAAGAGCCGTAACATGTTTGAAGTGTCATGTGTGTACATGTACTCCAGGGCTGAGGACCCTGCCCATGATCGCAGAGCTATTATAGTGTTGATAAAGCTTAGTTTTCTTGTTTTCTGACTTTTCTACAGTACTGTTCAGAATTTGTTTATATTCTTTGCATCCTCCACAATTATGACAAACCTTTGGAAGGAGACTTAACAAATACTGATAAATACAGTGCGGAACAATTTTGAAAGGAAAAATGCCAAAATACAATGAAATGACATGAACCTTGAGTAACAGAACCCAGATGTGGGGCATTTCCTAAGGAAAATTTTCCATTCTGATTAATGTATTCACTATTAAAATCACTTTGTCAACAATACACATGACTGTTTCGAAAGAAAAAATTCAGTTGCACTATGAATTCCAGTGGGGGTGAAATTACTCAGAAAGCAGAAAAAGTTCTTATGACGCTAAAGATTGCAAATCTCAATCTTACATGACAAAGAACGGATACTCTAAATTCATTTTTTCTCCCATCCAAGTACTAAACCAGGCCTGACCCTGCTTAGCTTGCAAGATCAGACGAGATCAGGTGCGTTCAAGGTGGTATGGCCGTAGACTAAATTCATTTTTTTCTTACTGGGTTGTTCTAGGTATTCTATGGTAGGATGAGCTCAGGAAATGCAAAAAAAAAAAAAAAAACAAAAAAAACCCAAAAACCAAGTGGGGTGCTTAAGAACAATGGTACAGGGCCTGGGGCGATAGCATAATGGCTAAGGTCCTTGCCTTGAATGCGCTGGGACCCCATCTGGGTGCAGGTTCTAATCCCGGCAGCTCCACTTCCCTTCCAGCTCCCTGCTTGTGGCCTGGGAAAGCAATCAAGGACAGACCAAAGCCTTGGGACCCTGCAACCACGTGGGAGATCCGGAAAGAAGTTCCTGGCTCCTAGCTTCGGGTTGGCGCAGCACCAGGTGTTGCACTCACTTGGGGAGTGAATCATCGGACGGAATATCTTCCTCTCTGTCTCTCCTCCTCTCTGTATATCTGCCTTTCCAATAAATAAATAAATCTTAAAAATAAAAACGATGGTACAAAAAAACAAAACAACTCAAAATACAAACAAAAAACAATGGTACAACAGACTACTGTGAGAGAAGGAATTCAGGGTAATCCACTGTGCTTGATTTCATGTCAGGATGACTAGGAAAAGTGTTTACAAAATCTGCAAGTGGGGAAATTAGAAAGTATAAATGAGTAAGAATTAAGAGAAGCATTTGCATGTTTAATAAACAATGATGCCTTAATATACTCATGTCTATATTTATCTGTTTCCAGATCTCTGTTGACTGATGTTAGTAAAAGGAATGTTATTACTACAAATGACATATTATCCAAAATAAAGTAGATACATTTTCTTTTCATATTGAACAGTTATCATAAATAATCCATACATGAAAGTTCTGGTGTGAGCTAGGGTAATGTTAATTCAGTTATCCAAAATATATATAATATATATATATATAAAATAAATAAATATATACACAAACATAGATATAAAACTCCTTTTTCTAGGCAGTAGTGGATAAACACATATTAAGTTGTCTGGAATAGTTTTTATTAACCCTGACTACTAGAACGACAAACCCTGACTACTAGAATGACAATGATTACATCTGTTTTAAATTTACATTTTTTAAAAAAAAATTTATTTATTTTTATTGCAGTCAGATAAACAGAGAGGAGAGACAGAGAGGAAGATCCTCCATTCAGTGATTTATCCCCCAAGTGACTGCCACAGCAAGAGTTGTGCCGATCTGAAGCCAGGAGCTAGGAACTTCCTCCAGGTCACCCAGACAGGTAACAAGGCTTTGGGCATTCCTCTACTGCTTTCCCAGGCCACAAGCAGGTAGCCTGATGGGAAGCAGGGCTGCTGCGATTAGAACCGGCACCCATATGGGATCCTGGTGCATTCAAGGCAAGGACCTCAGCTGCTACACCACCTCGCTAGGC
Organism: Ochotona princeps; assembly: GCF_030435755.1. Lineage (NCBI taxonomy): Eukaryota > Metazoa > Chordata > Mammalia > Lagomorpha > Ochotonidae > Ochotona > Ochotona princeps. The sequence continues at coordinate 79,069,047 of NC_080833.1, forward strand.
TCAGATACTTTTTTTAAAAAGATTTGTTTTTACCGCAAGGTCAATTATATAAGAGGAGGAGAAACAGGAACATCTTTCATCCATTGATTCATTCCCCAAGTGACCACAACAGCCACAGCTGAGCTGATCCGAAGCCAGCAGCCAGGAACCTCTTCTGGGTCTCCCACGTGGGTGCAGGGTCCCAAGGCTTTGGGCCATCTTCAATTGCTTTCCCAGGCTACAAACAGGGAGCTGGAAGGGAAGTGGGATAGCCAGGATTAGAACCGGCACCCAGACGGGATCCTGGTACGTGCAAAGCGAGGACTTTAGCCACTAGGTTACCACACCAGGCCCCAAAGACGCATTTAAGAAAGAAAGGCCAGCACTTGTTGCATTAGGTTAAGCCTACCGCTGGCAACATCAGCATCCCTACAGGCACCTGTTTGAGTTTTGGATATTTTCCTTCCAACCCAGCTTCCTGTTACTGTGTCTGAAAGCAGAAGATGGCCCCAGTGCTTGGGTCCCTGCAAAGTGGGAGACCGGAATGCAGTTTCAGATTTATACTTTGGGCCTGGGAAGTCCTGTCTGTTACAGCCATTTGGAGAGTGTATCTCAGAAGGAAGCTCCCTCTAACTTTGCCATTTACATCAATAAACCAATTTTTTTAGCAAAGAAAAAAAAATAATCACAACTGAGATTTCAGATACCTTTAAAAAGTTCCGCTAATGCTAAGCATGTTGCCTACCTTTGAGGCAGTGGATGTGTACATGCAGTCTAGTGTTTAAGTGCATGCTGTGGGACTGAGCTTTCTGCCCGGCAGTCCGGACACCTGTGGAGCACTTAGGACTACAGAACTGTTTGAACTGATTCCTGGCTCCACGTCTTGGGAATGCAGATCCTGGATGGCAGCAGTGATGGCTCATGAAACTGGACTCCTGACATCCATGTGGGAAACCCAGATTATGTTCCTGGCTGCCAGCTCTGACCTCACTCTAGTCCTGGCCACTGCAGGAATTTGGTGAGTGAAGTAGCAGATAGGAGCTTGCTATCTTTCTTTCTCAAAAAGAGGAGCTGGATTACCAACTACTATTACTGGCTCTGCTGTACAGGAACTATGTAAATTTTAGAAACTTATTTAACTGTTCTGTGCCTCTGTTTCTGCAGCTGTAAAACAGTACTATGGGGGCCTGGCATGGTAACCTAGTGGCTAAAGTCCTCGCCTTGCACGCGCCGGGATATCATATGGGCACCGGTTCTAATCCTGGCAGCCTCATTTCCCATCCAGCTCCCTGCTTGTGGCCTGGGAAAGCAATTGAAGACAGCCCAAAGCCTTGGGACCCTCACCCACGTGGGAGACCCAGAAGAGGCTTCGGGCTCCTGGCTTTGGATTGGCTCAGCTCTGGCCATTGCGGCCACTTGGGGAGTAAATCAGTGGACAGAAGATCTTCCTCTGTCTCTCCTCTCTGTATACGTTTTTCCAATAAAAATAAATCTTTATGTACTTTATAGGACTTGGTCATAAAAAAAACAGTAATAAATAAAAAGTGCTTTGATTCCCAGCATGGCATATCAATGAAGCTATAACAAACTCATTTTTTTTTGGTCTCCCAATGATTTAATGAGGCAGCAGGTGATGGCTCAAGTAATGGGGTCCCTACCATAGCTATGGGATATCTAGATTAAGTTCCTGGTCAGTGCCAGCGTTTGGGAAGCAGGCCAGAGGATAGACAGACTGTTTTTTGCCCCCTCTCTGCCTCTTTAAAAAAATTAAAAAGAAAGAAAACCAGAAAAAAATGACATAAGATATAGTTCAAGAGAATTTAAGACACATACTTTTATTTAAAATGGAAAGCCTGAGTTAGTCAGAAAGGGAAGCTTAAATTAATAGAATGAAATACCTGGGAATAATTATCTATACATACTTAACCAAAGTGGTAAAAAAAGCGGAAGAAAATGGTCAACTAAAGATATTTAAACCTATAAGATGGCTTGTTATCAAGAACTGCTTATACGGCATCATCAATACTGATACGTACTATAGATGTGCTAAATTTTCCTACCCTGCAAACAGCTTACTGCTGTTATTTAGTCAATAAAGTCAACTAAGAGATTACTTACGTATGAACTCCATCTGATTTTCGTTGTTCAAAAACTAAGGTTTTGCCTTCTGGAGAGGCAAGATGAAAATCAATATCTAATCCTGCTCCATCTAAAACCTGTAGAAGAGCACATAAGAGGAAACCATATTACAAATTGGAAAAATAAAAAAAATACATAAAGTAGACAATATGATAGAATATTTTTTCCTTGAAATCTAGAGTAGGTAAGAAAGCCAATACATTCAAGCATGTTAGGACTAGAAAGGAGTTGAAAGATCATTCTGTTCAATTCCATTCACTTTTGGAACCCATCCTTTCCCTATCCATTCTTTTCACAACCACCTAAATTTAGGATATTATATTTCATCTTAGCCAGAGCAGTGAGAAGTGCCACCTTATGGATATTACTAAAAACTTCCAAAAACAGTGCCTTTATTAGGAAGTCCTATAGAGTAGACAGAAACACAGAAGTTCAACTGCAGGACCAACACAGTGGTAGAGCAGGCTAATGTTCCCATTTCACTTGGGTAATGGTTCATGTTCTGGCTTCTGCACTTCTTATCCAGCTCTGGGCTAGTGGTCTGGGAAAGTAGCAAAGCATGGCCCAGGTCCTTAGGACCTTGTACCCACATGACTAGAAAGAAGCTCCTGGCTTGTAGCTTGGGATCAGCTCAGCTGTTGCAGCCTCTGAGGATTAAATCAGTGTATGGAAGATGAAGATCTCTCTCTCTCTCTCTCTTTCCTTCTAGGTTTGTAAAATCTGCCTTTCAAAAAAAAAAAAATCTTAAAAAAAAGATTCAATGTGTTGTAGTCAGAATCAGATCATGGAAACCTTAAATTCCAGACTAAAAAGTAGGTAATTTTATTTTTACTGAAGTAGAAATAAACTCGAAAAAGTTATGTAAGATGTCCTAAATCACCTACATTTTAAATAAAAGACACAGCACTTGAACATTTTTTTTAAAGATTTATTTATTTTTTGGCAGATTTCACAAAGTTGGAAGGAAAGAGAACATAACATATAGCTAATAATGAGTGTATGAGTATATGGAAGATGAAGATCCACTCATTCACTCCCCAAATATTGTAGAAGAAAAGTATGCATCAGATGGGGAAAGGTAATAATGAAAAACATAACGGGCTGGCGCAATGGTTCAACTGGCTGATTTTCCACCTCTAAGCCCAGCACCCATATGGGCCGCTGCATTACATCCTATCCAGCTTCCTGCTTATGGCCTGGGAAAGTATTATGGGATGACCCAATGTCTTGGGAGCCTGCACACACACAGGAGAGCCAGAAGAAACTCCTGGCTCCTGGCTTTGGATAGGCTCTACTCTGCTGTGCAGACGCTGGGGAGTGAACCAACCAGCAGATGGAAGATCTTTCTCTCTGTATCTCCTTCTCTGTACATCTGTGTTTTTTTTTAATGAAATAAAAATATCTTTAAAAAAATTGTTGAGAATTCTCCTGACTTGTTGAAAATATTTGACTAAAATATTTAAAGAAGCCTTACAAGATTCAGGTAGAATAAATTTTAAAATCCTAACACAAACTGGAAACTGCAGAAGTAGCAGGAAAAAAAAGAGATAAACCCCAAATACAACACAAACTGAGAAGATGCTTCAACAGTTACAATGAGAGAAGATTTCAAATTCTAGTTGTAATGCATTGAGGAAAACAATTTCAAGAATTCTTTAAGCAACTTTAAGACTGTCATCATGCTATACCTATACACAAAGTGTACCAAATAGGCACAATTATCTTGCTGGTAAATTTTTTTGGCCATAAATCTGACCAAGTTAACATACTGTAATCTCTAAAAGATTCAAGGCCTTATGAACCTAGGTGCTGGAGCGCAGCAGAGTGAATTATCAGTGAGGTAAGCCACCACTGTAAAAATAGCATCCCTCATCAGCATGCAGCTTTGAGTCCTGGCTCTGCTGCCTTTGGTCCCTCTCACTGCTAACGCCCCTGGGAAGGCATTAGAATGGGGCCCATTATTTGGATTCCTGCACTCCATTGAGAGACAAGAGTCTGGCTCCTGGCTGCAGCCTGGCCTAACCTGGATGCTGGGACCATGAGGAGCCTGAACCAGCAATGGAGAAATCTCAATCTCTGACTTTAAAATAAATCAATTTTATTTCTTTCTTAGACTTATTTATTTTTATTGGGAAGTCAGATATACAGAGAGGAGGAGAGACATAGAGGAAGATCTTCCATCTGATGATTCACTCCCCCAAGTGAGCGCAACGGCTGGAGCTGAGCTGAGCCGATCTGAAGCCAGGAGCCAGAAGCTTCTTCGGGATCTTCCACGCGGGTGCAGAGTTCCAAGGCCTTGGGCCATCTTCGACTGCTTTCCCAGGCCACAAGCAGGGAGCTGGATGGGAAACAGGGCCTCTGGGATTAGAACTGGCGCCCATATGGGATCCCAGCGCGTTCAAGGCGAGGACTTTAGCTGTTAGGCCACAGTTCCAGGCCCAATAAATCAATTTTAAACAAAGTAAGAACTAAAATAAAAGGCTGCTAAAAATTGCTTTAGTAATTTTCTTTCTTTGTACTGCTGTCTTTCAATCCCTCAAAAGTATACTGACTTCTTAGCTCCTATGCATATGCTGCCCTTTTTACTCACTTTCCTGTTCCACTGGCCACTCTGCTTAGTGAAAGCTGAATTCTACAGATCACATTCCACTTCTGAATTTGTTTCTCAGTTTCCACATAAAGTCAAGTCTTCCTACCAAACATATTCAGAATCTAATGCAACTTGCTTTCATAGCATAGTTCATGTTACAACGTTTACATTTATTTTGTGCTGATGTGAGTAATAACTCTTTCCACACTTGATTGATGAAGATATTTTCATTCACTGTTGTAGTTGTAGTGCACCTAGGACAGACAGTACTGGCCAATGTTAAGGCTCAATAATGACTTACATTTTTAAATGAATCATTGTAATTTTTTTTCATAAGGTATATATTTTAGCATTTAAAGTTTTCAAGACCTTGCACTGGTATAATGTAGGACTGAACAATTAACCTGCAAGAATTCTCCCAAAACTTGAAAAGTAAGCAATAATTAAAAATTTTCAAGATATCTTATTAAGTAAGAATAATGCTGGACTGTCTAATCCATGACATTTTTGTAACTAATATTGTGGCTCAAAAAAAACCAAACAAAAACAAAAAGGATACTCCAAAGTAAAGCCTGAAGAAGCAGTTTTCATTCTCCTGGACTCCTACCTCTCACCTCTCATGCTTCCCCTAGCAAGACATAGAAAAAGACATCCTTTCCCAAAGTGGATCACAGAAACTGGAACTTTTTCCCCACAAACCCAGCCAGAAATCCTGACGATATTACTAATTTCCCCCCAACTTTCTGTAGAAGAATTCCTCAAGGAGGGAGCTGGATGAAAAGCAGGGCGACTGGGATTAGAACCAGCACCCATATGGGATCCTGGCGGGTTCAAGCCGAGGACTTTAGCCGGTAGGCCACCACACCAGATGAAGCAATTATTTCTTAATCAAAACAACTGCTTAGGTTTGGAGAAACAGTCCTTTTAAGGGTGACCAGAATAAAAAGTATCAAGAGAAACTAAGCTGGGCCTAGCATAATAGCTCAACTGACTAATCCCATGTGGGTGCTGATTTGTGTCCTGGATGCTTCACTTCCCTTCCAGTTCTCTGCTTGAGGCCTGGAAAAGTAGTGGAGGGCGGCAGAAAGCCTTGGGACTCTGTCACTCACGTGGGAGACCCAGAATCTCCTTGCTCCTGGCTTCAGATCAGCTTAGCTCTGGCCATTGTGGCCAATTTAGGGAGTAAGCCAGCATGTGGAAGATCATTCTTTTTGTCTCCCTTTTTCTTTGTAAATCTTTCTTTTCAATTCAAATTAATAAATCTTTAAAAACAAATAAACAAAAAAGTAAATTACTTAACTCGAGGTATATATGTAAAATTATTATTAATTGAATATTTATAATATGTCAACCATAGTCCAACAGCACTTACCCCTATTAACTCATTTTTAAAAAACAAATTCTATGAGGCATTTGCTATTATATTATCCATTTCACAAGTGAGAAGTAACTTACTCAAGGTCACACAATTGTAAATAGCATAGCCGGATTTGAACCCAGGTCAAAGTTAAGAGCTCTTAGCCAAAAGAAGTCAGTACTTAAAATAGGTTTCCTTTCAAATATCTGGGTCAATACTGAACTATTTTAAGTTAATACAAACTGTTTTCTTATCCAGACTATTGTACTAACTCCTACCTTGTTTTCCTTACCTCAAAGTGAGTTTCCCTTAATTCCAGCTTCAATACTACACCCAGTAACATGCTAAAGTAGGGCCCGCGGTGTGGCCTAGCAGCTAAAGACCTCACCTTGAACACACCGGGATCCCATACGGGCGCCAGTTCTAATCCAGGCAGCTCCACTTCCCATCCAGCTCCCTGCTTGTGGCCTGGGAAAGCAGTCGAGGATGGCCCAAAGCTTTGGGACCCTGCACCCGCCTGGGAGACCCAGAAGAAGCTCCTGGATCCTGGCTTTGGATCGGCATAGTACCGGCCGTCGCGCTCACTTGGGAAGTGAATCATTGGATGGAAGATATTTCTCTCTGTCTCTTCTCTCTGTATATCTGGCTTTCCAATAAAAACAACAAACAAACAAAAAAACATGCTAAAGTAGTAAATGGCCTGGGACAAAATACAGAGCGAGCCACTTAGCACGGTATACAAGGTTCTGACTCATGATCCACGTTCCAGCCTCCTGGCCTCTTTAACATCCCTCCAATTCCCACCCTGAACTTCACAGACTTGGATTACACAACAACATCAAGAGACTGCCCCGGGGAGGACTAAGCCTCAGGATAAGCCACACTTCTCTCTTCTCATCCAGTTCCAATAGTGAGCCTGGGAAAGCACTGGAAAACACAAGGGTTTGGGTCCCTGTCACCCAAGAAGGACACCAGGATGGAGGCTCCCGATTCCTGGGAACAACCCAGACCAGACCTATCCGTTGGGGAACGAACCCTCTGTAACTCTGCTTTTCAAGTAAATAAATCTATATATTTAAATGGTGCTACATCTACAATGTCTCTTTGTAAAATAAATGAACTTAGTACTTGTACTGTCTACTATACCATGTTCACCTATAATACTATGCATTTCCAGAACTGTGTCAACTTACTGTTCCCGTTTATGAAATCGTGCATTATGGAAAAAAAATGTCTTGTATCAAACTAAATCTTATCTTTCCATGGATTTTTGAAGTAACTTCATAGTATTTGTTCAATGAGCGTTCAATTTTCATACTCCACTGGAAATCAAGAAATGCTGTGAGGCTGTTGCAGTGGTGTAGTAAACTAACTGTCCTCCTGCAATGCCAGTATCAAACATGGGCATCAGTTTGAGTCACAGCTGCTCCACTTCTGATCCAGCTCCCTGCTGATGGCCTGGGAGGGCAGTGGAGCACGGTGCAAGTCCTTGGGCCACACACCCACATGGGAGAAGCTCCTGACTCCTGGCTTAGGATCAGCTCAGCTTTGGTTATTGTGGCCATTTGGAGAGTGAACCAACAGATGGCAGACCTTTCTCTCTCCTCTTTTTGAAAATCTATCAGTTAAACATAAATTAATCCTGGCCCATTGCAATGGCTCAATGGCTGAATCCTCACCTTGCAAGCACCAGCATGCCATATGGGTGCAGGTTAGTGTCCTGCCCGCTCCAATTCCCATCCAGCTCCCTGCTTATGGCCTGGGAAAGCAGCAGAAGATGTCCCAAAGACTTAGGACCCTGCACTCATTTGGGAGACCTGGAAGAAGCTCCTGGCTCCTAGTTTTGGATTAGTTCAGCTCTGGCTGTTGCAAACATTGGGGGAGTGAACAAGCGGATGAAAGATCTTTTTCCCTCTCTCTGTAAATTTGATCTGCCTTTCCAATAAAACTATGTAAATCTTTAAAAACAAAAGTCTTAAAAAATGCAGAGTTCTAGATTATTTCACTAAATGTGTGACTTAAGATAACCTACTGTATGTTTTATCATTCATATAGAATCTAATATAAAAGTTGTTTTGGATAGAAAGCTATACAACCTTTTATTTTGTTTTGTGAGAGAATCTGGAATTGGGGGAAAAATCCATCTACATGAACCTGAAAAACTATTTGATTATAAACTAACTAACCTGTAAAAGAAATCTGAAAACTTAAACACACTAACACATTGCCCCCAACCCCAGTGTTATCTGGAACTGTTGCCTTCTAAGAATTATTCCATATCAGGATGACTACAGAAATTAAGGCATGCTGAAAAGCAAACAATGACACCATCAAGGCGTTACCACACACGGCACAGAAAAAGGTTACTAAGTTGTAATACACAATCTGATCCTATCTAACTATCAGAGAACAGAAGTGCAAGAAGTGGAGATTTCTAATAAGGCAACTGAGTGCACGTGGTAGGGGTGACTTGAACAAGTGTCACCGCCTTGCCCAACAAGGAGGGAGAATGTGTGTCCCTGCTGCCTTGGGCAATTCTCAGGCTCGGAGCGCGTGCTGGTTGGAAAAGTCGGACAGTTGCGCAACCGAGACAAACGCCACCGACATCATCAGTTCTGGCCTCTCTCCCACCGGAGGAAAGGGGAGAAAGCGGAGTCGTCAATTCCAGGACCTGCTCAACTTTGGGGTCTTGGCCCACCCTCCCTTTCCCCCGCCCCCCCCGGCTGGAGCCTGGCCCGCCTCGCACGCCTGCGCAGAGCTAGCTGACCGCTTCCCGGGCGGCCCCTCGCCTGCCTCTTCAACACCTGGGCTGTCCGCAGAAGTTTCTAAAAGCGGGGTGAACTCAAAGAAGAAAGCAGGTCCACCCTGAGCACTTACTTGGTACTCGATCTCCAGCGAGGCCTTCAGGGGCATGGGCTGGTAGAAACACTCCTTCCGGCCGGCTGGAAGGGTGAAGGTGAAGTCGCTGTCTAAGGAGGGAGTGAAGCCGGCCACCCCCGGCAGCAGCACGGGCGGCAGAGCGGCCAGAAGGAACACGGGGAAGGGCAGCCAAGTCTTGTCGTCCATGCCTCCCTGGCGAATTCTGGGCTGGACGAGTGTGTAGGATACCGGCCTGCCCCGGGCGGGGGTGGGCGGGGTGGTCTTCTTGGTTAGCGGAGAAACCTGGAGTCCCTTAAGAATCTGGTGGCGGCCCTGTGGGCGGCAGACGCTCCTTCTGAGAAGGGAAGTCCGGGCCTCAAAAGGGGAGGACTGAGGGCAGGGACAGCAGCCCGTTCCGCGTCCCGATTCCCTTCAAGCCAGGCACGAACTCCGTCCGCCTCACACCCCAGGTTCCAATGCTACCTCTACACCAATGGGGGTTTCGCGGCCGTCATCTTGGGAAACGTAGTCCCTTGTGAGCTTGGCGAACATGCTGGAAAACGCTCGCCGACCACAATCCCCAGCAGGCCCTGCGTCGGGGCGTCCCTGCACGCCAAGCCTGCGCGGCGGACGGGGCTGCGTCTGAGGAGGCGCGGCCCCAACCGTTCCCGCGGCGGTTCGAACTCGTCGCGAGTGGCTGGCGCTGACTCCGCGTCCTGTGTCTGAGGCTTCCAGGCTGAGGCCCGGCCGAGGGTCCGAGGCGTCCGAGCTCGGCCCGGAACGCGTCGTGCGCCGTCGTTTCGTGGGTCTTTTCCCCGGCTGCGTCTCGGGTGGTGAGCGGCTTCGTGCTGGCGGGGGAAGCGGCCTGCCTTGAGGGTGTTTTGGTTGCTCTCCGTAACCCGGACGCACGCTTCGCGTCAGGCTGCGTTGCTGAGCCTGTTGCCCCGTAGGGTTCTGCTTGACTGGAAAACTCAGGCGAATGTCAAGTTTTCCTCCGCTTCTCATATAGATGTGGGTGTCCGTTTGAGTGAAATTTGAACTTTATTGAGATAGAGGCATATGTATATGTATGTATGTGTGTATATGTGCGTATATATGTATATGTAACCGCTTTTCAAAATGCGTAATGTTGTCTGCAGGTCATCCTGTCAGAGGGTCAGACTTGCCCTTCGTGTGATGGGTATGCATGTATACCCGTGACATCAGGACCTGTAGGTGCGGTGAGGTCCAGACCACGGATCCAGGTTTTTGACTAACTGTTGTCGATTGAAATAAATGCTCTGCTATGAAAATGGCAACAACTGAGTGCCAATTTTGATGTCTTGTTTATTGGTGCGATAGAAAACCTGAGCGGAACCTAATGTGAACACACTCTAGAAAATGTTGAATCTAAAACCTGATGTGAGGCATTTAATACTGAACAGCATTTTAGAATTTACCCAGTGCTTCCTTCCCCCCGCCCCCCTGTCTCACAGGAGCTAGAAATGTTAAATAAAACAGAATGGGGACCTGATTCATTGACTTTTGTCTGAGAGAGCCCCGTTATGTAATCAAGAGCAAATTTGCGGACACATAAGGGGAAAGTTGGCTAGGATTACATAGCATCTCCTTGAGTTTTCTGACAGTTTTCTTCTGGTAGGTAAAATCTTTCTTTTAAATCTTCCTGTGCCTGAGGAATTAGGACTGCTTTTGGATTCATGTAGTACGCGGTGTTGGCTGGGTGCGGGAAAGGAAGGGCAGTTTGGTATATACCACTTGTTCATTGGTTGCATGGAGCGTCTTACAAAGATCATAATACACGGGACTCCTAACATTTTGAAATGTGGGAGGTGGCACGAGTTTTATGGCTGAAGATGGCAGGCACTTGGTGCAGTGCCCTGCAGCGCCCCTTTGGACCCTTAACCCACCTTTCGGCCTACAGCTTCCTAGCCAGCATTTCTAACAGCTGAAGTGATGGTAGCTCAAGTACTAAGATCCCTGCATTCCCGTGGGCAATCCCAAAGGAGTCCTGGGTTGGTCCAGCCCTGGGTGAGGCGGGCACTTGGAAGGTGAGCCAGGGCACAGAAGATCGTGCCTGTCCTGTAAATAAAATTTCCAAAAGCAATGGGAGAGATGCAACTAAAAAGATAATTTTGGAAGAAGAATAATTTTTGAGGTTATGTGGAAAGACCTTCATTATTAAAACTCAAATGCCTTAGCTTTCTATTGTTTATTTACAGTGGTGAGATTTTGTGTTTCACAATCCTGAGACATTCATCAGTTTAAGAAACATAAGCCTTTCTCTTCTGTTTCTGTGAGTTGAATAAGTCAAATGTCATTTTTGTCCCTGCTACTGATTTTGGAATTTTTTTCAGTTTTGTAATTATTGATGGGAGAAGGAGATAATTTTAATTTGATAGTTGCTTTATAAGAAAATATGAGTGTCTAACATAATTAGTAAATGTTGAGAGCTTGTAATGTGATTATAAAAGTTAACACGCATATTGAAATTGATATGTAATAAATAAGAAAGTACAGTTTAACATAATCGAAAGGTCTTTGGATCCTGGAGATGGAGATTCAATGTGTGGTTTTACTGTTTATACTTCGACCTTGAGGAATTTAATCTTTGTTACACAGTCTTTAACATGGAATTAAAATAGTTTGCCTCAATTTGGGGGAAGATTATAAATACTTAGAAAAGGAGTGTCTCAAATCACTTAATGCTGGCTAAAGTGAACAGTTGTCCATTGAAATGGTAATAAATTTGAAATGATTGGCCTTATGTTACACTTTAGAGTCATTGTTACTGTGTTTCTATTTTGTTTTACCATGAAACATTTCACATTTGAAACAAACAAAATTATAAATGAATTTGTTAAGAGTATTTTGACTAACATCACAGAGTATTTGTCAAGGGGTCTTTTTTTTTTTTTAAGAAATGGAATCTAGTTCATCAGACTACTATAATAAAGACAATGAAGAGGAAAGCCTCCTTGCAAATGTTGCTTGCTTAAGGCATGAGCTCAAAATTACAGAATGGAATTTGCAGAGTTTAGGGGAGGAGTTATCCAGGTAAGTAATTAAAATCAAATAAAGTCTATAGTATGTGTTTAACTTACTGATGTAATTTGTTGGGCTTTCATTATTTTATGTATGTTGTATTTCTAGTAGGTCTCTGGAATAAGGAATCATTTTTTTAAAAATATATATATTTTTTATTAATGACATTGCATTATGTCACACAGTTTCATAGGCTCTGGGGATCCCCCAACCCTTCCCCGTACCCTCCCCCCAAGGAATCATTTTCTATACTTGTTAATAAAATCGACTTAGGAAAAATATCTAAATTTTAGAGTAATTACAAATTGTTACATCTTTAATGTGTAATACCTGATAGTAGAGAATACATGTTTGAGGGGCTTTACTGATCTTATTGATATGTATGACTGTTTTTGAGTCGTAATCCTGGTGTACAGGCCCTGGAAATATGTAGATTCCTGGTTTCAACCAAGTTACAGTTGATTTAAAATTTAGTGGAAACACTTCCTTTTGTTCATAACTATGATTTAACTGTCAGCAGCATTCTAGATTATTTTTATTTTCTTACTTAATGTTTAGAAGCATATGGTAAATACTTCAACTAAGAAATAAATGCATTTTTTTCTCTTTTTCCCCCAGTGTTAGTCCAAGTGAAATTTCTGACAATATCTCTGATCCCTCAAGATGTGAAAGGTTCATTTTGGAAGATCTTGTTCAACCTGGCCACTCTGAACTTGCAAAATACTCACCTTTCAAAAAAGTTTGTAAAATGGCTAGTAGCAATACTGATTTTCAAAAAAAGCCAAGAGATAAGGTTATTGTTGTTAAACCTATCTACTTAAAAGTAACATTTTTTTTGACATGTTTAAAATGTTTTTTTGACTTTTTTTTCTTTTAATGTCTTATTTGTGTTCTATGTAGTGCTCAAAAGTTTAAGTTGTTGTTTTTTTATATTGTAATAAGAAAATAGTAATTGTGAGGTACTTCAGTGTTTTTAGTTTTTTTCAACAGAATGTCATTTTCACAAATTATAATCCCCTTTATTTTAGCGCTGTACACTGTATATGGTAGGTGGTCAATTATTTAAGCAAAATATGTCTTCTTTTTAGCTTAAATCAAGTGTTGTGAAATAGCATGGAAGTATTCTCTCTTCATTGCCCATAAGTTTTTTTGATATTGGGTATTTTTTCTTAGTCTAAAAATAAAAATATCTTTTATTCTGTCATATTCTCCACCTTCCTGTGTTGATCCCATCCTTCTTATAATTTCCCTTTCTGCTTTGTTTTTTTGTTGTTGTTATTCTTTATTCTAACTTATATTTGTACATCATAATTTTTATTGATGAAAATTTGCTCTTTCCACCTCAGAAGTGATTGAGAGATTTTCTTTAATTAGGAAGAAATGTAAAAAAGCCTAGACTATGTTTTAGAAAATAAATTCAAGTTATTTATAAAGAGTGTGTAATTTTGGACAATTCTGTCATTATTCAAATTACTGATCCTTCATATTGTGTGTTGTATAGACCTTAGTTGACATTGGGCTTTGCAGTAAGCGTAAATAAAAAGTCAAATAACCAGTTACAAAAGAAAAATTATTGGTGATGCCCATCAAAGGTGATTTTGGAATGGCCTTCCATGGCTGATGGGTATACAAAATGCCAACTTTTTTGATAAAGCTTTTGGCCGTGTTTCCCAAAATTGCGGATATGTTGACCTTGATTTGGAATTTCCATTTCAGAAAACTGTCCTGTAGGTACACATTGCACAAGTACAAGATGAAGCATTGTGTGTCGAAACAATGCTGGGAGTGCCTTAAGTGTTTACTAATAGTGGATTGATTGAATAGACAGTAGTGCATTCATGCAGTATAATCTGTGTAGTTGAGAGGGAAAAAGAGGGTAAGAATTTCTCAATGTCTTGATTATGGAGAGATTGCCCATATGTGTTGTTCCAGTTAAAAATATAAGATGCAAAGTAGTGCATGTAATACACAGTATAGGGAAGTGGGTAATTTATATTGCATACATATGCAAGTGGGATTACTGGAATGCAAAACACATTTTTAAAACTGGTTACCTGTTTGTGAAAGAATAAGGAAATTTCAATGTATACTTTTCTTTTACATAATCTTGACTTTTAATTTATATACGTATATTACAAAATAAAATTAAAGAATTGTTTTTAACATCACAGCTGTCATGCAAATTAAAGCAACTTATGATATAAAAATGTATGATAAAAGCATATATACAGATTAAAGAGTATATACATATATGTATATATATGTAATCCATTTTATTGTTGCTGGATATCAAGTTGATTCTATTTGTTGTGCAATGGACAGTGTAGCTCTGAATAATTTTTTATCTTTAGATGCAAAAGTCTAAAATTTTTTCTCAGGTAGACACCTAAAAGTGGTATTGTTGACTGCTAGCATCTTTAGCTTTGTGTAATAATATCAAGTAGTTTTCCAGAGTATACTGATGTCTTCCAGTTTGTACTTAGTAGTTCATATTTCCACTAGCAGTGGAAAAAGAGAATGATTTTTGTCAATTTCATTAAATATCCTAACTCATTTTCTGAGCTACTTCTTTTGTTGATAGTTAAATATAATTTAGAATTAATTATATGTACTGCTTTTATGAAATAACTCAAAATAGTTTTTTATTTTTCAGACTCCTTTTTCAGCTTCTAGTTCTGTGGATCAGGAGATTAAAAGCCTTCGAGAGAAACTTAATAAACTCAGGCAACAAAATGCTTGTTTGGTCACACAGAATCATTCTTTAATGACTAAAATAGAATCTGTTCACTTTGAATTAACACAGTCAAAAGCAAAAGTATGTATTTGGAGTCATGAGTAGACTAACAAAATAATTTTAATCATTTCAAGAGTCATAATTGGAAAAATATCTAATTTTTTTTACCGACTTAATGTGTTGTTTATAATTTTGAGGATAATGTTATAGAATCAAATTTTAAATTTTGTATCAAAATGACTTAAGGGAAATTTATGGTTTTTGCGTTTTTGTTTAAGTTAGCTTAAAGTCTTTAAGGTTACTAAATTATATGATGGCTCGTAAGTTTTTGCATAAAACTTTCTCATTTTTGAAAACTTTCGAATGAAACCATTGTAATGCTTTATTATGTACTTGCATTCAGACTGTTTTGAATACTTTTTATTTTTTCCTGTTTTTTGCTTTGTTTTCTGGTGGGTTTGCATAGCTTTCCCATTGATCCTTTTCTTTTATGATTAGCATTTTGTGTCATTGATGTGATTATACTGTAACTTAATAATCCCCCCATTTTAAAAAGATATCTTTCATTTATTTATCTGAAAGGTAGAATGACAGATAAGATGGAGTTTCCCATCTGCTGATTCACTCTGCAGGTGTCTGCAGCAGTCTTGGCTTGTTCAGCTCAAGTAAGGATCCCAGAAATCAATCCAGCTCGCCTATGTGAGTGGCTGGATCCACGTTGCATGTTTCTGTGTTGTCAGGCACAATAGCTATAGCTGGATCAGAAGTGGAGCAGCTGGTGCTTGAACAAGTAGCAAACCACAGTGCTGGCTCCCACTGTTTTACAAGTTGTATTAAGGTATTACTTTCACAAGTAGTAAAGGAGAGAGTACATATTATCCATGTCAGAGGTTCAAAGAATATATATATGTAAATGCACACACAGTACTGTGCTGATAGCTGCAGAGCAGTGCATACATGTGCGGTATTGCTGGTTTGCTTTTTATAAAGATTACATGTCTGTGTTTGTATGTGCTGATGTAGATATACATATAGTTTCTGAGGGGTCATCAGAAAGTTTGTAAAAACATGCCTTATGAAGAAAACTATGGAATTGAATTTTTTTGCACCAAATATAATTTACCTTGATTTCGTTTTGGCAATAGCTTGAAGTCCCAGAATGTGTAAGGCTAAACGAACTGCTGCATACTGGTTTTCTTGATTTTTTTTTTAAGAGGTCTGCCTTTAAAATTTTTTTTTTTTATAATGCTAGAGTTACAGAGAAAGGGGAGGCAGAGAGAGATCTTTTATTTATTTTAATTTAACTTTTATTGGAAAGGCAGATCTATAGGAGAAGAAAAGACGGAGAAAGATCTTCCATCTGTTGGTTTGCTCCACAAGTGGTCACAGTGGCCGGAGTGGAACCGATCAAAGCAGGAGCAGCAAGTTTCTTCCAAGTTTCTCCTACGTGGGTACGTGGGTACAGGGTCCCAAGACTTTGGGCCATCCTCTACTGCTTTCTCAGGCCATAAGCAGGGAGCTGGATGGGAAGTGGAGCAGCCAGGATAAGAACTGGCATCAATATAGGGTCCTTGCTTTGTAAGGCGAGGATTTAGCCACTGAACTAAATTTAATTATTTGGGTCTGGCATGGTAGCCTAGTGACTAAAGTCCTTACCTTGCATGTACCAGGATCCCATATGGGCATCAGTTCATGTCCCCACTGCTCCACTTGCCTTCCAGCTCTCTGCTTGTGGTCTGGGAAAGTAGTCAAGGATGGTCCAAAGCCTTGGAACCCAGCACCAGCATGGGAAACCCGGAAGATGGCCAGTCTCCTGGCTTCGGATTGGCTCAGCTCTGGCGGTTGCTGCCATTTGATTAATGAACCAGTGGATGAACAATCTTCATCTCCTCCTCTCTGTATATCTGACTTTCCAATTAAAAAAAAACTCTTTCCCCCAAAATTAATTTGTTTGAAGAGATAGTTAGTTCTCCTGAATCTATTGGTTTACTCTCAAAAGCTCACAGACAGCTTTTGTGATAGAAAGTGAAGCTGAGAGCCAGGGGCTCAGTTCAGGTTTTTCACATGGATGATGATGAGGGACCAACTGCTTGAACTGACTACTGTCTCCCAGCCTCTGCTCTGGTGGGAAGCTGGAATGCAGAGCTGGATCCTAGAGTCAGACCCAGGCACAACTGTAAGGATGTGGAGAAGACAAACAGCCTGTGCAATGTCTTCATCATGAGGCCTAATACCTGTCCCCTACCTTTTCAGAAATGAGTTTATCCTTTGGATTTCTTTGTGATGTATCTGTTTTCTATAATGTTAATTATGTTTTTAATTTTTCTTCAACTATGGACAGTTTTTTTTAAAGATTTATTTATTTTTATTGGAAAGGCAGATATACAGAGAGGAGAGACAGAGAGGAAGCTCTTCCGTCCAATAGTCACTCCCCAAGTGGCCGCAACGGCCGTTGCTGTGCCGATCTGGAGCCGGGAGCCAGGAACTTCCTCCAGGTCTCCCACACGGGTGCAGTGTCCCAAAGTTTTGGGTCGTCCTTGACTGCTTTCCCAGGCCACAAGCAGGGAGCTGGATGGGAAGTGGAGCTGCTGGGATTAGAACCAGCGCCCATATGGGATCCTGGCGCATGCAAGGTGAGGACTTTAGCTGCTAGGCCATGCCGCTGGGCCCTATGGACAGTTTCTTTATTCTTTCAAGTCATAAAATAGATACAAGAAGAGTTTAGCAACTTCTAAACTAGTAACATTTGGGTCCTTGGCATATTAATGTTCCAGTGACAGTTTGTTTCAGGTAGTGTGACAGGTACAGATATTTGGTTTTCCCATCTCAACGCGTTCTAAACTGATCAAATATGATCTTTTTAGGAAGCTACCTTTTCACAGGCAGGAGTGAACATTTGATACTGCTTATATGCTACTGAGAGGAAGTTTTTTGTGGAAATTCCGTTTTGAATCAGTATTAATGATACCTTTTGGCAATGTTTATACTTACAGTATGGAGCCTAATTTCCTGATCTGTTTAAGAGCTTTGCTCTGTAGACCCACAGTCCAATTGTCCTCCTGGGATTCCTTTAATGCTTTTGTAGCTGTGAGATACTGTTTACTGAATCCTGTGTGTATTTTTTTCTTGATTTATTCTTCCTGTAGTTGGAGCATATATTCCAGTTTCTCCTTTGTCTGAAAATGTTCTCTCTCTGTTTTTTTTTAAAGATTTAATTATTTATTTGAAAGGCAGAGTTACAGAGAGGGAGAGACAGAGCTGGATCTTCCATCCGCTCATTAGTTCTCCACACTGTTGTAGGTTTCTGTCCTGCTGCATGAGCTGCCCTTTCTGTGTCTTCCAGGAGGAAGGAATACTACACTTTTCTGTATTACCTAGATTTTAGCTGTTTAGCCAAGTATTTGAAAATTAGGTCTTTGAGTCATAGCAATTCATATAAATATTTTCTTATGGTTTTTATAGTTTAATATTAAATTTTCTTATTTGAAATGAATTTTCTTAAATGGTATTGGCAGATTCAGTGATGGCAGTAGTTTGCTTTCTGAGAGTGCTAGTTGAAGGATGAGCTTTACTTTTGACCAGTGATTATGAAATCCTATTCAACCCCCTCATCTGATAGGAAGAAAGCTAGCAGCCATATTAAGTTAACTTGTTATCTGAAACATGATACTCTTAAAATTGTTTTTATACTTTAGGTTTCCAGGCTTGAGTCTGTTGAACAACAGGCAGCCAATGTTCCAATCTTAGAAGAACAAATTATAAATTTGGAAGCAGAAGTTTCAGCCCAAGATAAAGTTTTAAGGTAAATAGATTTAAAATCGTATTGCTTGTTTTTCTTTTTAAAATTTTCTTTTATTTGTTTTAAAGCGTTATCAGAGAGAGAAAAAAACCAAGCTTCCATTTGCTGATTCACTCCCCAGATGGCCACAATGGCCAGGGCTGGACCAGATTAAACCAGCGACTTCTAGGTATCCCATGTGGTTGCAGGGAACAACAACTTGGGCCATCTCCTGCTTTTTTCTCAGGCACGTTAACAGAGCTAAAGCAGGGCCCGGCGGCGTGGCCTAACGGCTAAAGTCCTCGCCTTGAAAGCCCCGGGATCCCATATGGGCGCCGGTTCTAATCCTGGCAGCTCCACTTCCCATCCAGCTCCCTGCTTGTGGCCTGGGAAAGCAGTTGAGGATGGCCCAATGCCTTGGGACCCTGCACCCGCGTGGGAGGCCTGGAAGAGGTTCCTGGTTCCCGGCTTCGGATCTGCACGCATCGGCCTGTTGCGGCTCACTTGGGGAGTGAATCATCGGATGGAAGATCTTCCTCTCTGTCTCTCCTCCTCTGTGTATATCTGGCTGTAATAAAATGAATAAATCTTTAAAAAAAAAAAAACAGCTAAAGCAGAAATGAAGCAGCTGAGACTCGAACTATCACACAAGTGGGATGCTAGTGCTGCAGGCAATGAATTGACTCCATTACAACTCTGGCCCATATCTTGTCATATCTTTATGTGTGTGTATATATTTTTTATTTATATATATGGAACTTATAAGGAAAAGATTTATTTTACTTTTATTCAAGAGGTAAGACAACAGAAAGAAATGGAAAAAACAAGAGAGAGATCTTCCATCTACTAATTCATTCCCCAAATAACCTCAACAGCTAGATTTTGGCTGAGTCTGAAGCAGAAGCCAGGAACTGCACCCTAGTCTCCTCTATGCATGACACTCCTTGAGCTATCTTCTGCTTTCCCAGAGACATTAGCAGGAGGCTGGATTGGAAGTACAACAACTAATGCTTGAACCAACAGTCTAATGTGGAATGCCTCTGATATGGGATGCCGGAGTGTTGCAAGTTGCAGCTTAGGCACTGTGTCACAATGCTACCCTTTTCTATCTTTTTTTTATGATTTAATTTATTTTTAAAAATTTTATTATCGATGAAGTTTACATTGTTGATCAGGGTGGGAAGGTCGAGGGTCAAGGGATAGTGGGTGAGATCCTTGTTTATATATTTTCTTTTTCTTCTTCCCCTATATTGGGGAGAGGCAGATACAAGAGCAGAAACCATGCCCAGCCTCCCAAACGCTGCATTCCCCGGGGGATAGGGAACTGCTACCCGATGTCATCCCAGGTTTTCCGTTATGGAGCATTTTCTCAGGATTCTGTTCATGTGTTTTCGATAGTTCTGAGATGCTGCTGGTATTGCTGCTCCAAGGATGAGGAAATTCTTCCGAGGTCGATTGGTTGTCATAGTCCACCTCTGAATCTCCATTGGCCCAGAAATTTTCTGTCAAGCTTCACTGGGGTAGTTGATAAATTTGTTCTGCCCTCTGTCTTAAGCAAGCCAATGGATACCAGGGCCCGGCCCAGCCCAGCCCTGCCCACCACGTACTTGGCCCTTATGTGCCACAAGGGGAGCTGCAGCCCAGTCAGAGCAACACCCCCCCGCCCCCCCCCTCCACTGGACTGCTCCCCGGACTCTAGTTCATGTGTCTGCCAGCATGTTCAGTGAACTGGTCCAGTCTGCCCCACATCCCATTGAGATCTCATATACATCATTGGGCAGTGAAGCCTAACTCGGCCAAACTGACTCCACCCTCCAACACAAACTCATGCCAGTGTGTCACCGTCTGTCCAGCCAGGCCTGACCCAGACTTAATTCTCTTGCTCACCAGTGGAAGTTGCAGTACATCATAGAGGAACCCACAACCTCCCACTGGGCCCACTTCCTGCCCTGGATCTCACACTCCAAGTGGTTCTGCTATCTAGCTCAACAGGACATGCCCCCAGTCCCAGTACTTGCTAGCTGATGCTGTGGCAAAGTCCAACCACCTGACCTTATTCTGGCTCATGCCTGTACTAATGGATACATTTGACTAGCCCAGCCTGGCTCTCCCCCAGCCCAGTTCACATGTAGGCCCGTAAGTGTTGTAGCCTTGTCCAGCCTTGTCTGCCCTCAGTTCCAGCTCTCATGCTCACCAGCATGAGCAGTGGCATAGCAGTGGACTCCCTACTACTTCTTTACCAGGCTCACTCCCTGACCTGATCTTGCATGTGCTGGTGGGTGCTGCAGCCCAGTCTGGCATGGCCTGTCTCACCTCAGCATTTGCTGGCTTGGCCTGGCCTGGCCTGGTCTTCCCCCCGTTCCAGCTTGTGCTGGTTGAAGCTGCCGCCCAATCCTGTGTAGTCAGCCCCCAGTCCCGGCTTTAATGTGAGCTTGCTAATGTTGCAGCCAGACGCAGCCTGTCCTGTAGCCTATCTTGGTTCTCTTATCTTCCAGTGGTTTTTACGAACTGGTCCAGTCTGGCCTGCCCCCATACCTAAGCCACATGTATGCCTGCAGGTACTGTAACCTGGTTTGCTCTGGGCTGCTGCTTGCTTTGATTCTTGTGCTCACCTGCAGGGACTGTGCCCTGATAAGGGAGATCCATAAACTCCTCTATTGGGTCTCCTTTCAGTGGCAGATCTTGGCACACCAGTGGGTCCTTGGTCCAGACTGACTTAGTCCACCTCCTGTCCTAGCAGGAACCGTAGCCTTGCTGAACTAGCCCGTATCCAACCTGGTTCTTACCATTGGGTGTTACAGTCCAGCCACACCTATTCCATGCCCTGACACAGCTTTCATGTGACCTAGTGGGAGCAGAAACATAGTACAACCTGTCCTACACCCACTCTGGCTCTCACAAGCACCAGGGGATGCTGGAGTCTAGCTCAGTTTGACACTCCCCAGAGCCTGTCCAAGCCAAGGGACATTGCAGCCATGTCCAGCCCAGACCGCTACCCCCATTCTGGCTCTCACACTCATCAGTGGGAACCACAGTCTAGCCAGGGCATCCCTTAAATTCCCCAACCAGGCCTGTTGTCAGCCCCAGATCTTACACATGCTGGTGGTTGCTCTTGCCCAGCTCTGCATAGCCCATACTCTGTCTTGACCTTTGTCATCGAATGCTACAGCCTGGCCTGCCCCAGCCTGCTCCCATTCCCAACTCTAGCTGGCAAGTGCTATGACCTATTCCTGCCCAACTCCCATCCCTGACTCATGTAGACCAGCAGGTGTGGTAGTCTAGCCCAGCATGCCCTGCAATCCAGCCTTACTCTTGCACTTGCCATTGAGCTAAGGTTGGCCTGGCCCTGCCCAGTCCACCCTCTGCCAAAACTACCCCGCTTGCATGTGGACAGATGGAGCTACCCTGCCAGTCTGACCAACACCCAGGCCTGAATTACATGCTCATGAGCAGGAGTAACAGCCTCTCAGGGGAGTTTCCCTAGTTCCCCCACCAGATCCATAGTTCACCCATGTCAGTGGGTGCTAGGCCCTTACTGGTCATTGGCTACCCTGTCCGTGTTGTATATGTGTGAGTGATGGATGTTGTGATCCAGCCTGTCCCACACTGTATTCTTAGGTGTGTCTACAGGTGCTGCAGCCTGGGCCAACCCAACCTG
The DNA here is from genome assembly GCF_030435755.1 of Ochotona princeps. Taxonomy (NCBI): domain Eukaryota; kingdom Metazoa; phylum Chordata; class Mammalia; order Lagomorpha; family Ochotonidae; genus Ochotona; species Ochotona princeps. Next base: position 79,091,183 of record NC_080833.1, read on the forward strand.
TTAACAACCCCTGTACCTATGAGTGTTGGAGGGGTTCCATGGTCATACCTAGCTCAGCCTTTCACCACCACCAGCTCCAAGCAAACCAGCTGAAATTGCAGATCACAGTGATGGACCCACACATCCCCCACAGAATCTGTCTCCAGACCTAGTTCTCTCGCATGCTGGTCAGTGCCACGGCCCAGCCTAACATTACCCATTCCCTTTTTCTACTCATTGATAAGTACTGTGATCTAGCCCTACCAAGTAGATCTCCGTCCCTCGCTTTAGTGTACACCAGTGATTGGTATTAGGCATTGGTCAATACTAACTAGCCCAGCTATGCTATCCCTCTAGGGCTGGTGTTTCAGTCTGAACTTTAAAGGTCCTTGTGTTCCCCCCAAAGAACTCCCCTGACCGGTCCAGTTGCCAACAGCACTGGGCAAAGCCCTCGGGCCACCCAGCCCAAGCCCTGCCAGCTGGGAGCCCACCCCCAGGGCTAGCCGGCCCCCTCCGGCTTCCAGCAACCGGCAGGCTGATCTGCTCAGGTCTTTAGACCCAAACCCTGCGCCTGGTTCAAACCAATTCACCTGGCTCTGAGCACATGGCGAGCCGATGGGCCCAAATCTCCAGACCTTAGCCTTGTCCGTGGATAAACTGACTCACCTGGCTCCCATCCCATGGCCAGACAAGGGGCCCGGGCCACCCAACCTTAGCCATGCCTCCTGGGAGCACACCCCCCGGGGCTAGTTGGCCCTCTCCAGCTCTGAGCACCTGGCAGGCCAGTTGGCTCAGGCCTACCCTTTTGTCTTTTTTTGTCTTAATAAGTATTATCCTCCTCTGCTGGATTTGATAGTGTTTAGTTGGAGAGCTTGTTGATTCTGTTTTTAGTGATAAAGGCTGCCGGCTTCTTTATGTGCTTTTGTTAAATATGAATTAGGAGGGCTAGTATGATACGATAGATTAAGCTCTGCGTCTGATCCAGCTTCTTGCTAATGTGCCTGGGCAGGCAACAGATAATGACTGAAGTGCTGGGGCCCCTATCACCCATGTGGGAGACTCTCCTGACTGTTGGTTTCAGCCTGGCCAAATCTTGGGGAGTGAACCAGCAAATGGATGATCTTTGTCTCTCCCTTTCTCTTATATGGCACTTTGCTTTTCAAATAAATAAATCCTTATATGTATATAAGAGTTAGGTGTGGATGTCATATATTGGGTTAGGCTGTTGCTTAAGTCACATGTATCCCACACAGCAGCACTAATTCACATCCCTAGTGTGCTTTTTTTTTTTAAAGATTTATTTATTTTTCTTACAAAGTCAGATATACAGAGAGAAGGAGAGACAGAGAGGAAGATCTTCCGTCCGATGATTCACTCCCCAAGTGACTGCAACGGCCGGTGCTGTGCCGATCCAAAGCCGGAAACCAGGAACCTCTTCCAGGTCTCCTACACGGGTGCAGGGTCCCAAAGCTTTTGGCCGTCCTCGACTGCTTTCCCAGGCCACAAGCAGGGAGTTGGATGGGAAATAGAGCTGCCAGGATTAGAACCGGCACCCATATGGGATCCCGGGGCGCATTCAAGGCTAGGGCTTTAGCCGCTAGGCCATGCCGCTGGGCCCCCTAATGTGCTTCTGATCCAGCTTCCTGCTGATGAACCTCCTCTTTTTTTTTAAAGATTTATTTTTACAAAGTCAGATATACAGAGGAGGAGAGACAGAGAGGAAGATCTTCCATCCGATGATTCACTCCCCAAGTGAGCTGCAATGGGCCGGTGCTACACCGATCCGAAGCCGGGAACCAGGAACCTCTTCCAGGTCTCCCACGCGGGTGCAGGGTCCCAATGCATTGGGCCATCCTTGACTGCTTTCCCAGGCCACAAGCAGGGAGCTGGGTGGGAAGTGGAGCTGCTGGGATTAGAACCGGCGCCCATATGGGATCCCGGGGCGCATTCAAGGCGAGGACTTTAGCCGCTAGGCCACGCCGCTGGGCCCAGGAACCTCCTCTCTTTAATTCTACTTTTAAAAGCATAAATAAGCAAATCTCTAAAAATAAATAAACATCGAAAAATCTTTCAGTTCAAGGTATTGAACATACTCTTTATCTCATATTCTTTCTTTTAACTAACAGATTGGTAATAGGATTACTAATGTTGAATTCATTTTGTACACCTGGAGTAACCATATTAATAGTCTTTTTAAAATACCATTTATTTTACAGAGAGGCAGAGAATAAATTAGAACAGAGTCAAAAAATGGTGATTGAAAAGGAACAGAGTTTACAGCAGTGCAAAGAGGAATGTATAAAGTTGAAGGTGGACTTACTTGAACAAACTAAACAAGGAAAAAGGTATGTGTGTTTTTAATACAAATAGTTTTTGTAAAAGAGACTAAAAGTACATATTATCTAAAATTCTAGACAGGGCCTGGTGCATGGCATAGCAGATAAGCGGCCACCTGCAACACTGAATCCCATATGGGTGCTAGTTCTAATCACTGCTGCTGTACTCTGATCCAGCTCCCTGCTATAGCCTGGAAAAAGATGGCCCCAGTGTTTAGGCCTCTTCTACCTGTTTGAGAAAGCTGGAAGAAACTCCTGGTTCCTGGTTCAGTCTGACCCAGTCAAGGCTTGGCTACCATCTGGGTAGTAAACCAGTGGATGGATGATCACCCTATCCTTTCTTCTGTTTCTGTAATTGTGACTTTCAAGTAGATAAATCTTAAATAAAATATTAATTTAGTCAATTTTGGGGTTGAAATAATGTTAGAAATTTGGCAGTGGAATAGCTAAAGATTTTTATCCATTAATTTTTTTTTTTATTTTCCGTTAGAATTTTTGTATGGCCTTCTAAATTGGGCTCAACCTGTGAGGAAACTGATAATTATTAGCATTGCAATGACATTTATTTACTTCTGAAATTAAATTGCATAACCTGCTTAAAAGCAATACAGAAAGGCCTAGTGTGATAGCCTAGTGGCTAAATCCTTGCCTTGCATCCATTAGAATCTTATATGGGTGCTGGTTTGTGTCTTGGGTACTCCACTTCCCCTCGCACTCTCTGCTTGTTGGCTGGAAAAGCAGTAGAGGATGGTTCAAAGCCTTGGGAGCCTGCACCATGATGGAGACCCAGAAGAAGCTCCTGGCTCCTGGCTTTGGATTGGCTCAGCTCTGGCCATGCGGTCACTTGCGGGGTGAACCAGCACTTGGAATATCTTTCTCTCTGTAGCGCCTTGTCTCTGAGTATGTGCCTTTTCAATAAAAGTAAATAAGTCTTTAAAACAAACAAAAAACCCCACACATAAGCGTAATGGGAGTTTCAAGTTTCAATGCCCATTGACAGGTACTGGAGCCATATGGGAAGTGGGACAGACTGGACTAGTCTGCTGTGTATACTGGCAGGCCAGGGTGAGGGGCGGGCCTGGTGGCGGTTATTGTGGGTCGCCCCGACTGGGCTGCAGACTCCACTTGTTGATGAAAGAGTCGAGTGCGTGCTGGGCAGAACCAGGCTGGACTGCAACACCCTTGGTTCCAGTGCAAGTCGGGACTGAGAACAGAGCCAGCCCAGCAATTGCAACCACCAACTGATTGTGGCGATGGACTGTGCCGGACCCGGAGCTTGCTGGAACATGCGGGAATCTGATCTGGGAATACCTCTAAGTCTCTTTGGTGATCTCCCCAATCGAACTGCTGGACTCACAGCCCTGGCTAGGAGGGATGGAGGACGGAACAGGTCAGTCAACCACCTCAGCTAAACGTTGGGCAGCGAAATACTGGGCAAATGAAGACTCCATGATGGACTGTGACAATCAGTGGCTTCTTCAATGACCTAATCGAGCTGGGAGGGATGTGACTGGCAGCGATCCATAACTGGAAGACTATTAAGACCACTTGAGCAAGTATCTCAGCATGCCCCACATCTGGGACCTTGGGAGGGTGGGAGACTGGGTGGGGATTCTCCCTCAATATCCCCCTTCACCTCAGATACATAAATAATATAATAAAAATATATATTAAAAAAAAGAGTAATGGGAGTTCCATAAGACACAGAAAGAGAAGCTGAGTTAAAAGATGTATTCAGTGAAATAATCATTGAGAACTTCCCTAACATGGAGAAAAGAATTGGGAAACAGAATGCAAAAGGGGCACAAAACTCCCAATAGAATGGCTAAAAACAATCCTTGCCCAAACACATCATATTCAAGCTCTCTTCAGTTTGAACTGAAAGAAAATATCAAGTATTCACATGAAAAAAAGTCAGTTATGACTTATAGAAGAACCCCAATCAAACTCACAGCTGAACTCTCAGAGGAATTTCTACAGACCAGAGCAGAATGCAGTGACATATTGCAGATCCTAAAGTGGAAAAAATTGTCGGTCCAGAATAACATACCCAGCAAACATTTCCTGTATCTTTGAAAATGAAAGAAAATACTTCCAAGCAAAAGCTGAAAGACTTTGCCTTTGCCAGACCTGTTCTACGAATGTTACTTAAAAATGTACTACTGACAAAAAAGAAATGAATACCAACTCCAAAGGCAAATGTAGTGAGCGTCCCTATAAAACTGCAAAAGAAGATGAAATAAACAATGAACAATCCTAAAATAAGAGTACCAAATCACTACCTATTGATATTAATCCTGAATGTAAAAGAATTAAACTCATCAATCAAATGTCATAGCTTAGCAGACATCAAAAAATAAATGTCATAGCTATTGCTTACAGGAAATACATCTCACCATCAAAGATTTGTGGAAAATAAAAGTGAAAGAATGAAAAAAGTACATTCCAGGTAATTGAAAGGAAAAATGAACTGATGTAAAGTCAGATAGAGAGGAAGATCTTCCATCACTGATTCATGCCCCAAGTTGCTGCAACTGCCAGAGCTGCACCTGTCTGAATCCAGGAGCCTGGAGCCTTTGCAGGGTCTCCCATGTGGGTACAGGGTCCCAAGGCTTTGGGCCGTCCTCAACTGCTTACCCAGGCTACAGGCAAGGAGCTGGATGGGAATTGGGGCCACTGGGACACGAACCAGTGCCCATATGGAATTCCGGCATGTGCAAGGTAAGGACTTTAGCCATTGGGCTATCCCACTGGGCCCGATGTAGCCATTCTTATATCAGATAATACGCACATCAATGTGATAAGTGTTATAAAGAGTTGAAGGATACCACATAATTCTCAAGGGATCTATTCAGCAAGAAGAAATCATGATAGTTAATGTACGAGCACCAAATGCCAGGGCACCTGTCTGTGAAAAAAATACAGATTTAAAGGGAAAAATAAACTCCAATACAATAATAGTTGAGGACCCACTAACCTCAATGGACAGATTGATGAGATAGAAACTCAGAAAGTCAAGAACAGAGTTCACCCACACAATACAAGAAATGGAATTAATTGGTATCTATATAATGTCTCATTCTAAAGATACAGAATACCTTTTTTCATCAGTGCATGGAACCTTCTTCAGGATTGATCATAGTACAGGCACAAAACAAGCCTCCACAAATTAAAAAAAAAAATCAAAATTATACCATGCATCTTTTTTTTTTTAAGACACTGTCTCCAGCATTAACTTGGGTTTTTCTTTTTTTTGTTTTGTTTTGTTAAGATTTATTTACTTTTATTGCAAAGTCAGATAAATAGAAAAGGAGAGACGGGGGAAAGATCTTTTGTCTATTGATTCACTCTTCAAGTGACCACAGTGGCCACAGCTGAGCCAATCTGAAGGTAGGAGCCAGGAGCTCTTCCAGGTCTCCCGTACAGGTGCAGGTCCCAAGGCTTTGGCTGTCCTCCACTGCTTTCCTAGGCCACAAACAGGGAGCTGGATGGGAAGTGGGGCTGCCGGGATTAGAACTGGCGCCCACATGGGATTTTGGCACATTCAAGGCAAGGACTTTAGCCACTAGACCACCACGTTGGGCCACATGCATCTTCTTGACCCTGATGGAGTGAAACTGGCAACTGACAAGTCAAAATACCCCAAAAGATATGCAAATACTGAATAATGTGCTGCTAAAAGAAGACATCAGTACAACATATCAAAACTTATTAGACACAAAGAAGGAGTATTAAGAAAAAAGCTTATTTCAGTCAGTGTTTATGTCAAAACTTACAAAAGCACCAAGTAAATGGGTTAACCATATGTTTGAAGGCGCCAATGAAGAATCAGAATCTTCCCAAGATGAGCAGGAAAAAAGAGATAATCAAGATAAGGAAGGAAATAAACCAAATAGTGACCAAAAGAACAATATATAAAATTAATGAATCAAAGAGCTGATTCTTTGAAAAAAAAAATCAACAAAATGGATTTCCTATCTGCCTAGCTAATCAGTAAAAGAAGGAAGAAGAAATAGAATAGAAACCCCAGTATTGTCCACATATGTGGCTGTGAGTGTCTGAATGAGTGAATCTTTTAGAAAGAGTAAGATTTTCTCAAAATAATTTATATATTCAGTATCCCTGGAAGCAGGGATGCATGTTCTGTTATACCCCCACATCTGGATATGGTAGACCCCAGTACTCCATCACTATACAGTTCCATAATTGAGAAGCCATAAAACAAGATCAACAACTGCTATGAGTTAGAACAACAGCCTCAACAATAACAACCATGAAAAAATGTGACACTGAGTAACCAACACGTGGGTGACAAAAAGGAAACACAAAAGTCTCTTGAAAAAATGATGCCACCTTGTAATCTATGAGCCATTGATGAATTCGACAAGAGAAAAGAAATTATTTGGAATAAAGAAAACTGAAATAAAAAGCATCAAAATACATGGGATACAACCAAAAAACAAACAAACATACAAAAAACAGTATGGATCGGAATATTGAAGTTACACTTTCCATGCTGGTTTTCTTATGTAAGAGAGGACATATGGTATTTGTTCTTTTGTGATTGACTCCTTTCACTGAGCATAATGGTCTCTAGTTGGGACCTTCTAGTTGTAAATAGTATAATTTCATTCTTCTTAATAGCTGAATAATATTCCATGGAGTAGATGTACCAGTTTCTTTAATCACTCTTCTTTGGACACACATCTGGATTGTTTCCATGTCTTTGCTATTGTAGATTGTGCTGCTGCAAATATAGGATTACAGATCCCCTTCTCATATGCAGATTTCACTTCTATTGGGTTTATTTCTAGGAGTGGGATAGCTAGGTCATATGACAAGTTTATTTGCAATTCTTCAAGCACTCTCCATACTGGTTTCCACAATGGGTGTACTAACCTACACTCCTACCCACAGTGAAGGAGGGTGCCTTTCTCCCCACATCCGTGCTAGCAGGTGTTGTTCATTGAGTTCTGAATATAAGCCAGTAACACAGTATTCTTAATCAGTGTAAAAATGAGTCTTGGTCAGGGTCAGCTAAGAAGTGAGGCAGCAAGGTTGGGCTTAAGCATTACTTGGTGATAGTTGAGTATTTTTGTTTTTATTTGTTCATATTTCATATCTAGTATAAACAGAAGCTATTGCTTGAAATATCTTTTTCAGAATTTACTGTTACATGGGTCACAAAATTTGAGGAGTATCTTTAGTATTCTCATCTTGTATGTAATGTTTAAAAGTTTATCATCTAATTTTAGGCTCCTTCACTAATATATCTTTCCCAGGTAAGATGGAAAAATAAAACATGACAACATCCAAGAGTTTATGTATATTGCATGGTTTAGAGGTATTTTGTGATTTTCATATTGATAGCAAAAAATGATCGTCTTTATTTTACAGTTTAAGCCTAATAATCTTTTTCATACAAAAATATGCTTCTTTCTAATTATTCTTAATTGTTCAACTGCTGAATATTGGCTCATCATCACCGTTTAATCTTTAGAGCTGAACGGCAGAGAAATGAAGCACTAAATAATGCTGAAGAACTGAGTAAAGCTTTCCAACAATATAAAGAAAAAGTTGCTGAAAAACTGGAAAAGGTAATAGTTTCATAGCTTTAGTGTCTTGTTTTCTTGTACATATTCTAAAGATAAAATATGTTTATGATCCTAGAAGAGAAAAACATGATTTCATCATGATTCAGTTCTTAAAGAATTTATAAATATTAGTGAAAGATAACGTTCATCAGTCTTTTTTTCTAAGAATTTTTTTGTTTATTTCTTTTTGGAAGGGCAGATAAGATTTGTGGAGAGAAGGAGAGACAGAAAGGTTTTCCATCTGCTGGTCCACTCCCCAATTGGTCAAAATGGTCAGAGTTGAGCCATTCTGAAGCCCGGTCTCCCACATGAGTGCAGAGACCCAAGACTTTTGGCTATCCTCCATTGCTTTCCCAAGCCTCATGCAAGGACCTGGATGGAAAGTGGAGCAGCCGGAACACAAACTAACACCCATATGGGATCCCAGTTCATAAGGATTGGATTTAGCCATTAAGCCGTCGTTCCTGACCCCTCATCAGTCTTTCTACTAGCAGAAACTATCTTATTCAAGGAGGGAAAGAAGTAGAGAGAAGGAATAGAATATGTAGAGAGATGGGGCAGTGAGTCGAGAATAGACCTAGAGAAATTAGATCAGGAAATTCATTTTCATCACCTTTGAAAATGATGGCCGAGTTAGATTACAGAAGTATCAATTGGTCTCCCTCAGCCTACCACTCAGAATGCGACTTAGAACTGCTTTTCAGAGCAAACATTTTTGAACTGATTTTTTGTAGGAATATGGTGAGTTTTATACATTCATTTAATATCTTTAGGTAATACCATGTGGTAATAACACCTATATGAATGAAGGACAAAAGTTGAATATTCAGATACTGATCTCAGAAGAGAGGGCTGATAAAGAGGAACTGATATCAGAGACTTCATCTTGAGGGGACTTGAACTGGTTCCCATATGGGATGCTGGTACCACACCTGCAGCCCCTTAAAATTTTGTTTAAAAGCAGAGTTGCAGAGCGAGAGATGGAGAACCAGAGCTGATTCATTCCCCAAAATGGCTGCAGTGGCTAAGGCTAGGCTGGGCCAAAGCTGGTAGCCAGGAACTTGATCTCAGGTGGTTACGTCAGTGCACAGGCCCATAGACCTTGGCCATCTTCCACTGCTTTACCAGGCACATCAACAGGTAGCTGGATGGGAAGTAAAGCACCTGAGACACAACTAGCACCCGTATGGGGTGCTAGCATTGCAGGCTGTGGCTTAACTTAGTAAGTCATACCATCATCCCAGTGATTTTTTTTTTTTAATAGAAAAATCTGGGAAGATCAAGATGGTGGAGTAGGGTAAGGACACATTTAAACGGACAGAAAAACATTTAATCAGGATGAAGCAGAGAGGACATATTCCAGGGAATAGGAGAGGACAGAACAACAGCAGAGGGGTACCTGGAGACTGACAGACACGGGAAAGCAGTGAAAACAATGGTGTGATGTTGCAGTGAGCAGTGGCATTTGGCTAACAGCAATCTGAACTGCACCAGTAGCTGGAACTCCACCAGCAACAAGGTGGGTAGGGGCATTCACTGGGAGTTCAGGAGGTGAACCCAAGACAAAGAACTGTCCGTCCTGCTGGTCTATTTGATTTGACCAGGAGCAGAGACAAAGCGGCAGACCCCAGAAGGGCAGTGCGAGAATAGCATGGATTTCACAGCCCAGTTAGTCCCCTAGAGCTGAATTGGGTGCCATTTTGCATAAGGAGGCAAAGGCAAGGGAAAGGACTGAGCATACGCCAAGCTGGGAGGGAAAGCTTTTCTGACTCAGTGAACTGCATCAATGTGGCATTCTACAGGTTCCTCCCAAAACCGGTCTGGGTAGACCTCCGACCTGACGGCTAACAGATCAAGAACTCTAGTAGTGGTACGTCAGGTGCCATTTTGTACAGTGTGGCAGAAATTTTAGCACTGCAGGGGACAACAGTGAACTGTGCATGTGCTGAGCTCACAAGAACTCACTGAGTTCCGTGGATTGCACTGGTCCCAAGGAAAATAATACTGACTGTGGTATCGTATGGGTTCAAATAGGTCCATGTGGCACCAGACCTAATGGCCAACAGGTTCCAGCAAGATCAGCAACACCAACAGCCTAGCTAAACAGGACACCTGCTATCTCCTTAATCCTGGGACCTGCTCCAACCGGAAGTGGGAGAAAGGTTGCAGAGACAACAGTGCAACCTCAGCATGATATCATAGGAGGTGGAGAGTGGTGAGCCAGGAGCTGGTGCTACACAGACCATGGTACAAAGCTAACATAAGAACCCAGAACAGGAAGTTGCTGCAGGTAGTGGCACAATTGGCTGCAAACAAAGAGCTAGGTACTAACTGCAATAAGTAAAATCGAACTGTAGACCTGCGGGTGACACAGATTAGAAACCTGCCCCAAGGAGAAGAATTGATAACCAGAAGTACAATGACTAGGAGCAAAAGAATACACAAAGACACAACGTATATTACTGAAGACTCCCCTGTAAAGGAGTAAAACCCTGTGCCAACCTCAGAGTTAACTGAGGAAGACATCAAGAAAATGGGGGACACAGAATTCAGAAAACTCACTTTAAAGCTTCTGAGCAGCAATGAGAAGCACATACAAGAGTTCAAAGAATTTAAGGAATATGTCACACAGGAAATAGCAGCAAGAAAGCAAATCAAGGCTGGTATATCAGAAATTAAGAACACAGTAGAGCAAATTAAAAGTGCAGTGGAGGGCCCAGCTGCGAGGCCTAGTGGCTAAAGTCCTCGCCTTGAAAGCCCCGGGATCCCATATGGGCGCCGGTTCTAATCCTGGCAGCTCCACTTCCCATCCAGCTCCCTGCTTGTGGCCTGGGAAAGCAGCCGAGGACGGCCCAAAGCTTTGGGACCCTGGACCCGCGTGGGAGACCCGGAAGAGGTTCCTGGTTCCTGGCATCGGATCGGTGTAGCACTGGCCCGTTGCAGCTCACTTGGGGAGTGAAACATCGGATGGAAGATCTTCCTCTCTGTCTCTCCTCCTCTCTGTATATCCGGCTTTCCAATAACAATAAAAAAAAATCTAAAACAAAAAAAGTGCAGTGGAGAGTCTCCAAAATAGAATGAAGCAAGCAGAAGAAAGAATCTCAGGATTGGAAGATATTTCCTGTCCCAGGGGGAAACAAACAAAAAGCTGGAAGCAGAGCTGGATCAGGCCAAAAAAAGTATTGAAGAATTGAAACATACGATTAAGAGGCCAAATATAAGAGTTACAGGAGTCCCAGAAGGTACAGAAAGAGAAACTGGTTTTACAAATATATTTAATGAAATAATAAGGGAAAATTTCCTTAATCCAGAGAAAGAATTGGGAAACAACATCCAGAAGGGGCACAGAAATCCCAACAGCCTTGATCAAAAGCGATCTTCATGGCACATGATCATCAACTTCTCTTCAATTGAACATAAGGAAAAGATCCTTAAATGTGCACATGGAAAAAAATAAATTGACATATAAAGGTATGCCAATTCAACTCATAGGAGACCTCTCACAGGTAACTCTACAGGCCAAAAGAGAATGGAGTGACATATTCCAGATTCTAAAAGAAAAAAAATTGTCGGCCCAGGATAACATATGCAGCAAAGCTTTCTTTTATCTTTTAAAATGAAATAAAATTCTTCCACAGTAAAGAAAAGTTGAAAGAATATGCCTCTTCTAAACCTGCTCTACAAATGATACTTCAAGATGGGATTTTCTCTTGACAGAGAAGAGGAATAGCACCCAAGAAAACCAAAGGGAAATGTGAGGAACATCCCAATAAAATGACAACAGAAGACTAAATCAGTGAACAACCTATTCCTAAAATTCCAAGACCAAATTACCACCCTTACATATTAACCCTGAATATAAATGGCCAAGGCTCAATTAAATGTCATAGATTAATAGACTGGATTAAAATACAAAACCCATCTATTTATTGTCTAGAAGAGACACATTTCACCAACAAAAATCAGTGAAACTGTATCTCATGGATTTTAATTTTTTTGTTTTTGTTCAAAGCAGTTTCTTCTGATTAAATTCTTCCATGACTCAAAGATCATACAGAAGTATCATTTTCTTGAAGAAGGTTCTTGATTTTCATTTCTTCAGTGACACATTCGTCATTCAGTAGCATGTTATTTAACTTCATGGTGTTGTTAATTTTTTTTTGCTTCCTGGTGTTGATTTTGTGTCTTTTCACTTAAGGGATGTATAGTAGCTGTCTAATGGAGACTGCCATATCTAGTAACATGTTATTTAACTTCATGGCATTGTAAATTTCTATTTTTCTTTCTATTGTTGATTCTGTATTGTGACTTCAGTTAAAGGGATGTACAGTAAGTGTGAAATGGAGACTGACATCCAGATGTGAGTATACAATGCAGTATGCATCTCTACTTCCAGATTAAAGACAGACTCTCCACAATGAAACTGTTTACTATGTCTTGACAATAGGATGCTGGATGCTCTGCCATTGTCCATGCCCACAAATATGGACATATGACTGTGTATGAAGAACTATACTTTAGTAATGATACAGAGAAACTACATGGGAGCATTGGGAAGGGAATAGGGAAATGCCAGGAGCATACGGAACTGTATCATAAAATGATAATAATAATAATAATAAAGATAAATAAAAAGAATGTGATTTTTCACCTAAGGGGAGAAAGTAGATAAAAGCACAGAAGAATTTAGGTGGGAGATTGATCGAAAAATGAAGGTTTTTCATGGAAGCAACCAAAATGCCCATCAACAGAGGATTGGATAAGAAAGCTATGGTACATCTACTCCATGGAATACTACTCAGCTATTAAAAAAAACAAAATACAGTTCTTTGTGGCCAAATGGGCCAAACTGGAAACCATAATGCTAAGGGAAATGAGCCAATCACAAAAGGTTAAATACCACATGTTTGCCTTAATTTAAGATGATATGATGTTATGTATAACATGTTATGTTTTGAATGTTATATGTTGTGTATAAACTAAAATTGAAGTGTAGGTGAGGTGGTCACAGAAGGTGGCTGGGAACTTGCATTTACTTTTAACATATTGGTTACTCATTACTATGTCAATTAATTCCATATTGATGTAAATTTTTGCTGATGGTATGTTGGAGCTTTCAATTGACTGGGATGATACTCTGCTAGCTCTATCTTCAGACCAGAGAGGGTCTGAAGAACTTGACTGGACAATAAGATGCTGGACTCTATGTTTGGTATACGCTTGCAATGGGGGAATCTCAACTGAACTTGAGCTGTGGTTATGCAACAAGGTGGAGGAATCCACCATGTGGGAGGGTTTGGGGAGGGGTGGGAGAACCCAAGTATCTATGTAACTGTGTCACATAATACAATGTAATTAATGAAGTTAAATAATAAATAATTAAAAAAAAAAAAGAAAAATGAAGGTTTTTGATGAAACATCTTTGGTCTTAGAAACTAAGATGTTACTAAGATGGTTTCTATAGCATGAGACCGATGGGAGGAATTCAGAAGATGTGGTGTAGTGCTTCTGTTAACATAATTGAAGTGAGAAAAAAAATTTCGAAGTGGAAGTACACAAAGGGAAGAGAGAATTTAAAAAAAGACCAACTAATAAAAGAAAGTAAAGAAAATAAGCTGCAGCCAAGTATAGTGATGCTGTGCACAGTCATATTTAAGTTAATGACAGAACATGTGCATCTTGCCTAGTGGCTTCATAGGCATCTTTGTCTTCTCCATGTTTCCACAATAATAAAAATCACCTAATGATGCATTATTCAGGATATATTGATGTTAAGGGATGTGTTACTGTGAAACATGATTGCTAAAGTAACAACATGTAGACTCATCAACCATATTATGTGCTAAAATTAAGGGAACGGACTGAGTTTGGCATTCTGTTGAGTAAAACTGTTAAATACTACTAACCAGTGTGAATATTAGATATTTTTAAAAAGATCTATTTATTTGAAAATCAGGATTGTAGAGGGAGAGACAGAGATTTTCTGTCTTCTCATTCATTTCCCAAATGGCTGCAGTGGTCGGGGAAAGGCCTCCGGGAAGCCGTGAGCTTGGAACTCAGTTCAGCTCTCCTGTGTGGCAGGGACCCAAGCACTTACATCTTCTGCTGCTGCTCTCCTGGGTTCGTTAGCAGGGAGCTGGACTAAAAGGGAAAGAGCTGTGACTAGAACTGGTGTCCATGTGGGGTGCCAACATTCCAGTCAGTGTCTAGCTGCTGTTCCACAGCCCTGGTACCAGATAGCGAAACCTTAGGTGCAAATTAATCAGATCGCTGTTTTTGAAAGTTTATGTTGGAATGGAATATATTAGAAAAAAATTTGTGGAAAGGCCCTCTGCAGGAGGAATAGAGTACCTGGCAGGTCTTGCACATGGCTTCCCATCTTTTGTTCCTTCCCCAGGTGTGTTAGCAGGTAGCTGAGTCAGAAGTGGAGCAGCCAGGACACAAATCAGCACGCATCTAGTACTTTGGTACTCTGACTAGGCTTCAGTGGCTTAGATGCAACCATGTCTGTGTTAGTTGCTTGCTGTGTCACTTAGGTCCATAGTCCTTTTCTTCTTTTTTTGAAGCGGCCGTGCTTTTTTGCTTATTTTAGATGTTGTTAAGGATTTCTTAATTGGTAATTTCCTCCTCCTCCCTTTCTTATGAATGCTGCTTTTCACTGTATGACTGAAGACTTAAACCTGTGAAATATTTAGGTACCTATTCTGCTCAGTTCTGAAATCAAAACTTACATTTTCGGCTTGGAAATACTAAAACTTAAGACCTTACTAGTATGTACACTTAAAAACAACTTACTGTTTCAGGTTCAAGCTGAGGAAGAAGTCTTAGAGAAAAACCTGATTAACTGTGAGAAAGAAAATAAAAGGCTGCAAGAAAAATGTGGTTTATATAAAAGTGAACTTGAAATTCTGAAAGAGAAATTAAGGTACAGTATACTGTTGTGGAAAGGGCTTTTGTATAAAAATTTGAAAAAAAATTTTAAGCCATAATCTTTTATAAATTGTAGTAATCATGGGTTTGCATTGTGTAGAAGTATGGGCTTCATGACTAAAATTGCTTCCAAGGTGTAAGAGTTAGTTTTGCTTTTTCTTTATTTGTTTGCTTGTTTTTTTTAAATTTATTTATTTAGGGGCCCAGCGTGGTAGCCTAGTGGCTAAAGTCCTCACCATGCATGTCACTGGGATCCTGTATGGGCGCCGGTTCTAATCCAGGCAGCTCCACTTCCCATCTAGCTCCCTGCTTGTGGTCTGGGAAAGCAGTCAAGGACGGCCCAAAGCCTTGGGACCCTGTAGCTGCGTGGGAGACTGAGAGGAGACCCCTGGCTCCTGGCTTCAGATTGGCTTAGCTCCAGCTGCTGTGGTCACTTGGGGAGTGAATCATTGGATGGAAGATCTTCCTCTCTGTTTCTCCTCTTCTCTGTATATCTAACTTTCCAATAAAAAGAAATAAATCTTCTCTTTAAGAGATATTTATTTTAATTGGAAAGGCAGATTTACAGAGAAAAGGAGAGAAAGATCTTCCACTGCTGGTTCATGCCCAAAGTGACCGTAACAGCCAGCGCTGAGTGGATCTGAAGCCAGGAGCTTTTTTTGGGTCTCCCAAGGCTTTGGGCCATCCTTGACTGCTTTTCCAGGCCACAAGCAGGAAGCTATGTGGAAAGTGGAGTAGCCAGGACATGAATTGGCAGTCTTATGGGACCCTGGTGCATGCAAGGCAAGGACTTAGGCACTTCCACTAGGCTACTGCACTTAGCTCTCGAAGGGCAGATTTACTGAGAGAAGGAGAGACAGAAAAATCTTCCGTCTGCTGGTCCATTCCCCAAATGGCTCTAACAGCTGATGTTGAGCTGATCTGAAGCCGGGAGCCAGGAACCAAGAGCTTTTTTCTGCTCTCCTACTAGGGTGAGGGTCCCAAGGCTTTGGGTCATCCTCTACTACTTCCCCAGGTTGCAGGCAAGGAGCTGGATGGGAAGTGGAGCAGCTAAAACACAAACCTGTGCCATTTGAGATGCTGGTGTATGCAAGGCGAGGATTTTGCCGCTAGGCTATTGCACCAAGCACGAAAAATTAGGTTTTTTTAATTTGTTCTTTGTTTTTATAAGTTACAGGTTTTTAAACATACATTTTAATGAGTTCATTTCTGAAGTTAAAGTGCAGTGAAATATATTAGTAGTAATGTTGAGTATTTTCGTGTGTTTACATATGCTTAAAGATAACACAGATGTGTAGTATCTCTTTAAATTTTTATTTTTTTAATATTACATAGTTGAGAGGGATGCATGTCTGTGTGGGCCTCCTGATAGGTTGGTTAAGGTTGAGATATGGAGGAAAAGGAGTGGAACAAATGTTTCGGTTCTTTGTATTTTTTTTTCTCCTGCATCTGCAGAGGTGGGGAAGGGGTGTGACCGCTTCTTATGGTGAGACTACATCAGCACATGCTAATGGTGGACAGTCATTTGATGACACATTGGAGACCCCATGTGGGGAGTAATCTACCACAGTTGTGTAAGTGGTTTTGATAATTCTGAGGCACTGTTGGCTTCGTTGCACCAGTGGTGAATCTTCCACTTCATTTCATCCACAGCTTTGCAGACCCTTATTGCAGAGCTTGGCCAGGCGAGTTGTCCGACCCGTTTTGCTTTCCATCCTCTACTATAGACTTGTGATGTTCTCTGCTGTGCTGACATGCCGGTCCATATCTTTTAAAAGTAAAGAAATACTTGATCTATAAAACTTTAAAAGAAATCAATGCTGATAGAATGTTTAGTAGAATTCCTGTGAGGTTAGGATTGTAGCATGGCAGATAAAGCCACTGCCTGCAGCACTACTATCTTACATGAGTGTGGGTTCTAGTCCCAACTGCTCCACTTCAATCCATATCCATGCTGATTTGCCTGGGAAGGCATTGGAGGATGGCCCAATGCCTGGGCTCCTACCATCCATGTGGGAAACCTGGATTGAGTTCCAGGCTCCGCCGCCCCAGCTGAGTGACCAGTTGGGGAGTGAACCAGCAGATGGAAGATAATTGTCTCTGTTTCTCTGCAATTCTGTCTTCAAAATAAACAAAAATATCTTTTGCGGGGTTTTTTGAAAATGATTCTTTAATCAAAAATTCCTTAATGTTAGATTCTTAAACTAACTTTGCAATTATGTAGAGCCAGTTTATTTAACGCTTACTTCAGAATTCCTTCCATAGATGTCTGACTTACCACCATTTCTACTTCTCACAGCCTTTGATTTCTGTAGACTTAAAGTTCTCCATTGTTACCTCCTGGCTTATTTTTCCTTCTTACAGAAACATATTCATGTTTATGTATACATGGATAATGAAGCTACCTTGCAACTACTGCTTAGTAACTAGTGAATATCATAATTTCAGAAATGTGAAAAAATCAAATATGTAAATGTAATAAACTTAAGATTATTTTAACATTTGATATGTTTATATGTTTACATTAAAAATATTACTTATTAAGTTGTTAACAGTAAATTACAGGTTAACTTTGACAGGAGGAGTTCATACTTTTCCTTACACTACCTAAAAATTTTGATACCTGCAAAATATTGTGTCGAAAATTTTGGAATTAAATGTCGGCCTGACACATTTAGAAAGAACTTTCATTCCTTACCATGTACTGTGAGACACTGAGAAATTCTGGCGTTTTTTTTAAAGATTTTTTATTATTATTGGAAAGCCGGATATACACAGAGGAGGAGAGACAGAGAGGAAGATCTTCCATCCGATGTTTCACTCCCCAAGTGAGCCACAATGGGCCAGTATGTGCCGATCTGACGCCGGGACCAGGAACCTCTTCTGGGTCTCCCATGTGGGTGCAGTGTCCCAAAGCTTTGGGCCGTCCTCGACTGCTTTCCCAGGCCACAAGCAGGGAGCTGGATGGGAAGTGGAGCTGCCGGGACCAGAACCGGCGCCCATATGGGATCCTGGGGCTTTCAAGGCGAGGACTTCAGCCGCTAGGCCATGCTGCCGGGCCCGAAAATCTGGTTTTTTGCTAATCTATAAACAAGGAACAATAATAATAATGCCAACCAACTGAAGTTGCAAGGCGTTTCAAGCAGAGGGTGATGCCTGCGAGCAAGGACTCTTTCAGAGTTAGGCTTGAAAAGGTGTAAGGTGAAATTAACTGTGAGTAATGAATCTGAATGTATATTTTGTTTTCATTTCAATGCTTTTTCTTTATAGGCAGTTAAAAGAAGATAATAACAGTGGGAAAGAAAAATTAAGACTTATGGCAGTGAAGAATTCAGAAGTCATGGCACAACTAACTGAATCAAGACAAAGTGTTTTAAAGTTAGAGAGTGAATTAGAGAACAAAGATGAAATACTTAGAGAAAAATTTTCTCTAGCGAATGAAAACCGAGAATTAAAGGTCCGCATTGCAACACAGAATGAGCGATTGGATTTGTGTCAGCAGGAAATTGAAAGTTCAAGGATAGAGCTGAGTAGTTTAGAAAAGCTGATATCCCAATTGCCAGTAAGTATTTGTGAAGGGAAACATGCCAGCTTTGATTATGTATTGGAAAAAATTTTTTCTAAAGTATAAAAGACCATAATTTAAAAATACATACATATGTTTATTTATTTTTACTCATTTATTTATTTGAAAGTCAGAGTTTCACAGTGAGAGAGGTTTTCCATATATTGCTTTACACCCCAGATGGTCTCAACAGCCGGAGCTGGGCCAGGCTGAAGCCAGGAGCTTTGACCTTCATTGGAATCTCTCAAGTGGGGAAGACGGGAACACTTGGGCTTTCCATTAGTAGGGAGCTGCAGCAGAAGTCTAACAGCCGAGACCCAAACCAGCACCCATGTGGGATGCTCATGCCTCAGACACTGGCTTAGCTCCTGTGCCACAGTGCCAGCCCCTGTCAGTGGTTTTATTAGTTTCAGTTTTTCCTTACCTGTCTGTACTTTGAGTTACCAGTTTCTTTACTACCTAATCCCTATTTTTTCCCACACTTTTCTACTATTATTCTTTCCTAGCCTTTCAGATACTATCTATTGAGGATGATACAGAACTTGAATATCTTTATTGAAGTATCTGTAGTATATTGAAAAAAATTCCCCGTTTTAAGTCTATTATCTAGTACCTTTTAGTAAGATCATGAGTTTTGTAATAATTACCATGATCAAGTTTTCAAAGATTTTTATCATTACCAAAAGATTCAGGACCCATTTGTGATTTGGTCCTTTAACACTCCCTCCCTGTAACACACACAATTTTAGGAAACCAGTAATAGTTTCTGTCATGCTTTTAATTTTCTGGACATTTCATTTGAATAGAATCATTCATGTTGTAATGTATAGCTATATATTATTCATTATGACATACTGCATTGGTTTATCTGTTTTTTAATTGGTGAACAGGATATTGTGCTTTAGGATATTGTAAGAAATGCTCTTATGCAGATGTATATGGTGTTCTTTGTGGGAACATGTTTTCATCTCTTTTGGGTAGATGTTTGAAATAGAATTGCTAGGTCCAATAGTAAATTTATGCCACATTGTTTTCCAAATGAGTACAGCACTTTTGCAATCTCACTAGCAATGTATTAGGATTCTTATTTTTCCGTATTTTTGCGAGTTCTTACCTGTTTCACTAATTTTTTTAGCTATATCCTTAAAGTCAACTCAGGTCATGAATTTTAATTTACATTTTCCTACTGGCTGATATTAAGACACTTTGTTGTACGGGTTAGAATGCCATATAAGTTTAAAGTATTGTTACTATAATAGTCTTTCGTATTTTATCTTTGTTACATAAACATAACAATTGGGAAGAAGATGCCAAGAATTTGTTAATAATATGTATAAAACAAAGTTAAATGAGGAAGAAATTAGAACTAAATATGTCATGATTGGCTTCCTGTGTGAATGTGTAGCAGTATAGATGTTAGATTCTTACTGATTTTAAACTTTTATATATACCCTGTAATTATGCAGTTGAAAAGATCTTATAAGTCATCTATTTCCATATCATCATTTTATTTAAACAAAAACAGTATCACGTCATTTTAGAAGTAAAGAAAAATATACTTAAGAAAATAAATAACTTACTCATCTAGTAAGTGGCAGAATTAATATTACAGCATGATTCTTGCCTCTCAGCCCTCTGCCATATCTGCTTTCCTAGGATGCTGATCATTTAAATGTACTGCTTCTGAAGGACTATTCTATTATTATAATATAGGGAAAATCAGTCGGGGGATGGGAATTTGGGAATCTGAGACCCTATGAAATTGTACTATAACATTCAAAATAAAAAAAATGTAAGGGCCCAGCACAGTAGCCTAGTGGCTAAAGTCCTTGCCTCACACATTGCCGGGATCCCACATGGGTGCCGGTTCTAATCCCAGTGGCCCCGCTTCCCATCCAGCTCCCTGTTTTCGGCCTGGGAAAGCAGTTGAGGACGGCCCAAAGCTTTGGGACCCTGCACCCGTCTGGGAGACCCAGAAGAGGCTCCTGGCTCCTGGCTTCAGATTGGCTCAGCTCCAGCCATTGCAATCGCTTGGGGAGTGAATCAGTGGATGGAAGATCTTCCTCTCTTTTTTCCCTCCTCTCTGTATATCTCACTTTCCAATAAAAATAAAATAAATATTAAAAAATATAAAAGAAATAGACTTTTCTTTTATATTTTTTAATCTCTAATCAAGAAAAGACAGAAGACAGAGCAGATCAATCATTCATCTCAGCTATATGTTGGCAGCGATATATGGGGCAAACGGAGACTTTATGATGGACCATATCAATCAGTGGACGACCTCATCGAGCGAAACTGGCAGCGATTCATAACCGGAGAACTATTAACACCACTCGAGCACATATCTCAGAGCATGCCCCACATCCGGGACTTGGAGTGGGCGGGAAACCGGGTGGGGCTTCCCCCTCAATATCCCCCTTTACCTCAGATACAAGATGGAAACAATGTGGACATAATAGTATTACCCACTTCCCTATCCCCCTGAACCTTTTTTTTTTCTTTTCTTTTTCTTTCTTTAACTGTAATTAACTATGTAAAGATTGTCAACAACACAATAAAATAGATTATAAAAAAATATATATATAAAAGAAATAGACTTTTTAGATATAGTATGTGTTTGAAGTTGGAAAGTAAGCAAATGGTATTCATTTAATTTTTAAATGGTATTCGCTTTAATTGACATTCTTATCTAAACTAAGTGTCAAGAATTTTTTGATGTATGATTCTGTATATTGGATGGTAATATATATTTGTCATCATGCTAAATACAGTACAATGAATAATGTGATGATGAATTGTAGCTTAAAGACAGGCAGTTTACCTTGCTCCTTTTCACAACTGTAAAAATTTCTGTATTATTTAATCATACAGAAAGTACAGAGACCACTGTAGCATAGCATTCACAAAATCTGGGATATAATTTGCCATATTAACTTCAGGATTTTTTAGGATAAAATTTTACAGATAAAACCTTTCTGTGTCTTGTTAGACCCAATTCTCTCCCACCTCATAAATAACAACTATTCTAGAATTCATTTGGGCAGTAAATATTGCCACATTCAGAGGCATGTATGAATACATATATGTTTCTGGGCATATTTTTGAAAATAGTGTGTGTGTCACCATGATTTTTCACTCAATATGAGATGTATTCATGTTGATGTATTTATATAAACTCATGTTTATTTAAGCCATTATAGTTTTTCTATTTTAATACTTCATGACATATTTCTCCTATCCCAGGATATGATTGCTTCCATTAATAGCATATAGTTTTTCAGACTTGGATTTCTGTGTAAAAAATTGTATCCTATACTTCTAAGTTTACTTGTGTTTGTTTTTAAACTTGCAGTTGAAAAGAGAAATATTTAGTTTTAAATCATCTCTTCCAAAACACCAGACAAGTAGTTTATCAAGCAAGGAAGACAGTTGCGTTGGCTGCTGTGAGGCAAATAAGTTGGTGATTTCGGAGTTAAGGTACTGAGTTTAAATTATGTGTGTATACCAAAGTTATACTAACATCTTTAGTTAAAGTGATAATTAAACTAACATCTTTAGGTGAGAGGTTTTTTAAAATGATCAAGAAAGTTTAGATAGTATTGAAATAAATATTGGTGATTCTACAACAAAGAATTGGTTGTCCTTAACATTTTGTGGTATTTGTTTCAAATCTGTCTCTACATAGAAAATAAATATTGCAGGATGTATAGTACCCTTTGCTCTTTTTGGCTAGTTCGATTTTTCCCGAGTGTTCACTGTCATGAATTAGATATGTATTTTGCCATTATGTGTGTATTTACACTTACATACATACATACAAGTATAAGCGTACTACATATTGTAATTCTGTTTCTTTTATGTAGCATCACTTGTAAAAATTCATTCATGTTGAGATAGGTTGTGGATGGATGGCAATATCTAGTTAGTTTCATTATCACTGGCAGGGCTTGTATGCATCAGCTGCTGGTTCATTCCTCAGATTCCTGCAAAGGCCAGAGCTGGGCTGAGCTGCAAGCTCCGGACTTCCTGGAATTCAGTCCAGTTCTTCCATGTGGATGGCAGGCACTCATTTACCCATGGCTCTCAGGGTCCACATGGGCAGGAAGCTAGAGTCAGGAACCAGAGCCAGGTATTCCAGGATGGGACATGAGTTTCTTTTTTTTTTTTTTAGATTTTATTTATTTTATTACAAAGTCAGATATACAGAGAGGAGGAGAGACAGATCTTCCGTCCGATGCTGTGCCGATCCAAAGCCGGGAACCAGGAACCTCTTCCAGGTCTCCCACGTGGGTGCAGGGTCCCAAGGCTTTGGGCCGTCCTCGACTGCTTTCCCAGGCCACAAGCAGGGAGCTGGATGGGAAGTGGGGCTGCTGGGATTAGAACCGGTGGCCATATGGGATGCCGGCACGTTCAAGGCGAGGACTTTAGCCGCTAGGCCATGCCGCCGGGCCCGGGACATGAATTTCTTACAGCAGCATCTTCACTGCTAAGCCAGATGCCATCCCTGTTCATTCATTTTATAATAGCTGTCTGGGATTTTCTGTGTCATAATTTATTCCTTATGGAAAGTTACTCGTTTTTCTATTATAAACGGTACTATAAAAAGTAACCTAATACATTTTTTTTACCTATACATGGGCAAACTTATCTAGTATATAAAAGTGACACTTCTGACTTATAGAATGGATATATATATATTTTTTATGTATATATGTTTTTCTTTTTAAAAATATTTATTTATTTATTTTTATTGGAAATTCAGCTATACAGAGAGGAGGAGAAACAGAGAGGAAGATGTTCTGTTGATTTATTCCCCAAGTGGACACAACGGTTGGAGCTGTGATCCAAAGCCAGGGCCTTGAGCCTCCTCCAGGTCTCCCACTTGGGTGCAGGGTCCCAAGGTCCCGGGCCGTCCTCGACTGCTTACCCAGGCCACAAGCAGGGAGCTAGATGGGAAGTGGGGCTGCTGGGATTAGAACCAGTGCCCTTATGGGATCTCAGTGCGTGCAAGGGGAAGGCTTTAGCTGCTGGGCTGCCACGCTGGGACTTGTATGTATGTTTTTCAGTTTTATTAGTTTCTTTCAAGTTTGTGAATGGCTAAGCAAATTTATTATCCTACCAGTTATCTTTAAGAAATTCAGAGTCCCGGGCCCGGTGGCTTGGCCTAGCGCCTAAAGTCCTTGCCTTGAGCACACCAGGATCCCATATGGGCGTTGGTTCTAATCCCGGCAGCTCCATTTCCCATCCAGCTCCCTGCTTGTGGCCTGGGAAAGCAGTTGAGGACGACCCAAAGCCTTGGGACCCTGCACCTGTGTGGGAGACCTGGAGGAAGTTCCTGGCTCCCTGCTCCAGATCGACGCAGCACCGGCCATTGCTGTGGTCACTTGGGGAGTGAATCATCGGACGGAAGATCTTCCTCTCTGTCTCTCCTCCTCTCTGTATATCTCGCTTTGTAATAAAAATAAATAAATCTTTAAAAAAAAAAAAAAGAAATTTAGAGTCCTGCAATGGCATTTAAGGGTTTATAAATCCTGCTAATATCCAAATTTTAAAATCTCTACCAACTTGAAATGTTAAAAAAAATTTGGATATAGTTTTAGAGAATCTTTTTAAGTAATTTTTTACTTATTTTGTGCTAGGATTAAGCTTGCAATAAAAGAGGCGGAAATTCAAAAACTTCATGCAAACCTGAGTGCAAATCATTTATCTTTGAATCTCACTGCTGGTGACAGTCAAGAAACTGGTAAATTAAATCATTTAGAAGCAGAACCTGTAAAGTTAGGGGGTAATAAAATAGGTGAGTATATTATATTGAATTGTTTTAATACACTGTAATCAAAAGTTCTTGCTGGTTTTTTAAGTAAATATTATCAGCTGCTTTTTCTTAGTAAATATAATTTTTCTAATAGTTATGGTCTGATTAAGCAAAAGTTATTTCACAATTCCTTGATTTTTAATTTTTTCTAAAAATATTTATTAAATCATATCCAGAAATATGCAGCCCTTTAGGAATTTTTATAAGCCTGTTGTTTAATTTTCTTGAATAATAGAGATCTTCTATGTACAGGTTCACTCTCCAAATGCCTACAGCAGCCATTTTGGGCCAAGCCAGGGCTTGGAGCCCAGAACTCAATGCAGGATCCCCAGCTGGGTTGCAGAGACCTTGATATTTGTGTCAGGACCTCCTGTTTTTCAGAGATAAGATGTGCCCATTTCAAGTGTGCAGTTTGATCATTTTTCCCAGATGTTTGCTTTTCTATGTGTTTAAACCCTTGTTTGAATTTTTCTCTTCTTTTTAAACCTTCTTTAAAGCAAACATTTATGTTGCAGATTCTTACATCTAAGATTGATTTGAAAGGATTAGTGACAGAGGGGGAAAGAGATATTATTCCATTTGCTCTGTCATTCCCCATAATGGCTGCAATAGCCAAGGCTGGGCATAGTTAAACCAGGAGCCTAAAACTCCAGCTGGGTCTCCCTTACGGATAGCAGGTGTGCAAGACTTTGGCCTTTTGTGGGCTGCATTCCCAGGCACATAGAGCGGGAAGATTGATGAGAAGTGGAATAGCCAGGACTCAAAGTGTTGCTCTGACATGGATGCCTCAGTCACAAGTGGTGGCCTACTTTTCCATGTCACAAGGCTGACTCTTTGATTTTAAGGTTTTTTTTTCTTTAATTGTTAAAAGATCTATTTTTTTTAAAAAATTGGAAAATCAGACAGACATAAAGAGAGACAGATTGGAAAATCTTCCATCTGCTGATTCACTCCCCAAATAGCCACAACAGCTATAGCTGAATCAGTCTGAAGCCAGGAGCCAGATACCTCTTCCCAATCTCCCACACGGGTGCAGGGTCCCAAAACTTTGGGACGTCCTGGACTGCTTTCCCAGGTCACAAGCAGGGAGCTGGATGGGAAGTGGGGCTTCGGGATTAGAACCGGCACCCATATGGGATCCTGGCACCCATATGGTATTCCGACGTGTGCAAGGCGAGGACTTTAGCCACTAGGCTATTATGCCGGACCCTATCAAATAATATTATTACCAAAGCAGTGCTAGTTATTACACATGGTAATAAATATATCATTAACTCTCTGATATCACAGGAGAATAAAGTCAATGACAGCTTAAAATGTGAAGGGTTGTGAATGTGGAAAAGCAGTGGGAAATGGCTGTCTGTGAAACCTTGAAGGCAAAGTGAATCTCTACCTATTTTTGCTTCTGTGTGTGTTCTGATGTAGTCACTCATGTTAAGATTTATTTATTTTTATTGGAAAAACAGGTTTACAGAGAAAAGGAGAGACAGAAAGATCTTTCATTCATTAGTTAGTTTACCTCCCAAATGGCTATTATGGCCAGAGCTACGCTAAAACCAGAAGGCAGGAGCTTCTTCTGGATCTCCCACGTGGTTGTAAGCCCATAAGCAGGGAGCTGGATGGGAACCAGCGCCTAAGTAGGTTGTTGACCTTTGCAGGCAGAGGATTAGCAGGTTGAACTGCAGACACCCACTTCTAGCTCTGTGTGCAGCTTCCTGCTGATTCAGAACTGAGAAGCAGTGGTAATGAGCAGTGATTAATTTTCCTGCCACCCGTCTGGGACATCTGGGCTGGATTTGGGCTGCAGCTACAGCTCAGGGCCAATGCAGGAATTTGGGGGGCAAACCAACAGATAGAAGCTCTTTGTTTTGTTTTTTTTTCAATTTTTGCTTTCTTGCTTTGAAATAAATAAAAATTTTAGAAAATATTTCTGAAAGTTGAGTTATCTTATTTCTGAAGCTTGTGTCATAATGGAGTAGTTTTTAAAAACATACTGATGGGCCTGACACAGTAGCTTAGTGGCTAAAGTCCTTGCATGGCACACACCGAGATCCCATATTGGCTCCGGTTCTAATCCCAGAGCCCCACTTCACTTCCAGCTCCCTGCTTGTGACCTGGGAAAGCAGTCTAGGGTGACCCAAAGTCTTGGGACCCTGCACCTATTTGGTAGACCTGGAAGAAAATCCTGGATCCTGGTTTCAGATTGGCTCAGCTCTGGCCATGCTGCTCCTTGGAAAGTGAAACAGTGGACAGAAGATCTTCCTCTGTGTATCTCCTTGTCTATATATCTGCCTTTGCAATGAAAATAAATAAATGTAGAAAAAAATATATATATATAGATTTCTCATGTTCCAGTCTAGAGATGAGGAAAATAGCATTGGGCAGGATTCACTGTTTTTACATTTTTGAACCTCCGACTACAAAGAGTAAAAAATTTTCTTAATGATCTCAAATTGTACCAATATGTTTAACTTTAGTTTAAGAAAATAGCTCAATTTTTTAAAAAGCTTTTTTCTAAACAATTATTTTTATCAGAAAATGAAATTTTGAAAGATGAGAACACACTTAAATTTATGATACAGAGGAAGGGTCTTTGCATATCTAGAACGAAATTCAGAAGAACTTCTGTTTTTTGCTATACAGTTAATTTTGGAAATGTCTTATATTTCTTAATTATGTTTTTTATCGTTTTTGGCTCATTCTCTTTATTATTATTGTTTAAATCAGAAAGTAAATTTTATTTGTTTTCAGGTATTTAAGTAGATTTTTATTCCTAGTTTTATTCAGAACAACTTTCCTTTTTATGTTTATTAACAGAAAGTATAAGAAATAAAAGTCAGCATACTGCAAACAAACAATATGAAAGAGAAAAGCAAAGACTTGCTTCTGGAATAGAAGAGCTACGTGCCAAGCTGATGCTAATTGAAGCTGAGAATTCTGATTTGAAGGTTAACATGGCTCACAGAACTAGTCAGTTCCAGTTAATTCAAGAGGAGCTGCTGGAGAAAGCTTCGAACTCTAGCAAGCTAGAAAGTGAAGTAAGCCTGAAATTAGCAGCTGTCCCCAACCAAGTGGAAAAGGGCTGTCACTGCAGGGTGGTGTGAAAATTATAAGAAAGCACATAGGCTAAGCCCATGAATTTCAATTTTATGAAAAAGTATTACTGTAAGTTATAAATTCTTGTATTTTTTGGATCTCTTTGTGTTTTAACCTATGTTAAAAGTGGGAGGAAAGTATAATTAAAAGGGCTCAAATTTGATGGAATAAATATTGCTTTGCAGTGTATTATTTCTTTCACAATGTGTATTTATATGGCTAACACATAAGAATTTAGATTATGTAGTTGAAAGGAAAAGAGTGGTAATAGAAGATTCCAAATTTTTGCAGACATTGGAACCACCTAGGAAACCTGTCAAGCATACAGATTTCTGGATCTTGTTCTAATAATTCTTATTCCGAAGTCAGGGAGTATGACTTGGGAATCTGCATTTTTTTTAACAACTACATGTGAATCTGATACAAGTGGGTTGTTAATAACATTCTGAAAAGGGGGTATCATGTGCTGTGAGATTATCTGGTGGGAACAAGATAACAGTTCCTCATTAAATTGTTGTGGACCAGGACCATATGTGTATGTGTTATAGTCAAACTTCAAATCAGCTGTTGCAGTCTTCTACTGGGGTTCATCTTAGATGTCTGATTTTCTGTCTGAAAGTCCACAGCCCCAGCTAAGGGAAAGCTCAGGGCTGTGAACTTATATTCATAATGAAAAAGCTCACTTAGAAAGCCACACCTCTAAGATGAGTAGCTTTCAAACGAAAAATATTATAAAAATAGCAGTTTTGGTGAAAATGTTGATTATAGACACAGGAAGAGGTGGAAAATAAACCATTAGTAATTCTACCACTAGAACTAATTGTTGAATCCAAATTACAGAAATAAAATACCTTTTAATAGTAAGTTTTTAAGTTATTTCTTAAAAATGTCATAGGGTACAGTTGTATATCCTATTTGGATATAAGTGTCTGAATTAAATTGCCAGTGTGATATATAGATAGAGCAAGTGCATGTCTCTGATTTTCTTTTCACTATTTGTTTTCATATGAATTTCCCATTAATTTTTAAAGCACATACAATTATGTGGATAAAAGATTTCTAGACAGTGTTTTTGAATGCGAAGTGATTTTAAAGTGCAAAGTCTTTGCCTTTAAAAAATGATTTTGAATTTATTTCAATTTGTTTTTAGATGACAAAGAAGTGCTCTCAACTAATAACTCTAGAGAAACAACTGGAAGAAAAAATAGTTGCTTATTCCTCTATTGCTGCCAAAAATGCAGAACTAGAACAGGAACTTACGGTAAAAGCCTCTTTGTATACATTTATTTTAACACTTAGCACTTAATTGATGACACCATATGTTTCATTATTATAAAATGCATCAAATTGGAAAATTTAAATTCTACTTAAACTCTTCCAATCGTTCAGTTTTTATTTTGCTATTTTTAAAGTAACAGGCTAATTTGACAAGTTGGTTTCTAAGGTTTGCCATTTTTGTCCTAATAGACTTGAAAGAATGATACATCTTTGATACATGTCTTGATATTTTAAAACAATTTAAACATCATATCATTTTGTGAAAATATTTTCAAATAATGATTTTATTGGTTTGAAGTATTACCTACAATTCTGTAAAGAATAGAATATGACAAATTTAATGCTTGACACTTATACTTTTTTTTAATGTGTATTTAAGAAGAGAGAGAGCTTGCATCTGCTGATTCACTCTGCAGATGGCCACAACAGCCAAGGCTGAACCAGGCTTTTCCCAGGCCATTAGCAGGTTGTTTGATCAGATGTGGAACAGCCAAACAGGAACTGGCTTCCACATTAGATGCCAGTGTCACAGGCAGCGGCATTCCTCAATAAGCTGCAATGCTGAATCCCCTTCCTTTTTTGTGTTAAAGATGTATGTATCTGAAAGAGTTAGAGAAAGATGAAGAGACAGATTTCATTTGCTGGTTAACTCCCCAAAGCCAAGAAATAAGGAATACAGCCCACATGTGAGGGACCCTGCAGAGAGTTAATCAGAAGTGAAACAGCCAGGACTCAAACCAGTGTTCAGTGACGCCAGTGTCCCAGGCAGCATTTTAACCCACTGTGCTATCGTGCCCGCCTTGACTAATGTACTTTTTAAAAAACTGTTTTTGGAGCTGACGTGATTGCTCAACTGGCTGATCCTCAACCTGCAACTGCTAGTATCCAGTATGGGGACAGGTTCATGTCCTGGCTATTCTACGTCCTATCCAGCTCCTTGCTTATGACCTGGGAAAGTAGTAGAGGTTGGTCTAAAGCCTTGGGACACTGTACCCACAAGGGAGACCCAGAGGAGGCTCCTGACTCATGGCTTCAGAGCAGCTTAGCTCTGGCCTTTGCACCATTTAGGGAAAGACCAGCAGATGTCAGATTTTTCTGTTTATCTCCTTGTCACTGAACTCTGCCTTTCTAATAAAAATATATAAATTCTTTAAAAAAAACTGATTTTAATTGTTTTTCTAAAGTATCTTCTGTTTCTAGGAAAAGAATGAAAAAATAAGAAGTCTGGAAACCAATATCAATACGGAGCATGAGAAAATTTGTTTAGCTTTTGAAAAAGCGAAGAAAATTCATCTTGAACAACATAAAGAAATGGAAAAGCAAATTGAAAGAGTAAGTAATGCACACTTAGTTTTAAAAAGAACCTTAAGCCTTTCTAGCCCCATATTGTTTTCTATTTAAAAAGACGAGACACAGAAAAACTAGTGGCAAGAATTGCAATTTGAATCCTGTTCCCTCTGAATTATTTTTTCAGTTTTTTTTTTTAATAATACAGTATGGCTTCCATTTCAGTTTTAATCGTATGCTTTACCTTATCAAAGTAAAAGTGGTTCCACAGGCACGTTTCCTTAGAAGTATCAGTTAATTAAGGACTGCTCGGGAGAAGAAAAGAGTTTAAAGTAAAACTGAACTAAGTCATAAGACTAAATTAAAAAGGTGATTTAAGTGGGCTTAATCATTCAGTAAAAAGGAATCAGTTGAACTTTAGATACTATTTGGTCTGAAAATAGAGAAAAAAGATTTGGGAAATAATTGAACACAGTCTTTTTTTTTTAAATTTAAAAATTTATTTTTATTTTAAAGAGTTACAGAGAAAGGAGAGACAGAGAAAGAGATCTACTCGATGACCCACTGCCCACCCTCATGGCTGCACTGGCCGGAGGTGAGCTGATCCGAAGGCAGGAGCTTCTTGGTCTCCTACATGAGTCCTCCTCCACAACCTTCCCAGGCATGAGCAGGGAGCTGGATTAGAAGTGGAGACATGAAATGGTAGCCATCTGGGATGCCAGCAGTGTAGGCAGAGGCTTAGCCTAGTAGGCCATGGTATTGGCTCCTGAATAGTTTGAAGGATGTGTGGAAAACAGAATGTGATCTAATATTCATGCCATCCGAGTTTCAGAAGGTGAGAAGGATGAGATTGTTGCAGAAATATATTCAGAGATAATGATTGAAAATTTTTGCAAACTTTTTTTTTAATTTTTGCAAACTTGATGGAAAAATCTATGTACAAATTTGGTAAGATCAAATAAGATGTTCAAACATATCAAAATCCTTATTAAAAACATAAACAAAATTTTCATCTTGAAAGTACATATCCGGACTAGTGCCATGGCGCATGGCAGATCAAGTTGCTGCTTGTGAGTCTACCAACCCATATGGACGCTGCTCTACTTCCAATCCAGGTCCTTGCTATTGTGCCTGGGAAAGCATTGGATGATGGCCCAAGAGCTTAGGTCCCTGCCACCCACCAGGGACAGATAAGAATCTTATGATTGCTGGCTTCCATTGTGATCAGCCAGCCCGTGAACATACCTTTCTCTATCACTCTACTTTTCAAATAAATAAATCTTGAGGAAAAGTGAGTACGTAGAAATGAACATATGAACAGTACTGCATATGGGAGAATAAAGATACATTTTTGCAGCTTTATCATTACAAATCTCATGGAGGTAAAAAATAAAGAATAATATTTTGATTTAGTGCTGAAAAAGAACCTGTTAACTGGAGTGTATATCCAACAAAAAAATTTTTCACCAGAAATTTTGTTCTAAAAGAAAATAATACTTAAGGGAAGCTTGAAACCTTAGGAATGAAGAAAGAGCAAGAAAATAGTTTATGTTTTCATAAATGTAATAGACTTTCTCTTAAGATTCTTGTATTATCGATGATAGTTGAAAGAATGATTTCTGGTAAAACATGTTAGTGTAATATATTTGACAACTATAATATATAGGAGGAAAGAGGAGACACAGAGTTTTATACTTTTATTGATTTATTTGAAAGACCGCATAAAAGAGAGAGATCGCCTATCTGCAGGTTTTTCCCTTAATGGACTGCCAGGCATTCCATCTCATACTGGTGTGGATAACAGAGATCCAAGTGTTTGGGTCATTATCTGCTGCTTCCGTGTTCCATTAACAGGAGGTTGGACACAAAGCAGAGATGTCATTTGATCCAGGATGCTGTAATATGGGATATAGCATCCCAAGTGACTTTCTAACATACTATACCACAGCACCTCCTCCAGGACCTATATTCCTACAAAATTTTACATTTCTAAGTAGCAAAATATTAATTCTAAGTATGTTGTGAAGGGGCCGCTACTGTGGCAGTGTGGCTAAAGCTGCTGCCTAGGTTGCCACCATTCTATGTGGATGCTGGATCTTGTCCCAGCTGCTCCGTTTCTGATGCAGCTCCCTGCTCCTGTCCTGGGAAACATAGCGGAAGAAGACTCAAGTGTCTGCATCCTACCAGCCACTTGAGGGAGACAGATAAAACTCCTGGTTCGTGACTCCACCTGGTCCAGCCTTGGGCCATGCAGCCCTAAAAGGAGTGAACCAATAGACGGAAGATAGTCTCTCTCTGTCTCCATCTCTTGCTCTTATTCTCCTCCTCTTTTCCTTCCTTCCTCTTTCTGTCTTCGTTTGTCTCTTTCAAATAAGTACATAAGTTTTTAAAAATACATTGTTGTCGGGGAATCTCCGGACCCGCGGAAGAAAACCCGATGCTGAGTGACTGTGTAGAAACTCTTTATTCCATCAGGCAGCATGCAAACAGGAAAGCCGTCTGCTCCTTCTTTCTCCTTCTTTCTCTCTGTCTGCCCTCCGCTCCAGGACCCAACCTGCTTATATATAACACCTAGCCAATCAGCTAAAAGGTCACTCCTGCACGAGGGAAGCGACCAATCAGCTAAAAGGTCACCCCTGCACGTGGGAAGTGACCAATCAGCTAAAAGGTCACTCCCGCAAGCAGGACACGCAGCCACGCCCCAAGGGGAAGACACTTCCTGAACTTGTTTACTGCTGCCCTCGTCAGGGCGTTGGTCTGCGGTGCTGTGCTAGACAGCCCCATAGATTGTTAGGCGCTCTCAACACATTGTGTAAATTTAAATGTGTACATTATAATCTGGAGTAACGACAAAAACTCTAGATGTAGTTAAAAAAATGAATGAAGGTAGAATTCTAAAAATGTTCAAATAATCTAAAGGAAGGCTTGAAAAAGCAGAGAAGAATGAAAATTAGGAGACAGAAAATAAGTAATGAGGTGGTAAGCTTAAATACAGGATTAACAATAGATTTTTTTTAAATAAATGAAAAAAATTAATAGTTCTGGAAGGTGAAAGAAATTAGCCAAGGTTATAGTTGGTGTCATCAACGCTATTTGTTTCCTGTAGATGACATATTAGAAAGGCAAATATCAGTAAGGATCTAGAATATGTTTCATATTTCCTGAATTTAAAAAAGTCTAATAAGAAAATTCTGTTTTTATGCTTAGCTTGAAGCTCAACTAGTGAAAAAAGACCAGCAATTTAAAGAACAGGAAAAGACTATGTCCATGTTGCAGCAAGATATAATATGCAAACAGCATCACCTTGAGTCTCTGGATAGACTCTTGACAGAAAGCAAAGGGGTAAGTTCATCTGTATAAGATTGCTATTTCAAAACAGTTTATGAGTCTAATATACTTTAGTTCTAATCAAATTAATTTTGTAACACCTTATGTTTCACTTTCCATATATTCTCAGGAAATGGAAAAGGAAAATGTGAAGAAAGATGAAGCTTTGAAAGCATTACAGAACCAAGTATCTGAAGAAACAATCAAGGTGAGTATGCTATATTTAGATTTTTTTTCTTGTTGGAGGTGTTTTTAAACATTTTTACTTTTTCCTGAAAGTTGTGAAAATGATATCCATAGAAGACAACTAAGAGGAGAACTCAACTTAGTTCTGTAAATATATGTTATTCAAAGTGAATTATTATTATCTTAATTTCTTGTTAGTTGACAATCTACCTTCTGGGTTATTTAGCTGATTTTTGTCTTAAAGATGATTCTTTAACCTTAAAAAATGTTCTTAACTTTAGCTATACTTTTTGCTCAGTATTATTACCAATAAAGAATTAATGGATTAAGTGAAATGAGCCAGAACTAAAGACAACCCAATTTTTTTTGACCAATTCTGCAGTAAGATAAATTAGGAGATCCAGAATATATAGCCAAACTATGATTTTGTCAGTAGAATGTCTTCATGGTTCAAAACAGGCTTTGTTGCTACATTGCCTCGGGTTTCTGTTCTGATAAAAGTGACTATGGTGTCAGCATTTTGGCGTTCAGGTCAAGCTGTCACCTGCAGTGCTAGTATCCCATCGGGTTTGAGACCTGACTTCCACTTCCAATCCACCTTCCTGCTCATGTGCCTGGGGAAGCTGTAGAGGATGGCCCAAGCACTTGGGAGACCTGGAAGAAACTTCTGGCTCCTGTCTTCTACCTGACCTAACTGGTTGTTGTGATCAGTTGAGTGGTGTGGTAGTTTTATTCTGCTCCCTGCCTCAGAATATGAATCATCCCTTTTGTGCAGTGTATCCCTCCTGTAGAGTTTATGTTCTGACTCCTCTGCTTTTGATCCAGCTTCCTGCTGATGTGCACTCTGCGACGCAGCAGATTACAGTCCAAGTACTTGGCTCCAAGCTGCACACATGAGCGTCCTCAATTAAGTTCTAGTCTGCTAACGTCAACTTGTTTTAACTCTGTATTGTGGGCATTTGGAGAGTGAACAGATTCAAAACCTTACATGGTTTTTAAATGAACTTTTTAAAGATTCCTCAGGTACATGAATTTTTAAATTTGTGCACCTAATGAGCTCCTACAATTCAATTTTCCATGAAAAAATTTGTGTTAGGATTTATTTATTTCTATTGAAAAGTCAGACCAGATTTATAGAGAAAAGGGAGATAGAGAGACCTTCCATTGGCTGGCTTATTCCCCAAATGACCAGAATGACC
The DNA here is from genome assembly GCF_030435755.1 of Ochotona princeps. Taxonomy (NCBI): domain Eukaryota; kingdom Metazoa; phylum Chordata; class Mammalia; order Lagomorpha; family Ochotonidae; genus Ochotona; species Ochotona princeps. The sequence goes on from NC_080833.1 coordinate 79,125,778, forward strand.
AGAGATGAGCCAATCCGAACCCAGTAGCCAGGTACCTCTTCTGGGCCTCCCATGTGCAGGATCCCAAGGCTTTGGGCTATCCTTCACTGCTTGTCCAGGCCACAAGCAGAGAGCTGGATGGGAAGTAGGACAGTTGCAACATGAACTGGAACCCATATGGGATCCTAGCACTTGCAAGGCAAGGTTAAACTTTAGTTAACCTTTGAGGCCTTATGAATGTCGTGTTCTTCATTAACCTTGCAGTCAGTGGTTGTCGCATTTGGGATGAGCCTTGGCAGAATGAATTGCTGCAACATTAATTGTGAGTTAGTAATACTGTGACAGTCATTTATTTTTCTCTGCATACCAATTTCCAATTCTCTTCCTTAAGAAAGACTGTTAACCAGTAGTGATACCCTTCATAAACTGTTAATTTAAAAATGATTACTTTGGGGCATGGCGCAATAGTGTAGTGGTTCAAGTTCTCACCTTGCATGTGCACCTTGCATGTGCCGGGATCCCATATGGGCACCCGCTTCCCATCCAGCTCCCTGCTTGTGACCTGGGAAAGCAGTCGAGGATGGCCCAAAGGTCTAGGACCCTGCACCCATGTGGGAGACCCAGAAGAGCTCCTGGCTCCTGGCTTCAGATTGTCTCAGCTCCAGTCATTGTTAGACGGAAGATCTTCCTCTCTGTCTCTCCTCCTCTCTGTATATCCACATTTCCAATAAAAATAAATAAATCTTTTTTTAAAAAATGATTACTTTGGAACCTGGTGTGATGGCTGAATGGCTAAATCCTTGCCTTGGAAGCACTGGATGCCAGTTCATGTCCCAGCTTTTTCACTTCCATCAGGTCCCTTCTAGTGACCTGGGAAAGCAGTAGAGAATGGCCCAAGTTCTTGGAACCCTGGACTCATGTGGGAGATCTGGAAAAGGCTCCTGGCTTTGGATCAGCTCAGTCCCAGGTGTTGCAGCCATTTGGGAAATGAACCAGTGGGTGGAAAACGTGTCTCTTCTCTAAATCTCATCTGCCTTTCTAATAAAAATAAATAATTTTTAAAATGATCATTTTGATAACATTTTATAATATCTGTAAGAGAGAGCAATTTTCCCTTTTTCTCTTATAGAGATATACCATATGTTGGTTCATTTCCCAAACAACCACAATAGCCAGGTCTGAGCAAGGCTGAAGGCAGGAGCTAGGAATTCCATCCGGGTCTCCCACATGGATTGCTTTCCTGGGTAAACCATCAGGGAATTGAAACAGATATGAAGTAGCTGAAGCTCTAACCAGAATGCCAGTATCACCAGCAGTGACTTAACTCACCACACAACACTCTACTGATCCTTTTTTCTCACCTCCTGGAATATTATCATCAAGCGTAAAAATATACCCTGAGAACTGAAAAGTACAGTTAAAAAAAATGAAGAAACAAGAATCTTAGTAATAGTAGGATATGGAGCATGTGTGTGTACATGATGGGCCGCAACTATTTTTTTTAATTTACTTGAATGACATAGTAGCAGAGAGAGGAGACAAAATTCTTCTGTCCTCTGGTTCATGCCTTAAGTATCTGAAATTGCCAAGGCTGGCCTGGCTAACGCCAGAAACTCTGATTATTCTGCCTGGGTGATAGGAGCCCAAACACTTGTCCCTTCAGCCACTATGTCTTAAATACATTGGCAGGAAGCTGACCCAGAAGCTCAAGAGTAGCTACAACTTCTGAACTAGCCCTAAAATACATGATGTGGACATCTCAAGCAGTGGCTTAAAAGCCCACCACACCATGACGCCTGCCCCTTGGATTAGTTCAGTGAAAGCAAAGTTAAATGATACTGAGTTGCCCTTTTAATGTTGATGTTTTACAAAACATTTACAGCTATGTGAACACACAAACCAAGTTTTTTAAAAAATATTTATTTTTATTGCGAAGTCAGATACATAGAGACAGGAGGAGAGACAGAGATAAGTATCTTCCATCAGGTTATTAACTCCCCAAGTGACTGCAATGGCCGGTGCTGTGCTGATCTGAAGCCAGGAGCCAGGAGCTCTTCCAGGTCTCTCATACAGGTGCAGGGTCCCAAGGCTTTGGGCCATCCTTGACTGCTTTCCCAGGCCACAGGCAGGGAGCTGAAAGGGAAACGGAGCCCTTGGGACATGAACTGGCATTCATATGGGATCTCAGTGCATGCAAGGCAAGGATTTAGCCACTGGGCCATCATGCTGGGCCCTTTTTTTCTCCTTTAAAAATTATTTTTTATTTATGTGAAAGATAGAGTGACATGCACAACATACAGAGTAAGCAAGAGAGAGAGAGATCTTCTGTTTCCTAGTTCACACCTTAAATGGTTGCAGCTACAAGGGCGGGCCAGTCCAAAACCAAGAGGTTAGAATTCTATCATGCCATCTTCCAATGCTTTTCCAAGTGAATTAGCAGAAAGCTGGATATTGGAAGTGGAGCAGCAAGGTCTCAAACCCACATGGGATGCCAGCGTTGCAGACAGCGGCTGAACGTGCTGCACCACTGTTCTAGCCCCCCTTTTCATTCTTCAGTATTACATTGTTTGGTTTCCTAGTTTGCAATGAAAATATTTCTCAATACATCTTTTTTAATAGCTTTTTGTATCAGTAGGACTACATAAATCTTTATTTTTTGGAACATGAATTAACATTAGGAGATAAATCTGCAAGATGCTCAGCATGTAGTAAGCCTTGTTCATACTCATTTTCCTTTTTCTTTATTTTTCTACTTAGGTCAGACAGCTTGATTCGGCATTAGAAATTTGTAAGGAAGAACTTGCCTTGCATTTGAATCAGTTGGAAGGAAATAAGGAAAAATTTGAAAAACAGCTAAAGAAGAAATCTGAAGAGGTAAATGAACATTTTCTTTATAGTGTATTTTTTAAGTTATCCTTTTTTAAAAATGTTTAACTATTTTATTATTTATTTGAGAGAGAGCTTCTTTCTTCTAGTTCACTTCCCCAATTTGGCATACAATGGCTGGGTCCTGGCCAAGCTGAACCTGGGAGCTGGGAACTTAGTCAGGTCTCCCATGTGGGTGGCAGGAATCAGTCATGATATCCATCACTGCTGTCCCCCAGGGGTCTGCATTAATAGGAAACTAGAAGCAGGAAGCAGGACTGGGAATGAAGCACAGGTACACTGATGTGGGATGCAGGGTCTTAACTGGCATCTTAACTGCTAACCTGAATGCCCATTTCATCAACTTATTTCTTTTTCAGATAGTATTTTTAAGATACTTCAAAAGTATGTCTTTTGGTATCTGGAATTTTTTTAAATCTAGCAAAATATTAATTGAAATTTTATATTTGAGGGATAAGCATTTCAATATGTCATAAAATATGATCTTAAAATTCTTTTTTAAGTTTAGGGAATCAGAGTAATAATTACTTATGTCACTAATTATGTTATAAAATTAGTAATACTTAGAATATTTTAGATTTGAAGGTGTAAAACTTTTCAAAATTTATTTTATTTTTGTTTCTTTTTGTCTGAATGATTGTAAATTAGGTTTATTAATTCAGCTTGCTGGAACTGATGTAGTACAGCTAGTTCAGCATTCACTTGTAACACCAGCATCCCATATTGGTGCTACTTCAAATCTCAGCTGCTCAGCATCTAATTCACCTCCCTTTTAATCCATGTAGGGAGACAGCAGAGGGTGTTCCAAGTGCCTAGACCCCTTCTGCTCATATGAGAGAACCAGATGGAGTTCTGGGCTCCTGGCTTTGGCCTGGAGCTCCAGCCATGGCCACTGCAACTATTTGGGCAAGTTGAAGAGAAACATGACCAGTTTAGAAATATCAAAATAGCATATTTCAGTGTCCAGCCAAACCAAAACAACTTCATTGGTTAAGAACATTTCAGAAACTACATGCCCAGGCACCCAAATCAGCCTGGTAACCAGGCATTATAATGCATCCTTCTTTGAGGAAACGAACCGCTACTCTTCCCTCAAGACAGGTGTGGGTACAAGTAGCCCAACATTACAACTAGGGATAATTGTAAGACTGCTTTGGCATTTTATTGCTTTCTATCAAAGCATTTAATTACAATGAAAAATATATGTGTGTGTTTATTTGTTAGGTATATTGTTTGCAAAAAGAGCTAAAGATAAAAAATCACAGTCTTCAAGAAACGTTGGAGCAAAATGTTATCCTGCAACATACTCTTCAGCAGCAGCAGCAAATGTTGCAACAAGAGACAATTAGAAATGGAGAGTTAGAAGATATTCAGACTAAACTTGAGAAACAGGTATGTTTCTTCAGTTGTTATAGTTCAAGAATGGTTTTATTAGTATGAAGTAGAAATAATTTAAACCATTAATGGATTTTTGGTTGTAGAAATTGCTGCTTGATAATATCAGAGTTTACATAATAAGAAATATTGTATATCAATATTGTGTTCCCATGTAGTCTGACCTTTACTTTTTTACTGGGGCAGATTTTCCATCCACTCAATTTAGTTAAAATTTAGGTGTCTTTATTCAGTCTCTCTTTTCAATCCAAATATGATATCTGTCATTATCTCTTTTAATTTGTTGTGTTAGATAAAGACATGCTGTTTCCTTCAACTATAGTTAACTATGTAAAGATTGTCAACAACAATACAATAAAATGGATTATAAAAAAAAAAAAAAAGATAAAGACATGCTGTGATATTCTCTAACAAAAATGACGAAACAGTGCACTAAGAGAAAATCTCAAAAAAAAAAAATAACCATGCTACTTTTAAAAATAAGTTGCTACTCCAGTGAGAAGGTGTAGTTTTATATGAGAGCCTAATCATTTCTCTTTCTTTCACTACAAAATTTATCTGAGTTATGTAAATATTTTATATTTTTCCTTTTTGAAAAAAAATCGAATTTCAGAAGTGTGCAGATTTTTAATTTTCCCTATAATCTTGCCCCTGTAATCTTAGTATACTTTTTTTTTTACTTGGTCCTTTTTTTTTCTAAGATTATTTCTTGAAAGTCAACCACAGAGTGGGAGGGAGGAAGGGATGCAGAAACAGAAATCTTTCATCTGCTAGTTCATTTCCCAAATGGACACAACAGTCAGAGATGGGAGACAGGAACTTCTTCTAAGTCCCTCATGTGGGTGTTGGGGCCCAAGTCCTAGAACCATCCTTCACTGCTTTCCCAGACCATAAGAAAAGAGCTGAATTAGAAATGGAGCATCTGGAGCTCGAACCAGCACCCATATGTGATGCCAGTACTTCATCCCATACCTGTGTTGACTGAATCGTCCTCAACCTTATCTGTGGTTTGAATATTCCCACCAAAACTCATGTTGAATTTAATTTTCATTGTGTAGTATTCCATTCAGCTCAAGAGTTGCGGTGGCGAAGGGGTAAGCTAGGAGTGACCATGGAACCTGCCACACTCACCCGTACAGGGACCGAGAATAGTCTGAGCAGGTCCAGGCTGCAGCACTTGCATGTGCATCCTAAAACAGGGTGTGGAGTGGACTGGGTCACACATTCACCAACTCATACAAGGTCAAGATGAAGGGGCAAGGGCCTAGCCTCAGCTGGAATGCATGAGACCTGGGTCTGGGAGTAGGCTGAGTTGGGGAACTTGAGAAATTCCTCTAACGGATCATATCTTCCACTGGTGAGCATATGCTCCAGGCATGGGATTTGGGCAGGCTGGGCAAGGTAGCTACAGTGTTGGCAAATGTGTGGGTTTGTTTTGAAAGGGAGCAGACTGGGCAGGCTGAGGAAATCTTAGCTCACTGGAAAGTGTAGAAACTAGGATGCTGAGTTATCCTAGGATGCTGGGTCATGCTGAGCTAGGCTGTCATACCTACCTGTTTGCATGAGCCAGGGATGGGAGCAGACTGACCATAGCCAGGTTCCAGTACCCGCCAGTGAGAGTTGGGACTGCGGGCAGGCCGGGTCAGGCCAGGCTACAGCATCCAAAGGTAAAGGCCAAGACAGGTGAGAGGCTATGCCAAGCTGGCTCAGAGCAACCACTGGCATGCAAAAGATCTATGGCTGGGAACAAGCCTGGTTGGGAAACAAAGGGGATGCCATGTCTGGGTTGTGGTTCCCGCTGATAAGTGCAAAGGCCAGAGTTGGGGCTGCTGTCCTGGTCTAGACATGGCTGCAGTATCCCTTGGCACAAGTGTGGACGGGTCTGGGGTGCGCCAGACTGGGCTATCCTCCAGCACCCACTGGTGCTTGTGAGAACCAGTGTAGGTATAGGACAGACTGGGCTAGGTCTCTGCCCCTGCTGAGCCATGTGTGAGCTGTATCTTCATGTGGACCAGGCTAGACTGGGCTGTAACACCCAAAAGTAAAACCAGAATGGGTGAAGGCCAGTCAGGAAAAGCCACTGTTCCTGCTAGGACAGGAGGTGGAGTCAGTTGGTCTGGCCAAAGGACCCACCGATGAGTGCGAGATCGGGCACTGGGAGAGGTTCTGATAAGGAGCTTGGGGAACTCCTCTGTTGGGACACAGTCCCTGCAGGTGAGCACAAAAACCACAATAAGGAGCAGCCTGGACCAGGCCAGGGAATGGTACGCACCAGCATACATTTGGCATAGGTCGGGGGCAAACCAGGCTGTGCCAGTTCATATCACCCAGTGGCAAATCTAAGCACCAGAGTGAAGTGTGGCTCGGACCAGATTTGGTCACAGCACAAGCCAGTTCACATGAGGCCTAGGACCAGGGGCTAGTCTGGGCTGAACTGGGTTAGGCCGTAGCCCCCACCAGAATGAGCTAGAATTGGGGATAGGCTGGGCCCGGCCAGGCTACAGCACCCACTGGTATATGCCAGCGTGAGGCAGGCCATACCAGACTGGGCTGTAGTACCCAACCAGCATACACGAGACCTGGGGGGAGGGAGCAAAGAAGGTATGGAGGTTATAGGGGGCACTACTCCCACTGAGGAGTATGGGGTGAGATGGGGACAGACCAGGCTGGGCAGGGCTACAACACCTGTTAGCCTTATGTGTGCTGGATCAGGGGAAAGCCAGGTTGGGCTGACTGTTCCTACTGGTGCATGCGTAAGTCAGAGTGGGATTGGGTTGGTTGGCCTTTGCTGCGGCATCAGCTGGCAGAGGCTGCCCAGAGGTGTAAATTCTGTCAGGTTAAACTGCAGAACCACCTGGAGAGTGCATGGTCCAGGAGTGGGAATGGGCCCAGTAGGGAAACAGTGAACACCTCCCTTGTGGGTTATCATTCGTGACTGGTGAGCATGAGAATCAGGATGGGGCAGGAGTGGTTAGACAGAGAGTGGCACCCGCTGGAATGTGCATGGACTGGATAGTGGGGTTGGTTGGGTTGAACTAGGCTTTGATACCCCTTGACATATACAAGAGCTGAATGGGATGCGGGACAGAATGAACAAGTCTGCAGTACATACTGGCAAGCATGGGAGCCAGGGTAGGGGGCGGGCCTGGTGGAGGTTATTGTGGGTTGCTTTGACTAAGCTGCAGCTCCCACTGGTGTACGTAAAGGTCAAGTGTGTGGTGGGCAGAATTGGGCTGGACTGCAACACCCATGGGTTTGTGGAGAAGACAGGTCTGGAGACAGAACTGACCCAGCAAATGCAACCACCAGCATGTGCATAAACTGTTTAGGGCAACGGACTGTGCCAGACCCTGTACTGACAAGCACACACAAAATTTAGGTCTGGGATCACCTCAGATGAAGTTTCTCTGGAGATCCCCCAGCTGAATTGCTGGACTCAGAACCCCAACCATGGAGAGAAATGCAGGTTCCATGGTCTGACCATGGAGTGCATGTGTCAGAGCTGGGCCTCCTCAGTGGCTTCGATGGAGCAGTCAGCAGCATATCCTGATGCACACAGAGGGTATGGCAGTACATTGGAGTCTGCAGAGGACACCTGGTTCCACTACAGAGGAAGTAGGACAGAACAAATCAAGTAACTACGCCAGCCAAATGTTGGCAGTGAACATCTGGGCAAATGGAGACTTTAAGGTAGACTGTATCAACCAGTGGATTCTGGAGAGATTTCATTGTGCTTGGAATGGCGAGATTGGCAGTGATTCAAAACTGTTGAACTATCAAGACCTCTTAAGCAGAACCCTCAGAGCATTCCCCACATTGGGGACCCTGGGGTGGTGTCAGGTGGCTGTCCTCCATCCTAGGGTATAGAGGCATTTGGGAAGTGTGTGTGGCTTCTCTCCTTGTCTCCCCTCTTCCCCCAGATACAGGAAAGAACAAAAAGGGGGGGGGGGAGAATGTGTAAGTGGTGATCTCATCTATCTTCCTGTAGCCTTCAACCCTTATTAACCTAAACAACTGTGTAAACATAAAAATAAAAATAATTAGCAAAAAAGATAGTTTTCATTTCTGTATTGGTTTTATGTTTTTCTCCCTGTTAACTCTGGGGTTCATTTGAGTTTTTAACTTGATAATTTTATATCTTTGTGATCCTTGCTTTAAAAAATGTTTTGTTTTCTTGAATGCCATTGGAAGTTTCCCAGTATATATTCTTTTGCCTCTCATTTCCCCAATTTACAGATTTGATGTTAGGTACTTTTAGCTTACTAAATCTAGATTCTTGTTGCTTATGTGTGTGCTGTTTAATCAGAGAATAGAATGAGTACATTATGTTTTTTTTCCATTTTAACCTGGATATTGTTTCTATTTTATTCTTCAAATTTGAGATACGGGAATAGATCTTATCAGTTTATGATTTATAATAAGATCTGCAATGAGGGGTTTTAGAGAAAAGAGTGGGCAGATTTGGACCCTGCAACCACATTGGAGACTCAGAAGAAAGTCCTGGTTCATAACTTTGAATCAGCTTAGTTCTGGCCTTTATGGTCATTTGGGGAGTTAATCAATGGATTGCAGATCTTTCTCTGTGTGTTACCTTTTCTCTGTAAATCTGCCTTTTCAATAATAAATAAATCTTTAAGAGTAGGCTAAATATTGAATTCAAAAGAAAAGAGGTTAACTTTGAGATCATAGTCATAAATGTTCATTGGAAATATGAAATGCCAGAGACTACATAAGGAGAGAATACAAATGGAAAGTCAAATGATTGACTTGGTTAGACCACTGAAGGATATGATACATGGAAGCCAAAGTAAATATTTCAGGAAGGAATCACAATTGGTACATGGCCTGCTATAAACAGTGTCACATTAAATGAGGAGTATGGGTTCTTCCTCAGTATTAGCAGCTTGAAAGCCATTGATGATATAACTCATGTGTATGGAATGAGCAGTTTGCTAAAAGTAGAGGAATTAAAAGAAAAAAAAGTGAGACAGTAATACAGCAAGCAGAGAAATTGGTGAGAAGTTGGGTTATAAAGTGGAGGAATGGCAGGCCTGGTGCAGGAGCCTTGTGGCTTAAGTTCTTGCCTTGCACACACAGGGATTCCCCTGCATGGGCACCGGTTTTAATCACAGCAGCCCCTTTTCCTATCCAGCTTCCTGCTTGTGGCCTGGGAAAGCATCTGAATATGGTCCAAAACCTTGGGACCCTGCACTTGCATGGGAGACCTGGAAAAAGCTCCTGGCTCCTGACTTTGGGTAGGCTCAGCTCCAGCAGTTGTGGTCACTTGGGGAGTAAATCAGCAGATAGAAGATCTTCCTCTCTGTATATCTGCCTTTCCAGTAAAAATAAATGCATCTTTTTTTCTTTTTTAAAAGGGAGGAATGAAATGGTATTATCTGGAGAGAGGTAGAGTTGAAAAAGAAAATTTGTTACAGTGAGAGGGTCTCGAACATGTTTAAATGCTAATATAAGGGGGAAAAATCTAGAGAGATGGAAGATAACCTACAGAAGAGAATCTCAATAATATGAGATTCCTGAGAAAGTGGGTAAGAAATCAAATCTGCAATACCCATGAATCAATTTAACTCCTTTTTGTGATAGGATAGTAGGAAGAATGCGTTGAGCAGGTGCAAGTTTTAAAGTTTTAAGTTGGAGGAGATCCCAGGAATCTTTCCTTTTATGAGTTTGTTTATGAGAAAGAAAAGAAAAATAATATGTCCAAAGAAAAGAAAGAAAAAGAAAAAACAACATTTCACATTTGAACAGTAAAAGAAAGGATACTGTTACTCTCTTAATTCTTCTAAATCCTATTTTAGTGTTCTTGTGTAGCCATTTCTCCCCCCTCAACCTTTCCCTCGCTCCGTCTGTCTCTCAATATATATGAATGAAATTGTTATTTACAAATAGTTTTATATTTTGAAGCATTACTTACTGTGTACTTTGAATTTTGTAATACATCTTGAAAATCATTTTAAGGCTGGCTGCTTATTTGTGCTTTACCTCTGAATACTGTTGACCAGATTTTGAACTGCTTTACTAGGTATCAAAACTGGAACAAGAACTTCAGAAACAAAGGGAAAGTTCAGCTGAAAAATTGAGAAAAATGGAGGAAAAATGTGAAGCAGCCACACATGAAGCAGATCTGAACAGGCAGAAAGTTATTGAGCTTACTGGTACTGCCAGGTAAAATGTCAGTGTTCATCTTCTTAATCTTCCCATTGCAGCATCAGTATTAGCTGAATTTCAAAATCAGGCAACATCCAGTGAAGCCTTTCTTGATGAGTTAATTTATCCCTGTATTATATCTCTTAAATATATATATATAATTTTATTGGAAAGGCAGATTTACAGAGAGAAGGAAAGATGGAATGAATGATCATCTAGCTGCTGGTTCACTCCCAAATAGCTGTTAACAGCCAGAGCTGAAATCATCCAAGCCAGGAGCTAGGAGCTTCTTCTATGTCTCCCATGTGGGCAGAAGGCTTGGGCCATCCTCCACTGCTTTCCGGCCATGAGCAGGAAGCTGGATTGGAAGTGGAGCTGCCAGGAAAGAACTGGTTCCCATATGGAATGCTGGTGCTTACAGAAGGAAGATTAGCCAGTAGGACCAAATCACCGGCCACTCATGTGTGTGTGTTTTATTATCAGAATTGCAGATTTACAGAGAGAGAAGGAAATACAAAGAGAAAGATTTTCTGTGTGCTGATTCACTTCCCAAGTGACCACAAAAGCTATATCTGAGCCAATTCAAAGCCAGAAGCCAGGAACCTCTGCCAGACCTCCCACAGGAGTACAGGGTCCCAAGGCTTTGGGCCATCCTCCACTGCTTGACCAAGCTACAAGCAGGGAACTGGACAGGAACTAGAGCAGCCAGGCAGAAACTGGTGCCCAGATGGGATCATGGCACATGCAAGACAAGAACTTTAGCAACTAGGCTATCACCCTGGTCCCACCTCACGTATATATTTTAAAATTATAATTTAATATATTTTACCTTTCTTCTATTTTGTAAATCCTTTAAGAATCATGACTGATTTATTGTGGGATTTTCCACAACAGCTAGCAACAACTAGGTCCTTGTACCTCATAGCATTCAGCAATTGTTTTGTTGAATTATGAATATGAATAACACTGCAAATTTTTCTTTTTATAATGATTTATTTATTTTACTTGGAAATCAGAGTTACAGAGAGAGAAAGGAAGAGACAAAACTTAAATTTTAAAGGTCAGAAGAGTAACAATAGTAGTATAATTTTAACAAAATGTTAACAGAAAGGAACCGTGAACTCTGCCTGCTATTGAGGTTAACATTAACAGTTTTTTAATTAGTGAAAGCATAACTTTGCAATTTCCAACAAATGGACTTAAAACATTCTCAGTGTGTTGATTTTTCTGTAGGTAGAGGAGCTTTCATATTGTAATTTGCTTAGGACAAACTAAGTTGGGAAACCCGATCCTACAGTTTCCATATCTATAAAGCAAGGAAGATTATTGGTGTAGGGATCCATTATCCCTTTAAAGCTAGAAAACATGCTGTTGCTACTAATAAATTTCTAGGTTTAAAACAACTAACTTGAGCCCTGCGGGGTGGCCTAGTGGCTAAAGTTCTCGCCTTGAATGTACCGGAATCCCATATGGGCTCTGGTTCTAATCCTGGCAGCCTCGTTTCCCGTCCAGCTCCCTGCTTGTGGCCCGGGAAAGCAGTCTAGGATGGCCCAAATCCTTGGGACCCTGCACCCATATAGGAAACCTGAAAGAAGTTCCTGCATCCTGGCTTTGGATCGGCTCAGCATTAGCTGTTGCAGTCACTTGGGGAGTGAATCATCCGACAGAAGATCTTCCTGTTTGTCTCTCCTCTTTTCTGTATATCTGACTTTGTAATAAAAATAAATCTTTAAAAAAAAAATGATGGGATTGACAGTCTGGTAGGGTAGCCTCTGGCAGGTCTAGCATCCTGTATACGTGCCAGTTGAAGTTCTAGCTGCTCCAGTTTTGATCCAGCTCCCTGCTAATGTGCCTGGGAAAGCAGAAGATAGTCCAAGTGCTTGGGCCCTTGTACCTACATGGAAGACGCAGAAGAAACTCCATGATCTTGAGCCCAGCCTCAGTCATTGTAGCTATTTGGGGAGTGACCCAGCTATGGGAGACTTCTCTCTCTCTCTCTGTATCCTTGTCTTCCTCTGTAACTCTGCCTTTCAAATAAAAATTAAAATTAAATTAAATTAAATTAAAACAAAATAAAATAAAATATTTTTAAAAAAATAAAATCCAGTGCCGCACAGTAGCCTAGTTGTTAGATTCTTGCCTTACACTCTCCAGGATCCTATATGGATGTTGATTCATGTCCCAGCTGCTCCACTTCCCATCCAGTTCCCTGCTTCCCTGCTTGTGGTCTGGGAAAGCGGTAGAGAAAGACCAAGTGCCTTAGGACCCTGGGCCCATGTGGGAGACCCAGAAGAATCCCCTGGCTTCTGGCTTCTGATCAGCTCTGCTGCAGACATTGCAGCCACTTGGGAAGTGAATCAGAGGACAGAGGATCTTTTTCTCTGTTTCTCCTTTTTCTTGTAAATATATCTTTCAAAACAATTTTTTTCAATTAGATTGTAAAAAAGAAAGGGTGATCCAAAGGAGGTGTTCTGCCACAGCTGGTTATGCTGCTGCTTGGGACTCCTGCATCTCATTGTAATGACAGTTTGGGCCTTGCTATTTTGAGCAAGCCTGCTGTTTCTCATCTTGGGAGACAGCACGTTGAGTTCCTGGCTCCTGGTGGCTGGCTTAATCCAAGCTGTTGCAGACTTTTGGAGAGTGAATCAGTCTCTGTTTCTCCCTTTCTCTTTGTCACTCTGCCTTTCAGGTAAGTTTTGTTTGTTTCTTTTTAAGAAAAAGGTAATCCAACCCAGAAGAAAAGACTGGATATTTTACTGATATTTCTTTTGTATATCTTGCAGGTTTTGTTTAGTAGAAAATATGTCCATTGGTTAGTTTCTAAATACTTGTTTTATTGTTTGTTTTAAATTAGGCAAGTAAAACTTGAGACAGATCAGTACAAAGAAGAGTTATCCAAAATGGAAAAAGAAATAATGTACTTAAAACGAGATGGAGAAACTAAAACAATGCATCTTTCTCAATTAGATATGATCTTAGATCAGACAAAGATAGAGCTGGAGAAGAAAGCAAACACTGGTGAGTAACAGGTTAGCTGAACGTAGCTTCCTGTATGTCTGTACCTAAGAAATGGAATAAAGTGGGAATTTAAAATGGTGAGACTGGAAAGCATAAAAATGGTCAGTATTTTGCCCCTATGATTAATAAAATTGCATATTATTATTATTATAAGTTCTTAATAACATTCTCAAAATTATTTTCTCCTCTTAATAGCGAAGGAGTTGGAAAAATTACAGCACCACACTGAGTCTGAACTAACAGAAGCCTTGCAGAAACAGGAAGTGCTTGAGACTGAACTACAAAATGCTCATGGAGAATTGAAAAGTACTTTAAGACAGCTGCAGGAATTGAGAGATGTGCTACAAAAGGCTCAGTTATCACTAGAGGAAAAATACAGTACTATAAAGGATCTTACATCTGAAATTAGGTGAGTTGAAAACTAAATGATATCACAGTTGTACATATTTCACTTTATTACTATAGAGATCTTTGTCTTTCCTTCTCTTTGTAAATCTGATGTGTGTCTGAAAATTATAAGTTAAGAAATACGTATACCTAATCAATCTTTGAGACCTGGAAATAATTTAACAATTAGCTTAAGTTATTTAGAGTACTGTAGTCTGAATTAACTTTTACCTTTTTAGAACGTTGTATTTAAAACCTGTGTTATTAATTTTCCTTATAAATTATTTCTTTAATTTGGCCCGTTTCAAGTTGAATTAATCATGTGTGTCTTTTTGCTTTAAAATATTTTTTCTAATCTTTATTTGGAGTATAAAATCATATTTTTAAATTAATTAATTTTGATACTCTTACATAGTTGATTAGGGTACAGAGGGTCAAGGGCTATAGCAGAGTGGGTAAGACCATTGTTTCCAAACTAATATCATAATTTTTTTCCTGTATCTGGGATCAGGGGAGAAACAAAGGGAGAAGCCCCACCCAGCCTCCCAACCATTCCAGGTCCCCGATGTGGGGCATGCTCCGAGGGTCCTGCTCAAGCAGTTTTGTTAGTTCAACAGTTCTGAATTGCTGCCCATCTCACCGTTTCAAGCACAATGAAATCTGCTCAGAATCCACTGGCTGACATAGTCTCTTCATGGTTGGGGTTCTGAGTCCAGCAATTCAATTGGAGGGATCCCCAGAGAAACTTCATCTGAGGTGATCCCAGACCTAAATTTTGTGTGTGCTTGTCAGTACAGGGTCTGGCACAGTCCGTTGCCCCAATCAGCTTATGCACATGCTAGTGGTTGCATTTGCTGGGTCAGTTCTGTCTCCAGACCTGTCTTCCACGCGAACCCATGTGTGTTGCAGTCCAGCCCGATCCTGCCCACCACACACTTGACCTTTACGTACACCAGTGGGAGCTGCAGCTTAGTCAAAGCAACTCACAATAACCTCCACCAGGCCCACCCCCTACCCTGGCTCCCATGCTTGCCAGTATGTACTGCAGACTTGTTCATTCTGTTCCACATCCCATTCAGCTCTTGTATATGTCAAGGGGTATCAAAGCCTAGTTCAACCCAACCAACCCTACTATCTAGCCCAAACACGTACTGGCAGGTGCCTTTCTGTCTAGCCACCCCTGCCCCTGTCCTGGTTTTTATGCTCTCCAGTGGGAGTGGTAACCCAAGAGGGAGATACCCACTATTTCTCTACTGGGCCATTCCCACTCCCTATTATGCACTCTCCAGGTGGTTCTGCAGTTTAACCTGACAGAATTTACACCTCTGGGCAGCCTCTGCCAGCTGATGCCGCAGCAAAGGCCAACCAACCCAATCCCACTCTGACTTACACTGCACCAGTAGGAACAGTCAGCCCAACCTGATTTTTCCCTGATCTAGATCACATGAGGCTAACAGGTGTTGTAGCCCAGGCTGGTCTGGTCTGCCTCTGTCCCAACTGATTCTCTCCAGTGGGATTGGTTGTCCAGCAGGGGAGCCCACATTCTCCCTGCCAGCTTTGCTCCTTCTCTCCCTGGTTCTTACATCTGCTGTTTGGGCACTGTGGCCACATCTGATATGGCTCACCTCACCTTGGCATTCCATAATGTGCACTGGTTTGTGTCACGACCGAACCTGGCCTGACCCACACTCTATTCCGGTACTTGGATTTGCCAGCGGGTGATGTGAACTGGTTCGCATGGTCTGCCAGGACCTATGCCAAATGTATGCGCTGGGCATCTTTCTCTGGCCTTGTCTGGGTTGCTCCCTATCGTGGTTCTTGTGCTCACCTGCAGAGACTGTGTCCTGGCAGAGTTTCCCAAGTTCCTCCATCAGAACCTCTCCCTATGCCAGATCTTGCGCATACTGGTGGATCCATTGGCCAACCCTACTTACTCCAACTCCTGTCATGTTAGGAACAGTGGCCTTTGCTTGCTGGCCTTCAATCCATTCCAGTTCTTACTGTTGGAAGTTTCAGCCCAGCCAAGGCTCATCTATACCCAGACTCTGTTCACACATGGCTCAGTAGGAGCAGAGACCTAGCTTAGTCCATCCTACATCTACTCAGGTTCTCCAAAGCACCAGATGGTGTTGGAGTCTAGCCCGGCTAGGTGTACCCATCCCCAGTTCATACTTGTGCCACGGGAGATTACAGCCATATCCAGACCAGAACGCAGCCTCCACTCTGGCCCCCGCACTTTTCTCGTGGGAACTCTAACCCAGCAAGGGTGTATTCTCACAGCTCCCCAACTGAGCCTATTCCCAGCACTAAATCGCACGTGTGTCAGTGGTTGCTCTGACCCAGTTGGCTTAGCCCCTCACCTGTCGCAGCCTTTGCCTTCGATGCTGTAGCCTAGTAGCTTGCTGTAGCTCATGCAGATCAGTCAGTGTAAGAGACTAGCTTTGCATGGCCTGTGCTGCTCCATCCTGATTTCTGTTCTTTCTTGTGAGTTGAGGTTTGCTTGGCCCTGCCTGGTCCACCCCCTTCCAGTTGCAGCTCAGCCCACCCTACATCCTATTTTAGGACGTACCTTTGGGTGCTGCTGCCTTCACCTGCCCAGAATGTTGTCAGTTCCTTTACCCGTAAGTAATGGCAGTTTCCATGGTCACACCTAACTTAGCCCATCACCACCCCAGCTCGTGAGCTAACCAGCGGGACTTGTATTTCCACAGGGTTCAGCCCACACTTCCCCAACAGAATGTACCCCAACCTGTTCTCGCATGCTGGTTAGTGTCTTGACCCTGCCAAGTGTGACCCGTCCACTATTCCACCATTCAGCCTGGTACTGGTACCTAGCCCTGCCAGACAGACCCCGATCCATAGCTTTCGTGTGGACTGGTGTGTGGCAGTCAGTGATGCTCTATGCTAACAGCCCATCTCAGGATTCCCATTTGGGCTGGTGAATCAATGTGGCCCAAATAAATCTTATGGACTCTCCCCTCCAAACCACCAGATCTCAGTCCCCATGCTTGCCAGAAAGTTCTGTGACCCCCATTGCTGGAAATCACACAGAATTCATCCCTCACCTACAGTCTCTGGCCTTATCCCTGGATGTCCCTAGGCAGCAATTACATATCCTAAAAACCGCAGAGCTCGCCGCCAGGCGGCCAGCAGGCAGAACCTCACACCCAGTAGGTGCACTGGCTGCCCACATGCCTAGGACTCGGTCACCTCCTGCTGGCAGTGACTTTGGCCTGAGTCCCCAGCATTGGGTCCGGCCTGGCTGGGGCACCCCCACAACTGCCACACTACAGGGAGCTGCTTTTGTCCCAACCCTATGACCGAACACTGCCCAAACCCTTCCTGCTACAAGTTGATAGCAGCAGGGCGGAGCCAGGTCCTTAATCCAGTTCCCAGGTCTCCCTCATGGTGTACTTTCCCTGAGGGAAGAGATCTCTTAGGCCTGGAGAAAGCCTAGGAATCGGTCACCACCTGGCAGCTGTGACCCTGGCCTGAGTCCCCAGCATTGGCTCCGGCCTGGCTGGGGCACCCCCACAGCCACCACACTGCAGGGAGCTTCTTTTGCCCCAACCCCATGGCCGAACCTAAAATCATATTTTTAAAGCATCAAAAGTTAGAATTACAACTACAATTCTTGTTGCTTTTAATTTATGAAAAGGTAAAGTAACTTTTTAGTCTAACTTTTAGAAAAAATTTAATATTCCTTACCACATGCTTTGATCTTTTACATTTGATAAATTGCAGAGAATGCAAGATGGAAATTGAAGACAAAAAGCAAGAACTTCTTGAAATGGATCAGGCTCTTAAGGAGAGAAATTGGGAGTTAAAGCAAAGAGCAGCACAGGTTGATTTTCTAATACTGTTTTTAGCAGTGCGTCTGTTTTTGTCTAATTTATTAATTAATTAGAGTAATTCTACCTTGCTAGTTCACAACCTAAATGCAGTCAATACTGGGGTGCTACAGTTGCGGGCTGGAAACTCAGTCTTCTCCCGTATGGGTGGCGAGAACCTGTTGACTTGAGCAGTTACCTTTGCCTCCCAGGAAGTTGGAGTCAGGAGCTAGAACCAGGTACTGTGTTACAGAGACAGGCATCTTAACTGGCAAGTAAGCCAGCTAAATGCCTGCCTATTAATTACTTCTCAATGAAATTTCTGTTAGCACACATCACAGAGACACAGAGGTCATTTATTTTTGGTAATATCGGCACTTTATTGTATATTAATTTTTATCTGCCATAAATACTTAAAAATAGAAATATATAATTTTTCTTTATCTTGATATTATTACAAGTAAATTTTGAGAGTGAGGATTAGTTTAGCCTATGAGCTTTATTTTCAAGATTGGGGCATAATTGTGGGTTAAGCTATTGCCTAAGTCTGTTGTATCTCCTATGGCCCTAGTTGGAGTCCCAGCTGCTTCACTTCCCATCCAGTTTTCTGCTAATGCATCTGGGAAGGCAGCACAGGGTGGCCCAAGTGCTTGGGTTCCTGCCACCCATGTGGGAGACCTGGAAAGAGTTTCAGGCTCCTGACTTCAACCTGTCACAGCCTTCTGTTACAGCCATTTAGGGAGAAAAACAACAGATGGAAGACCTCTCTGTTTCTCTGTGACTCTACCTTTCAAATAAATATGGTGAATGTATGTATGTATACAGAGTAACAGAGAAAGAGGGAGAGACAAGAGAAATCTTCTACTCATCTGCTGGTTTACTCTCCGGATAGCCACACCATCCAGAGGTAGGGCAGACCAAAGCCAGGAGCTAGGACCTCCATCTGGGTTTTCTGATGGGTGGCGGGAACCTAAAGTATGTGAGCCTTCACCTACTTAGCTGTTTTATAGGTGCAGTAGCAGGAAGGTATATTAACTGCAGAATAGCCAAGGCTCAAAGTAAGCACTCTGATGCGGTATGTGGGTATCCCAGGGGCAGCTTAACGTGCAGCACCACAGCACATGTCCCAGTATCTGAGCCATAGAGGTGTATGTTTTTATGTATACCTGAGACTGATCTCTTATCACTCAATTAAAGAAATTGCTTTCTCAGGTAATTATTTGAGGAGCCAATTTATCCAGAAGATTTTATTTAGTATAATATCTAAATCATTTTGTCACTTATAAATATATGTTGTTCAGTGTCTACAATAATTCTGAAGCTCTTGAATCAGTACTAGCGAAGAATGAGTACTTTTTCAATTTTACAAATAATATGTTTGAGATGAATTTTTCAAATTATATTTCTATAAATAGTTCAGAAAGCATACAGTTTTTGTTATCAGAGTAAAAATTGAACAGCAGGAACCTGTGTTGTGGCACAATGAGCTAAGCTTCTGTCTGTGGCCTGCATCCCATGAGCATGTGGAGTTGCAGCTGCTTCACTTCTGATCCAGCTCCCTGATGATGCGCCTGGGAAAGCAGTGGAAAATGGCCCAAGTGCTTGGGTCCATGCCATCCTCTGGGAGACTTGGATGGAGTTCTAGGTTTTTTACTTTGACCTGACTCGCCCCAGCTGTGACAACTATTTGCAAAGTGAACCTGCAGGTGGAAGATCTCTCGTTCTCTCTTTGTAGCCCTGACTTTCAAAGAAAATAAAATCTTTTTTTAAAATTGAACAGCAGTTTAATAATTTGTATTTAGGTTACACATTTGGATATGACTATTCGAGAGCACCGAGGAGAAATGGAACAAAAAATAATCAAATTAGAGGGTACTCTGGAGAAATCAGAATTGGAACTTCAAGAACGCAACAGACAGGTAACTTTTTGAAGTTATGTATTTTAAATTGCTTAAAAATAGTAAGTCTGGGGAGTAGGCATTCAGCGTAATAGTTAAGATGCCAGCATTCCTACATCAGAGTATCTTTGATTTCCAGCTTTAGCTCCTGACTACCTGCCAGTACAGACCCTGGCAAGCAATAGTGATGGCTCAAGTGATTATATTTTTTTTTTCTAGATCACGGCTTCAGCCCACAGCCAACTGTTGCAGTTATTTCAGGGTGAACTGTCACATGACAGCATGGTATCTTGCTGTTTCTCCCTCTGTGTCACTCTTGGTGTCCCAGGAAACAAATAAAATATCCAAGGGTTTTGCATGTAGGCCAGCAAAAGTTGTCTTGCCATTCCCACCCTCCATCTTATCTTGCTGGATGGCAATGCAAATAAATATATGTGCATGGCCCAGCAGTACAAAGTGAATGGGAGGAAACTCATAAAGCAGTATCAGGATTAAACCCTGAAAGCTCTATGCTTCTCCAGGGAGCCCTTGGTAATCCAGGTGGGACAAATTTTACCATGACCTACAGGACTGTGACACTCAGACCAACTACTTAAGCATATCATGGCACCAGGCGGGCTTTGCCCTCCCACTCGGTCTGTGAGTATCAGGAAGTTACCTGCATCAGCCATGAGTACTCTGACCATTGGTAGGTTGTACAGGGTTGTCTACAGGAAGCAAACTCAATGGCTGAGCAATAGTAGGAGGAGGTGGAGCTGTGTAAGAGCAGCCACCAGAACAGGCTGGGCCTGAGGATGTGCTGTTGCACAGATAGTAAGCAAAATGTCTGCATTAGGGAGGTGTGTCTCAGTACATGTTGCAGCCGAAGCTGAGTGGTCTGTAAGGAGCCCACATCCTCTAGATTTACCGTGGGCATTTAGAACTGGAAAGGGACCGTGGGCATCGTGAGCTAGGATGAAAACACATCTCCCTACTGACAATCTGACCTGAATGTGCTCTAAAGAATGCTGACCCCAATGGGCCGCAGCAGAGCAGCAGCAGAGCAATGGGCATCAACCTCAAGGAATGCTAGGGTCACCAGATGACCTTACTGGAATAAGAACTAAGGCATCCGGAGTTCAAGTGCTACAGTATCCTGCAGTGCAGAAAATGCAGCAGGTGTGGGAACTCAGCACCACAGTCTGGAGGAACTGGGAAGCTGCAAGTCCAGATGGCACGGGCTGTCTGACCTTTCTTGAGTCGGACAAAGGAGCACCAGCACCAACAATGCTGAGTATGGAACCCTTGCCTTAGAGGGCTTTGAGGCAGCTTGCTGGCAACTGCACCTTAAATCCTACCTCGCCTGTTTCCCCTGTCACCACTCCCTTAAAAGGGAACATTTTTATAGGGGAGACCAGCAAGTTCCCATCTCTGTCTGGGATCTGGAGGCAAGCCACACACAATATACAGAGTCAGATACCTGTCTCAGTCCCCAGACAGTGTGAACCTGGAACACGTGGGCAGAAAACACCTTTCCCCCTTGCAGCACCAGTCAGTGGTCAGCAGCCAGGAAGACCCCTACCACAGCTGCACGCCACAGGCTCCAATCCAATTTCCCTGAAGAGGGAACGCAGTTTGGGTGTCATGGCTCACCAGTTAAGCTGCTGTTTGGGATGCCCACAACTTATATTCAAGTACCTGGGTTCAAGCCCTGCCTCAGCTTCCACTCTGGCTTCTTGATAGTACACATCTTGAGAGGTGCTATCAAGTCACTTTGTACAACTCTGTTGTGGGCATTTGAGGAATGGACCAGAGTTAGCAAATCTCTGTGTCTGTCTCTCTGTCTTTGAAGAATAAAGAAACCCTTGGGCTTGGCAGCGTGGCCTAGTGGCTAAGGTGCTCGCTTTGATCCCATATGGCTGCTGGTTCTAATCCCGGCAGCTCCACTTCCTCTCTATCTCTCCTCCTCTCAGTATATCTGACTTTGAAATAAAAATAAGATAAATCTTTAAAAAAAAAAAAAAAAAGAAACCCTTGTGTCCTCTAACTTTTTCTCTTACACATGTATTACCTATACATTTATCCATAAGATTATGTAATAGTTATTGTTTTAACATACCCTGACTTCCTTATGCAGGTATGTCTGAGACTTCAATCTTGTTTAATATATTTTTATAGTGGAAAAAAAATCAGCTTATTAAGCACAAGAATCTTTATTCTTATTTCCAAAATATGATTGTCTTAAGAAAAGTGCATTTTTATATTTTGCTTTAGATATTTTAGATGGGTGTTGAAAGCCAAATTACTTGGAACACAGGCATGATTAATTTTTATTTTAATTGCATTAATGTTCACCTTTTTAAAATTCAGATAGAAAATTTGAATGAAAAATTGCGAAATGCCAAAGAACAACTTCGAGAAAAAGAGTTTATAATGCTACAGAATGAGCAAGAGATAAGTCAACAGAAAAAAGAAACTGAAAGAATGCAACAAAGGTTGAAAGAAATGGAAAGTGTAAGCAAATTATTTTCCATCTAGTAAAAATTCGTATTTTCATAAGAGTAGAGTGAATTTTTATTCTTGGAATTATTCAGATTTAATATGCAGAAAGTTGTGCTCTATGTATTTAAAGGCTAGTTATTTGTGTTAGATACCTATTAGTTCCCTCAATTTTTTAAAATTTCCAGTTCTGATAGACTAGTTATAAGCAAGGACAGTGTCTTTTATGCTTTTATTCCCTACAGATATTGGCATACTATCACGCACATAATAAATCGACAGTTACATGCTTATTTGGTGAATAAATAGTAATTGAAAATCCATCATGTATTAGAATTAAAGATAACAAGTGTTAATAAAATACAGTCTTTTGGACCTGGTGCAGTAGCCTACTGGCTAAAGTCCTCGCCTTGCAAGAACTTTCCCATATGGGTACTGGTTCTAATCCTGGCAGCCCCATTTCCCATCCAGCTCTCTGCTTGAGGTCTGGAAAAGCAGTAGAGGACGGCCCAAAGCCTTGGGACCCTGTACCTGCATGAGAGACCCAGAGGAAGCTCCAGGCTCTTGGCTCAGCTCTGGCTGTTGCGGCTGGTAGGGGAGTGAATCATCGGACAGAAGACCTTTCTCTCTGTCTCTCCTCCTCTCTGTATATCTGAATTTCCAATAAAAATAAAATATATCATAGATAGATAGATAGATAGATAGATAGATAGATAGATAGATAGATAGATAGAGAAGGAATAAACAAATGATAATTATAGCAAGGGCATTTCTATGCCAGAATTTTGATGACTTCATATTACTTTTTTGTGTGTTAACTAGTGAACACATTCTGCCCACATGCCTTTTCCTAAAAAGTAAATTTTCTTCTGCAGGCACTTATGGATGTAACTTTTCCTATTTTTAAATACTGAACTCTAAAACTTCAGATGTAGTTATTTATTGAGTTTGACTTAACTAATGTGTTCCTGTGGAATATGAACTCCATAAGGATAGCCACTTTGTCTCCTTTTTTTCATCCCTATATCCTCAGCGCCTAGAATAATCTATATCACATAGGAAGCAAAAATAAGTGTTTTGAATTATTTGTATAAAAAAAGTGGAGTTTCTAAGAGTAAGTTTGGGCCTCAATGAAGGAATAACTGGTTACTGGCCCAATTATTTCAGATTCTCTAGCAAGGACTAGGAATATTAACATGCAGTTTATTTTAATTTACAGCATAGTTGTATTCTGGGCCTACACTTCATACATCAGAGCTATAGTAATTCATATTTCTCCTCTTTGACAAAGATAATCAAATGTTAACTTCTTTATTCTTTTCATATTATTCTGCCTTTAATGTTACATTCATAATGGTAAAGGGTTATACAGTCATGTACATTAAATTTATGCCAAATCATCTATATCAGTTAGTCTGATTTATTACAGTACTTTTGACATTTTCTTATTGAAAATTTTCTTTTTTCTAAATACCATGAGTGATACTCGTTGTTAAATTAAATTTCATAGGAATTTAATTAGAAGAGGAAAATTCACCTATTAAAAAGGAAATGAGAATAAGATAATGTATTTCATTTTCAAAGCTACTGAAACCTTGTACTTTTTAGGTTATGAAAGAGCAAGAACAGTACATTGCCAGTCAGTACAAGGAGGCTATAGATATGGGGCAAGAACTGAGGCTCACCCGGGAACAGATGCAGAACTCTCACACGGAACTGGTGGAGGCCCGTCATCAGCAAGTCCAAGCACAGAGAGAAATAGAAAGGTTGTCCAGTGAATTGGAAGATATAAAGCAACTCTCTAAAGAAAAGGTGAAACCCTAATTCTGAATAAATGCTTTACTGAAAAAACTGTAAAATTCTGACATCAAATGTTTGGTCTGTGTTTCTGCAATGCTGTACAACAGTGTCAGTATACTTAATGCCACTAAATTGTACATTCAGGGTTAAATATATTTTACTATAATTTTATAATGAAAAATTGTTTCATAGATAACTTTGTAATGTAAATAGGAAATTCTTCAGAACTGGTTTGATCAACTAATTAGTTCTCCAAACTGTCTCAGCATTGGCTGTTGCAGCCATTTGTGGAGTTAATCAGTGATGGAAGATCTCTTTCTATCTCTCCCTCTTTGTCTAACTCTTTCTTTCAAATAAATCTTTTGAAAAAAGAACATAAAGCTTTTCTTTTTGCATACTTATGTTACATCAGTGTTCGACAGCAGATTCCTTTTTATCCTCAGGGAACACCTCTTAAGATTCCTTGCAGATGCTTGAAATTAGGTAGTACTAAACCCTATACACATAACACTATGCAGTTTTTTTTAGATATCAGTTATGAGCATCACTACTGTTATGCTTTGGGGACATTAATGATAAAGCCTAGTTGAACACAGGCACTGTAATACTGAGATATTTGATTTGATAACCAGGATGGCTACTAAGTAATTAACATGTATACAGGTTCAGTGTGGGTGTCCTTAACAAAGGGATAATTCACATCCTGGCTTGACAGAGCAGGATGAAGTGAGGTGTCAGAATAGGGCAGTTACCCACAGCACAAGCATCCCGTGTCAGAAGGTCAACACAAGTCCCAGTTGCACTGCTTCTGGTAGCTTCCTGCTAATGGGCCAGGGAAAGCAGTAGAATATGGCTTAAATATGTGGGTCCTTACCACCTCTGTGAAAGATCTGGATGGAATCCTTGGCTCCCGACTTCAGCCTGGCCCAGTCCTTGCTGTTGTGGCCTGCTGGAAAGTGTACCAATAGAAGATCTCTCTTTGTCTCTCCTCTCACTATCGCTCTTTCAGATTAAAAAGAAATAATTTTTTAAGATAAGTTCAAAGAGTTCGAAATAATTTTTTGGAAAAAAGAATGATACAGTTTAAAATGTATGAATTATTTCTGGAATCTGCCATTTAACACCTTTCTTTGGTCTATGATTGACCACACCTAGCTGATGTAATAGAAAGCAAAATTGCACAAAGTGAAAGTTTTCATGTAAGATGATAGAAGACCACTGCATAGAATACCACTGGTTAAAATACAAGTACAACTACCACAAGTAGCTTTGGAGACTCAGCTAGTTCTCGATAAGCAAGGGATGCATCTGGTGAGCAAAAAGAGTTTATCAGTAAACTACTGCTGCCAAATTCAGCATCCTGAACTTTGTCAGAAAGTAAATTAGTGCATGTTATCATAGCAAACAAAATACTAAGTAGTATGTTAAATATCTAGATTTTTAAAGTATGTCATTTAACAAGTTATCTTTACATGTTTACATAATTTGTTAAACTACTTCATGACTAGATTGGCTTAGCTTGTATAACCAAATATAAAAATGGACCTCATGTATCATTTTTAAGGAAGCACATGGAAATCATTTAGCTGAAGAACTGGGTGCATCTCAAGTACGTGAAGCTCATTTAGAAGCAAGAATGCAAGCAGAAATCAAGAAATTATCAGCAGAAGTAGAATCTTTAAAAGAAGCTTATCATATGGAGGTAAAGAAAAATTTAATTTGTTCTATTAAATCCCCCACCAAAGTAAGTTGACATTTGTGGACAAAAGTGAGTGTCGTTTGTAAATCTTTGTTATGGAATAATACATTGTAGTCTTCATTTCTGATAGCTAAATACACTATCAGAATGTATGTTTCACATCTATTGAGTTAATACACTGTAATGTTATGCTTGTATTCCTGAACGAGGCTGGTTTCTGGTAACTGAGCACTTGTATGACCCTTGGGAAAGTTACCTCATCTGATTATCTAACTGGGGTATTTTAGCAGTGTTCTTACATAGTTGGGGTGTGGCTTAAATGAATTAGTATATGTCAGGTTTTATACCACTTCTGGTCCCCACTATCATCATTTATTAAGGGGCGCTTGCAAAAAACTAATTGCATATATGTAATAAGTGATAACATAAACAATTTTATGTGATGTGATTCTGTAATACTTTAGAACTTCTAGTGTTTGTCCTGGTAGTAAGTCAAATGAAGAAGCAAAATTAGACCCTTTTTATCTATCACTGTGTCCTGAGCTTTATGGAAGGGGCAATATTACGAATTTGAGCAGAATTTTTCATCTTTTTTAAAAACTAAATTAAAGGCATTACCAAAGATGATTGTATTTAATACAAGTAATCTTTGTTTTGTGCTAAATAAATTATTAACTTTAGTCCTAATGCCACATATTTCTATAGGAAAAGGATTGCAAATACATTCATTATTAAGCTTCTTTCAAGGGAGTTTGGTAGCATATATGTGAAGGGTTGGTAGATTCTGCTGTGACTGTATCTTGCTTAAATACTTTTAATTTCAAATTTCTTCAAAAAAGAAGGCCTCTGCTCATCCAAAACAAAAAAACAAAACAGCAGAACCCATCACATTTAAAATTTAAGACTATGTTACTTTCTTTTCTTTGTCCCCCAGTATTTTATTTACTGAGAAACAGCTATTTGTAGCTTTAAATAGAATTTACTTTAAGATCAGAAAAGTATCTGAATGTGCCAAAGCCAGCTTCAGCCTATTTCTTTTTTTCCTTTTCTAATTTTGAATCTATAGATGGTATCACATCAAGAGAACCATGCAAAATGGAAGATTTCTGCTGACTCTCAAAAGACTTCTGTTCAGCAACTAAATGAACAGTTAGAGAAGGCAAAGTTAGAATTAGAAGAAGCTCAGGACACTGTAACCAATTTGCATCAGCAAGTTCAAGACAGGAACGAAGTAATTGAAGCTACAAATGAAGCATTACTTATTAAAGTAAGTAAATATATTAAAAAAATCTAACATCATTGAAAAAGTAAATTTATAAGTTATTTTTCTTATTGTTGTACTTTGGTAGGATTATATAACTCATGACCTTTTTGAACAAACAGCATTTGACTTAGAAGATTTTGAATTGGAAAATTATTGTGGTATATGGTATATAAACACAGAAGAAACAATTTATAAATGCTTAAATACAAGCTCTTCTAATAGTTGCATTTATTTTAGGGAGTTTTATTCCTAGTGTATGTACCAAAAGGATAAAAATGTTTTCGAAGTTACTAAAGGTTTTTTTTTTTAAGATTTATTTATTTTTATTGGAAAAGCTGATTTACAGAGAAACGGAGAGATAGGGAGAAACATCTTTCATCCATTGGTTCACACCCCAAATAGCCATAACAGCTGGAGCTGAGCCAGCCGGGAGTCAGGAGCTTCTTCTGGGTATCCCACATGGGTACAAGGTCCCTAAGGCTTTGAACCATCCTCCACTGCTTTCCCAGGCCACAAGCGGAGACCTGAATGGCAAGTGGAGCACCAGGGTCATGAATGGCACCCATATGGGATGCCAACCTTTCAGATGAAGGATTAGTCAGTTGAGCTATGCTTTGACCCCCACTAAAGTTCCTTTAAAACTTAAAAAGTAGAGGAGCAGACATCCTGGCATAGTGAGTAGAACTACCATTTGCAGCACCTGATCCAGATCCCTGCTAATAGCCTGGGAAAAGCAGCAGCAGATGGCACAAGTGTTTGGGCCCCTGTCACCCCTATGATAGACCCAGAGGAAGTTCCTGGCTCCTGGCTCTGTCCTGGTCCAGGGTTGGCCATATGGGCCAGCATTGGCCATTGCAGCTTTCTGGGGAGTGAACTAGCACATGGAAGATCCCTCTTACTCTAACTCTGACTTTCAAGTCAGTCAATCAAGCTCTTTAAAGAAAGTTAGAGATTGGTGGCCAGCGCTGTAGAAGCCAGCGCTTCTGCCTACAGTGCTGGCATCTCATATGGGTGCCAGTTCTAGTCCCACAGTTTCACTTCCTATCCATCTCCCTTCTTACGACCTGGGAAAGCAGCAATGGTTGGCCCAAGTCCTTCTGCCCCTGTACCTACATGAGAGACCCAGAAGAAGCTCTGCTGGCTCCAGATTGGCTCAACCTTAGCCATTGTGGCCATTTGGGGAGTGGATCAGGAGATGAAAGATCTCTTTCTGTCTTGCCTTCTTCCTCTAAAAAATAAGTAAGTAAACAAAACAAAACCTTGTGATAGAAATAGTGCATCAGAGTGCCTGGGCTCAAGGCTCTCCCTTCTTCCTATTCCAGCTTCCTGCTAATGCAAACTGGCAGACAGCAAATGATAACTTGAGTAATTGCTTCCCTGTCATTCACATTGGCAGTTACCTGCTTCAGCGGGGCTCAGCTCCAGCTGTTGAAAGAATTTGGGAATAAATCAGCAAATGATTTTTTGTTGTTATCTCTGTTTCCCTGCCTTTCAAATAAATAAAAATAAGATAATTACTTTATTAAAATGTATTTTAATATACATTTTATTTTTATCTCTGGTATTCTAAAGACTTACACAAGAACAAACAAATTTAAGTTGCAGACTACCCTGTTTTGGGTCAACTCTGTTAATATTTTTTATGATTTATTTATATCGAAATCAGTGTTCAGAGAAAAAGGGAGAGATCTTCCATCCACTGGTTCACGTCCAAGTAGTCATGGCTGGGCCAGGCCAAAGCCAGGAACTTCATCTGAGTCTCCCACTTGGCTGGAAGAGACCAAAATGTTTGGGCCATCTTCTACTGCTTTCCCCAAGACATTAGCAGGAGATGGGTCAGAAATAGAGCAACCAGGACACAAACCAGTGCCCATGTGGAATACAGGCATTGAAGGCAGCAGCTTTACCTGTTAAGCCACAATGTCAGCCCCTTACTATTTTGTTTTTATTTGTGAGAATTTGAAAGTAATATCTATAGTAAATTGATATTTAATCTAGTCATTCCTGAATTTTATCTGGATTGATAAATAAATAGTAAAAGATTAAAGCCAATTTCAAGTGCTGTAAGAAGAATTTCTGTACTGGAACAAAGATTGCCATCTTTAAATAATTAATTCATTAATTTAACAAAAACATATTGAATACTTACAATGTAGCTTTTTTATATTATTAATTTAACAAAAATGTATTGAATACTTACAATGTAGCTTTTTTATGTATATATAGGAATCAGAATTAACCAGATTACAAGCCAAAATTTCTGGAAATGGAAGAACAGAAAACATCAGGTTTCTGTCAGTCCCATTTGCATCTACAACAGATGTTGCATCTGGTAATGAAGATCCACACTTTGCTAAATCTGCTCACGCCTCTTTTCTCAAGTGTAGAAAGCTCCGTCGCTCTATCAGTGCCAGTGACCTCAGTCTCAGAAGTCATGGTAATGAAGATCTTTCTGAAGAACTACTGCAGGACTTAAAGAAAATGCAGTCAGCACAGCCGTCAGCGTTAGAAGAGAGCCAGAAGGATCTGATATATGCCCCCACAGAGTCATTTAAACCTCTCACGTTTAACCTGGAAGATGATAGTTCTGAGAATAATGACTTTAATACTCTTAGTGGAATGCTAAGATACATAAACAAAGAAGTGAGACTATTGAAAAAGTCTTCCATGCAAACAGGTGCTGGTTTAACTCAGGTATGTAGCTCATATATTAAAAGTTGTAATAATTTATCTCCAGGAAATATCATTTTTTACTTAGAGAATAATTCATAGACAGTTTGAGCATCGCTTGTCAGAATTGCTTAGGGCTAGAAGTAGTTCCAGATATCAGGGGTTTTTTTTAACTGGGGATATTTGCATATGTATGTATGTATATTATAATATGTTGGGGATGGGATCCAAGTCTTAACATGAAATCTACTTGTATTTCATGTATACCTGATAGATGTTGCTTGAAAGTAATTTTATACAATATTTTAGCACTTTTATGCATGTAATAAAAAGTTTAAAGGTGTAGCATTTTCTGCTTATGTTGGTGTTGAAAAAAAATTTCCAATGTTGGAGCATTTCATAGTTCAGACGTTTGGTTTAGGAATGCTGAACCTGTGTTTAAACGCAGTACACCCCATGAAACTCTTGTTTGTGTGTGTTTATCTTGAGAAAGTCATGGGCATGTAATGTAAGTGTTGAAATGGAATATAGAAAACCTAATCTTTTTTAGTGATACCCATTCTTTTTTTGTTGTTAAATAGGAAAATAAGGAAAAAAATTTTAAAAGACCTAAAATTCACAGAAAATTGACTCAAAAGTCTTCAAGAAAAAAATCAGTATTTGAAAAAGTAGATTTTAGACTTTGTAGATTAAATATATTAAATAATTACTAGAAACCTATTTCTCTAGGTGATAATGTAGGATAGCTGGGTTGGAGATGCAGAAGTAGGTAGCAGTAAGTGCAACGAAATACAAGGTGAGATCATCAAGAGGAAGTGAATTCTTTTGAAGTGAACTTTTTCTGTTTTGTCGTAAGTTACTGTTCACTTGGTCTCCGTGAGTTAGAATATGTTATTGTTGGGTATCCCTGACCTTTAGAAAGTTGATTTAACTAATTAATCCCGATTGAAGAGCAAGCATAGGGACAGACATTATACCTAGCAGTTAACGCTCATACAATATCGAGAATATCTGGCTCCAGTTTCCTTCTAAAGCAGATCTCAAGGTGAAGTAGTTGGCCCCCTCCCACCCACTTGGGACACTTTTACTGAGTTGCCTGTTTGGCCCTAGCCCAGGGCTGGCCATCGCTAAGCATCTGGGAAATAAACCAGCAAATAGAAGCTGTCTCTGCCTCCAAATTAATTAATTAGCTAATTGATTTTTTAAAAATTAGGGTGGACGCTATTTCTCAGCAGTTTAAAGTTTCTCTTGAAACTCACATCCTATATCAGAGTGCTTGAGTCCTGGCACCTTTGCTTCTGATGCTGCTTTCTGATAATGCCTTCTGGGATGTGATGAATGATGGCTCAACTACACAACCTTATGGCGGACATCAGGCCAGAGTTCTGGGCTCCTGGTCTCAGCCTGGCACAGACCTGGCTAATGCAGGCATTTGGGAGTAAATTACTAGCTGGAAGATAATTCATTGTTTTTCTCTCTCAGTCACTCTTGCCTTTTAAGTAATTGAAAATAAATAAATAAATATAGATAGATAGATAGATAGATCGATCGATCGATCAATCGATCTTCAGTCTACTGCTTCACTGTCTAAATGGCTGCAATGGCTGGGGTTAGGCCAATCAAAAGCCAGGAGCCTGGAACTCCATTTGACGAGGTAATGGGAGCCCATGCACTTGGGTCATCTTCCACTGCTTCCTCAGGTACATTAGCAGGGAGCTATCTTGGAGGTAGGGAAAGACAGGACTCAAGCTGTTGCATGGCATGATGGCTTTGCAGCAGCAATTTAACCCACTGCACTGTGGTGTTGGCCACTAAACTTGTTTTCAGAGTGTCAGTGAGGCTGAGGGAAGTTACAGAGAAGTTGTTCAAACGTAGCTCTATCTTGGTGAGATTTTGCCTGAGAAAGCCTGATAAAATCCAGTGAGTATGGGACTCAAGTGGTGCACAGTGGGTAAAGCCACCACCTGCAACAATAGCATCCAGTATGCGTGCCAGAACATGAGAAGCCCAGATGGTGCTCCAGACTCCTGACTTCAGCCTAGCCAAACCCCAGCCAATGCAGCTGTATGAGGAGTGAACCCTCCCTTTCCTCCTTCCTTCTGTCTCTCCTTGTGTTTCTCTTTCTAACTATGTCACTTATTCTGTCATTTGTTTCACTCAAGAAATATTGAGTATCTATGATGCAGTAGGCACTAAAAGTGTAGGCGGACCTGGCATGGTAAGCCAGTGGCTTAAGTGCTCACCTTATACATGCTGGGATCCCATACAGGTGCTGGTTCATATCCCGGCCGCCCGCTTGCCACCCAGCTCCCTGCTTGTGGCTTGGAAATCAACTGAGGATGGCTCAAAGTCTTGGGACCCTGTACCCACATAGGAGACCCGAAGAGGCTACAGGCTCCTGGCTTCGAATCAGCTTAACTCCAGCCGTTGTGGCCACTTGGGTAGTGAATCAGTGGACAGATCTTTCTCTTTGTCTCTCCTCCTCTCAGTATATCTGTCTTTCCAATAAAAATAAAAAAATCTTTTTTTTTTGAAAGTATAGGAATAAAAATGACCAGTGCCCTGTCTGCACAGAGCTTATATTTTTGTGGGGGAAACAATAAAGAGGTAAACATACTGTAATGCCAGGCAGGAATAAGTGTTATGAATAAAAGCTAGTAAAAAGATAGACTGTGACAGGGATACCATGTCATCCAGGTCTTTCCTGACCATCAAAAATTTTTTTTACCAAAATAAATCTCTTTTAATTCCACTTTTCATACACTTTTTGAAGTTCTTCATAGCAGATGAGATGAGAGGGGTGATAGAAATAGGATAGCGGGTCTAGGATTATCATGAAGCTCCTGTAAGAACTGGAGCTTTTATTTCAGGTATGATGGGAAGTGATTGTAAGGTGCTGTTCCCTTTTAAAACAATCGCTCTGGCTACTTTATGGGGAATAGATGATAAAGAAATAAAAATCCAAACCACCTAGTAACCTATTTTAATAATTAGTCAAAAAGGTAATCTCAGATAAGCAGATGATAGATAAGTTTAAAACAGATCAGTTTTTGAATACATTTTGAAGGTATATTTGACGTTGATTTTAAGTGAAAAGTCAACGAAGATTGTGAGAATTCTAAAACCAGAGTAGCTGAGCAAAAGAACTGACCACATTAACTGAGATGGAAAATTCTAGGAGATGGGCAGATTCAGAGGCCTACAGAGGATCATGAGTTTGGCTTTGGATATGTTAAATCACTAGATATCAGGTGGAAGTGATAAATGAATGGTTGAGTATATGAGATGAAGTTTTAAATTTAGATGCTAGGGCCCGGCGGCATGGCCTAGCGGCTAAAGTCCTCGCCTTGAAAGCCCTGGGATCCCATATGGGCGCCGGTTCTAATCCCGGCAGCTCCACTTCCCATCCAGCTCCCTGCTTGTGGTCTGGGAAAGCAGTCGAGGACGGCCCAATGCATTGGGACCCTGCACCCGCGTGGGAGACCCGGAAGAGGTTCCAGGTTCCCAGCTTCGGATCGGCGCGCATCGGCCCGTTGTGGCTCACTTGGGGAGTGAATCATCGGACGGAAGATCTTCCTCTCTGTCTCTCCTCCTCTGTGTATATCTGGCTGTAATAAAATGAATAAATCCTTAAAAAAATTAGATGCTATCAGTATGGAGATGATATTTAATATCATATTTAAGATGCTGCATTAAATCAAGGGAATAAATGGAAGTAGAAAAATTAATCCAAGTAGTAAACCCAAAGTTTTAGTATTCAAGAAGCTGATCACCCAATAAAAGTAACTGAAAAGTGAATCTGTGAGGAAGGAGGACAATTGGGAAACTAGTAGTATCTCATATGCCAAGTAAAAAAGAAAAAGTATATTTCAAGAAGGATGGTGAGGTCACCTGTGTCAGATGTTGCTAACTAACATCAGAGATGATAATTAATAGTTGATAGTAAGAAGCTCTGGATGAGCTTTGTAAGGATAACTTGAGAGTAATTGTGGGAATACAGCCTGATTAGGGTGGATCTGGCAGAGAATGAAAAGTAAGAAAATAGAAGCACCAAGAATAGACAGCTCTCCACATAATGAGTAAAGCAGAGAACTGAGGGCATTATCAAGGAAGAGTTTTTTGTTTTGTTTTTAGGGTTGTTTTATGGATAGAAATTACACTGTAGACAAGGAAACAAAATCATTCAGGACAGAAAGTGTACGAAGAGTAAAACGGTAGGCTTAAGGACAAAGAGAAGAAGAGGTGCTGGATCAAAGCAAGGATATGGGCAGGCTTTGGGTGCAGTGGTTAACAATGCCACTTGAGGCACCTGCATCCTAAATCAGTGAGTTCAAGTTCTGGCTCTGCTTCAGATTTCAGCCTCCAGTGTGGAGCACTGTGAGAGACAGGAGTGATGGCTGAAATTTTGGGGCCCCTGCCACCCACGTGGGAGACTCAGGATGATTCAAGCTTCTGGCTTTGTCTTAGCCCAAGGAAGGGGATGTGAATAGATGGAAGATGTCTCTATCTTTTCCCTTTCAAATAAAATGAAAATAAATAAAATTATGACAAATAGTAGTTCATCCCCTGTAGTGGGAAGGATAAAGTTAAATGTGGGAAAATAATTTATTAATTGCTTGCCTTTCTTTTCTTAGTGAAATAAGAATTCATGAATATTAGCTGCATAAGAATGAGGTATTGAAGATTTATACAGAAGAGAAGATGTGAGCAGACGTTTAACCTAAGTACCTGAGTTTGATTCCCTGTTCTAGCTCCTGACTCCAGCAGACCTTGGGAGATAGTGGTGATGACTGGAGTAACTGGGTTCCTACTACCCACCCAGGAGATGTGGGTTGTATTCCTGCCTTCGGCCCCAGGCCATAGGGCACAGGCAACTGGGACTGAACCAGTAGATGGGAGCTTGGGCAAGTACTCTGTCTCTCCTCTGCTGTCAAATAACTAGAGTACAGTATATGAAATTGTTTTATTGCCAAGTTGAAAAATATCAGTACACTAAGGAAATCTAGTAGAATTACCAACTAGAAGTATTCTGTTTGTTCTCTTTGGGACGAAGAAACCAAATTAACCAAATTCCCAGCTGCTCCTTCATTTCCCACAATGCCTAAAATGCTGAAGCTAGAACTAGAAACATGATCCACATCTCACAAAGCGGAGACAGGAACCCAACTATTTGAGCCATCACTTGCTCTCATGGTCTGCCCTAGCAGGCAGGTGGAGTCAGGAACCAGAGCTGGGTATTGGACCTAGGTACTCCAATATGGGATGCAAGTAGGGTGTCTTGACTACTCAGCCAAATATCCACCCCTAGAAAATGGTTTTGTTTTTTATTTAAACTTTTTATGTTTTTTTAATTACCTTTTAAAGATTTATTAATTCATATTTTAAGTCAGAATTAGAGAAGGAAAGATAAAGACAAAAAGATCTTCTTTCTGCCAGTTCACTACTGAGATGGCTGCAGTGATCAGTTCTGGGGTAGGTGAAACCCAGAAACCAACAACAGCTCCATCCAGCCTCCAAGATAAATGGCAGGAACCCAAGTATTGAGGCTGTTGTCTGCTGCCTTCCTAGGAGCATTGGCAGGGTGCTAGATCAGAAGACAAGGAGTCAGGACTTGAACTGACACTGAGACTTGCTTGGCTTGTTGACGTCATTGTTTGTGTCCTAGCTGCTCCACTTTGAATCCAGCTCCCCACCAGTGCACCTGTGAAAGCAGTGGAAGATATTTCAAGTCCCTGGGCTCCTGTACCCACGTGAGAGACTTAGAAGAACACCTAGTTCCTAGCTATATCCTGGCCTAGCCCAGGTTGTTGGGATCATTTGGGGATTGAGAAACTAGATGGAAGATTCCCTCTCTCTGCCTCCTCTTCTGCCTTACAAGTAAAGTAAATCTTTACATACATACATAAGACATCTAGTTCAATCTTGCACTTCTACCATTTTCCCCACAAAACTAGGATTACTGTTTATATCGGTGCAGTCCATTATTAACTTGTTATGAATCACATTTTTAGTCAGTTAAGACACAAAATGGCACCCATATGGGATACCAGTGCTGGAAGTTTAACTTGCCACACCACAGCACTGGCCCCTCAACTAGAAATCTAGAACTAAAACAAGAGACATAAAGCTAAGATATTTAAAAGCCAATATTGTGATACAGCAGGTTAAATGATGACGTCAGCATGCCAAGTCTCAGTGTCAGTTCAAGTCCTGACTCTTTGTCTTCCAGTCTAGCACCCTGCCAATGTTCCTAGCAAAGCAGCAGACAAAAGCCTAATTTTAAATGCTTCTGAATATTGAAGTGGATTTTTAATGCTAAGTCAATGTAAAAATATTTCAGATGTTAATCTCTTATTTTGTGTTATTCTAGGGAGAAAATTTATAATGAAAGAGAAGATGCTGATGTGATGGAGAATGGAATTTTTGGTAATATGCTGCATTTATTTATTTTTGTAGCTCATACATCGTAAAACTTACTGTTTTTGAATAAATTTTATATTTTAATATTTCTAAAGAGTTCTTTCTTCTAAAAACCTAGTTATATTTTAAGTGAAAGATTTATTATTTTTGGTTTAAACTTACTTGTGCTTGCTCATGTAAAAGTCATTGTTAAAAATGTGTAAATACATTGTGTAACTCAAATTTTAAATAATGCTACCATGTTATTTGCTGGTTTTCTAGTAGTACTTAATTTTATAAATCTATAATATGAATTTAAAAGTCATGTGACAGGCTGGTAATTACACTATAGTGGCTGGCTTTTGTTGACTATTTTTATTTGGCAGGAACTATGCTAGGCATATTATATTTACTCAGTTAATCCTCATTACAATCTTATGGAGTAGTTGCATTATTTTTGTTTTACTAGTTGAATTATTTATGTAATGAACAAGTTATGATTTGTTGTTATAAAGAAATGGACTTTGAATTAGTGACTTCGTTTATACGTTTGGCTTTATAGTGGAAGAAAAATAGCACCGCACAATTAATATGGCATATGTAAGCCTTTACATTTATAAACTCTGGGGCGAGCATCTGGCCTAGTGATGAAGACACACCTGCATCTTGCCCTCTGACTATCTGGGTTTCATTTTCTGCTCTGGCTGCTGACTCCTGCTTCCTGTTCTTGCAGACTTTGGAAGTCAGTGGTGACTGCTCGAGTAATCGATTTCCTGCCATTGATACAGGAGACTGAATATCATTCCTGGCTTCATTCCAGCCCAGCCCAAATTATAGACATTTGAGGACAGACCCAGAACATGGAGTTGCTTTCTTTCTCACTTTTTCACTGCCTCTCTTATTCTGCCCTGTATGTGGATGAGTTCCCAGCTTCTGCTTCAGACCCAGCCATTATAATCTTTGACAAATAGAAGCTTTCCATCTCTCATTCTCTCCCTTCCTCCTTCTCCATGTCTCTCTGCCTCTAAATTTAAAAATTATTTTTTAAGAAAACCAGTGACCTGTGGCCAGCATTGAGGCATAGCAGGTAAAGCTACCACCTGCGATGCCAGCATCCCATATAGCTTCACTGGTTTGTGTTCCTGCTGTTCCACTTCTGATTCAGCTCCCTGGGAAAAGCTGTAGCAGATAATGCAAGTGTTTGGGCCCCTGCAGCCCTCATGGGAGACTGGCTGAAGCTCCTGGCTCCTGACTCCGCCTGGCCAGTTCTGCCCATGGTAGCCATTTGGGAATGGAAGATAGATCTCTGTCTCTGCCTCTCCCTATTTCTCTGAAACTCTTGACTTTTCAACATTAAAAAAAACTCAGTCTTGTTAAAAACAAAAAACTGCTTTAAAAAAAAGGGCAATGACCTAAGTTTCTAAGAAGCCATAAATAAAGAACAGATTAAGGGCCCAGCATGATAGCCTTGTAACTAAAATCCTTGCCTCACATGTGCCAGGATCCTGTATGGGTGCTGTTTCTAGTCCTGCTGATCCGCTTCCCTGCCAGTGTCCTGCATGTGGCTTTGGTTCAGATCAGCTCTGGCCATTGGAGAATGATTTAGAGGATGGAAGATTTTTCTCTCTGTAAATCTCCTTCTGTCTGTAAATCTGGCTTTTCAATAAAAATGACTCTTTCAAAGAAAAACAAATTTAAAAATAGAGGGAATTAAAAAATTTTAAAAGAGAAGGAAAAAATGAAGATAAAAACGAAGTTAGTGATGCAGAAAAAATAAAGTGGATTGACATACCTAGAAGTTTGGTCTTTAAAAATACTTGCAGGATCTAGCACTGTAATATAGGGGTCTAAGCCACTGCTGGCAACACTGACATCCTTATCAGAGTGCTGGTTCAAGTCCTGGCTGCTCCAGTTTCAATCCAGCTTTTGCAATGTGCCTGGGAAGGCAACAGAAGATAACCCAGGTACTTAGGAGTTCCTAGTTTCTGGATTTGGTCTGACCCAGACCTAGCTAATGCAGCCATGGGGAATGTTA
The DNA here is from genome assembly GCF_030435755.1 of Ochotona princeps. Classification (NCBI taxonomy): domain Eukaryota; kingdom Metazoa; phylum Chordata; class Mammalia; order Lagomorpha; family Ochotonidae; genus Ochotona; species Ochotona princeps. Next base: position 79,163,681 of record NC_080833.1, read on the forward strand.
ATCATCAGATGAAAAATTTCCTCCTCTCTCCAAGTCATTCTGTCTTTCAAATAAATTAGTCTTAAGCAAAAAAAATCTAGCAAAGCTATTAAAGAAAAAAATAGTACAAATTATCACTATTCAGAATGAAAAAGGAGTGTGATATCCTCCATACATTTATGCACATAATTATTGAATATTTAGAATAGCTCTATGCCATTAAATTTGACTTAACGTAGATAAAAGGGAGTAATTCTTTGAACAACACAACTTACCATATGTACCAAATGGAACTTTAAAATCTAATAGGTTTTTATTGTGAAGGAAATTGTATTTGCAATTTACAGCATTTTTTCATAAAAAATACTTAAGGCTCGGGTAGCTTTACTGGAAAAATCCAGCAAATATTTGTGGAAGAAATAATTGTCAGTATTACAGAAACTGTATCAGAAGATAAAGGAGGTGAAATTTCACTTATTTTAAGGGACCAACATACAATGATACAAAAACTTAACAAGGACATTACATGAAAAGAAGAGATAGCTCTTGTGAACATAGGCCAGAGATTAGCATATTAAATCCCTCAGGCCAAATGTGGCCTGTCCTGACTTGAAAATAAAGTTTATTTATATATTGCCTGGCTGATTTACACTTTGGCAGCATAGTTAAATACTCATACTTAGAACTGACTATACAACTATTGCAAAGCCTGCACTAGTTTCTGTTCCCTTCTTACAGAGGCCAACTTGGCCAACTTCTGACACAGCTAAGTCCATACTAAATGATTGCTGAAAAGTAATGCTTTCTCCCCTGAGGTCAGAGTCTCATTTATGGAAGTAAACTATTCAGAATGAAAACTCAGAATGTCTTTAATCAAAAATCGCAAAGGATGCAAAGAAGGAGGAAAACATGACTCAATAGTAAGAAAAGCAATCAATCAAAACTAACCAGAAAAATTCTATACATGTAAAAAGGATCCAAGACATATCAAGTTTGTTCTCTGAACACAACGGAATTAAGTTAGAAATCCATAACAGAATGGCTTTGGGGAAGTTTTGGGAAACTAAATCATACAGTCTAAATCAACCATGGATCGAAAAACAAATCAAAAACAGTAACTGTATTTGGAATGAAAGCACAAGCCATAGTAAGTTAAATGGAGCTAATTCACTAATTGGAGGCACAAATAACACTGAACGCCTATATTTTAAGAGGAAGGAAAGAAAGTCTTAATGACCTCAGCTTTTATCTTAAGAAAGTAAATAGAAGAATGTAGTGCTTCCCAAACGAAGAAGATGTTATAATGGAATGGAAAATAAAAACAGTAGAGAAAATTAAATCAGAAACTGGCTCTTTGGCATTATCAATAAAATGCATAAATTTTTATCCAGATTAATAAGGGTATAGATTGCCAGTGTCAGGCATAAGGGAAGTGACATCATCATAAGATAGAGTTTCTAAAAGGGAATTAAAGCAATTGTTATAATTAGTGTTATCCCAAGACAACCAAATATTTCTCAAGTAGATAATGTGAATATCTATATCTCTATTGAATAAATTTAAAGTTTAAAAGCTTTCCACAAAGAAAATTGTAAGTTCTGAAATCTGTGAAGTTCTTGGGGAAGAAATATCTATACAAACTCTTCTACTTAAACTTTCCCACAGAATTGAAAAGTGAAGAAATAGTTTGCAAATTCTTTATAAAACCAGCACCTTGATAAACGAACCAGACAAGATCCTTACAAGAATAGAAAACTGTGGATCAACATCCCTAACAAATATAGATACAAAAATTCTGAGTGAAAATTTGTCAACTTAGGTATTTTAGTATATAGAAAATACCATGACCAAGTGCAAGCTGTTCAACAATATAAAGTTAAACTAACACTGAGTCAGTGTCAATGCAACTCACTGGTTAAAAGAAAAACAGCCCAAAGTTGGCAAAGGATCTAAGCAGATTGTTCAAAAGAAGACATATTATGTCCAGTGAGCATCTGAAATGATGTTCAATATCATAACCCATGTAAATTCAAATTCAAACTAAAATGAGGTAGCATCACACCAACTAGATGACTACAGTTGTTGGCAACACCCTCGTCGCCACGTACCCCGAGCCGAGCGGAGGGACTAGGGTTGCAACGCAGACAACGCAGAGAGACAAGACAAGGCAACACGCAGTACACCGAATGCCGGTCGATGACAGAATGAATGATCTTTATTGCAACTCCAGACTTTCTTTTATACTCTGCTTAGCTCCTCCCAGTAGTGGCCACCCTAAATCCCTTCAGTTCCTCCCAGTAGTGGCAACCCTAAATCCCTTCAGTTCCTCCCAGTGTTTATCCAATCCTCTAGTGGCCACCCTAAATCCCTTGAGTTTTATCCAATCCCTTGGCAGATAACTTGACAATAGGAAGCAGGAACTTGCGGTTAAGCCAGTGGCTATATGTATCAGGCCAAAATTACCAATCCTGTTATGCTCTGAGAAACAAGCTAAGCTGTGGAGTTAATCCTTGGGAGACCGGGGCCTGCATGTCCCCCTTTTTTTGTTTTTTTAATGGACGCCTGTCTTAGGTTGTCTAGCAGTCAGTTGACGCCTTACCCGTCATGGGGAGCCCCACCTGGGGAATCCCTGTCTTAGGTTGGTCATCAGCGCTGCCAGATCTTACCCGTCTCTGGCTGCCCATCACACCAAGTTCACCAAACTTGAGCGTTAGGGTTTTCCACAGCCAAAACCATCATGGTTTGTCAAATAATGACCTGCTCCCAGGCTTGTTGCCTGCATAGGCGGCAAAGAAGACTAAACAGTACTGCAATCATGGCTATGACCATCAGCCCCATGGCCAAGATTCCGCTTTGTTCCTAAAACATCCATGCTGCCAGTTAAATGCCATTTCACAGGGGTAAGACATATATGATGGTAAATCGGGGAGCAGCTGGAGATCTGCGTTTCCCATGGGCAGGATATCAGGAAGTTGCACCACTGCTGTCAGGGTCTCCTATCCTGCAAGAACATCATTAGGAGTGGGATCATGTTGAGTTGGAGCCAAGGAGATTTGTCGTGTAAGTCTCTCGGGAACCCATCTAGGTGTTTCTTCATCCTGGGGAAAAACACAAACAGAGCCTCGCCCCCACGTTAGTACTGGATCTGGTCCTCGCCATTTATTTGTGGCCAGATCTTTCCATTTTACTTGGCCTTTATTCTCATTAGCAGGGCGAAGCCAATGGCGCTCTGTAGGAGCTACATAAAAGGCGAATGAAAGATGAGCATTCCCCAGTTATCTTTAAACTGACTTCACAGACACACAGGAGTTGAAGGGTCAGCTGAGCAAGCTGAACTTTCCAGGGCACGTTCGACAATGGCTTGACCCTGAGGATTATAAGGGATGCCTGTTTTGTGAGTTATATTAAAATATAGGCAAAGGCCTGTAAACAATGGGCTTCTTTTAATTTCTCTCAAGCTGTTCCTTTACCAATTCAATTGCAGCCTCTAATTTTTAACCCTGTCACAGACTGGTTGGGGGTCACCTTGAAGATGTCTGCCCAAACCTTTTCCAGGAAAGTATCTCTGTCTATTAAGCATATTTGGCACAGGCTGAGAGGTCAATACAACATTCATGGCACTCAACAAATCTCGTCCCCACAGATTGATAGGAATATGTGGTAAGACATACGGCTGGAAAACTCCTGAATGTCCCTCTTGATCCTTCCACCTTAACAACCTGGCACTTTTCTGTGGCTGAGAAGTTCCTATCCCTTGGAGAACGGTTGGGGTGGCCTCTAATGGCCAGGAACTTGGCCACTGTGCCTGGGATATAACTGTACTATCAGCTCCGGTATCAAGTAAACCTGTGAATTTTCTCCCTTCTATATCTAACTGTAAGGTGGGTCGGGTTTGCATGTCGGAGACCCAACATGCCAAGGGGCCAGAATGTCCAAATCCTCCTTGTCTATCTCTCTTAAGAATGGGGTTGTCAGTTGGAACCTTGGGGATCAAGATTAGCTGGGCAAATCTAGCTCCAGGTGGAATGATTATAGTGCCTTTGGCTGATTCTGCCATGACCTCTATTTCTGCTGGAGTATCCTCATCTATCACTCCTGGTAGTACCCTGATTCCATCCATAGTAGCACTACTTCTTCCTAGGATCAGGCCCAAGGTATTCTTAGGTAAGGGGCCCCTGACTCCTGTTTTTATCCGTTGGGGTCCCAGGAGCGGGGTCAATACCTCTCCAGAGGTGGCACAGAGGTCCAGTCCTGCGCTACCTGGTGTTGCTCTGAGGAGGGTTGAAATATCTGTGCTCCTCGCCGTGGGAGAGGGACTCTGGAAGGAGTCTGCGCTGTTCCGGAAGTTACAGGTGTCTGCTGGGCTCCGTACACCTGAGGTTGGGGGGCCCGGAGCGGGCCCCTGACCCCGTTTCCCGATAGGGGATTGCCTTGGGCATCATATCTGGACCTACAATCACTGCTCCAATGATAGCCTTTATGGCATCTTGGACAAAGATCTGGGGCCTGCAAGGATCTTGGGGGTGATCTTCCTTGTCGCGGAAGTTTGGGGCACTGTTTTTTAAAATGTCCAGGCTGTCCACATCTGAAACAGGTTTTGGGAGGCGCCCTAGGGTGGGGCTGAGGGTGTTGAACAGCGGCTGCTATCACTTGCCCAAGGGCATGGGTGGAGTCAATATGTCTGCAAATTTTAAGATAATCATGCAGGGACTTATCTCTGTGGAACCTGAGAGCATCCTGACAATATTTATTAGCATTCTCAAAGGCTATATGCTTAATTACTGGCATTGCTGGTTCCACGTTACCAAAGATCTTAGTAGCAACCTGCATAATACGGTCCACAAATTCTTGAAAAGGTTCTGTAGGGCCTTGCAAGACCTTGGAAAGCTGGTCTCCTGTATTAGCATTAGGCAAGGCCTTCCAGGCTCCAAGGGCTGCATTTGCTATCTGTGCATAAACTCCTAGGTCATAATTAACTTGTTGTTGGATGCCCTCAAAAGGTCCAGTGCCAGTAAGCATTTCAAGGCTTCGATCTGCGTGTCCCCCAGCCGCGTTCTGCTCAGCAAAAAATCTGCACCTATCTTGAAAATCCCCTTTCCATAGGAGAAAGTCACCACCATCGAGAGCAGAGCGGCACAATTGCATCCAATCACTAGGAGTAAGATTCAAACTCGAAAAGGATTCTATGAGTGCAAGAGTAAAGGGTGCCTGGGCACCATAATCTTTAACAGCCTGCTTTACATTTTTGAGGTCTTTAAATTGAAGGGGCTGATGCTCCCGGCGAGGGGGACCCCCTCGAACTGGGACCTCTATTACAGGGAAGCATCGAACCCCACCCACAGGCTGATCAGTGAGACCGTCACTCCATGGCCGCGTGGGGTAATTATTGGGTGAATGGCCTGCGGTTTCCTCCTCAGGAGGAGCGGTAGGGGTCACAAAATTAGGGACATATGGTGGTGGTCTGGAACTGGACAGTTTGCCAGAGGAACGTGCACCTATTCCTGCTTTCTTTAACTTTCTTTTAATGTCCCTAATTTCCCGCTTTAAGAAAACCTTCTCTTTATCCTTAATTTTCCGCTTTAAGAAAACCTCCTCATCTCGTTTTTCCTCACTCTCTTCCGAGGAAGAGGCCTCGTTCTCATCTGAAAAAGAGGCTTCACTCTCCTCTAAAGAAGAGACCTCACTCTCCTCTAAAGAAGAGGTCTCACTCGGGGTGGTTTCACTTGAGGCCACCTCGTTCCAGGCTTCCAAGGACCGTAGAACTTCCCACCTCTGGATTCCTTCAAAAGTAGTCTGTACTTCTCTTAACTGTCTCTCAACTTTCACTTTATCAGTAAATAATGAATCACGGACTAAGCGCCACAAAGAAAAGTTAACAATGGGGAAATTATCTGGGTCTTTTTGTAAACAAGATTGTAAATTGGCCTTAACCTGTTCCCAATCGGGAATATTGAAGTTGCCTGAAACAATAAACCAAGGACTGCTAGATTGAATGGCTTTAACAAAATTTCTAATCATTTTAAATTTAACTGGCATCCCCAGTTGACGTAGAAGTTCTTCAAGCTCGGTGGCCAATTTATCCCGTGAGAAGGCAGAACCCATTTTATCGTCCTTTTCAACGGATAAATTAAACACCAAGACCTAACTATACTTCAAAATAAATCTGAAACCTGACTATATTTCAAAATGAACCTCCCTCTCCTACCAGTTTAGGAGAGACTTACAATACGTCCCACTTACCTGAATCAGCTGGCCAGACTCTTGGGACGACCCTTCGTCGTATCCTCTCTTTCTCAATCTCGGTGGGAACCTCCAGATGTTGGCAACACCCTCGTCGCCACGTAATCCGAGCCGAGCGGAGGGACTAGGGTTGCAACGCAGACAACGCAGAGAGACAAGACAAGGCAACACGCAGTACACCGAATGCCGGTCGATGACAGAATGAATGATCTTTATTGCAACTCCAGACTTTCTTTTATACTCTGCTTAGCTCCTCCCAGTAGTGGCCACCCTAAATCCCTTCAGTTCCTCCCAGTAGTGGCAACCCTAAATCCCTTCAGTTCCTCCCAGTGTTTATCCAATCCTCTAGTGGCCACCCTAAATCCCTTGAGTTTTATCCAATCCCTTGGCAGATAACTTGACAATAGGAAGCAGGAACTTGCGGTTAAGCCAGTGGCTATATGTATCAGGCCAAAATTACCAATCCTGTTATGCTCTGAGAAACAAGCTAAGCTGTGGAGTTAATCCTTGGGAGACCGGGGCCTGCAACAGTCATAGGACATAATAAGGAGGTGGAGAAATTAGAACCATCATACACTTATTATGAATATAAAATAGTATAATCTTTTGGAAAATAGTCTGATAGTTCCTCAGGCAATTAGATAGTGAGTTAGTTATGAATGATACAGGATTCCATTCCTAGAAAAGCTTGTACACAGATTTTTTTTTTAAAGATTTATTTTTATTACAAAGTCAGATATACTGAGAGGAGGAGAGATAGAGAGGAAGTGGAGCTGCCAGGATTAGAACCAGCGGCCATATGGGATCAAGGCGAGGACCTTAGCCACTAGGCCACGCTGCCGAGCCTGATGGATTTTTATAATAGCATTATTCACAGTAGCTGAAATGTATAAATAATTAAATGAACACCTACATTTGAATGGGTAAACAAAATACAGTGTTTCCATACAGTGAAATAGTATTTTTCAGCATAAGAAGGAATGATACATTCAGATAAGCTATGACCTATCAGTTTTAAAGTATTTAAAAAATATTTTTGAAAGATGCAGAGGTATACCCAGGGGTATACACAGAGAGAAGTGGATGTGTTTGAGGGGTTGGCATTGTGGCGTAATGGATAAAAGACATATTCCATCTATACAGTGCCCACCACAAATGTCCACGACAGCCAGGGAAGGGTCAGGCCTAAGCCAGGAGCCTGACACCCCATCCTGTTCTGCCCCGTGGATGGCAGGAACATGTACTTGCATCATCACTGCTGCCTCCCAGGCACTTTAGCAGGGAGGTGGATGCAAAGGAGAGCAGCTAGGTCTCTAACCGGCACTCTGATTAGGGAGTTTGGTGTTGCAAATAGACTTAACTCAGCTCTGCTGCTGACACTTTGATCTGATCTTAGAGCTACAACCTCTGGAACTGTGAGAGGTTAAGTCTGCACGTTGAACCTGCCGCCTCTGATGTTTTGTTGTGACGATCTTAGCTTACTCATACAGACAGAACTGGGAAGTGACTGCTAATGAACGAGCATGGACCTTCCTTTTATAGTCAAAATGTCCTAAAAGTAATTGTGATGGTGATTGCACAACTCAGTGGATGTTGTAAACCATGAGTCTTATGCTTTAATTGAGTGAATCATAAATGATATGAATTATATCCATTAAATTACTATTTTTTAAGATTTGCTAACTTCTACTTAAAAAGCAAGTTTTATAGAAAGAGGGGAGACGGAGAGAGGGATGTCTTCCATCTGCTGGTTTGCTGCCTAAATAGCTGCAGCAGCCAGAACTGAGTCAATCGAAAGCCAGGAGCCAGGAGCTTCTTCAAGGTCTCCCTCATGGATGCAAGTGCCTAAAGATTAAAGCTATTCACCGCTTTCCATGCCACAAGCAAAGAATTGTATTGGAAGTGGAGCAGCCAAGACAGAAACCAGAGTGCAGATGAGACAGTTGCACTGTAAGTAGAGGATTAGTATGCTACACCACTGTGTCAACCCTCATAAAATTGTTTTTAAAAGTAAATCAAGGGCCCAGTATGGTAGCCTAGCAGCTGAAAGTCCTCGCCTTGCATGCACCAGAATCCCATATGAGAACTGGTTCTAATCCTGGTGGTCCCGCTTTCCTTCCAGCTCCCTGCTTGTCGCGTTGGAAAGGAGTCAAGGACAGCTCAATGTCTTGGGACCCTGCACCTGCTCAGGAGATCTGCAAGAGGCTCCGAGCTCCTGGCTTTGGATCAGCTCAGCTCTGGCCATTGCGGCCACTTGGGGAGTGAATCAAAGGATGGAAGATCTTCTTCTCTGTCTCTCCTCCTCTCTGTATATCTGACTTTCCAATAAAAATAATTTTTTTTAAAAAAAAATCCATCAAAATAATTCATATTAATCCATTTTTAGGAACAAATTTTCAGTGCATATAGATCATCAGACAAAATTCAACATGCATTCCTGATTTTAAATACTCTGGTCTAGTGGGAGCAGTGGTAGTGTTTTGCATTGGATTAAACTGCCAACTGGGATGCCAGCCTGCAATACATGTGCCAGTTCAAGTCCCAGTTGCTCCGCTTCTGATGCAGCTTCCTGCTAATACTGCTGAGAAAGCAGTGGAACTGCCTCCCATGTGGGAGACCTGGATGGAGTTCCAGGCTCCTGGCTTCAGATTGGCTCTGCCCTGGCCGTTGGTAGCCATAAGGGGAATGAACCAGGAGATGGAAGATCTCTGTCTCTCATTGTCTTCCCCCCACCCCTTTGTAATTGTCTCTCAAATATATAAATAAATCTTTTTTTTTTAAAGATTTATTCATTTTATTACAGCCAGATATACACAGAGGAGGAGAGACAGAGAGGAAGATCTTCCGTCCGATGATTCACTCCCCAAGTGAGCCGCAACGGGCCGTTGCGCTCCGATCCGATGCTGGGAACATGGAACCTCTTCCAGGTCTCCCACGCGGGTGCAGTGTCCCAATGCATTGGGCCGTCCTCAACTGCAGGGAGCTGGATGGGAAGTGGAGCTGCCGGGATTAGAACCGGCGCCCATATGGGATCCCTGTGTGTTCAAGGCGAGGACTTTAGCTGCTAGGCCATGCCGCCGGGCCCAAATAAATCTTTTTTTAAAATGCTAGGATAAAATATATACAAATCATGTGTCTTATATAGGATTAATATCTAAAAAAAAATACAGAAAATTCAAATTTAACAGCCAAAATATAAAAGCCTAATTTAAAATTGGGCAAAGGGCATGAATTTGTATTTTTCCCCAAAAAGTGGTTATAAGGATATAAAAAGATGTTCAGTCTCAATAATAAAAAAGTGCACATCAAAACCACAGCCTACTTTACACCTTTTAAGATGACCATTATTTAAAAACAAAGGAAAAAATAACAACTATTGACTAAGATGTAGGAAAATCGAAACTCTTGTGCATTCTTGATGAGCATATAAAATGGTTCATTGGTTTGAAAACAGGATGGCACTTACCAGTAAGTCGGGCTGAAACCAGGAGCAGAAGCTTCATTTGGGTCTCCCAGGTGGGTGCAGGGTCCCAAAATCTCAAGCCGTCTTTTGCTTTCTGGATGCATGAACAGAGAGCTAGATGAGAAGCAGAACAGCCAGGACATGAAGCAGCACCCATATGGAATGCTGGTGTCGCAGGTGGTAGCTTTATCCTCTAGACCGTAATGTTAACCCCTCACCATTTCTTTTCAACATTTAATGGAAGTTTTAACCAGGGTTATAAAGAAGAAGAAATAATATTAAAAGACTCCAGATTTGAAAGGGATCATAGGGGCCTGGCGCCATAGCCTAAGTGGCTAAAGTCCTCACCTTGAACGTGCCAGAATCCCACATGGGCACCAGTTCTAATCCTGATGGCTCCGCTTCCTATCCAGCTCGCTGCTTGTGGCCTGGGAAAGCAGTCGAGGACAGCCCAAAGCCTTGGGACACTACACCCAGAGGCTCTGGGCTCCTGGCTTCAGATCAGCTCAGCTCCAGCCATGTGGCCACTTGGGGAGTGACTCATAGGACAGAAGATCTTCCTCTTTGTCTTTCCTCCTCTCTGTATATCTGACTTTCCAATCAAAATAAATAAAGGGGCGATCAAAAAACTTTTTATTTGTAGACATAATTGATTGAGGACCATAGCCGGATTTTCTGTAGACTCATGCCATGGTGCCAGCATTGGGAGTCGCCATCTGTGATGCTGGCATCCCATATGGTCACTGGTTCAAGTCCTGGCTGCTCCACTTCCAGTTCAGCTTCCTGCCAATGGTCCTGAAGCAGCAGCAGAAGACGGTCCAACTGCTAGGACCCCTGCACCCACATTGTAGTTCTGGAAGAATCTCTAGGCTCCTGGATTTGGACTAGTACAGTACCAGCTACTGTGGCCATTTGGGGAATGAACCAGCAGATGGAAAATTGTTCTTTCTCTCTCTCTCTGTAACTCTGCTTTTCAAATAAATAAAAATTTTAAAATCTTAAAAAATGTATGAAGTTCACAAGCCAGTGCAATTTAGATTTGTGTTGACATTTTAAGAATTTAACAATCCAAACAACCTTAAAAATAAAAGCAAAATCAGACAGTTAGTGGTGGGAAACCACAATATCAAACTTTGGGGTACAAAAATAGATCCATTCATATATGGTTAACTGATCTTCCACAAAGTTACAAAGATCATTCAGTAGGTAAAAAAGATCCACTTCCCATCCAGCTCCCTGTTTGGCCTGGGAAAGCAGTGGAGGATGACCCAAAGCTTTGGTCCCCTGCACCCACATGGCCAAGGACCCACCGGTGTGCATGAGATATGCCACTGGGAGAAGCTTGGGGTACGTGCTAGGTTCCTGCAGGTGAGTGCAAGAACCAAGGCTGAGAGCTGCCCAGACCAGGTCAGGTTACAGGACCCACTGGCATATGTGTGGGTCAGGTCTGGGGGCAAGCAAGGCTGGGCCAGTTCAAAACACCACTGGTAGATCTGAGAACCAGGATGGGTGCAGGACAGGCCAGCTTAGGCCGTAACACCAGCCAGTTCTCCTTAGGGCTGGCACTGGGGGCTGGCTGGGCTGGGCTGGGCTGCAGCACCCACCAGCATGAGCTGGAACTGGGTGCAGGCTGGGCTAAACCAGGCTGAAGCACCCACTGGTGTATGCTGAGGTGAGGTGGGCCGTGCCAGTATGGGTCACAGCTCCCACCAGCACATGTAAGACCTGGGATGGCAGGCAAGCCCAGTAGGGGAGTTGTGGGTTTCCCCTGTTGGGCCACTGCTCCCACTGGTGTGTGAACTGGACAGTGGGATCTGTTGGGCTGAGCTAGGCTCAACACTCATTGTCCCAAATGGGATATGGGACATACTGGCCCAGCCTGACTTGGCCCACCTCTTGTCCTAGCAGGTAAAGCAGCTTTACCCAGCCAGCCCACACCCTATTCTGGCTTTTACTTTTGGGTGCTACAGCCCAGCCCTGCCTGGTCCACCCCAAGACTCATCTTTTGCATGGTTCAGTAGGTGCTGGAGCCTAGCCCAGTCTAGCACACCCCAGACCTAGTCCACACCCATGTCGAAGGATACTGTAGCCATGCCCAGCCCAGTTTATTGCCCCCATTCTTTCTCTTGCATTCACCAGAGGGAACCATTGTCCAGCTGGAGTGTCCCCTTAGCTTCCCGACCAGGCCTCCTAGCCACAGATCTTGCATGTGCCAGTGGTTGCTCTGACCCAGCCTGACCAACCTATCACCTGTCTTGGCCTTTGTCATTGCATACTACAGCCTGGCCCCCAGTTCCAGCTCCTACTGGTAACTGCTAAAACCTAGTCCTGTGCAGCCTGCCCCCATTCCTAGCTTTCATGCAAATAGGTAATTGTGGTAACCTACCTTAGCCCGGCATGACTCGCACTACATCCTGGCTCCAGTGCATGCCAGTGTGTTATGGTTTGGCCTGGCCCAGCCCAGTCTACCCCTAGACCCTACCCACACATGTGCTGACAAATGAAGCAGCCCTGCCTGTCCTGAGCGACACCCAGCCCTGACTCATGCTCACCAGCGGGAGTGATGGCCTACCAGAGGAGTTCCCCAAGTTCTCCCACCAGGCCCACTCTCAGACCCAGATCCCACATACGCCAGTGGATGCTGGTCCTTACCTAGCACAGTCTGCCCTCTCTGTCTTGGCCTTTGTGGACAAGTCTGGCCTGCTCCCAACCCCAGTGCCCATGACTATTGGTGAATCACTTCTCCTCTGTGAATCTGACTTTTCAATACAGATAAATCTTTAATAATAACAACAATAATACTTTTTATATAATCTGTATCTAGCCAGTTCTTCAAAATTATCCACTTCACTTTTTAAAAAATTAACCCACCATCTTTTTAAAAAAAGATTTATTTGTTTTTATTGGAAAGACAGATTTACAGAGAGAAGGAGCAATAGAAAGATCTTTTTTTTTTTTTTTTTTTAGAAAGATCTTCCAAGTGCTGGTTCACTCCCCTAGTAGCCACAACAACCATAGCTGAGCCGATCGGAAGTCAGAAGCCATGAGCTTCTTCCAGATCTCCCACATGGGTTTGGGGTCCCAAGACTTTAAGCCATGCTCTGCTTTCTCAGGCCACAAGCAGAAAGTTTGATGGGAAGTGGAGCAACTGGGACACGAACTGGTAACTGTATGGGATCCCGGTGAATGCAAGACAAGGATTTAGCCACAAGGCTATAGGGCCAGGTCCAATAAACTCAGCATCTTGTCTGAATTTTTTTACTTGATAATAAAACCATAGCTTAATCTTTCAAACAATATCTTTTTCAAGAAGTAAAACAACTCTTTTCTAATTATGCCTTAAATAATACAGAATGTGTGAGAAAACTTATGCAACAGTACTTAACCAACTAACATCTGAAGACCTGAACTGAATATTTCTGGATGACGATAGTATCATTGCAAAGTAGGCATTTTCATAGATTGGCACAACATGCCAATTATCTAATCTTCAGAGGGGTTAAAGAAATGTGCTTCCATAGTGAGAAGCAATTTACCCTAATAATAACAAAATGAGCTGGGTGCTAAATGCATTGTCAGTAATATTTTCCTAGCCTGGCCATAATTCCATTCACCTCGTTAAGCTTGGATAGCTGCATACATTGTGGTGCATGTCAGAAGTTAATGTCCTCAGCATGGTACAATAGTCACTCTGTCTGGGATGTTAAGAAAACAGAAGCGTTTAGTTCAAGTCACTCTCCCTTCAACAAGGAACTCAACAAACCATTTCCTCATGTTGAAATAAAGGCTGTTTGAAGAGACTATAGATACAATTCTATCAGTAGGAAAATGTCTATACAATAAGCTGTGCAAACAGTGTCTGATTCCTCTGAATTTTAGAAAAATGAAAGAACTATGACAAATGTTTGGCCTATATGATATTCCCTGACAAAGTTTTATTTGTTTATTGACAGAAAGTTTGCCTGTTTTCAAACGGACTTAGCCTCCCACAAATAGAACACTTTGGCTAAAGATTATTTTGAACTGAAGTCATTTGAAGAATAGCAGATACAGAAAAAAGTTCCCAAGGCACAGGATAAATTTTCCGTCTGTCAAGGAACTTTACAATTTGTAAAGGTGTCATCACTTGGGAGAACTGAGATGACTCAAATCCACCTCACGAGCCTGACGAAATGACCCCGGCATCTCTTACTCACCTTCCCACAATTCCCTCCCACTCTACTTCCAAATCCCTTTCTCTACACTTTGTCAAAACATTAAAAAAAGAAATAGGGGCTGGCACAATGGTTCAACTGCCTGATCCTCTACCTCCAAACACTGGTATTCCATATGGGCACTGGTTCATGAGCCAGCTGCTCCACTCCCCATCCAGCTCCCTGCTTGTGGCCTGGGAAAGCAGTAGAGGATCACCCAATGCCTGGGAATCCTGCACCTCCACTGGAGACCCAGAAGAAGCTCCTGGCTCCTGGCTTTGGGTCGGCTCAGGTCCAGCCATTATGGCCATTTGAGGAGTGCATCAGCAGATGGAAGATATTTCTCTTTGTCTCTCTTTCTCTCTGTAAATGTGCCTTTCAACTAAAAATAAATAATGTTTTATTATTATTTCTTTTTATGACATGGTTTAATAGGCTCTGGGATTCCCCCAACCTCTTCCCATGCCCTCCCCTCATGTTGAATTCCTCAACATTGTTGCAGTAGTACAGTTCATATCCAGAATAAATTTTTTGAAAAGAAAGAAATAGAAGACATTAAAAGATGGAGAATATTGCCATGTTGCTGGATCAGTATAATAAGCATCATCAAAATGTCCATATTATCAAAAGTAATACAGATTCAATGCAATTCCGATCAAAATCCCTACAGCATTCCTCTCAGAAATAGAGTAGATGATACAAAAATTCATCAGGAAATAAAAGAGACCATGAATAGCCAAAGCTATCCTGAAGAATAAAAACAAAACTGGAGGAATCACAATTCTAGACCTCAAGACATGCTACAGGGCAGTGGTCATCAAAACAACCTGGTTCTGGTACAGAAACAGAAGATCAGTGGAACAGAATAGAAACACCAGAAAGGAGCCCACACATGTATAGACAACTAATCTTTGACAAGAAAACTGAAAACAATCCAGGGGAAAAGCCTGGTCTATTCAACAAATGCTGTCGGGACAACTGAATAGCAGCTTGCAGAATTAAGAAGCAAGACCCATATGAGCGACATTATACCAATGTCAGCTCTAAATAGATCAAGAATCTAAATCTGCACCCACAAACCATCAAACTGTTAGAGGAAAACATAGGAAGCACTCTCCAAGATATAGGAATTGGGAGAGACTTCTTAGAAAAGTCACCAAAAGCACAGGCAGTCAAAATCAAAATAAACAAATGGAGTACACCAAACTAAGATGCTTCTGTACAGCAAAGAAAATGGTCAACAAAGCAAAGAAGCAACCAACAGAATGGGGGAAATCTTTGTACACCACACAACAGATAGGGGACCAATATCCAGGATGTACAAAGAGCTCCAGAAACTCAGTGACAGAAAAACAAACAACCTTGTTAAGAAGTGGGTGAAGGAAATGAGCAGACATTTTTCAAAAGAACAAATTCAAGTGGCTAATAGACACATGAAAAAATGCTCAGGCTCCCTAGCCGTCAGGGAGATATAAATGAAAACTGCACTGAGGTTCCACCTAACTCCAGTGAGGTTGGCCTACTTTCTGAAATCTATTAACAACACTGCTGGCAGGAATGTGGGGGGAAAGGTACCCTACTTCACTGTTGGTAGAGTGTGGACTAGTGCAGTCGCTATGAAAGTCAGTATGGAGAGTGCTCAGACAACTGAAAATTGATCTACCGTATGACCCTGTTATCACACTCCTGGGAATATATCCAATATATCCATGAAATCTACATATAAAAAGGTGACCTGCAACACTGTATTTGTAGCAGCACAATCCACATTGGTGAAGACATGGAAACAACCCACGTGTCCATTGAGAGGAGCGGATAAAGAAACTGTGGAATGCATCTGCTGGTGCAGCGCAGCAGGCCTTGCTGATCTTCCTCCTGTGCTCAGATGCCATCTCTCGCCCCCTTAACCCATCATTCTTCTTATCTTGGGACCTCCGTCCACTGTTACATGTTGTACTAGTTCCTTAAACCACTTTCTGTTCCTCCAGCACGCTTACATGATGACCAGGTAAACTCCCACATCTTCATCTGCAGACATGAGCTCCTAAGTCTTTTTCTCAAATGCCAAACTCAACCTTGAATACCAGAACT
The DNA here is from genome assembly GCF_030435755.1 of Ochotona princeps. NCBI lineage: Eukaryota > Metazoa > Chordata > Mammalia > Lagomorpha > Ochotonidae > Ochotona > Ochotona princeps. The sequence goes on from NC_080833.1 coordinate 79,179,647, forward strand.
ATATTTCTGATGCTTTTCTGAAAACGTCTCCCTGGGTATACAAATCATATCACAATAATCACAATACCAAGTCTTTTTTTTTTTTTTTAAGATTTACTTGTTTTTATTGGAACAGATATTTACAGAGAGAAAGAGAGACAGAGACAAAGATTATCCATCTGCTGGTTCACTTCCCAAATGGCCATGATGGCTGGACCTGAGCAGATCCGAAGCCAGGAGCCAGGAACTTTTTCTGGGTCTCCCACAGGGAAGCAGGGTCTCAAGGTTTTAGGCCATCTTTTACTACTTTCCCATGCTACAAGCAGGGAGCTGGATGGAAGTAGAGCAGCTGGCACCCATATGGGATCCTGGTGCTTGCAATTAGTGGATTAGCCAGTTGAATCATCATGTCACACCAGTGCTCAGTCCTCTTTTCATATTCTGGTTCTCAGTTAATACTGACTCCATTTGCTCCGTTTGCCACCGTGGACATCTCTGGTTCCAATTCCTTCAGCTCTCACTCCTGTCATTCTTGGGACATGCGCTCTTAGAAACACCTGCAGTCCAGCCTGTCTTTCCATTGTCTCGGCTGTTGCATCCGGTGCAGTTTATGTGCTGTTTCACCAGGATAGCCCAAACCACCTGCTAGTGGGTTTGCTGTCTCACTCTCCTGGTCTGACCTAATCCTGCAGTCTCAGAAATGCAGCTGATCTCCCAGGAATCTTGTCAACACCATGGCTTGTTTTTTTTCCCAGTCTGAAGAATGCCTTAAGCTAGGAAATTACGTAAGACACCATTCGGGTTGCTGGGGCTGAATCCATTTTTATACTCCTTACTCAGTGAGGAAAACACGGTAAAGAACTCAAATGCAGAATCGTCCCGTCATGTTTATCACCGGATGAAATGGCAAAACCAGAAAAATAGATGAGCAAGCTCTGCGCAAAGCTAACTTTGCATAAATAAAAGGAACATCCCTATGTCTGAGCCATAGGAAGGACTCATGGCTTTCAGACTACAGGCATTCTTGTATAAGTGGCCTCATATCGACTCATTGCAACTTTGATGAAATGAATGAAAATATTGGAAAATGGGAAGAGACAAAAACCTTCCCGTTTGGCCTGATTGCTGTTGCCCTCTTCACAGCCATTTCATTGACACACTTGGCTTATATATATTTTTAGAGATTTATTTGTTTTTATTGGAAAATCAGATATACAGAGAGGAGAAAAGACAGGAAGATCTTCCATCCGTTGATTCACGCCCCAAACAGCTGCAATGGCTGAAGCTGAGCCAGTCCGAAGTCAGGAGCCAGGAATTTCTTGTGGGTCTCCCACGTGGGCGCAGGGTCCTAAGGCTTTGGGCTGTCCTCAAATGCTTTCCCAGGGTACAAGCAGGGAGCTGGAAGTGAAATGGGGCTCCGGGATTAGAACCAGCACCAGTATGGGATCTCAGTGTGTGCAAGGCAAGGACTTAAGCCACTAGGCTACTGTGCCGCGCCCTTGACTTGTTTTAAATAACTGAATTATATATCTTTTAAAAAAAATTTTAAATTTGTTTAAAACTTAGAGAGATGGAAGAATATAGAGATCTTCCATCTGCACTTGAGTTCTTTGCTATGTTTTCCGCAGTGGGTAAAGAGTGTTCCAATGGGTTCAGCCCCCTCACGTGACTGTAAGCACCAGGGCTGGGGCAGGCTAAAGCCACCTGCCAGAAGCTTCTCCCAGTTCTTCCACATGCATCACAGTGGCACAAACAGTTGGGCCATCCTCTGCTGCTTTCAAAACAAGAACAAGAGTCAAACTAGCACCCATCATCACAGGTGGCAATGTTACCCCCCTAGCCCACAACGCTAGCCCCAAGAACTGAATTATACCACTTACACATATATTTTCTCCAGTTTCTAGCCTTAGCTATGCTGCCAATGCGTGCTGGAGAAAAAAAATTTTTTTTAACCTGAAATATCAATAATTTAGGACCCACGTGCAAGAAATACAAATAGCCACAAGGGGGCGACAAGCAACAAACAATGAGAGTAGCTCTCCCATGCTCCCCTTTTCTCTGCGTTGGAAAGGCAGCATGATCCCGGAGATAGTACACGCGTGTGTTTCCACTTGTGTGCAGTTTGGCACCAGGGCTGGCTGTGAGCACATGGGTCTCTCCCCAGTGTAAATGTAGTGTCTGTGGGCTTCATCCCAGTCCTCTTTCTCAGCCTTTCTTATCTCTGTCCCTTTGCCATAATCATTATTTTTAATTATTACCATCATTTTTGGGTGACAGTTTGTCATATTATTCTCTTATGCAGTTGAGTGGTCAAAACAATATTGACTGTTAAGAAAAAAAAAAAACGAGAGAAAGATTTATTTGACAGTTACAGAGAGAGCTTCTGCTGGCTCAATCCCTAAATGACCAGAGCTGAGCCGATCTGAAGCCAGAACCCAGGTGTCCCACGTGGGTGCGGGGGCCCCAGGACTTGAGCCATCCTCTATTGCTTTCCCAGGTGCGTTACTGGGGAGCTGCATGTGGACTCCAACCTGTGCTCAGACAGGTGTCCACCGCGGCGGTGGCAGTTTAACCCACTGCACACAGGGCCCACAGGGAGGCGCTTCTGCTGCCTGGCTTCGCCCGGGTTGGGTTTCTCTTGTCTGCTTTTCTCTGACTCTGTCTGCCTTCTCTCATATAGTCTCAAGTGCTTCTCTCCCCCCCCCCCCTCCCGCTTCTTTTCATCCCTGATTTTAAAATCTCCTGCTCCTGAAAGCACTGTGAACCACACATGGGAAGGCAGTTAGGACGAGGTGTCTGCAGGGACACCCTCCCGTGGGACCAGGCTCCCCGGCACATGGGGAGGGGCCTCCCAATGAATCCAAGCACACTTGGATTGCATCTCCGACTCCTGGCTTCAGCCAGTCTAGACCTAACCCTAGCTGTGTTTGCAGGTGTTTAAGTAAGGAGTAAGCCAGCAGCTGGGAGCCCTGTCTCTCCTCTCTCTGTCCCTCTCTTTTTGCTTCTTGAATAAATGAATTGGTTGATTTGTTTTTTCTTCTGGTGCCTCCTAGGTGCTGGGCACTGTGCTAGGATCCTGGGCTAACACAGAAGTGTAACACTGTCTCTGACAACCGCCCCCCCCCCCCATCATTACTTTTCTATCCTTCCTCTCTCCTTGGACCTCCAAATAGTGTCTCTCTCCCAACAAGCTGCGCTGGAAGAGCAGAAGTTACCAGCCTGCCGCCCACCCCACGCCCCCTCCTACATCTGGACGGTCTCTCCCTGCTGTCACAGCTAGCAGCTTAACTTGCTGTGGCATAATGCCAGTTTCCAGCACTGTGCTTTTTTTTTTTTTTTTTTTTAGTTTTTTTTTTTTTAATTGTAAAGTCAGATACACAGAGAAGAGGAGACACAGAAAAGATCCTCCATCTGATGATTCACTCCCCAGATGACCGCAACGGCTGGTACTGCACTGATCTGAAGCCAGGAGCCAGGAGCCAGGAGCTTCCTCCAGGTCTGCTACGCAGGTGCAGGGTCCCAAGGCTTTGGGCCGTCCTCGACTGCTTTCCCAGGCCACAAGCAGGGAGCTGGATGGGAAGTGGAGCTGCCGGGATTAGAACCCAGCACCCATATGGGATCCCGGTGCGTTCAAGGCGAGGACTTTAGTTGCTAGGCCATGGTGCCGGGCCCCAGTACTGTGATTTTTTTTAAAAAAATTCCTTTATTTTCATTTTATTTCAAAGGCAGCATTAGACCAGAAGAAATATAGAGATCTTCCATCCTCTTGTCCCCTCTGTCAAATTTCTACAACAACTGGGGCAGGACCAGATTGAAGCCAGAAGCCCATTCTTCAGTCTGGGTCTCTCAGCTGGGCAGGAAGCCAAGCACTTGCTCCATTGCCGCTGTGCTCACCAGCAGAGCTCCAGCTGGGTGCTTCCTTCTAGGTGCTAACTAATCCCTCCTGAGAGCCCTCTGCCTGCCCCGGACCCCTCAACCCCTCGCCTCTGCCTCCCCCGACCCAGCATTCCTTCATCTTGCAGCCTGTCAAGAGCTGCCTATACCTGCTCCATTGACATTCTCGCATTTTCTCCTCTGTTCTCTTCATCCCAATCACTTGTCCAGGGGCAACTGCTGGAATGGTTTTGATCAGATCTGTAACTAGTGAGACCTTTGCGTTGGAGACGGTGTCAGAGCTCCAGTGTGCTCTCTCTGCGGAATCCCGCGGCAGTGATCGGCTCTGCCCCTTTTCCTCCCATTGTGGCTCCCCTCAGCACCCACTCTGGGTTTTCCCCTGTTGTGCTAGTCACCTCCTCCTTTCTCTGACCTCTCACCAGCCTCTTCAGCAAAGTCCAATCTGAGTCAAAGCTCTCTGACGGATCCAGGTTATAGCCAACTCACAGCCAAGTGGATGCGGTGGCCATCTGATTGTTTTCCAACAGTATCCTCTTGTTGGCTTAGAAAAACAAGAAAGATCATTTAGCAGAAAGCCACAAGTCTATCCTGTAATGAATTCCCATCACCATTGGAGCAAGACCAAAGCCTTTTTCCAGAGCTCCAAAGGCTTTTTCCGAAGCCTTTTTCCTGAACAGCTTCTGGGCCTCCCCGTTGCTAGCCTCCAACCACACTGGCCAGCCTCATCACCCTCAGAGAAGGCCAAGTGCATTTATGCTTAGCATTTGCTGTCACTCTGACCGTAAGCCTGATTGTCCTTGTGCCTGCTCCAGCTTCTGCACGCAGCTCCACTCCTGCTCCTTCTCTTCCTTGAGTTATCTGCTCAGATCCCCCTCCCGTGCACCTGCCACTCACGCAAGAACAGTCTGCACTGTCCTGTTTGACTTCTCCATGACACCCGTTGCAGAGTCGGTATTATCCACCTACTTTACCTCTTCCCTCTCACTGTAAGGCCAAGGGCAGGGCTTGTGTGTGTTCTGCTCCTTCCTGGAATCCTGGTCTGGCAGACAGACGTGCTTATAAATAATTATGGAGTGAGTGGAAAGCTCTGAGGGGTGGATGTGTGGAAAGACCCAGGAGCCCACGTACGGTACCCTGGGTGCGCGGTGAGAACCAGGGCCAGCACAGAATGATCCTTGAGGAGACGCAGCTGCCAGTTGGCTGGGTACTTTTTGAACAACTTGACCTCAGGCGTGATTATTATGATTTGATCCATTCAGCCCTGGGCATCAAAAGATCTTTAAAAACGTTTCATGTAGGACATCTTGCTTTGTACCCAGTTTCTCTTCCTGACTCCCTGTGCTTCTTCAAATTGAAGTCTGTATTTCTTTGCCACTTCCTTTTCCTAACAGAACAATGGCAAATAGTTAGAAATATGTAGATCTGTGAAATACTATCATTAAATGATGCTTGGGACTCTGATAGTGACAGGAAAATCACTTTTGTACCTAAAGCGAAATATTCTACAACCTCGAAATCAATAGTTATATGTAAAGTAAATTCTTAGGGGCCTGGCGGCATGGCCTAGCGGCTAAAGTCCTCGCCTTGAAAGCCCCGGGATCCCATATGGGCGCCGGTTCTAATCCCGGCAGCTCCACTTCCCATCCAGCTCCCTGCTTGTGGCCTGGGAAGGCAGTTGAGGACGGCCCAAAGCTTTGGGACCCTGCACCCACATGGGAGACCCGGAAGAGGTTCTTGGTTCCTGGCATCGGATTGGCGCATACTGGCCCGTTGCGGCTCACTTGGGGAGTGAAACATCGGATGGAAGATCTTCCTCTCTGTCTCTCCTCCTCTCTGTATATCCGGCTTTCCAATAATAATAAAAAAATCTTTAAAAAAAAAAAATAAATTCTTAGGGTTGGCACTGTGGCACAGCAAATTAAACCTCTGCTTGTATGCTGGTGTTTCAATTGATGCCAGCTGAGTCCCAGCTGATCCCCTTCTGATCCAGCTCCGTTCTAATATCCTGGGAAAAATGGTAAAGGATGACCCAAGTGTTTGGGTCCCTGCAACCTTGTGAGAGACAAAGATGAAGCCTCTGGCTTTGGCCTGGCCGTTGCAGCCATTTAGAGAATGAACCAGCTGATGGAAGAGCCCTCTCCTTCCCAACCTTCATGTGTGTGTGTGTGTGTGTGTGTGTGTGTGTGTTACTCTTTCTATAATTCCACATTTCAAGTAAATAAACAAATATTTAAGATTTATTTTACTTTGATTTGAAAGATGGTGTTACATAGAGAGGCACAGAGAGAGGTCTTCCATCCACTGGTTTACTCCCCAGATGGCTGCAATGGGTGGAGCTAGGCTGCTCAAAACCAGGAATCAAGAGTTTCTTCTGGATTTCCCGTGTGGTTTCAGGAGCTGAAGGACTTGAGCCGTCCTCCACTGCTTCTCCGACTCATAAGCAGAGAGCTGGACCAGAAATGGAGCATCTGAGGCATGAGTCAGTGCCCATATGGGATGCCAGAACTAGAAGGTGGAGACTTGACCCACCATTCCACAACACTGGCCCCAAACAAATCTTATAAAAAAAAATTTTTAAAGGTGGGTCCAGCACAATAACCTAGTGGCTAAATTCTTGCCTTACCTCTGCCAGAATTCCATGTGGTATGTATAACACAGACTAGACTTTTATGTCCCGATAGCCCTCTTTTCTTTTTTTTTCTTTCTTTTATTTTACTTGCTGATTCATTGCATTATGACCCCTTAGCCACATCCCCCAGTGTTCATACACTGAACTCAGTGTGTGACCCACTTCACTCAGTAGCCTACAGCAAAAGTGACACTGCTAATTTTAGGCTTCCACTTGAAGGAATTTAGAAACTTCCTCTTTGGGAAGCCCTTGTAATAACGCCGGCTAAACTGCTGCAGTGACGACGTGAAAAGAACCAAGAAACAGGGAGGGGCCCTGAAACCACACGGGGAGAGAAAGCCTGGCTCCTGCTGTGTCCCAGCTGAGCCCAGCATGGACCCTGGAATTGTGAGCAAACTAACAAAGTAAAGAGGAAGTAATGTGTAGGGTAGAACATGCTAGCCACCCCCTCCTTCTGATTTAGGCTGGAGCTTCTCAAAATCTAGGCTGAAGACCACCTGTACTGGAACGACCCCTGGCGTGTGTTTGAAAGGAAAAGGTGCCGGCCAATTTCAGGATGTTTTGGGAAAGGGAGAGTGGTGCGCATCATTGAACTAGACTGCTGTGGGCTGGGAGGCCGCTAGGGAAGAGTAGAGGATGCAGCACTTGCGCTGCCCTGGCCCCGCCCCCTGCACCACCGGAGCGCCACACCCTGCGATTCAGATGGACAACTTGAAAAAGGGCAACAATGGGAAGTGTTCAATTCAGCTGCTGCCAACCGCAGCCTTGATCTTAGTTAGTTGTAACGTTATTGTAACTAAGTCACCATGGCCAACACTCCCACTCCCATCATGCGCAGATGCCATGCCACTTTGGAGAGCTCCAAAATAAGAGCCAGGGCGTAGGCCGTACTACAGCCCAGGCCCGCATTCTGCCTTCTCTGAATGTTCTCTTAAGCCTTATCCTCCCCAGTCCCACTCCATCTGCCCCCAGATCAGGTATAAGAACAACCCAATCCCGGCTAATTGCCACTCCCCAGCTTCAGTTTGCCTTCATCTTTCCTTGAGTGTTCATTTCACTTTAAATAAACCTTCCTTTTCTGCTGACCTTTGTGTATTGTCCTTGCATACCATCGTGCTGAAACAAGAACCTGAATCAAACCTAACCAGGGACCAGCCCACAACAATACTTCCTCAACTGATTTGTAGGCAGAACCAGCTTAAAGGCTTCCCCAGACTGTCCTCCAGACTCTCACATGTCTGTCCTCCTTTTATTTTTCTCTTTAAAAAAATGGATTCATTTATTTTATTAGAAAGATTTACAGAGAGAAGAGATAGAAAAATCTTCCATCTGCTAGTTCACTTCCCAAATGGCCACAATGGCTAGAGCTGAACTGATCTGAAACCAGAAGCCAGGGGCTTCTTCTGGGTCTCCCATGTGGGTGCAGCATTCCAAGATTTTGGGTCATTCTGCTTTCCCAGGCCATAAGTAGGAACTGGATGAAAAGTGGAACAGCCAGGTCATGGATATGCACCTATATGGATAGTGGCACTTGCAGGTAGAGGATTAGCCAGTCGAGCCATCATGCCGACCCCAAATCTGTTCTTACAATCTACTGCTCTCATCTCAGGAGTTGGATCATGCTGCTGTCACTCAAATGCTGGATCAAAATTCCATCTTGAACCACTTTTCACAGTTGGCATTTTTCCTCTCGCCTACTCCAGACCTGGTTCCACCTGGGTTATCCAACGCTGCAGCCTCCTGGCGTTCAGGATCTCTACCGAGGTTCCTCCTCTATCCCAGCGGAAGAAACTTGTGCTTTAAAGATCTGAACTCCCCCACTGTGTGAACTGGTTCAGTTGCTGTCGTTCTTTCTCAGGGCAGCCCCATCCGCTCTCCTCCTTGATTCTTTTTAAGAAGAATCAAGATGGGGCCCGGCAAGGTGGCCTAGCAGCCAAAGTCTTCACCTCGGATGCCCCAGGATCCCATATGGGTGCCGGTTCTAAGCCCGGCAGCTCCACTTCCCATCCAGCTCCCTGCTTGAGACCTGGGAGAGCAGTCGAGGACAGCCCAATGCTTTGGGATACTGCATCCATATGGGAAACCCAGAAGAGCTCCTGGCTCCTGGCTTTGCATTGGCTCAGAACTGGCCATTGTAGTCACTTGGGGAGTGAATCATTGGATGGAAGATCTTCTTCTCTGTCTCTCCTCCTCTCTGTATATCTGACTTTGCAATAAAAATGAATCTTAAAAAAAAAACTCATGAGGAGAACTTTAAAAATTTAATATACTTATGTATAAAGACAGAGCATGTTCTGCTGGCTTTGTCACTTAGGAGATCATGATGAACTCAATGGAATCGACTTCAGGATTGTGGGAAGGGAAAGGCCAGATTTTACACTAGGTTGAAGAAGATTGGGAGCTGGAGGTGAAAGGCTCAAAGGAGGAGCATTCTTACAAGTGGCCGAGAAAGGCCCAGGAAGGAAGAAGTCAGTAACAGGATAATCATGTGTGTTGAGAAGGTAGCACAAACTGCAAGAGAGAACTGTTTGCGAAGTAAGATCTCAGAGAAGGAGGAAAGATGTGTCAGTTTCCTGTTGCCATGTCCTAGGCTGTGGAAAACTTGATTGTCCTCTCCTAATTTGGGAGCTCAAGGACTTGGGCAGGGCTCAGCTGCCTAGAATTCTGCTGCTGCACGTGGTAGCTGCACGTGTGATTTGCTAGGTCTGCTGGTACATGATAATCTGGAAGGTGCAAGACTGCTGATGTCATTCCACGTCGGATGCCTTGGCAGGCAGCAGGGAACAAATGGCTAAGGGAGAATGTCAGCTGGAGCAGCCACAGGTAGTCTTTTCCGTGATGCTTCAGATTCCCAGGGAAGGTGTTCTGAATGTCCTCATCTCTTCTCTCTCCCCCTCCCTCCGCCCTTCCCTCCCCCCTCTCTCTTTCCTTCCCTCTCTCTCCCTCTCTCTCTGATTTGCTTACTCACTCTTCCCTTCAAGTATGTAGACATGAATAAAAATAAACATTTAAAAAGACCAGCTACAGATACAAAGAAAGACTACTTCCCCTGAACTTTTTGAAAGGCAGGCTACCTGGAGCTAGTTTCCAGCCCCTCTCTCTACACGATCTCTTGGGTGATCTGGTCCCATTGTTGCAAAAACCTTTACAGACTGATGTAATTCAAGTTGATATTTCTAGACTCAACTTTTTGCCTGAGTTCCAGACTTGTATACCCACTTTCCTACTCCATACGTCTATTCATTGTGAAACACGCATCTCAAATGTAAAATAGCCGGAAGCAAACACCTGCAGTTCTATCTCACCCCAAGTCTGCCTCTGTTTTGGCTTTCCCCATCCTAATAAATGACACAAAAAATACACCCCATTGTTCAGGACACACACCTAGGAGCCCTAGCTAGCTCTTCTCTTTTCCTGCCACAGCACACTCGAGTCTTCAGTGCGTATCTACCTCCACTTCATCAGGAGGTCCCATTGACTCCACTTCCCAAGCACGGCACAGCCCCAACCATTTCTCTGCACCTGTGTTTTCTCGCTCGTCTGAGTCAATGACATAGTCACTGCTCACTGGTCTCTCTGTTAAACTTTTTTAAGGGGAATAGGGATATTCTCTGGTCTGGAATTTATTTCTCTTTTTTTATTTTTATTTTTTGGTGACTTTTACATAGTTGATTAGGTTGATAAGGGTCAAGGAATACAGGAAGGTGAAATCACCATTTCCATTCTGTTTTTAATTCACTGATTTTGTTTCTCTCAGCGCTAAGAGTGAAGGCTGTTGTGGTAATTCTTTTCTTAATGTTTATTTTGTTTTGGACCTGGTGCTGTAGCGGCCCAGCGGCTAAAGTCCTCACCTTGCATGTGCAGGGATCTCTTATGGGTGCCGGTTCTTATCCCGACTGCCCCACTTCCCATCCAGCTCCCTGTGTGTGGCCTGGGAAAGCTGTGGGGGACAACCCAAAGCCTTGGAACACTGCACCCATGTGGGAAACCCAGAAGAGGCTCCTGATTCCTGGCTTCGGACTGGCTCAGCACTGGCCGTGGCGGCTGCTTGGGGAGTGAATCAATGGACAGAAGATCTTCCTATCTGTCTTCCTCTCTGTATATCTGCCTTTCCAATTAAAATAAATAAATATTTTAAAAAAATGTTTATATTAGTTTCATTTATTTGAAAGACAAAATGGAAAAAGAGAGAGAAAGAATCTTTTCTGTCCTGATTCACTCTGCAAATGCCCACAGCTCCAAGCGCTGGGCCAGGCCACCATCCGCAGCCTGGACTGCATCTGGGACTGCTGCATGAGTGGCAAAGACCCACATCATTGAACTGCATCTGCTGCCACCCAGAATGGGCACTGATAGGAAGCTCTAGCTGGGCATCTCGGGCAGTGTCCTACCTTCTGCACTACCTCTCATTAAGTGATGGGCCTTCTATGGCTTTAATAACACAGAATCAAGACCCAGGAAAGCACGAATGTCAACGCTTTCTTTCCTTACAACCCTTCATTATAACCTCAGTGAGTCCCATCATGCATGCACTTGTATCTCTCCCATTGGCAAAATCTATGTGTTTTTAATAATTAAATTGACTATTTTTGTGTGTGTCTGCGTGTGTTGGTCATTTTATATGTTTTTTAAAAAGATTTATTTATTTTTATTGGAAAATCAGATGTACAGAGAGGAGAAGAGACAGAGAGGAAGATCTTCCATATGCTGATTCACTCATCAAGCAATGGCTGAAGCTGAGCCGATCCGAACCCAGAAATCAGGAACTTCCTCCAGGTCTCCCACACGAGTGCAGGATTCCAAGGCTTTGGGCTGTCCTCGACTGCTTTCCCAGGCCACAAGCAGGGAGCTGGATGGGAAGCAGGGCTGCCAGGGGACAAACTGGCACCCATATGGGATCCCAGCACATGCAAGGTGAGGACTTTAGCCACTAGGCTACCGTAATGGGCCCCATTTTCTATGTTTTAGCAAGAATTTCCACTCAGTACCTGATGCATCTGGTACAAAATTGATTTTGTTTCTTGATTTTTAATGAGCTTTTCTTAAAGGACTTTGTAATCATTTTAATTAGTTGGTTTTTGTGGGCTGACAGGGACCCCTCCTCTAGAATTTCCCTGTGAACTAGCCACGCATTTAGGAAGGTGATGAAAAGGATCATCAAGCAAAGAACTGCTCGTGGCAAATGAAACATGGCTAAGCTATTTTCATAGAGAAATGTACATACAGACACACAGACACGTAACAAAGCAGCTTTGGGAAGCCAGGCCAACCTGCTGGACATGTGGAACCAGTTTTAGCCTGTTTCCGAAGTGGAAGGCAACATGTGTGATTCATTCCTGGGACCTTTCAGAGAACTGAATGGATGCCTACATGATATAGCATGTCAGTAATGTCATGAAGGCTTTGCCCTTCCTCTTTGTGAAAACCTCCTTGCTGTTTACAAGGGTGGCTGAAGAACCTGAACAGACATGAACCTGCAGCAGTAGCTGGTCAGCCATCAGTGACCTGCGGGGTCTTGCACTGAGCCCAAAAGGAGGCTTTTGAGAACCAGCTTCTCAGAAGTTTTAAGAAATGAAACAGGGCCCGGTATAGCGGCCCAGCGGCTAAAGTCCTCGCCTTGAACGCACCGGGATCCCATATGGGAACCAGCTCTAATCCTGGCAGCTCCACGTCCCATCCAGCTCCCTGCTTGTGGCCTGGGAAAGCAGTTGAGGACGGCCCAATGCATTGGGACCCTGCACCCGCGTGGGAGACCCGGAAGAGGTTCCAGGTTCCCGGCTTCGGATCGGCGCGCATCGGTCCGTTGCGGCTCACTTGGGGAGTGAATCATCGGACGGAAGATCTTCCTCTCTGTCTCTCCTCCTCTGTGTATATCTGGCTATAATAAAATGAATAAATCTTTAAAAAAAAAAAAAAAAAAAAAAAAAAAGAAATGAAACAGGGCCCGGTATAGCGGCCCAGCGGCTAAAGTCCTCGCCTTGAACGCACCGGGATCCCATATGGGAACCAGCTCTAATCCTGGCAGCTCCACGTCCCATCCAGCTCCCTGCTTGTGGCCTGGGAAAGCAGTCGAGGGCGGCCCAAAGCCTTGGGACCCTGTATCCGTGTGGGAGACCTGGAGGAGGTTCCTGGCTCCTGGGTTCGGATTGGCACAGCACTGGTCGTTGCAGTTTCTTGGGGAGTGAATCATCAGATGGAAGATCTTCTTCTCTGTCTCTTCTCCTCTCTATGTGTCTGACTTTGCAATAAAAATAAAAAATAAAATCTTTAAACAAACAAAAAAATGAAACATAGAGGCTGACACAGTGGCTCAACTGGCCAATACTCTACCTCCCATATGAGTGCTGGTTCATGTCCTTTCTGCTCCACTTCCCATCCAGGTCTTGTGGCCTGGGAAAGCAGTGGAATGTAATCAAAAGCCTTGGGACCTTGCACCCATGTGGGAGACCCAGTGGAAGCTTCTGGTTCCCAGCTTTGGATCAGCTGGGCTCCAGCCATTTGGGGAGTGAACCAGCAGATAGAAGATCTTTCTCCCTGTCTCTCCTTTCTGGCCCATCTGCCTTTCCAAGAAAAACAAATCTTAAAAAGAAAAAAAAAAGATTTATCTGTTTATTGGAAAGGCAGAGTGGGATAGAGAGAGAGATCTTCATTCATTGTTTCATTCCTCAGATGCCTCTGATAGTTGGAACTTGTCCAGGCTCAAGCCAGGAGCCTAGAACTCCATCTGAGTCTTCCCACATGGGTGCAGGGACCCAAGCACTTGGGCCATCTTGTACTGTTTTCCCAGACACATTAGCAGAGAGCTGGATTGGAAGTAGAGGAGCTCCTAAATGGGACGCTGGCATTGCACCAAGTGGCTTAACTTGAGATTCTACAACTCCCTGTTTTCCTTCCAACATGCAAATGGCCTCTAGAGGTCCTGGGCATTTTCTTTTTGTGTGGCTCCAGGGTTAGCCTCCAACCACAGCTCAGCTGAGCCTCGGAGCCCCGTTTTTCCTACTGGGGCTCTCGTTGGAGTCTCAGCAGAGGGGGAAAGCAGAGGTTCCCACCCTTCCTTGTGATGCTTATTACAACTCTCCTTGCTGTTACCGGGGTGCTAGGCTAGTTCAACTTTAGCTTCCACAAAGCATCACTTTTCATTCGGTTTCACTGTTCTTTTTACTAAGAACTTAGAAAAGGTTTTCTCTGAGAGCGGGCTACAGACATCAATAAGCAATTCCCGGGGTCTTAAGGCTAGGGAAGCCTCTTAGTTTTCAGCTATTGTAAGACAAAATTCCTGCCTTCCCAAGTGGCTCCACTCAGTTTTCTCTAAAGTCTCCCAAACATCTTTTTCTTCTTGTCTGGGTTAGGATGTGTTGTCATACCATGCCTAAGAATTGACCACTGGCTCTAAGAGTTTTGAGACCCTTATGTAACTGATGGTCTCTTAGACTGTTAGGTCAAACTTTCTGAAGTGAACTTGGAGATTATACATCGGTCTTCTCCCTGAAGAAGATGGGCCCGTGACCATGCTGCAGGTCTAAGACATTCCCAGCCCGAGGACGTTCTCAGGGAGTTACAGTGTGTACCGCTGCATGCGTCTTCCCAGCACTGAGCACCGACTGTTTCTTTGTCTTAGTTTCTTCTCTTTCCATTTCCTCCACCCTCCAACCACTCCCACATACCCACAGTTACAAAGTTCTGGGTTGTGAAGAGCAGTCAGCTCCACCACTCTGCGCTGTAAAAAATAATGATAAAGAAACTGGGGCACTCGGATTGCAGTGACTTAGCCAAAATGGGGAAAACGTATGTCTAACAAGCAGAATGAGTAAAATTTCTAAGTTAATATTTACAACCACTTCTTCATTGCCTACTTATTGCAAGCAAAATGGAGTTTCAGAGTTTGTCACCACAATCTGAGCCCCTTTCTGTTGCTTGGATTCCTAAACCATTTCCTATGATTCTTCTTTCCTGCCTTCCTCACACTGTCTACCCAGCATCCATTGTCCCTTTAAAACCATGCCACTTCCTTATCCAAATCATTTTTGATCGCTACACATTGACAAAACCCAAAGCTCTTTGGGGGCCAGTTCAGTGGGAGTTATTGGGGGTTGCTGTAACTGGGCTGCAGCTCCCCCTGGTTCATGTGAGGGCTGAATGTGTGGTGGGCAGGGCTGGGCTGGGCCACAGCACCCATTGGTTTGCAGAGGATGGAGGGCAGAACAAATTGATCAACTATCCCGGCGAAGCTAGACAGCAAATTTCTGGGTGAATGGAGACTTAGGAGTGGACTATGTGAGCCAATGGACCTCGGAAGGATTTCCTCATCCTTGGAGCGGCAATATCAACAGCATCTCAGAACCATCGCAACCACTTGAGCAGAACCCTCAGAAAATGCTCTCCTACAGGGACCCTGGGATGACATCAGGTAATTGTTCCCGTACCTGGGTGCTGAGGCGGTTGGGAGGCTGGGTGTCGTTTCTTCTTTTTGTATTCCCCCCTCTCCCAGATGCAGGAAGAAGGAAAAGAAAATGCGTCAACAATGGTCTCACCCACTTCCCCTTGATCCTCCACCCTTCTCATGCTGATCAACTATATAGACATTATCAAAAATAAAATTTAAATTTAAAAAAAGCACATGAAGTCAAATGGACATTTTAAGTAGTGTTTTAGTCTCCTAGGCTATAGATTTCTAGGAAGAAGAAGAAGAAAAAAGCCTAAACTCTGGTCTCCATGTCCTTCATCCACCTATCCCTCCTGCCTGAACCTTAGGTACTTCCCCTCCCTCTGCTAACTCAGCTCTAGCTGCACCAGGCCCTTGGCAGGTGCTAGGGTTTGACAAGCTCTGTCCTGAGTTAGGGTCCCTATCCCTGCTATTCCACAGCCTGGAAGGGTGGTTGTTCCAGCTCAGCCCACACTGCCTCCTTTGTGGTCTCCAAGTTGTAGAGTAAGTATGTCCCCACTGCTTCTGCAGCGGTGATTAGTAGTAACAATAGGGAAGAAGGATAGTAGGTCGCCCCTATTTTTCTTTATAATTGACTTTAGTTATTTCCACAGCAGCAGTTGCATTCTGTTTATTTGTTTATTAGTTTGATGCCTGTCCCCTCTGCTTGGAGGCTGGCTTTCTGAAGGCATCAGAACCGTGCTTGTCTTGTTCATTGTTGGGTCTGTATCTCCTGGGAGGGTGCCTGGCACATATTAAGCAATGGGTAAACATCTGTGGAAGCAGTTAAGTCTCAGAATTAGGAAGCCACTTAGAGATCTGTAACCTATCTTGTTCCTGCCCTCAGGGCTTCAGTTCCAGTGCTCTGTAATGCCAAGGCTTTGGATAGTGGCATTTATCCTCATTGAAGCCAAGAAAGTAACAGCAGAAAGGAGAGTTCCCTGTCCTTGAATGTTTTTACCTTCCTTGTTGTGACATCAGCTCTACTTTTTACCAAGTTGATAGTCCTGTGAGTCATTTATTGCTAGCTGAGCAGCCAGTCGTGCATGTGGCCACTCCTTGGGCAAGAGAGGTTATAGCTGAGTGGGTTCCAGGTTAATGTTCACCTAGATGTTCCTGGGATCTTAAGAATTTTGTCTAGTAACATCTCTAATTATCCCTTTATATGGTATTTTCCAAACCATGGGCTTTGACTCACTGTGTATGGTAAGGATAAATACGGTCTGATGAAACCTTTGTTTTAGTCATGCATATGACTGTATGTGTGTGAACTGTCTTGATGTAAAATATATGTCTTATTATGGGAAATTATCACCAACAACAAAAACTGAAAAACCACTTTCTTTTTTAAAAAAAGATATACTTATTTTTATTGGAAAAACAGATTTACTGAGAGGAGAGAGAGAGAGACAAAGATCTTTCATCTGCAGATTCAGTCACCAAATGGCTGCAACGGTCAGAGCTGAACCATAAACAGGCAGGATCCAGGAGCCTCTTTATGTCTCCCATATGGGTGCAGGACCTGGACTATCCTCTGCTGTTTTCCCAGATCACAAGCAGGGAGCTGGATCAGAAGTGAAGTAGCCGAGACTAGAACAGGCACCCATATGGGATGCTGGTGTTAGTAGGTGGAGGATTAGCCTATTGAGCCACAGCACTGGCCTCTGGAAGTTACTTTCTACACAGACACGCAGTATCTTCTATCAACAAAGAGGCTGGCTGGCAGTCTGAGGATGGCATTGAGGTTGATTTCCTAAGCCTGCTGTGGCAAGGGCTCTAAGGCTGTTCAGGATTGAGGGAGGGATAATTCTGTTAAATTTCAGGAAGAAATTGCTTCCCATCTTCTAGCCTACAAACTCTGAGAGGAAAAAAATCTCTTAGAAGTATAGGAACTACAGAAACAAATTGAAATAAACTACGTTATGGTTTTCATACTTAGTTCTCTATTATTTTTCCTTTTTTCTTTATCTTTATTTTTTTTTAATTTTTTCTCAGAAAGGCAGATTTACATGGAGAAAAAATTTCCATCCACTGGCTTACTCCCCAAGTGGCTGCAACAGCCAGAGCTGATGATCCAGAGCCAGGAGCGGCTTCCGGATCTCTCACGTGATACATGATCCAAGGCTTTGGGTCATCTTTTGCTGCTTTCCCAAACCAAGCAGGGAACTGGATGGGAAGTGGAGCAGTAGGACACGAACTGGTGCCAATATGGCATGCCAGCGCTTGCAGACAGAGGATTGACAATTGAGTCATCACACCGACCCCCATCTCTATTATTTTTCTTTCCTATTCTCATATTAGAATAACTTTGGCCTAGCAAATCAGAGCCAAAATGGTCAGCAGTCCAGTAACAGCGAGATTAGAGGGGAAATAAATGAAGGAGGTTCAGGAATTGGGTCCCAAAAGGTCACTGTGGGCTTTGCTTTTTTGTGTCAGTTTTCTTCTGCTGGCTTCTCCTTCCACAGTAAAACAGGAAACAGGACATTGCCTGAGATATGGATGGGGAGGAAGTGTTGAAAGTTTGAGGAAAGAGAACACATGAAGTCATGGCATAGTGGACAGACTAAGGAAGTAGGATGGGCTATGACCAGCTACAGCGCGGAGGGACATGTCAAGTGGATCCAGGGAGCCTGACTGCTTTAGGCAGGGCTCACAGGCAGGCGAGAACAGAGGGCTGATTGTCAACAGAAACTAAACGGAGTTTTGTTAGGAAACAGCATAAACAGCATCGAGTGTCTGAATTGTATCCGTGATGTGTAAATACAGTAAAAGAACAACATCTTTGGAATCTGAACCAGCCGTTTGGCTTCAGCCTCTATCCAGAGAGAGAGCTGAGAAAAAGCCTCACACTGGTCTCTTACAAGTCAGGGCTGCTCCCCTGCCCCCAGCCTTCTGACGCCAGGCACAGCACTCAGCACAGGTGTCATTTAAGATGTGTTTGATTCAGCAACTTCCGTTTACCTACTAGGATACCTGGGGGGCCTTTTCTAACCACATTGACTATATATAGCTGAAAACAGCAGAACATCCACTTCAGAGGGAGGGAGATGAACAGATCACAAGCCAACTTCACCAGGATTCCAGAATGTGTGAACAACCCATAGTGGGTTGTTCAGTGGAGGGGAGTGGTCTACATTCTTCTCATGGAGAAGCTGGTAATAGTCTAATACAATACATTCTCTTCTGTTCTGTGTACCTTTCTCTATTTTGAATCTAAAAATGTTTCAGCTGAAGTTTACTTGTTAACTTATAGTCATCTGCAATAATGCTTAATGGCTTACATGTTGCAATCACTTTCTTCTATGACCCACACATCTTTATCAAGTGTCTCTGATTTGACCACCAGCACCTTGCCAAAGCCTAGAGATGCCAGTCTAAGGCATACAGAAATAGTCCCTGGCCTGGCAGAGCTTACTCTTAGGTAAGCAGTCATAGCAAAATGTGGATGGTGATTGCAAATAAAGACAAGGGGCCAGTCTTATAGTGTAGTTGGCTAAGCTGCTACTTGATGCTAGCATCCTGTACTGCCTCTGTTCCTGACTGCTCCACTTCCAACCCAGCTTCCTGCTAATGTGCTGGGCCCCTGTCATCCACCTGGATGAAGTTTCTGGCCACTAGCTTCAGCCTGGTTCAGACATGACCACTTCAACCATTTGGAGAATGAACCAATGGATGGAAGTTCTCTTTCTTTGTGTCACTCTGCCTGTCAGATAAATGAAATAATTTTTTTAGGGAGTGAAATGAATTATTTTTGAATGAAGTTGATTGTTATCACTTGTTGAGAAAGCTTGTTTTTCTAGGGAATGTTGTCACAGACAAGATATACGACAACATCTCTCGATTACCTTTTATGCTGACCTTCAAGGTCAACAGAGGCATCAAGGAAGTTCATCTGTGTAACTGCAGAAGAATCATGTCTCTACCTGCCTCCCCTCCCCGCAGCAAACTTTCTTTCCTCAAGGAAGGAAGATTCATCTGGCCAGGAGCCAGAGGGCTACAGCACTGCTCTGTGTCTCGGACACAGTAATACAGGTTCACCAATAACCAGGACTCTTTTTAAAATTATTTACTTATTTTATTTGAAAGTTAGAATTACAGAGCGGGGTGGAGGGTGCTCTTCCATCTGCTGGTTCATTCCCCAAATGGCTGCAATGGCCAGAGATGGACTGGTCCAAAGCCAGGAGACAGGAGTTTCTCCAAAGGTCTTCTATATACATTCTGGTGTCCAAGCACTTGGATCATTCTCCACTGCTTTCCCAGGTGCATTAGCAGGGATCTGGATACAAAGTGCAGTAGCTGGGATTCGAATCCATGCCCATATGGACTACTGATGCTACAGGTGGCAGCTTTCCCCACTACACCAAAAGACTCCCCAAAAGGAGGACTGTTACTGCAAAGATCACCACTGTGCTAGTCACCTGCACCAAGAATTGGAGCACTTCCAGCCATTCCATCTTGGGCTTCAGTTTAGTATCTGCCTGAGTCTGGTGAGACAGAGCCCACTCACATGCAGCAAGTCATAGGAAATTGATTCATTGCTCCCAGCTGGGTGGCAAGGGGCTAAAGAAGTCTGAGGTCCCTAGCCAGCTGTTTCCATAAGATCCAGGGCAGATGAGGTCCCCAGTTCACACCACCAGTACAGCCACTGAATGGCAGCCTACCCTGGGCCTGGTCCCTTGGGGGCAGCACGACTCACTCGCAAGGATCGCCTGCTTCCAGGGTAGAAAGACCCAAAGCCAAGGCTGTCTTGGGCAGGTCTCCCTAACTCAGGTAGTGATATGCCCTAGGCGGGATAGGGCCTATGCCTTCGTTGTCTCATGCAGTACCTTCGATCTAATGATATTGCATTCTCAGCACATTTTGTGCTTGCTTGGACAACAGTAAGTGAGGAAGAGGGAACCACTGGATTGGTCCCAAACCTCCCAGAAAACTGTCCTGCCAGCACGTGTTGGACAATGAATCACTTTCACCAGTTCCCTTACCTGCTGGCAGAATTGCACGCATATTTCCCCAACTACAACCTTCTTCTCTGGCCTTAGGAACTAGCCTGGGGGGAAAGATTGTTGACTATAGCTGAGCAGAGTTCCTTCCTAGGAAAAGGTGGAGTTGAGGCTGGGAGCAGAGGGAATGTAAATCTTTCCATGTGGCTGGAGCAGAAGTCAACAGCTGGGGCTGCCATCTGCCATTTGCCATTT
This sequence comes from Ochotona princeps, assembly GCF_030435755.1. NCBI lineage: Eukaryota > Metazoa > Chordata > Mammalia > Lagomorpha > Ochotonidae > Ochotona > Ochotona princeps. The sequence continues at coordinate 79,199,766 of NC_080833.1, forward strand.
GGCACAAACAACTGAAAAGGCAGAGCCTATGAGGAAAGTGAAGGAGCAGACAGGGCTCTCCCACAGAGCCTATGAGGAATGCTTCTGTCCCACCTCCAGCCCTTCTGAGGCCTAGCTGCTGACACTCCTACCTTTTGCCTGAGAGACACCCTTATGTTCTTAGCATTTCTCCCTGCATTCTTCCAGCATTCTCCTTAGCATTTCTACCTGCAACAGTTTGAGTTGGTTTCTGCTGGTTGAAATATAAATGCTCTGATAATTCCTGAATGCTAGGTTTGGCCCAGGCTTGTCCACTGAGGAAACATCAGTATATGCCCTGCAGGTATATACTGTTTGCCCTCCAAGCACTGTACTCACTAGGCCTGCAAGGCAAGGCAAGACAGATGAGAACAGAGGCTTGTAGAAGAGTGGCAAGCACCAGATGCGAATGAATTCACATCTCATCACATCACCTGTTAGCTCTTGGACCTTCACTTATGCCTCAAACTTTTAGAGGCTCCATTTGTGTATATATATTAGTCCTGACTTGCAGTTCGGTTGAATGAAATAACATGCCAGAATTCCGTAACAGGCTAAAGCATGTGGCAGCCACTCAACATCCAATAGAAAATGAATGGAGGGGCTTCAGGATGGGGCGTCTCATGCCTAGATCCCATATGACAGCCACCATGTGCACCTGGTGAGCTGTCCCCGGGACAGCCTGGGTTTGGGGGCTGCTCCCTTTGGGGTGAGTACACCGAGGGAGGAAGTCTCCGTGACTGGGTAGGACTGGAGCCCACCCACTGCCCTCATTGGGCAGTGAATGGGATTGGGGAGGGGTGCGACCTTGGGCCTGGGGGTTTAAACTTCCAGCAGCCTCCCAGCTGCTGGTGGGCCTCAGGATGGGGTGTCTCGTGCCTGGATCCCACATGCCAGCCACCATGTGCACGTGGTGAGCTGTCCCCGGGCAGCCAGTGCACCATTTGATGCTAGGCTCTGCCTGCTGGCCGCCTGGATGGGGAGCTCTGGGGTTTTGGTTCTTTGAATCGCTGCTAAGGTAGCTCCAGGTTGATCCCACTGTGCTTCTGGGATCTGAGTCAATCCTAAAGATTCCCAATGACAGTAACTCTTCCTTTGAAGAACTTGTAATCACTGAACAATGCTGAGCACCAAACACCAGTTCATGCAAAAGCTAAGGCTCAGGGCTTGTCCAGCATGATATCCTATTACCTGACATGATGATGGATCAGCATAGGGGTCACATTAGGCAGGGCCATGACATTAACTAGCACTCGAGAACCATATCTGGGGGTAGATTCTGTGGGAGATGTGTGGGACACACCCTGTGGAAATTCTAGCCCCACTGGTTAGCTCAAGAGTTTGGGTGGTGATGGACTAAGCTAGGTGTGACCAAGGAGCCTGTCATCAATCACAGGTGAAGGAACCCACAACAGTCTGGACTGGTCAAGGCAGCAACACCCGAATGTGCATCCTGAATAGGGTTTTGGGGTGGGCCGGGCTGCAACATTCACCAGCTCATACACGGCCAAATGGAAGCCCAGACTGAGCCGGGCACTGGCCTAAAACCCATTGGCATGTATGAGAACTGGGTTTGGGAGGGGATCAAGTGGAGGAACTTGAGAAACTCCCCTGGCGAGTCATAGCTCCTGCTGGTGAACATGTGGTCCAGACCTGGGGGTCAGACAAGCTGGACAAAGTAGCTCCAACAGCCGCCTAATGTGTAAAGTGGTAATGGAACGGGGTGGACAGTGCAGGACTGAGAAAACCTTAACCTACAAGCGAAACTAGAAACCAGCATGGAGCACAGGTCATGCCGAGCTAAGCTCTTGCACCTACTGGTCTATGTGAGCCAGGGACGCTAACCCACAGTGTCTAAGGCAGAGGCTGGGACAAGTGAGGAGCTGAGCCAAGCTGAGTCAGAGCAACCACTGGCATGCGCATGATCTATGGCTAGGAACAGGCCTGGTTGGGGAGCTAAGGGGACACCCTAACAGGGTTGAGGTTCCCACCAAGGGGCGCATGTGCTGGAATGGGGGCTGCGTTCTAACCAGCAAACAGTTGTAGTCTCCCTTGGCACTAGTGTGGACTGAGACTGGATGCACCAGACCCCAACACCGAATGGTGTCCTGAAGGACCAGGGTAGATGTGGGACGGACTAGGCTAGGTCTCAACCCCTACTGAGCCATATGTGAGCTATATGTGGGTATGGACAAGCCATGGCTGGGCTGAAACATCCAACAGCAAGAGCCAGAATGGGTTGAAAGCCAGTCAAGAAAAGCCACTGTTCCTGCTAGGACAGGAGGTGAACTGAGTAGTGCTGGCTCATGGACCCCCTGGTATGTGCAAAATCTGGCATTGAGGAGGGGTTCTGATGGAGGAGCCTGGGAAACTCCTCAGGCAGGACACAGTCCCTGCAGGTAAGCGCCAGAAGCATCATAGGAAACAGCCCAGAATAGGCCATGGAAAGTTTCCCACTGGCATACATTTGGCATGGGTCGGGGGCAGACCAGGCTGAATCAGTTCATGTCATCCACTGGCAAATCCGAACACCAGTACAGAGTGTGGGTTGAGCCAGGTTTGGTTGCAACAAAAAACTACTGCGCAATATGGAATGCCAGGGTGAGGTTGCCTGTACTGGATGTGACTGCAGCACCCAACCAGTACACGCATGAGAACCAGGAAGGGAGGGGGCAGAACCGGCAATGGGAATAAGGGGCTGGTCCCCTCGCCGGACAGCTACTCCCACTGGAGAGCGTGAGCTGGGATGGGGAGCCTCATGTGGACTAGATCAGGGAAAAGCCAGGCTGGGCTGATGATTCCTGCAGGTGCAAGCATAAATTAGAGTGGGTGAGGGTTGTTTGGGCTTAGCCACAGCATCAGCTGGCAGAAGCTGGCACTGGGGACTAATTCTGTCAAGTCAAATCACAGAACCACCCGAAGAGTGCATAAACCGGGACTGAGAGAGGCCTGGGAGGGAAATAGTGGGCTCCTCCCTCTTGGGTTATTACTCCCATGGGAGGGCACGAAAACTAGGACAGGGGCTGGGGTGGCTACACAGAGAGGCACTCAACAACAGCCATGAGGGCTGGATAGTTGAGGTGGTTTGATGGAACTAAGCTTTAATACCCATCGACATGTACGAGAGCCAAATGGGATGTGGGACAGACTGGACTAGTCTGCCACACATACTGGCAAACCAGGGTAGAGGGCGGGCCTGGTGGGGGTTATTGTGGGTCGCTCTGACTAGGCTGCAGCTCCCACTGGTTTATGTGAAGGCCTGAGTATGTGCTGGGCAGAGCTAGGCTAGACTGCAACACCCATTGGTTCCAGTGGAAGTCAGGACTGAAAACAGAACCAACCCAGCAATTGCAACCACCAGCTGATTGGGGCAATGGACTGTGCTAGGCCCTGTGCTTGCTAGAACACACAAGAATCTGGTCTGGGAATACCTCAAAGTTTCTTTGGGGATCTCTCCAATCGAAATGCCGGACTCAGAACCCTAGCCAAGACAAGACAGAAGAAAGAACAAGTCAATCAACCACCTCAGCTATATGTTGGCAGCGAAATACTGGGCAAATGGAGACTCTGTGATGGACTATGTCAATCAGTGGATTCTTCAACGACCTCATCGTGCTTGGAGTGGCGAGATTGGCAGCGATTCATAACTGGAGAACTATCAAAACCACTTGAGCAAGTATCTCAGAGCATGCCCCACATCCGGGACTTGGGGTGGGTGGGAAACTGGGTGGGACTTCTCCCTCAATATCCCCCTTTACCTCAGATACATGAAGGAAATAACATGGAAAAAATAGTCTTACCCCTTCCCTATAGCCCTTGAACCTTTTTTTCCCTAATTAACTTGTAAAGATTGTCAAAAATATAATAATAATAATAAAAAGAAAATGAATGGAATAATGACCTCTAAATCTTTGGAGAATTTGATTCCTGACCTGCAAGTTGTGGTGATACTGTTACTCACTGTCCATGGCCCCATTTAAGGCTCTCCGCAGTAAGTAATGAGATAAACATTCCGATGTTTTTCTGTTCTGCTGTATGAACACAACTCTTCAATCAACATCCCTTCAAACTTTGATTATTTTAGGAAAAAAATCCCTCGATATCTAAAGTACAGGGGTGGGAATTTGTCACAACACTCCAGACGCCACTTGGGACAACTGTATTGGCATGTCAGAGTGCCTGGGTTTGAGCTCCAGATCTGCTTTTGATGCCAGCTTCCTGACAATGTAGACACTGGGAGTCAGCAAATGGTTGCTCATAAAGGAGACCCAGATGGAATTGCTGGTTCCTGGTTTAAGCCCAGCCCGTCCCTGGCTGATGTGGCCATTTGGATAATTAACTAGTGAAGCAAAGGTCTCTACCTTTCAAATGAAAATAAAGAAATATTTGTAAATTAAAAACTGAATTCTTGGGCCTGGCGGCGTGGCCTAGAGGCTAAAGTCCTAGCCTTGAACGCGCCAGGATCCCAAATGAGTGCCGTTTCTAATCCCGGCATACCTGCTTCCCATCCAGCTCCCTGCTTGTGGCCTGGGAAAGCAGTTGAGGACGGCCCAATGCTTTGGGATCCTGCACCCGCGTGGGAGACCCGGAAGAGGTTCCAGGCTCCTGGCTTCAGATCGGCGCAGCACCGGCTGTTGCAGTCATCTGGGGAGTGAATCATCAGATGGAGGATCTTTTCTGTCTCTCCTCCTCTGTGTTTATCTGACTTTGTAATGAAAATAAACAAATCTTTAAAAAAAAAACAAAATTGAATTCTTAATATATTCTGGATACAAATTTCATGTAGGATATCAGCCGCATTATCTAGACTTTTTATGCCTACTGCAAATTTTTCTTCCAAAAACACAGGTCCTGGTTGGCAAAGTCCACCAGTAGTGGATGCTACAAATCAGTAGAGCTGACGATTAGTTGTCTCTCAAATCCATCCTTCCTTTCTTCTTTAACAGGTGAGCTTTAGCTAGGAGCAGGGCTCTGTACAAGCAGCTCTGTTCCCTTACCAGTAAACATGGCCATGAAACTGAGTTCTTACCACTGAATTGTGACAGGTGCAGTTTCTACATCTCTTACTTCAAAGGCAGCTACTTTCCTTCTGAGCTTAGTTTTTCCTTCCCACAGGCTGACCTCAAGCCCAACTGGGATCAAGTACAGGAGAACATTACCCTAGGGGGTAGCAAAATCAAAAGCCTAAGGCATCTTGGGACGTTGCTTGACTTCCTGAAACAGAAGCTCACAGGCAGCTTGAAGTGTTTACCTGTCTTCTAGGAGAAGCCAGAATTTCAGCCTGTGTCTTAAAAGCCTGGTGAAATTCATCCATTTTGTATGAGCAACAGTTTGACACTTTTTTGTATTAACTGGTTTTCTACAGTGATAAGGTTTTGCATGACTTGGCCTGGTATGTAACAGCGGAAACCACGTGTCTCCTGCTTGATGCGGCAGTGCTTGAGTTGCTAATAAGCACTGCTCACATCTGTATCACAAGCTTTTGAAGCCAAGTGAAGCCAGCACTGTGGAGTTCTCTTGCTTGTCTCTAACTCCGCACTCGCAGTTATCATCTGCAGTGATTTTCTGGGACTATAGGTCAACTTTCTGGAGAGTGAAATCAAGTTGAACAAAGCAGTATGGAGATTACTGTCTAATTTTTATAAAAGTAGCTTACTTGGTATAGCAGTGGGCTCTGGTTTAACTGTGTCTCTCCTGTAAAGTTGCTTGTGGAAGTTTAAACACAGATGCACTGCCATCCTGTATCAGTGTTGGAGTATATATGTGAGAGCGTCTAAGTTAAAAAACATATGACTCTACACATAAAACAGTTTAGATCAATCATCTGTTTCTAAATAGATGGCTAATTTTTTTAATTGCTTCTTAAGTGAATGTCTCCTTTGATTAGCCCCTTTTTTGTTCCCTTTCTCTCGAGGATTACAGCACTGCCCTTTATTGTCCAAAGTCTGAAAGCAGTTGCTTCTATTTTATTTGGTCTAGATTTTATGGTTATTTATTGTGGGAAGGTTAATCTATTATTCTGTCATAGCTAATCCGAAAGTCTATGAAACTATTGAGTCCTTCTTCTTTCTTTTTTTTTTTTAAAGAAAAATATGTATTTATTTCAAAGGCAGAGTGATAGGGTGTTGGGGGGAGCCTGAGAGACAAAGAGAAAGAAATCTTCCATCTGTGGTTCACTCCCCACTGGCTGCAACAGCTAGGATTGGTTCAGGCTGATGCCGGGAGCCTACAACTCCATCTGGTTTCCCACATGTGGATGGCAGGGGCCACAGCACTTGGGTTGGCTTTTGCTGCTTCCTCAGGTATGTTAGGGACCTGGACTGGCAGTGGAGTAACTGAGATTCAAATCATCACTTGTATGGAATGTGGAATTGCAGGTGGAATTGCTACACCACAAAACTGGCCCTGAGACCTTTTTTTTTTTTTTTTAATGCTGTATGATAAGGTTTGTTTTCATATTCAGCGTTCTGGAGCGGAGACAGTCATAAGGACTGGGTCCAGTCACTGCCCCTTCTCCATCGTGGTTTACTGATCTGCTATTATGATGGGAAACCCCAGTCTCCCCACTATTCTTCCTCATTCTTGCGGCCACCAACTGCTTGCTCCTCTGTGGCAGAACTGGCGGCTCCTGATTCCTTATCACGTAATCAACTGCAGACACTTAAAACCTTTTTTTAGTTTTAAAGATTTATTTATACTCATTGGCAAAGAAGCTCTACAGAGAGAAGCAGAGATAGAGAGAAAGATCTTCCATCTGCTGGTTCACTCCCCAAATGGCAGCAACAGCAGGAGCTGAGGTGATTTAAAGCCAGAAGCCAGGAACTTCTTCCAGGTCTCCCACGAGAGTGCAGGGGCCCAGAGCAGCCTGCTGAACCATCACTCTGAACCCCAAAGTATCTTTTTTAAAAGATTTATTTATTTTTATTTAAAAGGCAGAGCTAAAGAGAGAGAAGGTCTTCCAGCAACTGGTTCACTCTCCAAATGGCTGCAATGTCCAGAGCTGTGCTGGTCCAAAGTTGGGATCCAGGAGCTTCTTCTGGGGCTCCCACGTGGGTGCAGGTGCACAAGACTTTGGGCCATCTTCCATTGTTTTCCCAGGTCATCAGCAGAGAACTGGACCAGAAGTGGAACATCCAGGACATCAACTAGCACTCATATGGGATGTAGGTGCCATAGGTGGAAGATTAGCCTGCTACCCCATGGAGCCAACCCCACTTAAAATCTTTCTGTGAGGCCTTCCTGTACTTTAACTCTTGCTCCTGACAGCAGAATCACTCTCTGCATCCCACTCTAGGTCTCCTGCAGAGCCTGTCTGGTCCGCAGCCCATTTCTGGGATGGGATTCTGCACCAGCTACTGCAGGGAAAGCAGGTAGAGAAGAGCCAGCTTGGTTCTCTGTGCTGTGACCTCCTGGGCCTGAGAAGCCCTGCTAGAAGGAGCTGTGGGGTGGCAAGTCCTGGAGATGACACCCACATCTAGCTCTCCTTCCACATGTGAGCTTTTTAAAATTTAGGGATGGATATTTGGCTTCACGGTTAAGACCACTGTGTCTTACGTCAGAATACCTGTGTTCAATTCCCGGCTCACGGTCCTAGATTCCTGCTTCAGTGGGTGACAGGAGGCAGCAGCTGATGACTCAAGTAGCTGGACCCCTGACACCCACCTGGGAAATCTGGATTACGTTCTGGCCTTCCAGCTTTCAGTGGGGCCCAATTCTGTATGTTCTGGGCATTTGGGGAGTGAACCAGCAGATGGGAGATCCAACTGTCTGTCTCTCTACCTCTTAATTAAATAAAAAACAATTAGGTTGGTTTTCCTTCATCTATCTGAATTGGGTGAATAATATTTCACAGAGTTTCTGTTGGTCACTAGAGTCACTTTGCACAGACAGTAGACATGCACTTAAATGTTTTTTGATTTCCCCCTCCGTGAGTCATCAACCCAGAAGTGGGACTGGGGCTGCTTTACAGCATGCAGAACTTAACGGTCCCCATGGTAACCCAGAGCCTTCCTCTTGCCACTTCATCCTACGTGTATTTTATATTTAAAACAGGCAGTCATTTTTTACATTGTATCTGATATTCTGATCCATTTTTCAGGGCAAAAATTCCTAACCTCAAATATTCTTGTGTGGAAAACATTGTCATAGCAACAATAAAATAGTAATTATAGGCAATAAAATAGGAAATTAAAAGCAATCTTTCCAGAATTAAAAAAAAATTATCCTTAATTCTGTATCACAGTTCCCAAGATTGTAACCTACATAACCAAATAATTAACCCATGAAGTCTTGCATATTTTGAAAACATATCCATTGGGGCCAACATGATAGTATAGCAGGCTATTCTATTTGTAGCATCAGCATTCCATGTGGGATGGCATGTGTCCTGGCTGTATCACTTGCCATCCAGTTCCATTTCTGGTCTGGAAAAGTAGCAGAGGATGGTTCAAGTCCTGAACCCATGAGGGAGACCTAGACGAAGCTCCTATCTCTTGGCTCCAGATTGACTGAGCTTCAAACATTGTGGCCATTTGGGGGAGTGAACCAGCAGATGGGTGATACCGTCCACCCACTCTCTCTGTAAATCTGCCTTTCACAAATAAATAAATAAATCTTTTAAAAAGAGAGAAAGAAAAGACACCCATCACGTATCATAAAATGCTATAATTCAAAATATTTCCTTTTTCAAAAAATTGCTGATTGTTATGATAGAGTTAGAAAGTAAAGACAGGCAAAAAGATGAACAATTCAGGTTTCTCTTTCCCCATGGTTTGCTACTGTAATTTTTCCATGCCTTTTCAGTGTCTGCATGGTGAAAGAGAGGGAGGTGTTCTCCCAAGCCATACTGATCTGTATCCTGGTTGGTTTGTTTTTAAGAATATGTTATGCACATCTTTTCAAATGTGTTAACTATGCTCTTCATGTATTGGTTGAATATCATCAATTTTAGTCCTCTTGCTGGATTTTTTTTGTCTAATTTGAGTTTTAATTATATTTTTGACAATCTTTACATAGTTAATTAGGGAAAAAAAGGTTCAAGGGCTATAGGGAAGGGGTAAGACTATTATTTCCATATTGTTTCCTTCATGTATCTGAGGTAAAGGGGGATATTGAGGGAGAAGCCCCACCCAGTTTCCCACCCACCCCAAGTCCCGGATGTGGGGCATGCTCTGAGATACTTGCTCAAGTGGTTTTGATAGTTCACCAGTTATGAATCGCTGCCAATCTCGCCACTCCAAGCATGATGAGGTCGTTGAAGAATCCACTGATTGACATAGTCCATCACAGAGTCTCCATTTGCCCAGTATTTCGCTGCCAACATATAGCTGAGGTGGTTGATTGACTTGTTCTTTCTTCTGTCTTGTCTTGGCTAGGGTTCTGAGTCCGGCATTTCAATTGGGGAGATCCCCAAAGAAACTTTGAGGTATCCCCAGACCAGATTCTTGTGTGTTCTAGCAAGCACAGGGCCTGGCACAGTCCATTGCCCCAATCAGCTGGTGGTTGCAATTGCTGGGTTGGTTCTGTTTTCAGTCCTGACTTCCACTGGAACCAATGGGTGTTGCAGTCTAGCCTAGCTCTGCCCAGCACATACTCGGCCTTCACATAAACCAGTGGGAGCTGCAGCCTAGTCAGAGCGACCCACAATAACCCCCACCAGGCCCGCCCTCTACCCTGGTTTGCCAGTATGTGTGGCAGACTAGTCCAGTCTGTCCCACATCCCATTTGGCTCTCGTACATGTCGATGGGTATTAAAGCTTAGTTCCATCTAACCACCTCAACTATCCAGCCCTCATGGCTATTGTTGAGTGCCTCTCTGTGTAGCCACCCCAGCCCCTGTCCTAGTTTTCGTGCCCTCCCATGGGAGTAATAACCCAAGAGGGAGGAGCCCACTATTTCCCTCCCAGGCCTCTCTCAGTCCCGGTTTATGCACTGTTTAGGTGGTTCTGTGATTTGACTTGACAGAATTAGTCCCCAGTGCCAGCTTCTGCCAGCTGATGCTGCGGCTAAGCCCAAACAACCCTCACCCACTCTAATTTATGCTTGCACCTGCAGGAATAATCCGCCCAGCCTGGCTTTTCCCTGATCTAGTCCACATGAGGCGCACAGGTGTTGCAGCCCTGCTTAGTCTGGTCTGTCCCTATCCCAGCTCACGCTCTCCAGTGGGAGTAGCTGTCCAGCGAGGGGACCAGCCCCTTATTCCCACTGCCGGCTCTGCCCCCTCCCTTCCTGGTTCTCATACGTGTGCTGGTTGGGTGTTGCGGTCACATCCAGTACAGGCAACCTCACCCTGGCATTCCATATTGTGCACTAGTTTTTGTTGCAACCAAGCCTGGCTCAACCCACACTCTGTTCTGGTGTTCGGATTTGCCAGTGGATGACATGAACTGATTCAGCCTAGTCTGCCCCCGGCCCATGCCATATGTATGCCAGTGGGAAACTTTCCATGGCCTATTCTGGGCTGTTTCCTATGATGCTTCTGGCGCTTACCTGCAGGGACTGTGTCCTGCCTGAGGAGTTGCCCAGGTTCCTCCATCAGAACCCCTCCTCAATGCCAGATTTTGCACATACCAGGGGGTCCTTGAGCCAGCACTACTCAGTTCACCTCCTGTCCTAGCAGGAACAGTGGCTTTTCTTGACTGGCTTTCAACCCATTCTGGCTCTTGCTGTTGGATGTTTCAGCCCAGCCATGGCTTGTCCATACCCACATATAGCTCACATATGGCTCAGTAGGGGTTGAGACCTAGCCTAGTCTGTCCCACATCTACCCTGGTCCTTCAGGACACCAGACAGTGTTGGGGTCTGGCCCGGCCTGGTGCATCCAGTCTCAGTCCACACTTGTGCCAAGGGAGACTACAACTGTTTGCTGGTTAGAACGCAGCCCCCATTCCAACACATGCGCCCCTTGGTGGGAACCTTAACCCAGTTAGGGTGTCCCCTTAGCTCCCCAACCAGGCCTGTTCCCAGCCATAGATCATGCGCATGCCAGTGTTTGCTCTGACTCAGCTTGGCTCAGCTCCTCACTTGTCCCAGCCTCTGCCTTAGACACTGTGGCTTAGCGTCCCTGGCTCACATAGACCAGTAGGTGCAAGAGCTTAGCTCGGCATGACCTGTGCTCCATGCTGGTTTCTAGTTTTGCTTGTAGGTTAAGGTTTGCTTAGTCCTGCACTGTCCACCCTGTTCCATTACCAATTTACACATTAGGCGGCTGTTGGAGCTACTTTGCCCAGCTTGTCTGACCCCCAGGTCTGGACCACATGTTCACCAGCAGGAGCTATGACTCGCCAGGGGAGTTTCCCAAGTTCCTCCACTTGATCCCCTCCCAAACCCAGTTCTCATACATGCCAATGGGTTTTAGGCCAGTGCCCGGCTCAGTCTGGGCTTCCATTTGGCCGTGTATGAGCTGGTGAATGTTGCAGCCCGGCCCACCCAAACACCCTATTCAGGATGCACATTTGGGTGTTGCTGCCTTGACCAGTCCTCCAGACTGTTGTGGGTTCCTTCACCTGTGATTGATGACAGGCTCCTTGGTCACACCTAGCTTAGTCCATAACCACTCAAACTCTTGAGCTAACCAGTGGGGCTAGAATTTCCACAGGGTGTGGCCCACACATCTCCCACAGAATCTACTCCCAGATATGGTTCTCAAGTGCTAGTTAATGTCATGGCCCTGCCTAATGTGACCTGTCTGCTGATCCATCATCATGTCAGGTAATAGGATATCATGCTGGACAAGCCCCGAACCTTAGCTTTTGCATGAACTGGTGTTTGGTGCTCAGCATTGTTCAGTGATTACAAGTTCTTCAAAGGAAGAGTTACTGTCATTGGGAATCTTTAGGATTGACTCAGATCCCAGAAGCACAGTGGGATCAACCTGGAGCTACCTTAGCAGTGATTCAAAGAACCAAAACCCCAGAGCTCCCTGTCCAGGCGGCCAGGCGGCCAGCAGGCAGAGCCTGGCATCAAATGGTGCACTGGCTGCCCGGGGACAGCTCACCACGTGCACATGGTGGCTGGCGTGTGGGATCCAGGCATGAGACGCCCCATCCTGAGGCCCACCAGCAGCTGGGAGGCTGCTGGAAGTTTAAACCCCCAGGCCCAAGGTCGCACCCCTCCCCAATCCCATGAGGGCAGTGGGTGGGCTCCAGTCCTACCCAGTCACAGAGACTTCCTCCCTCGGTGTACTCACTCCAAAGGGAGCAGCCCCCGAACCCAGGCAGTCCCGGGGACAGCTCACCAGGTGCACATGGTGGCTGTCGTGTGGGATCAGGCATGATATGCCCTGTCCTGAGGCCCACCACCAGATATTTCAATTAATCCCCAATATTAAGCAGGAACTAAAAGAAAAAATGAAAGGAGGAGAGAGAGCAAGACAGAGGGAAAAGGAAGGCAGAAAGGAAGCTGGAATGAACAATGTCTTGGGGCAGTCATACCTCATTAACTATTTCCTTAACATGCACTTTATTTTTTTTAAAGATTTATTTTTATTGGAAAGGCAGATTTATAGTCAGAAGAAGAGACAAAGATCTTCCATCTGCTAGTTCACTGTCCAAATGGATTTAACAGCCACAGCTGAGCCAATCTAAGCTAGGAGCCAGGAACTTCTGGGTCTCCCATGTGGATTCAGGGTTCCAAGACTCAAGCCATCTTCTACTGCTTTCCCAGGGCAGAAGCAGGGAGTTGGATGGGAAACCGGGTAGCCAGGACATGAACCAGAGCCCATATGGGATACTGGTGCTATAGGTGAAGGACTAGCCTGCTGACCCACAGAGCCTGCCACCAGCATGTACACTTGTCATCATTTTTCAAGTGAAATTACTGGTTAAAAATTTATAGCTTGCCCCTTCCATAGGCTGCACACCAACATGTACATCCTAAAAGAGGGTGTTGGCAGGCTGTGCTGCAACATTCACCAGCTCATATTAGGCCAAGATGGATGGGCAGGCTATGCCAGTCAAGGGCCTAGCACCCACTGGCATGTGTGAGATCTGGGTCTGGGAGTGGGCTGAGTGGGGGAACATGGGAAACTTCCCTAGGGGGGTCATAGCTCCCACTGGTGAGCATGTGGTCCATGCCTGGGGTGTTGGGCAGGCTGGGCAAGGTAGCTCCAAGTGTTGGAAAATGTGTGGGTTGGTGTTGGAAGGGGGCGGACCGGGCAGGGCCAAGCAAACTTTAGCTCACCGGCAAGAGCAGAAACCGGGCTGGAGCACAGGTCATGCCAGGCTAGGCTGTCACACCTACCTGTTTACATGAGCCAGGGATGGGAGCAGACTGAGTAGAGCCAGGGATGGGAGCAGACTGAGCAGAGCCAGGTTTCAGCACATGCCAGTGAGAGTTGGGACTGCAGGCAGGCCGGGTCAGGCCAGGCTACAGCATGCAAAGGTAAAGGCCAAGACAGGTGAGAGACTATGCCAAGCTGGGTCAGAGCAACCACTGACATGTGCAAGATCTGTGGCTGGGAACAAGCCTGGTTGGGGAACAAAGGGATGCCATGTCTGGGTTGAAGTTCCCACTGGTGAGTGTGAGGGCTGGAGTGGGGACTGCTATCGCTGGGCAAGGCTGCGATGTGCCTCAGCACAAGTGTGGATCAGGTCTGGGGTGTGCCAGACTGGGTTAGCCTCCAGCACCCACTGGTGCTTGTGAGAACCAGTGTAGGTATAGGACAGGCTGGGCTAGGTCTCTGCCCCTGCTGAGTCATGTGAGTCATGTGAGCTGTAGTTGGGTGGGCTCGGTGGTTGTGCAACGCTTGGCTTGGCTGTAACACCCAACAGTAAAAACAGGACTGGGTGAAGTCCTGTCAGGAAAGGCCACTGTTCCTGGTAGGACAGGAAGTGGATTAAGTAAGGCTGGCCCAAGATTTGACACTGGAAGAGGTTCTGATGGAGGAGCTTGAGTAACTCCTCTTTTGGGACACAGTCCCTGCAGGTGAGCGCAAGAACCACAATAAGGAGCAGCCCAGACCAGGCTAGGGAATGGTATGCACCAGCATATATTTGGTGCAGGTCAGGGGCAAACCAGGCTGAGCCAGTTCATATCACCTGCTGGCGAATCTGAACACCAGAATGGGTTGTGGGTCAGGCCGAGTTGGGCCACAACACAAGCCAGTTCACATGAGGCCTAGGACTGGGGGCTGTCTGGGCTGGGTAGGCTGTAGCTGTGAGCTGGAATTAGAGGGTGGGCTGGGCTTGTCCAGGTTACAGCACCTACTGGCAAATGCCAAGGTGAGGTGGGCCATGCCGGACTGGACCACAGCACCCAACCAGCACACATGAGACCTGGGGGGAGAGAGAGGGTAAACCCAGTAGGGGGGCTTGTGTGGGGCTCCCCTGCTGGACCACCACTCCCACTGAGGAGTATGAGTTGGGATGGGGGCAGACAAGGCTGGGCAGGGCTACAACACCTGTGAGCCTGCTGCATGTGAGCTGGATCAGGGAAAGCCAGGCTGGGTTGACTGTTCCTACTAGTGCATACATAAGTCAGAGTGGGATTGGGTTGGTTGGGCTTTGCCACAGCATCAGCTGCCAGATGCTGGCGAGGGGTGCAAATTCTGTCAAGTTAAACGGCACTACCACCTGGAGAGTGCATGGTCCAGGAGTAGAAGTGGGCCCAGTGGGGAAACAGTAGACACGTTCCCTCTTGGGTTTCCACTCCCGCTGGTGAGTTTAAGAACCAGGACTGGGGCAGGCACGGTTAGACAGAGAGTGGCACCCGCTGGAATGTGTGCAGACTGGTTGGGTTGAACTAGGCTTCAATACCCATTGACATGTATGAGAGCTAAATGGGATGTGGGACAGAATGAACAAGTCTGCAGTACATACTGGCAAGCATGGGAACCAGGAGAGGAGATGGACCTGGTAGGGGTTATTGCACATCACTCTGACTAGGATGTAGCTCTCACTGGTTTGCGTGAGAGCCGAGTGTGTGGTGGTCAGGATTGGGCTGGACTGCAACACCCATGGGTTTGTGGAGAAGACAGGTCTGGAGATAAAACTGATCCAGCAATTGCAACCACCAGCATGTACATAAACTGTTTAGGGCAACAGACTGTGCCAGACCCAGTACTGGCAAGCACACACAAGAATCAGGTCAGAGATCATAGCAGATAAAGTTTCTTTGGGGATCCCCTCAACTGAATTGCTTCCATGGAGAGAATTGCAGGTTCTGTGGTCTCACCAGGGAGTGCATGTGTCAGAGCTGGGCCCTCCTCAGAGGCTCAGATGGAACAGTGGACCTCATATCCAGATGCACATGAAGAATATAGCAGTACACTGGAGTCTGCAGAGGATACCTGGTACCACAACAGAGTAAGGAGGACAGAACAAATCGATCAACTACCCCATCCTTGTGTTGGCAATGAAGATCTTGGCAGAGACTCTAAGGTGAACTATTATCAACCAGTGAATTCTGGAAAGATTTCATCGTGTTTGGAGTGGAAAGATTGGCAACAGTTCAGAACATGGAACTATCAAAACCACTTGAGCAGGACCCTCAGAGCATTCCCCACATTGGGGACCCTGGGGTGGAGTCAGGTGGCTGTCCTTCATCTTAGGGTACAGAGGCATTTGGGAGGCAGGTGTGGCTTCTCTCCTTATCGCCCTTCTTCCCCCAGATACAGGAAGGAAAAAAAGAGAATGTGGAAATAATGGTCTCACCCGCCTTCCTGTAGCTCCTGACCCTTATCACCCTAATCAACTATGTAAAAATCGTCATAAATAAAAATAATTATAAAAAAATTACAGCTTAAAGACAGTTGGTCAAAAAACCTTCACCAAAAGAATTAATACAAATAATCATTACTGATTAAATAAGCTAAAATTGTGCTCTAAATTTACCTTTTTTTGATTATTGATGGAAATGGAAAAGCTTATTTTTAACAATTTTTAAAAAATTATTTATTTTAAAGGCAGAATGATTAAAAGAGGAGACATATAGATGTCCTCCAACCTTTGATTCATTCCCTAAAAGGCCTTTGTGGCTGGACTGAGTTAGGCAGAAGCCAGGAGCCTAAAACTCCATTCATGTCTCCAACACAAGTGTTGTAAGACTTGGGCTAACTTCTGATACTCAGCAATGGGATGCCAGCATGTAAGCTATGAGTGCCCCACAAAGCTGGCCCCGCTGACCGTTTAAAAATTAAAAGATCTAGTTATTTGAAAGGCAGAGTGATATACACACAGAGAATTATCTTCCATCTGCTTGTCCACTGTCCAGGAGGCTGTAGCAACTGGGGCGAGTCCACACCAAAGCTGGAAGCCAGCAACTCCGGATACTGACTCTTTCTATTCTTTTTCAATTTTATTTATAGAAATTTTTGCCCCCTTTTCATTCGTCTATTTCTTTTTTCCTTTTGATTTTAATATTTTTTTAACTATTTCTTTTAATTTCAATTTGATATTTGCCCTTTAATTTTTCAGTGATTCTTGAAAGCATCATTTTTTAAGATTTATTTATTTTTTTATTGCAAAGTCATGTATGAAGAGAGGAGGAGAGACAGAGAGGAAAGATCTTCCATCCAATGATTCACTCCCCAAGTAGCCGCTACGACTGGAGCTGAACCGACCCAAAACCAGGTGCCAGGAGCCTCTTCTGGGTCTCCCACAAAGGTGCAGGGACCCAAGGCCATCCTAAACTTCTTTCCCAGGCCACAAGCAGGGAGCTGGATGGGGAGCAGGGCCTCCAGGATTAGAACTGGTGCCCATATGGGATCCTGGCACATTCAAGGCGTGGACTTTAGCTGCTAGGCTACCATGTGGGGGGGTCCCATTTTTAATTTTTAAAATATCTCTTAAAAATCAATATTTTCTGGCCCTATTCAATTTCTCAATTGGCTAATCCTTCCCTTGCAAAATGCTGGGATCCCATATGGGTGCCAGTTTGTATCCCAGGTGCTCTATTTCCTATCTAGCTCCTTGCTTTTGGCCTGGGAAAGCAGTCAAGGATGGCCCAAAGCCTTGGGACCCTGCACCCGTGTGAGAGACCAGGCTCCAGGCTCCTGATTCCTGGCTTCGCATTGGCTAAGCTCTGGCCATTGAGATCACCTGGGGAGTGAACCATTGGATGGAAGTTCTTTCTGTCTCTCCTAATCTCTGCGAATCTGCCTTTCCAATAAAAATAAATCTTAAAAAATATTTGTTTCATGTAATATAATCTCCACTTTCAAAATTAATACAAAATTTTTTCTGTGTTGTCTTCTAGTAAGCCTATGGTTTCATTTTTATATAAAAATCTTTAATCCACCAGCAATTTATTTAGGCCCATATTATTTTTTAATCCCTTAGTTCGGATGCTAAGCGGCCCTTTTATTCATAGTAAAATTTCTTCTTCCTTCACTGATTATGTGAGCCACCTTTTTTTCTACCTATTTGGGTGTGAATAACATTGAATTTTAATGAGATATTATAAAGAGGCCCTGTAAATCTCATCATTTCTGTTCTGTTGGTTGATAGTGGCTTCTTCTTCAGTCAACAAGTATGTGAAGTGCAAAGAAGTGTCAGTTTAAATGTCGTAAAGAGCGGGCAGCAGATGACGGCTCCGACAGTGGCACCCTCTCCACCAGGCGCTCGGCCTTGCCTGGCCAGCCCTAACTGTTACCAGCATTTAGCGAGCGACTCCGTGAGTGTATGGATGACCCCTTTTTCTTTTACTCTACATTCTCCGTAATTCTACTTTTCAAGTGAATAAAAATGAACATTAAAATATGATTTAAGAATAAAATGCTCATTAATTTCATATATCAAGATAACTGCATGTGACCAGTTGGTAGATCCTAAAACTTAACAGATTGTTCTGTGGTTTTCTGAAACAACCAATGTAACCACACTACAGACATTGAAATGAACATTGTTATTTTTGTCAAGATTTATTTGTTTTTATTGGAAAGGTAGATTAATAGAGAGGAGAAACATACAGAGAGAGAGAGAGATATCTTCCACCTGCTGGTTCATTCCCCAAATGCCTGCAATGGCCAGAGTTGAGCTGATCCAAACCCAGAAGCCACGAGCTTTTTCCTGGTCTTCCACGTGACTGCATGGGCCCAAGGACTTAAGCCATTCTCTGCTGTCTTTCCTAGTCAGAAGCAAGGAGCTGGATCAAAAGTAGAGCAACCAGGACTAGAACCAGCGCCCACATGGGATGGTGGTGCTGCAGGAGCGAGAATCAGTCTGTTGAGCCACCACACTGGTGGCAGTTTTCTTATTCTTTAAACTGGAGCTGCAGAAAAACATCTGCAAAAAGATGGGTATTATTATGCTTATTTGTCTATTTCTAAAAAAACGAACAAGAATCACAAGAATGTGTGCTTTTCATCTAAACAAAACCCTCATGCTGGTTTTAGTGACAATGACAGGTTTGATGGTGAACATTGTAAACTGGGATGTGTTTGGGAACAACAACCTTCTCTTAAACTTAAGTGATCCTGAAAATACTGTAATTGTTCAGTTAATCCAGAAGCTGTTCTGGCAAATGTTGGCCTTGACTCTGACAACGATGGAGGTCAAATTTCATAACCAACCTCATACGGATGAGTTTAATATCGGGGGTCATTTTGAAGCGTGCTAGACACAGATGTTACTCTATTTTTCATTTGGGGGCACTTGATATATGTCAAAGGTCAGAGCTGCTACTAATGACCCAGAGTAAGTCCTGTGTGAGGCTGAGTACAGAGGTACCTTTTGGTCACCAAGACAGTTTGTGAATCTCTTAGTCTCTTAGGCCTGCTCATTCCCAGCACTCATTTGCAGGGATGAAAATAGCCAGGTGGCCGGAGAATTGAACCTGCAAAGAGGCTTGCTTTCTCCTCCAGAACATCAGATTTTATTGTGTCTCTTGACTCACATTATAAAATGTGGCTGTATCCAGCTCCCAGCTTGTTGCTTGGGAAAGTAATAAAGGATGGGCCAAAGCTTTGGGGCCCTGTACCCACATGGGAGACCCAGAAGAGGCTCCTGGCTCCTGGCTCCTGGCTCCTGGCTTTGAATCTGCTCAGCTCTGGCCATTGCGGCAACTTTGGGGAGTGAACCAGCAGACAGAAGATCTTTGTCTCTCCTTCTCTCTGTAACTCTGCCTTACCAATAAAAATAAGGAAATCTTTAAAAATAAATAAAGACTAGCCATTCTCCGAAGTAGTTCTGGAGGAGGGATTAAAAAACGGTTTGACGGAGGGCTGTGGGAGAGGACGTCTAGCTCGGATCCCGAACCCAGTCCGCCATGTGCCCATGGCTCATGGCGGGCTGGGCCCGGACATGCCTGGGTGCGGCCTGCTTCCTTCTGGGGTGAGTACACCGAGGGGGGAGGCCTCCGTGACTGGGCATGTCCGGGACCCACCCACCACCCTCATTGGGTGGTGGGTGAACGGGATTGGGGAGGGGCGCAACCTTGGGCCTGCAGGATTTAACCTCCGGCTGCCAGAGGCGAGCCGAGGGCTGTGGGAGAGGACGTCTAGCTCGGATCCCGAACCCAGTCCGCCATGTGCCCATGGCTCATGGCGGGCTGGGCCAGGGCGGCCAGTGCGCCATTTGGCACCAGGCTGTGCCTGCTGGCCGGGCTGGGCCCGGCCGGGGAGCTCTGGGGTATTGGACATCTGAATCGCTGCTGAGATAGCTCTAGAGTGACCCCACTGTTTCTGGGATCTGAGTCAATCCTAAAGATTCCCAATGCCAGTAACTCTTCCTTTGAAGAACTTCCAATCCCTTAATAATGCTGAGCTTTGAACACCTATCAAGTAAAAGATAAGCTCCGGCTCGTGTAGCAGGCTGGCACCTAATGGTCCTCGGAGCAACCACGTGCAGGTGCGTGATTTACGGCTAGGAACGGTCCCAATCTGGGATGCCACAGCTGGGATGAGGTTCCCACCAAGGGGTGTATGTGTGCTGGAATGGGGGCTGCGTTCTATCTAGGAAACAGTTGCAGTCACCCGAGGCACTAGTGTGGGCTGGGATTGGATGCACCAGGCCGGTTCAGATCCCAGCACCATCTGGTGTTATGGAGAAACAGGGTAGATGTGGGACTGACTAGGCTGGGTCTCAATCCCCTTCTGAGCCATGTGTGAGCTGTATGTGGGTATGGACGAGCCATGGCTGGGCTGAAACATCCAACAACAAGAGTCAGAATGGGGTGAAAGCCAGCCAGGAAAAGCCACTGTTCCTGCTAGGACAGGAGGTGAACTGAGTAGGGTTGGCTCAAGAACCCCCTGGCAAGCGCAAAATCTGGCATTGGGAGGGGTTCTGATGGAGGAGCCTGGGCAACTCCTCTGGCAGGACACAGTCCCTGCAGGTAAGCGCGAGAAGCATGATTGGAAACAGCCCAGAATAGGCCATGGAAAGTTTCCCACTGGCATGCATTCGGCATGGGTCAGGAGCAGACCAGGCTGAATCAGTTCA
Organism: Ochotona princeps; assembly: GCF_030435755.1. Classification (NCBI taxonomy): domain Eukaryota; kingdom Metazoa; phylum Chordata; class Mammalia; order Lagomorpha; family Ochotonidae; genus Ochotona; species Ochotona princeps. The sequence continues at coordinate 79,220,159 of NC_080833.1, forward strand.
TGTCATCCTCTGGCAAATCCGATCACCAGAACAGAGTGTGGAATGGGCCGGGTTTGGTTGCGACAAAACCAGTACACATTATGGAACGCCAGGGCGTGGTTGCCTGTACTGGATATGAATGCAGCACCCATCCAGCACACGTGAGATCCAGGAAGGGAGGGGCAGAGCTGGCGGGGGGGTTAAGGGGCTGGTCCCCTCGCTGGACAACCACTCCCACTGGAGAGTGTTGGCTGGGATAGAGACAGACACGACTGAGCAAGGCTACAACACCTGTGCGCTGCATGTGGACAAGATCAGGGCCACAGCATCAGCTGGCAGAAGCTGGCACTGGGGACTAATTCTGTCGAGTCAAATCACAGGACCACCTAAAGAGTGCATAAACCGGGACAGAGAGACCTGGGAGGGAAAAAGTGGGTTCCCCCTTCTTGGGTCACTATTCCCGTGGGAGGGCATGAAAACTAGGACGGGGGCTGGGATGGCTAGATAGAGAGGTACTCAACAATATCTGTGAGGGCTGGATGGTTGAGTTGGTTAGATAAAACCAAGCTTTAATACCCACTGACAAGTACCAGAGCCAAATGGGATGGGGGACAGATTGGTCTTCTGCTACACATACTGGCAAACCAGGGTAGGGGGCGGTCTGGTGGGGGTTATTGTGGGTCGCCCCAACTAGGCTACAGCTCCCACTGGTTGATGTAAGGGCCGAACCAGACTGGACTGCAACACCCATTGGTTCCAGTGCAACTCGGGACTGAAAACAGAACCAACACAGCAATTGCAACCACCAGCTGATCAGGGTGATGGACTGTGCCGGGCCCTGTGCTTGCTAGAACATACAAGAATCTGGTCTGGGAATACCTCAAAGTATCTTTGGAGATCTCCCCACTTGAACTGCTGGACTCAGAATTCTAACCAAGAAAAGACAGAAGACAGAATAGGACAATCATTCATCTCAGCTATATGTTGGCAGCGAAATATGGGACAAATGGAGACTTCATGATGGACCATATCAATCAGTGGACCACCTCATCGAGCGAAACTGGCAGTGACTCATAACTGGAGAACTATTAACTCCACTTGAGCACATATCTCAGAGCATGCCCCACATCCGGGACTTGGGGTGGGCGGGAAACCGGGTGGGGCTTCTCCCTCAATATCCCCTTTTACCTCAGATACATGATGGAAACAATATGGACATAATAGCATTGCCCACCTCCCTATCCCCCTGAACCTTTTTTTTTTTTTTCTCTTGATTTTCCTTCAACTATAGTTAACTGTGTAAAGATTGTCAACAACAATACAATAAAATGGATTATAGAAAAAAAAAAAAAAAACCGGTTTGACTTCTTCCTCTCATTGTAATCTCTCGCTCTATCCCCACAGGTCTCTCATGGTGGACATAGCCAAAGATGTTTCTATTTTGTAGATCAGTTCTCATTTCATTGGCTCTTTTTTTTTTTTTTTAAGATTTATTCATTTTATTACAGCCAGATATACAGAGAGGAGGAGAGACAGAGAGGAAGATCTTCCATCCGATGATTCACTCCCCAAGTGAGCGCAATGGGCCGATGCGCGCCGATCTGAAGCCGGGAACCTCTTCCGGGTCTCCCACACAGGTGCAGTGTCCCAATGCATTGGGCCATCCTCGACTGCTTTCCCAGGCCACAAGCAGGGAGCTGGATGGGAAGTGGAGCTGCCGGGATTAGAACCGGCGCCCATATGGGATCCCGGGGCTTTCAAGGCGAGGACTTTAGCCGCTAGGCCACACCACCGGGCCCGGCTCATTTTTTCTTAAGATTTATTTATTTTTATTGGAAAGACAGATGATATTTATAGAGAGAAGGAGAGATAGAAAGGGCTTCTATCTGCTGGTCTACTCCCAAATGTCTACAGTGCCTGCAGCTGCATCAGTTTGAAGCTATGAGCCAGCAACTTCATGTGGGTCTCCCGCACAGGTGCAGGAACCCCAGCACTTGGACCATCCTCTGTCGCTTTCCCAGGCACATCACAGGCAGCCAGATATAAAGCAGATCAGCTCTGATATAGCATTCAGCACTGTAGGCTGCAGCATAGCTCCCTGTGCCACAATGTCAGCCCCAATAGAGACTATTGACAAATTGAAGGAACCATTGGTTCTAATTGCTACAGCGTAGAGATGTTCTGTTACCAGTTGCACTGTTTTTGTCTGATCTGACACACATGATGCTGGTCATCACCCAGGACTTGGATCTCAGGAAATATGAAATCTCATGACCACAGTAGACAAGCTCCTTGTCAGACAAGATATGAGCTCCTAGCAAAGAAACACAGAACAGCAGACATCTACAAGAGCTACAGCCTCACTAAGAGCAGCAAGAATGTGTCATCAGGGCCCAGTGTGGTGACCTAGCAGCTAAAGTCCTCGCCTTGAACGCGCCAGGATCAAATATGGACTCCAGTTCTAATCCTGGCAGTCCCACTTCCCATCCAGCTCCCTGCTTGTGGCCTGGGAAAGCATTTGAGGACAGCCCAAAGCCTTGGGACCCTGCACCCATGTGGGAGATCTGGACAAAGTTCCTGGCTCCTGGCTCCTCCCCATTCACTTGGGGAGTGAATCATCAGATGGAAGATATTCCTGACTCTCCTCCTCTCTGTATATCTGACTTTCCAATGAAAGTAAATAAATCCTTTTTTTTAAAAAAAGAATGTGTAATCAGCATAGATTGCTGGAATGTCTGAAGACTGAAAAATTATCCAATTTTCCCCTTCTGAAAAAAAGATTTATCACTACTTTCCTTTTTTTCTAATTTTTTAAAAAAGATGTATTTATACTGGGATGGCAGATTTACAAAGAGAAGAGAGATAGAGAAAGATCTTGTATCTGCTGGTTCATTCCTCAAGTGGCTGCAGCAACCGGAGCTGAGCCAATCCAAAGCCAGGAACTAGGAGCTTCTTCTGGGTTTTCCACGTGGGTTCAGGGTCTAAGGACTTTTTGCCATCCTCAACTGCTTTCCCAGGCCACAGGCAGGGAGAAGGATGGAAAGTGAAGTACCCAAGACACAAATCAGCACCCATACGGGATGCTGGCACATGCAGGTGTAAGATTAGCCTGTTAAATCATCATGTCAGCCCCTTTCCTTCATTTCTGTAGCAATTTTTCTGCCTTTGACCCCAACCACAATCTACAGAGGACAGTGGTAATAATTAGAGTTTAGTCTATAGATTGTATTACACCAGTCATAATCTCAAAACACAATCCCTCATACTACAACATTACGTGTTACTATTGCCTATTTTATTAGGAAGGGTACCATTTTGTTTTCCTAGATTTCTCAAATAAACATTCCCTTAAAAATGCAAATACAAGTATTTAAAAAGATTTAAACATATTTCACAGAATTATATTTTCAGGATGTTGAGCTCAGTATTTAAGAACTTTTATTCTTATGAATTTTAACATTTGGGATTCTGGCATTGAAGACTGTGCCTTTTAAGGCCCAAACCTGCATTGCATGACCGCTCATCCTCCCTCTGCCACACCTGACACTCTCTGTATCTGAGTATGTGACAGGGATCTTCAGCCTTTCTGGCCGTTCTTCACGCCACTCCTTTGCCCGTGTCTGCTCAGCTCTTTGCAATCACTAGCCTTAGTCACCTTCCTCTAATGTTGGCTTCCACTGCTCCTCTCCATGAAACAGATTTTGAAGTCTAGGCCTGATTGTTGTACTGACCCTCCTCCACTTCCTTAACAACATTTTTCTTCCTTCTTCTACTCTTCTTCCTGGACTCTGTTCCCTCAAACTACATGAGTGCCTAGCCTCTGTAATTCCTTTGTGAGCCTGGTTCTTCCTCTAGCTGATTTTCCAATCCTCCTTCTGACTTTAGCACCTAACTTTCTGAAAGGGTTCTGTTTGTTTCCTGGCTCCAATTCTTCCTCTCTTTAACTCTTTGCATGTTAACTTCAGCCACCTCTTCTTGATCCCCTCCAGCAATTTTCCATGGCATTGCATACGCTCTTAGAATAATTCTCTCCCTGCAAATTTGTTCATCTTATAGTCCATTCAGTTTTTCCTGATATATTACCCTCTGTTTTGCTTCCTTTGGATTTCTTTCTGGTTTACCCTCCCTGAAAGTCTTCAGGCACTGTCAAAGTTGACAAAGTTGACAAAGATTTCTAGTCAGCCTGTTACACACATGGCTACTGCATTTCCACTCTCAAGCTCTGATGGGCTATGTTGACCTGCATAGTCAGTTTTCTCCACAAACAGCCATCAGTTGTTGGCTCTCATTTCTCCTCCTCCTTACTTAGGTAGGCTCCTTTTATTTCAGGGCACATGCCCCCTATAAACTCTTCCCAAATGCCTCCAATCTGTTCCCTCTCTATTGTTCTCACCACACTCCCTTTGTTCAAGTCATTATTAATTTGTTCTTGCAGTAGCCTAATAACAAGTGTTCCTGTCTATTCCAGTTCATCCCACATGGTATCCCAGCATCATCTCTCTTGAAGCATTTTTTTATGTCACTCCCCCTTCTCAAAGACATTCACTGGCTCTTTCTGTTGCCCACAAGAGAAACTCCAAACTCCTTGAAGGTTATTGGATAGGCCTGAGACTTTGCATTCAGAAAGCATGGGTTGGATTCCCAACTGACCACTTATTCTATGATGTTGAATAATGTCACTGAGTTCCGAGTTTTCCAAATATGTAACTAAAGACTGACAACCAAAGGCATGTGAATGTGCTTCATATTTTTAAAGTGTTATAATTAATGAATGATTTCTTTTTAAAGAGCTAGCTACCAAGCTGACATGTAGTCTCAGCATTAGAGGACAGGCCATGTTCAGTTGTTGAATCAAAGCAGGGAGCAGAGGTTTTCGGCCTTCCCCTTGCTTCCTAAAGCCTCCTGTTGCCTCTGACTCAAAAGCATACAGAAATGAGCACATCTTCCAGAAGCAGCTCCCTTTCGGTATTGCCACTTTGGACAGTGACACTCCCCTTAGTCCACAGTGAAAACTTAGTGGGACTGGCAAATCAGTTTCCTTGAAACTGTGTTGGCTTCTTCCAGCTCTTTCTGTGAACAGTTCTTAGATTCATCTTTCTTTTCGCTACCGTTATTCCAATACTAGGAATAATAGTCACCATTGTGATGCTTTTTTTTCTTTTTTCTTTTTTTTTAAATTTATTTTATTGTATTGTTGTTGACAATCTTTACATAGTTAATTACGGTAAAAAGGTTGAGGGGGTATAGGGAAGTGAGTAAGACTATTGTGTCCATATTATTTCCATCATGTATTTGAGGTAAAGGGGGATATTGAGGGAGAAGCCCCACCCGGTTTCCCACCCACCCCAAGTCCCGGATGTGGGGCATGCTCTGACATATTTGCTCAAGTGGTGTTAATAGTTCTCCAGTTATGAATCGCTGCCAGTTTCGCTCGATGAGGTCGTCCACTGATTGATATGGTCTATCATAAAGTCTCCGTTTGCCCCATATTTCGCTGCCAACATATAGCCGAGCTGAATGATTGACCTGTTCTGTCTTCTGTCTTTTCTTGGTTAGAGTTCTGAGTCCAGCAGTTCGATTGGGGAGATCTCCAAAGAAACTTTGAGGTATTCCCAGACTAGTTTCTTGTATGTTCTTGCAAGCACAGGGCCCGGCACAGTCCATCACCCCGATCAGCTGGTGGTGGCAATTGCTGTGTTGGTTCTGTTTTCAGTCCCGACTTCCATTGGAACCAATGGGTGTTGCAGTCCAGTCTGGTTCTGCCCAGCACATACTCAGGCCTTACATCAACCAGTGGGAGCTGCAGCCTAGTCAGAGCGACCCACAATAACCCCCACCAGGCCCGCCCTCTACCCTGGTTTGCCAGTATGTGTGGCAGACTAGTCCAGTCTGTCCCACATCCCATTTGGCTCTCGTACATGTCGATGGGTATTAAAGCTTAGTTCCATCAAACCAACTCAGCCATCCAGCCCTCATGGCTGTTGTTGAGTGCCTCTCTGTGTAGCCAACCCAGCCCCCGTCCTAGTTTTCATGCCCTCCCGCGGGACTAGTGACCCAAGAGGGGGGAACCCACTTTTTCCCTCCCAGGTCTCTCTCAATCCCGGTTTATGCACTGTTTAGGTGGTTCTGTGATTTAACTTGACAGAATTAGTCCCCAGTGCCAGCTTCTGCCAGCTGATGCTGTGGCTAAGCCCAAACAACCCTCACCCACTCTAATTTATGCTTGCACCAGCAGGAATCATCAGCCCAGCCTGGCTTTTCCCTGATCTAGTCCACATGAGGCGCACAGGTGTTGCAGCCCTGCTTAGTCTGGTCTGTCCCTATCCCAGCTCACGCTCTCCAGTGGGAGTAGCTGTCCAGCGAGGGGACTAGCCCCTTAATCCCACTGCCAGCTCTGCCCCCTCCCTTCCTGGTTCTCATGCGTGTACTGGTTGGGTGCTGCGGTCACATCCAGTACAGGCAACCTCACCCTGGCATTCCATATTGTGCACTAGTTTTTGTTGCAACCAAACCTGGCTCAACCCACACTCTGTTCTGGTGTTCGGATTTGCCAGTGGATGACATGAACTGATTCAGCCTGGTCTGCCCCAGACCCATGCCATATGTATGCCAGTGGGAAACTTTCCATGGCCTGTTCTGGGCTGTTTCCTATGATGCTTCTGGCGCTTACCTGCAAGGACTGTGTCCTGCCTGAGGAGTTGCCCAGGCTCCTCCATCAGAACCCCTCCTCAATGCCAGATTTTGCACATACCAGGGGGTCCATGAGCCAGCACTACTCAGTTCACCTCCTGTCCTAGCAGGAACAGTGGCTTTTCTTGGCTGGCTTTCACCCCATTCTGGTTCTTGTTGGATGTTTCAGCCCAGCCATGGCTCGTCCATACCCACATACAGCTCTCTCATGGCTCAGTAGGGATTGAGACCCGGCCTAGTCCGTCCCACATCTACCCTGGTCCTTCAGGACACCAGACAGTGTTGGGGTCTGAACTGGCCTGGTGCATCCAGTCTCAGTCCACACTTGTGCCAAGGGAGACTACAACTGTTTGCTGGTTAGAACGCAGCCCCCATTCCAGCACACGCACCCCTTGGTGGGAACCTCAACCCAGTTAGGGTGTCCCCTTAGCTCCCCAACCAGGCCTGTTCCTAGCCGTAAGTTGCACACCTGCCTGTGGTTGCTCTGAGGACCAGTAGGTGCAAGAGCCTAGCTCGGTATGACCTGTGCTCCATGCTGGTTTCTAGTTTTGCTTGTAGGTTAAGGTTTGCTCAGTCCTGCACTGTCCACCCCGTTCCATTACCAATTTACACATTTTGGAGCTACTATGCCCTGCTTGTCCGACCCCCAGATCTGGACCACATGTTCACCAGCAAGAGCTATGACTCGCCAGGGGAGCTTCCCAAGTTCCTCCACTTGATCCCCTCCCAGATCCAGTTTACATACATGCCATTGGGTTTTAGGCCAGTGCCCGGCTCAGTCTGGGTTTCCATTTGGCCTTGTATGGCTGGTGAATGTTGCAGCCCGGCCCACCCCAACACCCTATTCAGGATGCACATTCGGGTGCTGCTGCCTTGACCAGTCCAGACTGTTGCGGGTCCCTTTACCTGTGATTGATGGCAGGCTCCTTGGTCACACCTAGCTTAGTCCATAACCACTCAAACTCTTGAGCTAACCAGTGGGGCTAGAATTTCCACAGGGTGTGGCCCACACATCTCCCACAGAATCTACTCCCGGGTATGGTTCTCAAGTGCTAGTTAATGTCATGGCCCTGCCTAATGTGACCAGTCTCCTGAACCATCATCATGTCAGGCAGAACAATATCCTGCTAGACAAGCCCTGAGCCTTATCTTTTGCATGAACTGGTGTTTGGTGCTCAGCATTGTTAAGTGATTAGAAGATCTTCAAAGGAAGAGTTACTGGCATTGGGTATCTTTAGGATTGACTCAGTGGGATCAGCCTGGAGCTACCTAAGCAGCGATTCAGACAACCAATACCCCAGAGCTCCCCAGCTGGGCGGCCAGCAGGCAGAGCCTGGTGCCAAATGGTGCACTGGCTGCCCGGGGACAGCTCACCTCGTGCACATGGTGGCTGGGATCGGGATCTGAGCAAGATGCTCCCTCCTGCAGCCCCCAGCAGCCTCCCGGCTGCCGAGGTTTAAACCTGCAGGCCCAAGATCGCGCCCCACCTCAATCCCGTCTATCGCCCAATGAGGGTGGTGGGTAACCGTGGACCCACCCAGTCCCAGAGACTCCCCCCCTTGGTGTACTCACCTCGAAAGGAAGCAGCCCCTGAATGCAGGTAGGCCCGGGCCCAGCTCATCATGAGCACATGGTGGCTGGGATCGGATCCGAGCGAGACACTCCCTCCTGCAGCCCCCAGCAGCCTCCCGGCTGCCGAAGTTTAAACCCGCAGGCCCTGTGATGCTTTTTTTTTAAAAACAACTATCATTATTGATTATTTAAAACCTGGGCTACACATTTTGTACACCTTATGTCATGCAACCTTTAAAAATTTCTGTGAACCACACATTCCTATTCTAGAGATGAAAAAAATCAAGAAGCAGCTTAAATATCCAGTCACAGGTTCGTTTAAGTGATGAAGTGGGAATCAAACTCAGAACTGAGGCCAGTGTCTCTACATGAGCCAATTTCTGCAAGTTAAGAGTAAAGCAAGGTTCTTCGTGGAGGTTTTTGTGTTTTCTGGTAAGAGAACTTTTACAGTGGCTCCATGACCTCTTTCAAAAGCAGAATACACCAAAATTCTAGCTATCCAAATATTTTGTTGGGCCCTCTGGCAATGTGTGGCCCATTTTTTGTTTGTGTTGAAGATGTTTATTATTTTTTTCGAAAAAGACAGATTTACAAAGAGACCGAAATCTTCCATCTGCTGGTTCACACCCCAAATGGCTGCGAATGGCCAGTGCTGGGCCAGACCACAGGAAGTATTATTTTTCATGGTGACAGATTTTCACTTGGGTTTTACTGGCCTTCATTCAACCAAATTCTCGTTTCTGTTTTCTAAGGTCCATTCCTTCATGACTTCTGTTGCTCCAAGTCTTTGGTTTTCTCACTTCTCTTTCACTATTACACAATACAAATGATTTAAAATATATATACACATACATATTTATTTATTGGATAGTCAGATTTATAGAGAGGAGAGACAAAGATCTTCCATCCGCCAGTTAACTCTCCAAGTAGCTGCAATGGCCAGAGCTGGGCTGATCAGAAGCCAGGAGCCACAAGGCTCTCCTGGGTCTCCCACATGGGTACAGGATCCCAAGGCCTTGAATCATCCTCTACTGCTTTCCCAGACCACAAGCAGGGAGTCAGATGGGAAGCAAAGGAGCCAGGACATGAACCCATGTCCATATGGGACCCTGGTGCCTGTAAGGCAAGGACCTCAGCTACTAGGCTACTATGTCGGGCCCACAAATGCTTTACTTTAATTACAGTCACCTCCTCACTCTTCCCAGAACTTCATTGGTTTTTGAACACCAATATTGTTGCTCTCTACTGGTCAACAGCCTATTTCAAGATTCTAGCATTACTACTACACTTGATCTTACCCAAAAGGCCGAGAAGCAATATCTCTATCATCACTTCTTCTCGACAATTCTGATGGACTAAGGAACTGCCGTGTGTAAAGCTGTCTTGTTGGACATATCATGTCGATAAACCCATAAACTCATAAAAAAGAAATAAGCCTTTGGAGATTTGAGAACTATTTGTTCTTGCAACATAATCTAGCATATGCTGACTGCTGCTGTACTGCCTCTGTTAAGCTTTTTATATTTTGCTAGCTTCTTTTTTCCTTATCCATATAATGGAGATAAAATCTTCCAAACATGGTTGTTCTGAGGATTAAATAAGATAACATAGGCAATTTAGCATAGTATTTAACAGATGTCATTTATTTAAATTGTTGCTGAAGGGCAATTAGTGTTTGCAAGGACAAATGAGCATACGGAGCTATTATTTGCATGTTAAAACACTGTGTTTCAAATTACAAATGGTAGTTTCTATTATTGTCAATAATTTTAGCCAAAAACATGAGCATTTATGAACTAACACATTAACAGTACTACAGATTTAACCTAACTCATCATAAGAAAAATAACTCACAGCTCTACTCTGTCTTACCATGAATTTTGGTGTACCATGAACCAAAAAAAAAAAAAAGCTTACTATATATACACTTATACTATTTATTTAAAACTCATTAAGATATTATCTTTATTCTCAAAAATCCCATTAAAAAAAGATGTACCAATTTATTAAAAAGGCGAACTGACCCAGAGAGATATTCTATCTGCTGGTTTAGTCTCCAGATGGCCACAATAGCCAGATCTGGGGCAAGCCCGAGCTAGTAGCAGAAACTCCACCTTTGTCTTCCAAACTGGATGACAGGGGCCCAACTACTAGGGCCAGCAGCCCTGCCTCTGGCACATCAGCAGGAAGACAGGTCAGAAGCAGAGCAGCCAGGATTCAAACTGGCGCTCTGAAATGGGATGCTGGTGTAGTGAGCAGTGGCTTGGCCCTCGGTGCCACAATGCCCAGCCCCTCAAAGTCTATTAAAATGAGGACATACCCACCTACTTAAATAAAGGCTACATATGAGTGTATTTCATGACATAATACACTGCTATTTGTATTTAAATTCCTCTCAGCCGTAAGATATTTGGTAATATTACTGAAGACTGCCCAGTTTTGCTAAATAATAAATAACATCACACAGTGTGAGAGGCTAGTAGCTAAAGTCCTCGGCTTGCATGTGCTGAGATCCCATGTAGGCAATGGTTCCTATCCTGGCTGTTCTACTTCCCCTCCAGTTCCCTGCTTACAGACTGGGAAAGCAGTAGAGGACAGCCCAAAGCCTTGGGACCCTGCACCCGCGTGGGAGAGGAGGCTCCTGGCTCCAGCTTCAGATCGGCTCAGCTCAATCTGTTGTGGCCACTTGGGGAATGAACCAGTAGACAGAAAAATCTGCCTCGCCTTTTCTTTGTAAATCTGACTTTCCAATAAATAAATCCTAAAAAAAAAAAAAAAAAGTAATACTACACAGTATATATTTCCATATATACTTGACTTTGAATCTAGTAAGTTATTTAATATTTCCATTTCTAAAAAGAAAGATTAAAGTAACGAAAAGGGGGATTGGAATCTGTTATATTACATATACTTCAGAAGTATGAAGTAATAAACTGACTAGATTGTGTTCTACCATTTGTATAGTACAAGTCTAAACAGCATGAATGTTATATGAAAAAGCAAACTTACTACATTCTCTTCAGCAGTGACAGTTGGCTTGGTTACAAGGTGAAGCCAGAGGGAATTGTGCTGGCTAGCTTTTTCAGATACAGTTGGCAAGAGCAAGATAAATTCAGACAACATAACAGCTTAAAAACATTTTTTTTTCTACTTGCTTATTTGAAAGGTATAGAAACCGGTGTCTCGAGGGGAGGGGAGGATCCCAGTATCTATGAAACTGTGTCACATAATACAATGTAATTAATGAATAAATTATATATATAAAAAAAGAAACCGATGTCTCATCTTCTAGTTCATTCTCCCAAATGCCTGAACGTCCAGTCTTGGGCAAGACCAAAGCAGGAGCCAACAATTGGATTTGGCTCTCCCATGTGGTCGGCAGGGTACCAAACACTTCAGCCATCATTCCCTGAGTGTTCCCTGGATTTGCATTCGTTGAAGTTGTAATTAGAATCAGGATTCAAATGGAAGCGCTGACACCAGCTGCTCTCAATATCGTCTCTTGTAAGCCACAGTAAACTGCCTTCAACGCCTCACAAGACACATCTAAGCTTCACATCCCATTTTGGAGAGTCTTAATACATTTTAATGAAAGAAACCTTGTTCTGATAAAACTTAATGCCACTAAAATACAAATGGGTACATTTGAGAAGTTAATTCAGGACAATCTTAAAAAAATAAACTGTGAAGTCTTCTTGAGCCACCACTGGAACTTTAGATGGAAAGTTTTAGAAAAACATTCCAAACAAGCCAGTTGTGTAACATTATCAAGAACAACGACTGAACCAGGCGCATTTAAATGCTATCTCTTCAATCTCTGCAAGATTGCAACATCCCGTTATTTACAATCTAGCCTCTCCTTCTGTATGACAATATGAAAAACGTTCTTCTAAAATAACACAATTTCCCTAAAGAGCTTGCGACCCGTTGATCAGATGGAAGATGCAAAGCACTGCCCACCGCGCACCTCCTCAGAAGCCAAAGGGCAACAGACCGTGAGGAAACGGCCAAGCTGGAACCCAGCAACGGTAACACGTTGCATCTGCTTCCCAGTTTCCGCCTTAGCTATTATTTAGTGATTGGGTAAATCCCTTCCCTGAATGCTTCAATTCCCATAATGGACAAAATAGTCTGGAGGACCTTAGCCACTAGGCCACGCCGGCCGCTGGTTCTAATCCCGGCAGCTCCACTTCCTCTCTATCTCTCCTCCTCTCAGTATATCTGACTTTGTAATAAAAATAAAATAAATCTTTAAAAAAAAATAGTCTGGAGGGCGAAACACACCCGTTAAAAAGAGTCGAAAGACTGCAGACACCCGTAGCTAGGGGGTCGCTATCCTTGCACATTCCTCCTAAGCCCATACCCCGTTCCTCTCCATTTTAATCTCAATTCCGCTTCCTAAACAGTATTTCTTGGCAACAACATCCGGCTCTCTTTTGTCTTCGAGCGCAGTTTAGCCAAGTGTCTCGAGGCCTGAGCTGGTCCACTTTCACCCGTCTCTCCACGCAGCCCCGACACTCCACCTGCAGACAAGCAGGTGCTTGGCACACCCACCGCGTACCGAGAGGCGCACGTTTGCCCAGCCCCGGTCCCCGTTAAGGGACAGGCTCCCCAGGCGCGTGTCCCAACAGCAGCAAACGGCAGCGGCAGGCGACGAGACCGGGCGGGTCCCGCCGGCGAGAATGGGGGAAGAGCAGCCGCCACACCCGGAAGTCGGGGAAGCTTGGGGTGGGAGGAGGGTGGGGGCAACGAGGCTTCCGGTGGCGCAAAGGGTGTCGGGAGCGGCTTCCCGCAAACCTTTTTCCCTGGGCTCCGAAGGGACCACCGTTGCCGCCGCCTCGGCTTCTACGATCGGCGTTCGAGCTAAACGGCCACGGCGGCCGCCCCTGCGGCGCACCCCGGTCCCCAGTGCCTGGCTCTGCGCGTCTTCGTCCCCTGGCGTGCGCCGCGGTCCCAGCAGCGGTGGCGGCCGACATGTTGTGAGGCTGCGGCGCGGGTGTCGGAAGGATGGTTTGGCAAAGGCGGCGGCAACGGCTCCTGGCGGCGGCGGGGGCTCGGGCTCTGTAGAGCCGAGCCCGGTGCGTGTCCGCCCGGCACTGCGGCGAGGCCAAGTGCTTGTGGATCTCGCCTCTGCTCCGGCGCCTTGGGGACTACTGTAGGCGGCAGCACCCGCTCCCTCTGAGGAGCAAACGAAGCTGCTGCCCCAGCCGCTCCACTTCCCAGACCATCTTGCTTTCTCCTCCTCAGCTTGTACAGTGCGGTCCCCAGATCCCACCCTCCCCCTCCGACTTTCTCCCCAAACTCGCTCTAAATCACACCTCCATCCCCAGTGCTCCCCGCCCTCTCGTGCCCGCTCCTCTGCTCCCTCATTTTCTGCACCCCCGCGGTCCCAACACCCGGATTCCCGGCGGCTTTTTGACAAATTTCCGTGGAGTAAAGGGACAGAGCCGGGGAGATTTTTTTTTTTTTGCCCCCAAAAGTTGGGGTGCGGGGAGATTAGAAGGTACGATGGCTTCCTCGTCGGGCAACGATGATGATCTCACCATCCCCCGAGCTGCTATCAATAAAATGATCAAAGAGACTCTGCCCAATGTGCGGGTGGCGAACGACGCCCGGGAGCTGGTGGTGAACTGCTGCACTGAATTCATTCACCTTATTTCTTCCGAGGCCAATGAGATTTGCAATAAATCGGAGAAGAAGACCATCTCGCCGGAGCACGTCATCCAAGGTGAGTCTGCTGGTGCGGGCTTGGGGTTGAGTGCGGGTCGCAGGGCACACCGAGTGCTGTCAGTGGGCCAAGCCTCCGCACCTCTTCCCTGGGAAGTGCATTTCATGACAAAGTCACGGGAGCGCTGGGAAGCCGCGGCTGCACGCCTTCAGCCAGCGAGGGTCGGCGGGCATGCCCCCTCGGAGATGGAGAGGGTGGGTTGGTGGTCTCCATCCGCAGCCACGGAAGCCGGAGCAGCCCGACTCTGCCAGCCCCAAGTCGCACCTGGGGAATGACAAGTGAGAAAGGGACCTGGAAGTGCTCCCTGAGAAAGTTCAAGTTGAGACAGAAACTTGAAGCAGGAGTTCTTGCACCACTTTCTCACCCCACCTGCTCAACAGTGTCACATTGTGATCACAGGAGTAACCGAATGCTTTTAAAATTTAGGTTTATTGCGGGTTGAACAAAGGGAATATGATTTGTCCTTTAAAGGTAGTTGGATGGGTCAGCAACAAGTTACTAAGGCACGCCGATTCAGTTAGTTTTTATGTAGATTGCCTCACTCTTTGGAGATGAGCGTTAGGGGCCTGCCGTGAGAGGGTCATTAAGGCATTGCTTTTGTTGTGGAACATTTTCCTGTCCTCTCCTGCCATTCCCATTTGAATGCAGCACTTCCGTTTCTCTGGGTCTCTAGTGTCTACTCATTGATTTGGGAAGGATTTAGTGCAGTAATAAGGAATTGGGAGACTGTGTTTTGCTGGCTTTAGCGAGGGGTGGTGTCACAGTGTGTTGGGAAGCGCCTTCTGTGACTTTCACATTTACACTTAATGTAAAAGTTGCATTCAGTTTGAGGTAACAACTTGTTTTTTTTATATAATATATAGAATTCCGTGCTTGCTTTTGAAATCATAAAAAAATCATGGTTCATTTTAGTAATTTTGGTAGGCAGGAAGTTGTCTACCATTTCATTTTTGGAATTAAACTTTTTAAAAGATGGCTTTTCTGACGTACAGAACATATCTACTCATTGATCATAATCCATTTTTTTTGTCCTTCTTAAAAAGATTTATTTATTTTTATTGGAAAGGCAGATTGTCAGAGAAGAAAAGAGACAAAGATCTTCCATCTTTTGGTTCACTCCCCAAGTGGCCAGAGCTGAGCCTATCCAAGGCCAGGAGCCAGGAGCTTCTGGGTCTCCCATGAAGGGGCAGGATCCCAAGGCTTTGGGCCATCCTCTGCTTTTTTTTTCAGGCCACAAGCAGGGAGCTGGATGGGAAGTGGAGCAGCTGGGACAGATACTGGTGCCCATATGGGATCCTGGAACATGGAAAGGGAGGATTTAGCCACTAGGCTAATGTACCGGGCCCCAAATCCATTCTTTTACTGTCAGTATTGACAAGGATTGTTATTGATCCTTTATGACATTTCGAAGGTAGAGCTAAACATTCTTTTTTAACCCATCTGCTGGTGGTTCACTCCCCACATGCTCCCAACAGTTCTGGCTTGTCAGGCCAGAGCCAACTCTGGGTCCCTCGCTTGAGCAGCAGAGACCCAATTACTTGAGCCTTCAGGTGCTGCCTGCTGGGTGCGCATTCCAGGAAGCTAGACCTGAAGCAGAGTGGTTAGGACTTGAACGAAACACTCCCATTTTGGATGTCAAGCAGGAGCCTCATGGTATTCCACAGGCCTGCTCTTTTCAATACAGGAGAAAAGAATTCCTAGGAAAAAGCATATTGATTCTTAAAGCTAGTTTGTTGGTTTGTTTTTCCTTCTGGTTAGTGTGCTGAGTACTCAGTAAGTAAAAAGAAGGCAAGGCTTTTTACAGTTGTATGCATGATTGCTGTCATTGGTCTTTAACAAGATTTTCAACACAGCTGTAATTTTCTTTTGCGACTCATAGAAAAGAAAAGGAATCTTTTATAAGCGTTGCTTTTCTAGTGATGGCTGCAAAAGATTTCAAAAAGATCTGCCCAAACATCTGTTTACACCACAGAAGAGGGAATAGTTTCAAAAATGACAGTACAGTCTTCCTTGGAAAATTTGTTCTTTCTTAAGATGTCGTTAGAATTCTGATTGACATGAAAAGTGAAAGTGCAGCTGCAGTAAGCAGTGTAGTAAGTAGTTCGACTTTGGGATATGTTAAATCCATTGTAATGTATGAGTCAGTTACAGTAAAAACATTTTCCTTTTGTAATGAGCAAGATACATTTTAAAAATGATATATTAGTCTATTACTACCTTACACATTTTTTTAAAACAAACTTATTTAGTGGGTATTTTATATATTTGAACATAAGTTACACACAGAGAGAGGAAAGAATATTCCCTCTATTGATTCACTCCTCAGATGGCTTCAACGCCAGAGCTGGGCCTATTTGAAGTCAGGAGCCAGGAGCTTCCTCAGGGTACAGTGGCCCAAGAATCTGGGTCATCTTGCGCTGCTTTGCTAGGCACATCAGCAGGAAACTGAATTGGAAGTGGAGCAGCTGGGATTATCAGGCACTTACAAGAGATGCTGATGCTGCCGGTGGCAACTTCACTCACTATGCCACAGCACTGGTCCACACATTTATTTTTTTTATTCCCTGTAACATTGCTATTGCTAAGTGGCAAGGATCTGAAATTTTGCCTCACTTGGTGGATAAATCCTATTACAAGCTCATATTTCTTAATTTTAAAGCAATTTTAAGGTTAAAATTTTTTAAGGAAATACTTGGGTGTGTATGTTTTACTTTTTTGAAGTATGTACTGAATGGAACGTTAGGGAAACCATGTTCTATATGACATATGGGACACCCACTTAGAATAATAATACATATTTTAAAGTGGAATAATTCTCATGGTGTGGCTTGCTTTTTTAGTAATGATAACTTGGACTTTGAGGCAGACTGGACATTTCATTTGTTCTGAGGCAATTGTGTAAAATGCAAGTTAAGATTTGTCACATCTATGAAATATTAATTTGGTTTTAATTTTTTCTGTTTTTTCTGTTTATGAATTTAAGAAAATAGATTTGGTTTTGGAGGTTACAGAAAACTGAGCAGAGGGAATTCTCAGCCATAACCCCTGTTACTTTTCACTCATTGTTTTTGTTTTGTTTTGTTTTGTTTTGTTTTGTAAATGGGCATGTTCTGTTGCATTGTGTAAAGAATGAATAATGGGGGGGGGCCCAGCAGCTAAAGTCCTCACCTTGAAAGCCCCGGGATCCCATATGGGCGCTGGTTCTGGTCCCGGCAGCTCCACTTCCCATCCAGCTCCCTGCTTGTGGCCTGGGAAAGCAGTCGAGGACGGCCCAATGCATTGGGACCCTGCACCCGCGTGGGAGACCTGGAGGAGGTTCCAGGTTCCCGGCTTCGGATTGGCACAGCACTGGCCCGTTGCGGCTCACTTGGGGAGTGAATCATCGGACGGAAGATCTTCCTCTCTGTCTCTCCTCCTCTGTATATCTGACTTTGTAATAAAATAAATAAATCTTTAAAAAAAAAAAAGAATGAATAATGGGAAAAAGAACTGAGTTCTACTCTATAAATTCTGTGGCTTTAGACAAATGTTTCAGTTAGGTTTCCTTATTTATGTATGCAAGTACTTTGAAAAGATTGTAGAAAAATGAGATTGAAAGAAAAGTTTATTTTACCACCAAATCGAAATTCATGCATAATGCACATGAAAAACATGTATTCTGTAGAAAGTAGAAAGTGTGCATCAATTTCAACAATGTTTGCATGAGTTCTATTTTCCCATGAAGTGATTGAGGTGCCCTTGTAGAAGTAGTAATTTATTTCAGATATAGATTGCAGTTATTGAAAGTCAGTTGGTGGTTGAGAGCTATACGTGAAAAATGCTGTAATAGTTTTTTTTAAGTTTCTGTGTGTGGTGATTATAAACTCCTACTCTGTTTAATGTTACATCATAATGTCATTTGCAAAATCCAAGTATAAATAAGCTTTTAAAAATGATACTATTTTCTTCTTCCTGCATTTTAATTTCTGTTTAATCCATGTCCATCCTCCTCCACCCCCAATTCTGAAAATAGTAACTAAAAGTAGTGAAAGTGTGAAAAGGTCTCTGGGTATTTGCTTCTTCAGCCTTGAGTTACTCCTCTGTGCTGGCTGTGTGAAGGGCATCTATGCTAGTCTAGTTCTTGTCACACAGCTACTTCTGTAAAATACAATGAAAATTAGACCAAATTTCTTTTTTTTTAAGATTTTTTTTTATTGCAAAGTCAGATATACAGAGAGGAGGAGAGACAGAGAAGATCTTCCATCCAATGATTCACTCCCCAAATGATTGCAACAGCCGGAGCTGCGCCAATCCAAAGCCAGGAATCAGGAACCTCCTCCAGGTCCTCACACGGGTGCAGGGTCCAAGGCTTTGGGCCGTCCTTGACTACCTTCCCAGGCCATAAGCAGGGAGCTGGATGGGAAGCGGGACTGCCGGGACTAGAACCGGCGCCCATATGGGATCCTGGCACTTGCAATGCGAGGACTTTAGCCGCTAGGCCACGGCGCCAGGCCCTAGAGCAAATTTCAAAATAACATGAAAGAAAAACTTAGCTTTTTATTATTAAATTCAATAGAGATGAAATTACACTGTCATACACTGTGAAAGTTCTTGAATGCTTAGTTTGAATTTCCTTCCTTAACTCATACAACCATTACAAGCAGTCTTGGTGTAAGTCCATGGACCACACTTTGAGTAGATTTGCAGTAAA
The DNA here is from genome assembly GCF_030435755.1 of Ochotona princeps. Taxonomy (NCBI): domain Eukaryota; kingdom Metazoa; phylum Chordata; class Mammalia; order Lagomorpha; family Ochotonidae; genus Ochotona; species Ochotona princeps. The sequence continues at coordinate 79,238,818 of NC_080833.1, forward strand.
ATTTAAGCCACAGTCTGTGTTGCCGAGTGAAAGTGAAGTACTTTGAAATTAGGATTTGAGTGATTGTGAAGAAGTTACTATGAGGATGCTATACTTGCTCAATAGGTGTTCAACCATAGTTTTCCAATGGACACATATCAGTTCCACGATTTATCACATAATCAGGTGCTTTTCAGGGTAGGATTTTGTTCTTTTCTTCACATGGATATACCTTGTGTTTGTTTTCCTTTGGTATCCAACAGCCATTTACCAGATACTGTTAGGGAGTGGCATCGTACTAGAAGCTGTGCGGTCTCTCCTCTGCCTGAGTCTCACTGCTGTCCGAATCCCCAGGAGTGAAGCTGACCATGATGCACGCACGTGGTCCTCGGGAGTCTTTGGAAATGTTTGCCAGGCCAACGAGCCAGTACTGAGGCTTCCTTCCTCGTCGAGTGTTCTAAGTGAAAAGTATAAAATGATTGCAGATTCATGTTTTTAAAAATCTTTGAGGAGAACAGATGTTTTATGAAGTAAAAACCTGAATTATTATTTTTGCTATCTGAGGGAAGTTTTTAAAGGTAGCTGCCGGGCCCGGCGGCGTGACCTAGCGGCTAAAGTCCTCGCCTTGAACACCCCGGGATCCCATATGGGCGCCAGTTCTAATCCCGGCAGCTCCACTTCCCATCCAGCTCCCTGCTTGTGACCTGGGAAAGCAGTTGAGGATGGTCCAATGCTTTGGAACCCTGCACCCGCGTGGGAGACCCGGAAGAGGTTCCTGGTTCCCGGCTTCGGATCGGCGCAGCACCAGCCATTGCGGCTCACCTGGGGAGTGAATCATCGGATGGAAGATCTTCCTCTCTGTCTCTCCTCCTTTCTGTATATCTGACTTTGTAATAAAATAAATAAATCTTTAAAAAAAAATAAAGGTAGCTGCCTTGTTAATAATGTCTGAAGTCGAAAAACATGCTAAGTACATTTTTCCCCCATAATATACATGGGCTGTTGTAGTTGCCATTTTCAGACATGGCAGAGGGTAGAACCTTCTGAGTAAAAAGCAGTGCGTTTATGCTTTAACTTTATATAGACAGATGGACAGATAGACTGGTCTTTATTCTGACGAAATCCTCACATCTGGGGAAATCAGCGGTTCATGATGTTCCTACGTAGAAAATAGAAAAATGCTCGATTTTTACTTAGAAACCTTGGTTACCAGCTGTCAGAGGAAGTACTGTAGTAGTACATTTAAAATACAAGTGGCCCTCCTTATGTGTGGTATTATTGGGTCCTTCATTGTATTTGCTGGATTTTCTTCGGAGCCATTTTCATTTTTCTCTGTGCAAAATGAGAATGATTACTACTACATAATAACATGATGTATTGACCTGTTTAAAGGATACTTCATCCAGTTATTGGTATCCGATATGTGTTTCATACTGAGGTTAGGCGAGTGCAGTTTATTTTAACATTACGTTTATGGCTACTCTTGTTGAACCATTTATTGAGAATATGATATTGCTATAGCAGCTCTTAAATATTGTTGCATCTTACACTTAGATTTAGTTGCAAGTTTTTTGAAAGTGTTCTGAGCCTTAAATGTTTTCACAGATGAGTTTTATTTTTTTATTTTATTTTAAAAAATTTTCTCTCCCAGGCTTTCTGTGGCCAAAGGAGGATTTCTGGGTTTTTTTTTTTTTTGTTCTTCTATTTTTTTTTTATTTGCCCAACCCTTCCCTGTACCCTCCCCTCTCGGTGGACCGCCCCACCCCGTTGCCATATTACTTTTTTTTTTTTTATTACATTGCATTATGTGTCATGGTTCTATAGGCCCTGAGATTCTTCCCCACCACCACCATAATGTGTTCCTCCAACTTGTTGCACCACCACGGATCAAATTCAGCTGGGATTCCCCCACTGCGCGCATCCACCAGGCAAGAAGACCCGCATCCCACCGTCCAAAAAAGTCCATCAGTTTCTTGGGGAGACCATCTCTGGTCCAAAGGCAGAGCCGGCAAAGTGGTTTTGATAGTTCTACAGAACTGTATTATTGCCAGTCTCACCACTCCAGGCACGATGCGGTCGTTGGAGAATCCACTGAGTGACATAGTCCATCACATAGTCTCTAGTTGCCCGATTTTTTCATTGTCAACACACAGCTGAGGTGGTCGGTTGACTTTGTTCTGTCCTCTGTCATTTGATGTTTATCTTCCAGAGACCGAAAGCTCGATTGCGGGGATCCTAAAAGAAACTCTGAGATTCCTGTATGTACCAGCTAGCACAGGGCCCGGCACAGTCCATCACCCCTATCGGCCAGTGGTTGCAGTTGCTGGGCTGGCTCCACATTCCATCCCTGTTTTCCACTACGAGGGAGGTGCCCACTATCTTCCTATTAGGCCACTTGAGCTTCTGGGTCCTGGTTTGTTTGGTAGATCAGTCTGGCTGTAATAGTTCTTATGGGTGCTCTCATTCAAACCTTCGGGTCTTTGTCCCACTCTTGCCCTAGTGTTTATGGTTACTATTACTGGGAATATACAGAAAATTATCTCTCACCTACACAAAGGCTGGCCTTATTCAAGGGTGGCCCTAAGCAGCTATTTCTGATAATAAAAACTCCGAAGCTCGCCGGAGGGTGGCCAGCAGGCAGAGCCTGGCACCATTTGGTGCACTGGCCGCCCATAGCCAGGGACCCCCTCACTGCCTTGCGGCGGCGGTGGTCTTGGCATGCTGAGTCCTCGTTCTCGGATCCGGCCTGGCTGGGGCACCCCCCAGGACCCCACAGGGTCCTGGGGACTGCCAGCGGCTTCTGGCCCAAGGTTCCGATCCCTCAAAGGAGGATTTCTTAATGTCTGTTTCTTTTTCATGACACTCTTCTGTTAGGAGGGTATCTCAGTGCCTGGTGAGTCATGCCATTCTGGAGCATTGTCTTTCCATTATGTTGATTTGTTATTTTGTGAATTCGTATATTTTATAAATATACTTCTTCAACTTGAATTTAAATGTGATAATGTGTAGCTGAATATGTGTTTCAGTCTTGTAACTGTTATTAGGTAGTCTTTTAGATTTAAGAGAAAAAATGAAGTTGAGTAATACGTAGTCCAGGTTGTTTTAAGTGGTTCGAATGTGCTAACCACCATGTTAAATGCCTCATATTAATTACTGACAATCCTAAAACTAATTCTTCGTTTTATATTTTTTGTAAGATTTACTAATGTTTATTGCAAAGGTAGATATACAGAGAGAAAAGTCTTCTGTCCACTGATTCATTCCCAAAGTAGTCACGACTGGAGCTGAGCTGATCCAAAGCCAGGAACCAGGAGCTTCTGGGTCTCCCACATGGGTGCAGGGTCCCTAGGCCTTGGGCCATCCTTAACTGCTCTCCCAAGCCAAAGGCAGGGAGCTGGAAGGGAAGTGGAGCAGTTGGGATATAAACCAGTACCCATATGGAATCCTGGCGCATGCAAGGTGAGAACTTCAGGTACTAGGCTGCAGCATTGGGCCTAATCCTAACACTATTAACAATAGTTTTTTTTTCCCAAAATTTATCTCCTGTATGGGCCAGCAGTGTAATTAATTTAGTCTTCACAATAATTCGATCCAGTGAGATTAGTAGGTGCTGTTGTTATTTTTTAAAAGGCTGTTTTGAAAGAGTTGCAGCAAGAGGGAAGAAGGGAGTGGAGGAAGGAGAGAGGATCTCTATGTTGGTTTACTCTCCAGGTGTCTACATTAGCCAGGGCTGCTGGGCTGTGAAGGCAGGAGCCCAAACACTTGGGCGATCTGCTTTTTCTAGGCCTTTAGCAGAGAGCTGGGTCAGAAGTGGAACAGCCAGGATATGAACTGCTGCCCGTATGTGATACCGGCATCACAGGTGGCGCCTCTGCCCATTATATTTTAGAGGGTAGGGATAGGAAAACTGCACAGAAATGAAGCAACCTGTCTGGGGTCACAAAGACAGAACCGAGTCAATCCCTGCATGCTCAACCACTCTGCTGATTGTAGGATTGTGAAATAGGTGCTGTTCTCATTTTGTGTATGGAAAAACTGAAGCTTTTAGAGGCTTTGTTGTTTTTTTTTTTTAGCTTTTAGAGATTTTAAGTGACATATACAAGGTTAAACAAATGCTATGTCACCCAAAGTTCAGCTTTATCTGGCTTCAGAAGAGGGAGATGATGTCTGGCTGGAGGAAATCAGGCAAGCTTCATTTGAAGATGAGTTTTATCTGTACCTTGAATGCGTAGCCGTCAGCTTTTGTGTGGGAAACTGGTTCCTCTTGGGAAACCTTGAGTGGTTAGATTTAGCAGAAGTATTTAGGGATTTAATGGAGAAGTATAAGTGCCAAGGTAGATGGAGCTACTTCCTGAGGGACGTTCGTGGAGGTCTTACAAGATCAAACGTTAGAATATGGTGGGACACCATATACCACCTACTTGGTTTCCTTCAGTATTATGTCTACACTGTATTACTAAAATACTCTACTGCATTGTATTTTTAAAAAGAAAAAAGAGCAAACAAAAAATCTGGTTTCTTTAATGGACTCTTTAAAAGAAAGTCCTTCAATTCAAGTGAAAAAAGTTCCTAGCCTTCACTTTTCTCTACTGTACTCCATACTCTTTGAAGCCAAGAATTATGTAGTGATCAATTTGATATGCAAATCCCAGAATAATGCATTTTTTGAGGGTTTTTTTGTTGTTTGTTTGTTTGTTTTGTTTTTTTGAGGGGAGTTTGGAGGACTGGCATTGGGGAGGTAGATTAACTTAATTAAATACTGTGTCCTGCTCTTTAGCATTGATTATTTCTAAAGAAGGTTGAGGAAAACATTTCGACATTTTCAAATAAAGTTGCAAATCATTCAAAATGTCATAAGGGAATGTGTTTTGGGGAAGGAACATTTGGTATTCTCCCTGAAGAGCAAATTCCTAAAGTTAGAATTGAGAGCGCCTTTCCTGAAGGCATTATAATTCATCATAATTCTTCAAAGACTACAAAAACTTACGGTTTTGCGATAGTCTGTGTTTTTCACCACCTGTTTTTCATCATTGGCGCAGAATACAAAATATGCCTTAGTCAACAAATGAGACACTAGTGAATGCTAGGAGCCGAAAGAATATTTTCTGTCTTGTCTTGTTTGACTATGAAAGACGTTTGGAAAGTGCCTTATTTCTCTCATAAAATGTTCTTTCTAAATGTAAAAACAAAGAAAAAATAAAGGGTTTTTTTTTAATGCTTGCATTCCAATAGTCAATCTTTCAACAGTTTTTCTGCCACATCATTTGAAATATTTTTATAGTGCTTGCTGTTAGATTTTATTTTCAAGGAAAGCCTGTTGGCTAACTATAAATGCTGAATTTTATGAGTTATTTCCACCAGTATTTCTTAAACTTGACAGCTTTAGTGTCGCTGCTAAAAATAGGTTTCTGTTGGTATATTGGTCAAAAAGAAAAATTTACCTGTGCTTTTATCCTATCCTACTGAAAATAGAGCATGTTTTACTAGCACGCTTTAAGCCAAATGGCACAAAATATGTTAACAAACATATTCCAAATGTTTGACTTTTTTGTATTTGAGAAAATGACTGACTTAATGATATTTGACTTACTATGAATAGTATAGGAAAAATATTTTTCTATTAAAACCACATGTTCTTACATTAGAGCTTTTCTTTTTCCTTACAGGAAATGCTTTGATCTTTTCAAAATTAGGAAAAAAAATAAAATTAAAGCCTGTAACTGGGTGTTCTTTGTATATTTTAACTGATTTACAATCTAGCAGCTAAAGTCTTCACCTTGAACATGCCGGGATCCCATATGGGCACCAGTTCTAATCCCGGCAGCCCCACTTCCTGTCCAGCTCCCTGCTTGTGACCTGGGAAAGCAGTTGAGGACAGCACAAAGCCTTGGGACTCTGTACCCGCGTGGGAGACCTGGAGGAGGTTCCTGGCTCCTGGCTTCAAAACTGTGCAGCACCAGCCATTGTGATCACTTGGGGAGTGAAACAACGGATGGGAGATCTTCCTCTCTGTCTCTCCTCCTCTCTGTACATCTGCCTTCTAATAAAAATAAAATAAATCTTTAAAAAAAAAGAAATGTGATAGATTCTTTGTGTTAGCCACCCAAACAATTGTGTGCAATAATAAAATTGAGTTTATATTACAGAATAACAAATTTGGTGATCCATTGGTATAGAAAAATCTGTGTTTTCTCATCCTTTCCTGTTTTCATTTCTCCAGCACTGGAAAGTTTGGGCTTTGGTTCTTACATCAGTGAAGTGAAAGAAGTCTTACAGGAATGTAAGACTGTAGCATTGAAAAGGAGAAAGGCCAGTTCTCGTTTGGAAAACCTTGGAATTCCTGAAGAAGAGTTATTGAGACAACAACAAGAACTATTTGCAAAAGTAAGTAATGCATTTTAAACCATTCTCATCTGAAGTTTGCTCTGTTTCCTAGCATATATAGTACATGTTTCTGAAATCACTTCCTAAATTAATGTATCTTCCCCAGGGGTTCCCTTTCGCTGGCTAATTGTTTGATTACACAGCCTGATATGTGGAGCTTGCCTGATTTGACTCTGGTTTTCTAAAAGTAAATTATTGGGGTCTGGCACAGTAGCCTAGTTACCACAGTCCTCGCCTTGCATGTACCAGGATCCCATATGGGCACCAGTTCCTGTCCCAGCTGCTCCACTTCCCTTCCAGCTCCCTGCTTGTGGGCTGGGAAAGCAATCAAGGACAGCCCAAAGCCTTGGGACCCCGCACCCACGTAGGAGACCAGGAAAAGGCTCCTGGCTCCTGGTTTCAGATTGGCTCAGCTCTGGCCAATGTGGCCACTTGGGGAGTGAACCAGTGGATGGAAGATCTTTCTCTCCTTTTCTCTGTAAATCTGACCTTCCAATAAAAATAAATAAATCTTTAAAAACTGTCGCTGTCCCGCAGCGATGGACTTGTTGCACGGAGCCAATAATAACACACGTGGACCCTGACTGATGGTCAAAGCCATAGTTTATTAGTAGCATCAGACTTTATACACTGAGGGTCATACAGGATTAGGGTAGAAATACTTATTTCATCAATAAAACCATCAACTGTTTCTATTCCTTTGTTTGGAAGTCCTTTTCTCTTGTATATTACTTTCCACTCAACTTTTCTTATACAAATGATATCCCATCAGGTATACAAAAGGTAGTCATTCAGTTCTCATGCAAAGGATATCCAATCAGTCACACCCATTCAGTTGTGTATCATACAAATATTGTCCAATCAACTGTAATCCTGTGCTCACTGACCTTCTAGGGTCACAATGTCCTCCTACAAAAAGCAAGTAAATTATTGACAACAACTTCTTTTTTGTCAAATAAATATTGAGGTTTTAGTTTGATGGTTTTGTCTTCATGGAAATTAAAAGTACCAAAAAAGGGATCTGTATATACTTTAGATTTAAAAATGATGGGATGGTGAGAAAGTATGCTGTGTTAAATTTTATGATCAAGGAATCTGATTAACATCTACTCCATAGTTGAATTAGGTCTTTTTTTTTCTTAAATATTTATTTTATTTTTATTGGAAAGTCAGATACACAGAGAGGAAGAGAGTCAGAGAGGAAGATCTTCTGTCTGCTGATTCTCTCCCTAAGAAGTTTTAATGGCCAGAGCTGCACCGATCCAAAGCCAGGAGCCTGGAGTCTCTTCCAAATTTCCCATGTGGATACAGGGTCCCAAGGCTTTGGGCCGTCTTCTGCTGCTTTCCCAGGCCACAAGCAGGGAGCGGGATGGAAAGCAGGGCCTCCGGAATTAGAACTGGCTCCCATATGGATTCTGGCATGTGCAAGGTGACTACTTCAGCTGCTAGGCTACCACGCCTTTCCCTGGAATTAGGTCTTTAATGTACCTTAAAAATACTTTTTAAGGATTTATTTAGTTGTTTATTTATTTGGAATAATGACAGGGAGAATAGAGAAGACAGATCAGTCTGCTAGTTATCTCCCCATATGCCTGCATCAACTGGGCCTGGGCCAGACCAAAGATAGGAACCCGAGTCTTTTTTTTTTTTTTTTTTTTTTTAAGATTTATTTATTTTATTACAAAGTCAGATATACAGAGGAGGAGAGAGAGAGAGGAAGATCTTCCATCCGATGATTCACTCCCCAAGTGAGCTGCAACGGGCCGGTGCTGCGCCGATCCGAAGCCGGGAACCAGGAACCTCTTGTGGGTCTCCCACGTGGGTGCAGGGTCCCAAAGCATTGGGCCGTCCTCGACTGCTTTCCCAGGCCACGAGCAGGGAGCTGGATGGGAAGTGGAGCTGCCGGGACCAGAACCGGCACCCATATGGGATCCCGGGGCGTTCAAGGCGAGGACTTTAGCCGCTAGGCCACGCCGCCGGGCCCAGGAGCCTGAGCCTTAATCCACGTACCTGGGCCATCATCTACTGCCTCCCAGGCACATGAGTGTGAAGCTGGTTTGGAAGCACTGTAGCCTGGGCTGGAAACAGCACTCCGATCTGGAACGTTGGTGTGCCAGGTGGTGGGGCTTATACTAACACTGTGCAGTAATCCATGTGCTTCGGCCTGGGTTGTATGGATCCTAACCCTTCTTAACTGCCAGGAGAGATGCCTACCCCTAATGTTAAAAAATTTTAAAGAGTTCATATAGCAGAGAAAGGGAGAAACTATTAATGCCTTGTCTGAGAAAACATTAGTACCAAATGCTAATTTCCCTTTATTTAATAAGCAAACAAACAAAAACACACAGTGGTTAAGACTTCTTTTTCCCTCAAGTGCGGCTCTTGTTTGCAACTACGGCAATTATGGATTGAATAGAAGTGAGATTTCTCACCAAATGCTCTAGTAATCTTCAGTAATGGCAGGTTTACTTGTAGGTCAGCTTTTACAGATTGGCACCAGAGCTAATCTTTCTCTTGGTATCACAGTTTGGTTTGCATCAGAACATCTGAGTCTTAAGTGTTATGAGGCACTAGGTACCAGGTATCGTTTAACTACTAAGAAAGATAAAAGGTTTCTAATACAATTCTGAATTCTAGCCATGGGTTAGTCACATTGCTGGTAATTTACCTGTATTTAATCCACCTGGTACCTTTATAGGTGCTAAAGAGGAGATGCCTTTGAGGAAGTGATGAACAGGTGAAAACCATATTACAATCCAAATGAATATTTAGCGCCAAAAGAATGATGCTTTACTGTTTATTATGTATTGATTCTCTGTTATTACAGATCACCTACATGTACTAGATTAAATAATTGATGAGAGTGTTTCTGCTAGATGCTTTATATACTTTCAGAGTTTTTAATGAAATAATATAAAATTTATATCTATCTATTAAGAAAGACTCAGAGTGAAGAAACTTACGTCAGATCATTCGTTCATTCGTTCCACAAATATTTACTGAGGTCCTCGCTGTTTAGTAGACATTTTATTACATCAAAAATACACAGAGTTTGTTGAGAAAGATTTAGTTTGAATTTGAGAGCAAGAATTGGAGTCTGTATTTAAAATAATTTCATCTATTCTCAAACGTGTACTCTGTACAACACGATGCTAGTGTCCTGCCCACCATTTTCTGCTATGGAACTTTTAAAGCAAAATATCCTCTCTGAGCAAAAGGCAAATGAAAGAAACTTTTGCATGCCTGCCAAATCTGTCCCTAATACGTGTTTTTGTTCCTCATCATCCTCCTTTTTACCTCGGCATGTGGGCAAAGGCCCCTGGCCTGTCCTTGCTCTTGGGAGGAAGACCAGGAGAGATGCGAGGTTAGAGCAGTTACGTGCATTTCCTCTGCTGGAGCACTAAGTACTTGTGTTCTAAATGTGAAGCAAACTCAGAAGTGTATTTCCATCACTTTCTTTTTGTTCTGCTTTTAAATTTCTATTTTAGAGACAAACAATGGCAGCCTCTTTAGTAGTTAGCAACCAATATTTGGAAGGGGGAAATTTAATGCATCAAGATTTAAGTTAACTCTAGATTATGAACAAATCATTTAGTGTATGAGAATAAGAATCTTAAAAACAAAATCTCCCGAAGAAGGAATTTAGGAAGTATGTGCCTACTTACCTTTCTTTTATAACCATACTTTCAAAAAAAAAAAACTTTGGAGGATTTGGGTAGGATTGAGTGATAAAAAAGAAATTAGTAAATATCACTGAAATTTTTCATTTGTAGAAACATACAGATAAAATTATACCAGTGAACAGTGATTTTAAAGATATAGAAAGGTTATATTCAGAAACAAAGGTAAGAGAGCTTATATGGGGCCGTGTTACCTAAAAGTCAGTTGAATTTTAAAGATTTATTTCACTTGAAAAAGTTAGAGGTGGGGAAAAGACACAAAGAGATCCTCCATTCACTGGTTCACTCCCCAAGTGCTTGCAGCAGCTGGAGCTGGGAGCCAGGAGCTGCTTCTGGGTCTCCCACATGGGCAGGGGGCCAGCGCTGCTTTCCTAGACCATAAGCAGGGAGCTAGATTGGAAGTGGAGCAGCGGGAACACGAACTGGCACCCATACAGAATGCCAGTGCAACAGGTGGAGGATTAGCTTGCTATGCCAATGCACCACTCCTATCAGTTGAATTTTGAATGTATCCTACACCTGCTGTTGCAACCATTCAGTAGACTACAGATCAAATACAAGTTTCTTAGAAATTTAAACCTATGTCTAGTTGATTAAGCCACAGAAGAGTAATTCTTTAATTCTTTATTTTTTTAAGAGACAGCAGGAGACAGTGCTGTGGTGTGCCAGGCTAAGCCTCTGCCTACAATGCTAGAATCCAATGTGGGTGCTGGTTCAAATCCTGGCTGCTCCACTTATGATCTAGCTCCCTGTTTATGTGCCTGGGGGCAGAGGAGGGCTCACGTGCTTGTGGGCCCCTGTATCCACATGGGAGACCTGGAAGAAACTTCTGGCTTTGGCCTGGTCAAGCCTGACTGTTGTGTCCATTTGGAAGTAAACTAGTATATGGAAGATGTCTCTCTCCATGACTCTGCCTTTCAAATAAATAAAAATAAGTCTTAGAGAGACAGACAGATGGTCTCATTCACTGGCTCACTTCCCAAATGCTGTAAATGGTCAGGCTGAAACCAGGAGTCTGGACAGAAATCCAGGACTCCCATATATGTGACAGTGACACAGTTACTTGAGTGTCACCATTCCCTACTATCGTGTGCATTAGCAGGAAATCTGGAATGAGGAAAGCCAGGAGTAGAACTCAGGTGCTCTGATAAGGGGGGCACCCCAGCATCACAAACTGTATTTTTGTTTTGTTTTGTTTTTTAAGACATTTATTTTTATTGGATGTCAAATTTGCAGAGAGAAAGCAAGATAGAGATCTTCCATCCTCTGGTTTATTCCCCTAGGGGCCACAGTAGCTGGAGCTGAGCTAATCCGAAGCCAGGAGACAGGAGGCTCACCTGGGTCTCCTACAGGGGTGCAGGATCCCAAGGTCATGCTCTACTGCTTTCTCAAGCCACAAGCAGGGAGCTGGAGGGGAAGCAGGGCTGCCAGGGAACAAACCGGCACCCATATGGGATCCCAACACATGCAAGACGACATGCAGTAGCCACTAGGCTACTGTGCTGTGCCCCCCAAGCTGAGTTCTAACCTTTGAGCCAAATGCTTACCCAGTTAGGAATTCTTAGGTTGATTAAATTCACATTGTTGGTTTTCCCTATGCTTTGCTTTGATTTGTTTGTTTATTAAGATTTTATATATTAAAAGGCAGGTTGACAAAGATGGAGGGTGAGACAGAGAATGTTCTTTTTCTACTGACTCACCCCTCTAGTGACTGTTGCGGTTGAGGCTGGGCCAGGCTGAAAGAGAGACAAACAGGATTGTCCTTGTACCAGTCCGCTCAACCAAATGCCTGCACTGGCCAGGGTTGGGTCACACCGAAGCCAGGAGGCTGGAGCATTGTCTAGGTCTCCTGTGTTTGTGGCAGGGACCCAAGTACTCAGGCCACTATCTGCTGCCTCCCAGGGTGTGCATTACCCAGATGCTGGGCTGGAAGTGGAGGAGCTGAGGCTTGAGCAAGGCACTCCAATAGCGAATGTAGGTGTCTTAAATCTGTGCCAGATGCCTTTTGCTGGCATGAGATTTTATCATACTACTCGGAATACCATGTAGTTTAAATTTGTGATTGTTTTTTAATTGCCTGAAGTTTTTATTAAACGTTTTCAGACAATGGTTGACGATGGGTGACTGAAACCATGAAGGAATGGGACGACTTTTGTACTCTGCAAACCATGTTTGTTTTGCCAGATGACTTCCTACCATTAGAGTGTCCCCAGTAGGGGTCTTGAGAAAGAAAGTAGGAGGAGGAGGATGAAGGGGTTTGTTCGTTTTAATTCCTCATGGCTGCCTTTTTGTGTAGTAGGAACTGAATCCAGTTGTATTTTCTGCAGTGTTTATAGAATTAGCTTGAGCTGTATCCTCTTTCCTCAGGAACCTGGTTCTGTTGTACCCACATTTTGAGATCCCCATAAAATCATCAGGAGTCTTAAGTCAATGCAAACGCAGAGGGGCGGTTTATTCAGGCCAGCCTAGGCTCCCAGCCGCCACCCCAGCCCCGCAGGCCTGAGGGAGCAGAAGCAGAAGCAGCAGAAGGGCCAAGGTTGGACAGGTTTTTATACGTTTTAGGCTAATTCCACACAATTCCACAGTCAGGATTGGTCTGTTTCAGTTAACTTTTAAAAAGAGCAGGTTGGCAGGCTTCTCTTGGTGGGTTTGAAGCAAGCAACTTTCAAATAGTACAAACTGGTGGGTTATAAGGTAGTGAACAATTCTCTGACACGAGGGACCTCCTTCCTGAGGAGTGCTCTGCCTACGTGACCTGCCAGGTGTCACCTGGACTGTCAGGCCTGGAGTTCACACAGCCAAGCAAGCAAGACAGAAATCACAAAAGCAGAAAACATTTCGGTTCCTCAGTTCTTTTTTTTTTTTTTTTTTTTTTTAAGATTTATTCAGTTTATTACAAAGTCAGATATACAGAGAGGAGGAGAGACAGAGAGGAAGATCCTCCGTCTGATGATTCACTCCCCAGGTGAGCCGCAACGGGCCGATGCGCGCCCATCCAATGCTGGGAACCAGGAACCTCTTGTGGGTCTCCCACACAGGTGCAGTGTCCCAATGCATTGGGCTGTCCTCGACTGCTTTCCTAGGCCACAAACAGGGAGCTGGATGGGAAGTGGAGCTGCTGGGATTAGAACCGGCACCCATATGGGATCCCGGTGCGTTCAAGCGAGGACTTTAGCCGCTAGGCCACGCTGCCGGGCCCTCAGTTCCTCAGTTCTTAACCCTTGGAGTCTCCCTCCAAGTTGGATGCTCTCAGCTTGTCTCTTTGCCAGGGGTCTGAATCTCAGTGTCGTAGGATGGTTCCTCTGAGCTTCTGGAGTTTTACATCTCCAGCCTCTTCCTTTGTTCCCTCAGTTTTGGGCTTGGTGGCTGCCCCCTTTAGTTACTACCTCAATAGTATCTTAGTGTTCTCTTCTTGCTTTTTGAGTTGCCTAGTACCAACTTTATACTGCTAACGGTCCTTTATATTAAATTGTGTTGGCATACCTACTTTAGGACTTTGATCTCTTGATTACACCTTGACTGATTCTGGAAAGAGGATAAAATAAAGAAACAGAGTGATAACATAGTGGCTAAATCCTCATCTTGCATGCGCCAAGGTTCATATGGGTGCTGGTTCATGTCCTGCCTAGTCCACTTCCCATCCAGCTCCCTGTTTGTGGCCTGGGAAAGCAGTAGAGGATGGCCCAAAGCCTTGGGACCCTGAACCTATGTGGGAGAGCCAGAAGAAGCTTCTGACTCCTGGCTTCAGATTAGCTCAGCTTCAGCCGTTGAACCACTGGGGAGTGAACCAGTGGACAGAAGATCTTTCACTTTTTCTCTCCTGGTTTCTGTAAACCTGCCTTTCCGGAAAAACAAAACAAAACAAAACACAAACAAACAAAAACATAGATCTTTAAAAAAATAATTACAATATTCACTTTGACTTGAAGGAAAAGTTAAAATTTCAGTGGATGAAAATCAGAACATTTAAAATAGGATGTGAATATAAGTAAAGATAGCAAAGATGGAAAACCTTGGTATGTATCTGGGAAATCTTTTATGTTCTAAGCTTATTTAGTTTTGAAGCACAAAGGTAGAGGATTATGATAACACTCAGGAGTAATAGAATTGTTACTATGTTCGTATATTAGTACTTCCCCCACCCCCTTTTTTCTTAAGATTTGGGTTGTGTTTTTTTGTTGTGATGTTTTGTTTTGTTCTGTTTTGTTTTGTTTTGTTTAAAAGCCTGGGCAAGGCCAAACCAAAACCATGAGACAGGAGCTTCACCAGGTCTCCCATGTGAATGTCAGGGACCCAGACACTCTGGCTCTATCCTGCTGCTTTTCCCAGGGCACTCTCAGGAAACTAGGAGCCAATCTAGTGCCAGCATTGTATGGAGGCAGCACCCTAGCCCAACCCAGCTTAGAGAAGAAACATCTAAGAAGAACCAAGTTTGGGAAACAGACCTGTGCAGTTACTAGAAAAGCAGTCTAGGGGCCAGCCTTGTGGCATAGTGGGTAAAGCTGCCACCTGTGATGCTGGCATCCCCTATGCACGCTAGCTGGTTAATATCCTGGCACTTCCCATCCAACTCCCTGCTGGTGGCCTAGGAACTGGGCCATCAACACTCATGTGGGAAACCCAGACAAGCTCTGACTCCTGACTGCAACATTGTCCAGGCCTGACCCGGGCCTATCTGTTGTGACCATCTAGAGAGTAACCCAGCAGATGGAAGAAGGAGTGTGTGTCTTTCTGCAACCTTTCAAACAAATAAGTAAATCTTTTTTTTTTTCTCTTAAGGAATGTTGTACAGAGATCATATTTTCCATGTGTTGACAATTTTATATCAACAGAAAATTTTCTATCTGAATTTCATAATGATTTAGTCTGTTGTCTTATTTTGTACTTGACTAAAAGATGTGTACTGAGGATTTTAAAAAATTATTTGCTTTTGTGTTTTTTGATGTTTAGGCTAGACAGCAACAAGCAGAATTGGCCCAACAGGAATGGCTTCAAATGCAGCAAGCTGCCCAACAAGCCCAGCTTGCTGCTGCCTCAGCCAGCGCGTCCAATCAGGCAGGATCTTCTCAGGATGAAGAAGATGATGATGATATCTGAAATTCACCAGCTGAGTTTCTGTTTCCTCTATAAATGTTTTTTCCCTGCACAAGAAAAAAAACAGTGAAAGAAATGCTAATCTGTAATTTTGTATGCATCTTGATGGACTTGCCATTGGTATCCTAGGGGTGTCTGCTGTTAAGTTTGATCTGTTGTGTGCTATATATGTAAAAATTGTCTCTTTGAACTATTGAAAATTTAAGGTTCAGTATAATATCAATTTTGAATTTTTAATGGTGTTTATGAAATTTTAGATAGCAATGATTCCTTTATTTGATCAATAAACAGTGTTACAGAAAACTTTCGAGTTTATAAAAATACAGTCAAATTTATACAGAAGCTCTTAAAATGCATTTGTGTTTCCTTGGCCCTTTTAACTAAACTAAAGATTGGGAATTTTAAATTGAGGGAGTGTACTGTGTGAGACAGTAGACATTGGATCAGGTTGGTGAAAAAGAAGAGTTAACTTCTTACAGTATCTGAATTTTTTCGTCTTTTAAAATAAGTAAATATATATGCTCAGATAAATACACGTGTTTAGAAAAACTTCAAAATAAGACATTCAAAATGAGGAAGGAGTGTGTTTAATATTAGTTGTATAAGTTTGGTGTGGGTCATTTTTGATTTTGTTTTCATCTTGAATAGAGGTAAAAGCTATAGTTTTATTATGGCATAATTCATCTTGAGCTATACTATTACATTTCAAAGACTGCCCAATTTTGAGAACTTTGTAATTCTTACAGTTTCACTCCAGCTCGATAATTGTTAATAGTATTATTTGCTTAGTCCTTCCATGTTTGTATCATTCACAACATTTTACAGGTGGGACTTGTGAAGCAGTTGCTTGGTTCTGAGGTTCACTAATAGTCAAAGCTTTGCTAGAGGAAAGAAGTGAAAGTTAAGGAGCATGCTTGCTGTGAGAGAGGGTTTTGTTTTTTAATTTAACTTATAGTTTACTTACTGTTTGTTTTTAGCATTGTTTTTGCATTTTCTTGACTAGATGGCATAGAGTCCAGCGCTACCTTTTGAAATACCGTCCTTGTCTCCTTCATAAAGGAGTGATAGCTTTAAGAAGGGTTTTGTTTAACAAAGTGTGTCATAACCGATCATCTCTGCATAAAGCATAGTTCCAATGTGCTGGATGAAAAGAAGCTTTAATTTGGTTCTAATAAGGAGTGGTAGCCATTAGAGGATTCCAGTGTACTGAAGAAATGGCATGTTGTTTGTATTTTGGAACAGAAAGGAAAAGCTACTTAAGATGGTATGAAGTAATTAAATGTCTATCATTTGCCAAATTATTACAATCTCTATATTCCCAAGCTCAAAAATAGATGTGACTGCCAGGATTCCAATTTTAATTGGAATACCAAATAAGTCAAGTTTATAAGTATTACATTTCTTAATGGTTGTATTTTTGCAGTTTTAGGAAAAGGAAAATCTTGTTGTACATTTATTAAGGACACTTCCCTGTGTAGAAAAAGGTTAGTTTTGCTGAATATTTCAAGTTGAAGTTACTTCATGGATGTCATATGCATGAAGTACGTTTGGATGAGGTAGAAGGAATTTTTGTTTAAAGTACCAAAGGTAGTCTAGTCTAGAGAAATAATAAGTTAATAAGTGTTGGCTTTTCTAATTTGTACTGTAACATCCTTGTATTTTCTATTTTAAGTATATCTGTTTCTCAAGTAAACTTAGATATTTTTTTCAGACCTTTTTCTTTCTGATGCAGAATTCAGGTTAATTAATATTTTACTGCATCTGATAATGTATTATATGTTTGAAGCCTAGTGACTTTTCTTTTTGACATTCTTGTGATTTCATATGCTGTATTCTTCGAGCAATAAAATTCTGGTGTGTTTTATAAATTGTTTTTATAGTTAATGATCCATAGGAAAATATCTATTTCATTTTTACTAGTTTCAAGAATGTTAGGCCCAAAAGATATTTTGGTCATTTTGTATATGGTACCTGCATTTCTTCTATATTTAGAAAATGTGGTTTTACTTTTAATTTTGTAATTTACAGTCCTAGGATCAAGGTATAAAAGGGTAAGTTTGAATTATTTTGCTTTTAGCTTGTTTTTTTAAATTTAAAAGTCAGTATTTGCCACTTGTTAAAAATTTTTAAATCTTTTGGAGAAACAAAACCTTTTAAAAGCTCTTGAGAAATAAACTTGTGGTTTAGTAAATATTTTCCCCATTCCCTTGCATATATGTCTTTTTAGCAGATTATCACATTGATAAATGTTGAAAAGACACCCGTTAGGATTACATACAATGTACACACAGAGGATTGTAAGCACGATTTTACACAAATTTGTACCACCAGCCTTCAGATTGACACACAGAACATGTGAGTACCCCAACTTCTTTTCCCCCACTTGAAAATAATTACTTATTTGAGAGGCAGAAAGAAAGAGCATGCTTCCATCTAAAGATTCATTCCCTGCATCCCACAGTGTCTGGGGCTGGACATGGCTGGAACCAGGCTCCCAGCAGGCCAGTTACAGGAGTCAGCACTGCTGTCCCCCGGGTTCTTCCCTAGAAAACTGGAGTCAAGAGTTGCAGCTGAGAATTGAACTTGGTGTTCCAGTGTGGCATGCACACACACACCCAGCTTCCTCTACCCCATTAACATTCTTGCTCTCCAGATGTAACTTTTTTTTTTTTTTTTTTTTAAAGAAAGGCACAGTTAAAGAAAGGAAGAGATCTTCCAGTCACTGGTTCACTGTCCATATGGCTACAATAGCTACGACTGGGCCAGGCCAAAGCCAAGGAACCTGAAACTATCCAGGTTTCCCACATGGGCAGCAAGCCCCCCACCCCAATACTTGGGCCATTATCCCTGCCTTAGCAGGGAGCTGGATCCGAAGTAAAGCAGCTAGTCACAACACTGGCCCTTACTGTCTTGACTTCTAACTGCTGATCTCAGAACCCCAACCATGAAGAGAAATGCAGGTTCCGTGGTCCGGGAGTGCATGTGTCAAAGCTGAGCCTCAGAGGCTCAGACGGAGCAGTGGACAGCATATCCAGGTGCACATGGAGGCTATGGCAATCCATCAGAACCTGCAGAGGACACCTGGTACCACAACAGAGGACAGAGGACAGAACAAATCAATCAACTACCCCAGCCATGTGTTGGCAGCGAATATTTGGGCAAATGGAGACTCTAAAGTGAACCATATCAGCCAGTGGATTCTGGAGAGATTTCATCATGCTTGGAATGGCGAGATTGGCAGCAACTCAGAACTGTTGAACTATCACAACCACTTGAACAGGACCCCATGTTGGGGACCTGGGGTGGGTGGGAGGCTGGGTGGGGCTTCTCACTTTAGCTCCCCCCTTACCCCAGACACAGGAAAAACAATGTGGAAACAATGGTCTTACCCATTTTCCTGTAGCCCTTGACCCTTTGTGCCCTAATGAACTATGTAAAGACTATCAAAATAAAATAATTATTAAAAAAAAAGAAGAAGAAGAAGAAATGAAAACCTGGTTCAAATGGCACTTGTTCTCCCCAGCCCCCTGGAATACTTCTAATTTACACAAATACACACGAGACAGAGAATCTGCTTATTCATTCCCCAGATGACAGCAATGGCCGGAGCTGGGCCAGTCAGAAGCTAAGAACCAGTAACTTCTTTTGGGTCCTCCATGTGGGTGCAGGGTCGTAAAGCCATCTTCTGCTTTCCCAGGCCACAAGCAGAGAGCTGGATGGGAAGTGGAGCAGCCGAGACTAGAACTTATGCCTATATAGAATGTGAGGCCACAGGTGGACGCTAAGCTCACTACACCATTGGTGCTGGCCTTTCCTGTCATTTTAATTTGCATTTCCCTCATGATAGATGATGTGCCCCAACTTACAATATGTCCATTTGGCATGTTCTTTGGTGAGGAGTCTGTGAAGACCTTTGGCTTGTTTTTAATTCATTTTTTTGTCGGATTTTAAGCATTTTTTAAAATACTTTGGATAACAGGGGTTTTTTTTTTAAGATTTATTTTTATTGGAAAGTCAGATATACAGAGAGAGGAAGACCTTTCATCTGCTGTTTCACTCCCAAAGTGGCCACAATGGCCAGAGCTAAGCCGATCCACAGCCAGGAGCCAGGACCCTCTTCTGGTCTCCCACGTGGGTGCATGGTCCCAAGGCTTTGGGCCGTCCTCGACTGCTTTCCCAGGCCACAAGCAGGGAGCTGGATGGGAAGTGGAGCTGCCGGGATTAGAACCGGCGCTTATGAGATCCTGGTGCGTGCAAGGCAAGGACTTTAGCCACTAGGCCACCGCACCAGCCCAGATAACGGTTCTTAAATGTGTCTTTTGCAAACTTTTTTTTTCCAGTCTGTGGCCTTTTTCAATCTCCTAGCATTGTCTTTTGCAGAAAAAAGAGATTTTATTTTAATGAAATCAAGCTTAACAGTTATTTCTTTGATAGACCATGCTTGTGGCATCGTACTTTAAAGTCACCACTCTACCCAAGAACATGTGCGTCTTCTTCTGTATCATCCTCTACAGTTTCACAGTTTATGCTTGGGTGTATGAGCCTTTTTCAGTGAATTTGTGTAAGTCACAAGGTATGCATCTGAATTCACTTTTTTTAAACAGTATTCTAGTGTTTGGGCACTGTCTGATGAGAAGGCTAACCTTGCTCTATTGCATTGTGTTTGCTGCTCTGTAAGACATCAGTTGGCCATATTTACTGCTAATCCATTTTTGGGCTCTTTACCTCTTCCTCTGATCTCTGTGTCTGCTGTTTCCCAATACTACATGACCTTGGCTACTATTGCTCTAAAATAAGTGCTCTTGAAGTTAGGAAGGGTCAGTACTCTGTTCTCTCCCTTCCATATTGTGTTGGCTAGTCTCTGTCTTTTGTGGCAACTCATTGAGATCTACAAAGGAAATTGCTGGGATTTTAAGTAGGAATGCACTAAATAGAGTACTTGAAATGCAGTCTCTCCTTTTCCCTTATTATCACTGAATATTCACTGATTATCTGTCTCTTGGGCTCTTTGTTGAAGCTTAAGCAAAAGATAACAAAACGAGGCTGTTATTACCAGCCACGGACAAATACTTAAAAACTCAATTGCAGAAATCTTTCCTGTGGCAGTTACTAGAGACCAAGAGTTGGAAAAGAGCATCATTGCTATTCTCTAGACAATTCTGACAGAAAAAATGTCAGTAGATAGCAAGGAGTGATAGACACAACACAGCAATACACAAGTAGGCACAGGTTATACAGAGGAACGGGTTCCTGGCTAAGGTGCCAAGGGCATTAGGAAAGGCTCTACATTGGAGATCAACATAGAAGCTCAAGCTTACAGTAAAATTGTTTCTCAGAAAGACAGCATTTTTGAGCAGGGAAGCAGAATGTGTCAAGACAGGTGTGATACCAGGTCCCAAAGAGGCTGCCAACAGTCAGCCCTTTCTTTCCTGTCTATGCTTTTGAACTGGCCCTGCAGTTGCTCTGAGTCATCAAAGTGGACGAGATGTTCTTCTAGGACTTCTAAAAGAGGAGTTGCATGTTCCCTGCTTTTTCCTGGGAATATTCTTTGACAGGATGTTCCTTTTTAGAGACCCATCATGTTAACAGTAAGTCCAAGCCCTAGGGAGAACCAAAGGGCGGCAGCCCTCACCCTGGCCGAGATCCCCCGTGAAGGCCTATGCTGACAGGCTTGCACATGAGCCCATTGGTGGATGTCACTCAGCTAGCTTCTAGGGAAGGACCACTTCCGCAGGGGCGCCGAGCCAGTCCTCGGTAGTGTAGGGGGTAGCAGGAGGGTTGTGGGCTCATGCTAAGTTTTGAGATGATCCCTTATGCAGTAAGATGCGAAGACTATTACATGGATTAAAGTCTGCGATGACCAGAGCTCAGGGAGTCCTGTTGCATCTCCACTCAACAACACTGTCTGCTTTCCTGTTTGAATGTTCCTCCAGTTCTTTCAATAATTTTATTACCTAGTTCCTTATATTACTTCACTCTGCTTGAAATGAATCACCAACCAGCTGAAGGAAGATCCCTGTGTCTCTCCCTCTGTTACTCTGCCTTTTAACAGCAACAGCAAATTCTGATCATTGAAACCTTTTAGTATTGAAATAGCATCCTTCTAGAAGTTTTCTTTTGATTGGTTTATTTTTAAAGATTTATGTACCTGCCCCAGATTTTCCAACTAGGGATACTCAGCCTTTGTATAACGCAGGTAGAGAGAATCGGAGAACGGGTGACTAAGCAAGAAGACATCGGGAAAACTACAAAAGAGCTAATGTATGTGAGCTGTGGTTGGAAGTCTGCCAGAGAAAAAGGAACATTCCCACAAGGATGCAAAGTAAGGGTTTGTGGCTGCCTTATCTCCAGGGCAGCCTGACTAGAATACTGTAGATACATACATACGCATACATGTATACATGTGTAATATGCATATATACAGTACATATACTTTATATATACTTTATATATATACTGTGTACTATTTTATATATGTGTATATATACACTTTATACTAGAATACTGTATGTATGTATACTTTACTATAATGGTAGAAGCATTCTATACATACTGCTAAAACACCAGTACCATTGAGAACATAATTCTTAATTTCAAAATCTTAGATAATTAACCACAGCTATCATGTCTTACCTGCTATTCATATAAAAATAAGTCTGTTGTCAGAATATGAGAAATAGGGCCACTGCAATTAAAAAATACATAATGGGGGTGTTGAATTGGGATACTATATATTATCTGGCCTCATGGTGAAGATGCCCGAATTCTATAGGGGAGTACCTGAGTCCTGCTTCCAACTTCCTCCTAACGCACACTCTGGAAGCAACAGGTGACGGCTCTCATATGGCGTCTCATATGGGCTCTGCTTCGAGCCCCGGCTGCTCTCCTTCCAAGCTAGCTTCCTGCTAATGCTACAGAGAAAACAGCAGAAATGGCCCGATGGCTTTGGACCCTACACCCATGAGGGGGACTTAGATGAAATACCTGGATCCCAGCTTCAGCCTGGGCCAGCTCTAGCCATTGTGGATATTTGAGAAGTGAAGTAGTGGATGGAAGTTTACTGTTTCTATATATTTCTCTGCCTTTCAAATAAAATAAATCTTAAAAAATATATAATGCCGAAGATCTTCCATCTGATGTTTCAAAAAAAAAAAAAATATATAATGCCAGTAGATACTTTTTTTATACAAGTTTCCCTTAGTAATCATTTTGACCAAAAGAAAAATCCTATGTAAAGCCTATACAATTTACCAACTTTCTCTCAATACTTCATAATCATATTCTGCATAACATTAAATGAATCATTTGGACACCACTGGGGAGGAAAAAGAAGCTAAACATATTAGCAGACATTCACTTGGCTTCCTGAAGAATGAGCACCACACGTACCCTGCAACAGTGCAAGCTTTCATTGTCCCCAGCAGGCTTCTAACATTTTAAATGCTCGTCAGATAAAGAAAGAAAGATTCATCCTGGGGCCCGGCGGCGTGGCCTAGCGGCTAAAGTCCTCGCCTTGAAAGCCCCGGGATCCCATATGGGCACCGGTTCTAATCCCGGCAGCTCCACTTCCCATCCAGCTCTCTGCTTGTGGCATGGGAAAGCAGTCGAGGACGGGCCAATGCATTGGGACCCTGCACCCGCGTGGGAGACCTGGAAGAGGTTCCAGGTTCCCGGCTTTGGATCGGCGCGCATCGGCCCGTTGCAGCTCACTTGGGGAGTGAATCATCAGACGGAAGATCTTCCTCTCTGTCTCTCCTCCTCTCTGTATATCTGGCTGTAATAAAATGAATAAATCTTTAAAAAAATACATTTCAACAAAAAGGAAACAAATATGGTAACACTTGATCATTATTTTACCTTGGGATGGGTATGGAAAGTTAATTATACTCTACATCTCTGTGATTTTTTTTTTTATAACATTGGTTTCAGTATATAGCAGAGCTATAGGAGTAATTGGTTGTCAGATAATACCTATCAAAAGTCATCATTTTAGGCCCCAGCGGCGTGGCCTAGCAGCTGAAGTCCTTGCCTTGAACACACCGGGATCCCATATGGACGCCAATTCTAATCCTGGCAGCTCCACTTCCCATCCAGCTCCCTGCTTGTCACCTGGGAAAGTAGTTGAGGACGGCTGTGGGGAGCGGCCGACCCCACATGGATGAGGGGTTTCAAGATGGCGGCTGACCGAGTGCCAGGAGGCGGGACGTGTCCCCGCCAGTGGGCAGGCAGGAAGTCACAAGGATAGGCTAATTCTCCCTGGCTGCGATTGCTGGTCTATCAGATAGCGCCCCGTGGACCACGGGCAGAAGTGATTGGTGGAAGAACTGTATATAAACAGCTTGCTTTCGGCAATAAAGTCTCTTTTGGTTCGTCTCTCTCCCTTTTGGTTTGTGACATTCTGGTGGCCCTGACGGGGGGAACAGAGAAACGGGAAGAATTGGGAAGAAGGGTGGTGGAAAATGGGAGGAAGGGTGGCGAAGAAGCGGGTAGGAAAGCTTGGACAGACGGGGACAGGAGCAGCGGAGAAAAGGTTTTAAAACGCAGCCGCTTTTGCCAGTTTTTCCTGGATCTCCAAGAATATTCCTCGTCATTTAGTGTCACTGCAGGGAGGCGACAGACGGCCCAAAGATTTGGGACCCTGCACCCGCGAGGGAGACCTGGAAGAGGTTCCTGGCTCCTAGTTTCGGATCGGCGCAGCAACGGTCGTTGTGGTCACTTGGGGGGTGAATCATTGGACAGAATATCTCTGTTTCTCCTCTTTTCTGTATATCTGACTTTCCAATAAAAAAAATATTAAGTCAATCTTTTTTTTAAAAAAAAGTCATCATTTTAGTTTTTTTTTTTTTTTTAAAGATTTTATTATTATTGGAAAGCCGGATATACAGAGAGGAGGAGAGACAGAAAGGAAGATCTTCCATCCGATGTTTCACTTCCCAAGTGAGCCGCAGCGAGCCGGTACGCGCCAATCCGATGCCAGGAACCAGGAACCTCTTCCGGGTCTCCCACGCGTGTGCAGGGTCCCAAAGCTTTGGGCCGTCCTCGACTGCTTTCCCAGGCCACAAGCAGGGAGCTGGATGGGAAGTGGAGCTGCCGGGATTAGAACCGGCGCCCATATGGGATCCCAGGGCTTTCAAGGCGAGGACTTTTAGCCGCTAGGCCATGCCGCCGGGCCCCATCATTTTAGTTTTAACATAATTGACCAGAGAGGGTGTTTAGCTTTGGCAGTTCATCCTCCAGTGAGGATGCTCGTGACTCATCCTGAAGTACCCAGGTTCGATGCCTGGCCCTGACTACAGAAACCAGCTTCCTCTCATTGCAGACCCTGGGAAACAGCAATGAGAGCTCAGATAATTGCGTTCCTAACACCCACGTGAGAGACCTCAATTAGTTGCAGCCCAGACCCCATTCCAGCTGCTGCAGTCCCATGGTAAGTAAATGAGTGGATGGGAGCTTTACCTGCCTGTCTGCACCTCTTGAGTAAATAAAATAAAACAAGGGAGGGGATGGAGCAAACACTTGGTGCAGTGGTTGTTGGCTGGGGCACCTGCATCCTATATTGGAGCGCCTGGTTCAAGTCCCATCTACATCCAATCTAGCTTCCTGCTAAGGTGTATTCTGGGATGTACCATCAGGAAGGGTCGCTCAAATTCTTGAGTCTCTTCAACTTCCCTGAGAGACCTGGTTGCTCCACATTCCTGGCTTTGGCCCAGCTCAGGCCTGGTTCTTGCAGGCGTTTGGGGAATGAGCCAGAGGATGAAAAAGCTCTCTCTTTCAAAGAAAATGAAAAATAAATAAATAATCATTGATAGTTGGCCTTAAGCTGTTGTTTATAGTCATCTTTGGGGCTGGCTCTGTGGTTCCATAGGATATAAGGGTCTGGCAGCACTCCTTTGGGGTGAAAGTGATGGATCAGTGAAGAAGACCAAACACATCTGGCAAACCTAGTACAGCCCAGTGCTACTGTGGCCTCCACAGCCTGGTGTGCCAGGAGTCCGTCTGCCCTGGGTAATTGGTCTGGCAACATCTTAGCTGCCAACACAAACATGCAAACAGCCTTGCTTTTAACCTCAGCCAAACAGAGCTCTGTCCACATCAGAAATCAATACCCTACTGTAGATGTGACTCTTGTTGGCCCTCTGGGTCCTCCCTGCCTTCCTTCCTTGTCACTCCTGGGTTGGGACATTTCTTGCCTGCCTAGGCTTCCGACACACATTTGCATGGACCTGATAAAATATTCCAACTTTTTTTTTTTTTTGCCTAGGTCAAGACGAATCACTGTGCTTGCTTCCATGTTCACCTGCCTACATCAGGAGTATCTATTATACTGAACTACTCAGACTTCTGGGCCCGCCCCAGTTATCCACTTCCACAGTGGCATTGTTTTGTAATTGTCCATACTAGATCAAGTATTTGAGAAGAGACTGTAGTAGACAACGTTTGTTGGTAATGACGCAAGCCTGTCTCAACTCTCTTAGGCCAAAGGAAAAATCTGTCATCTCATGAGGCTGCATCACAGGATCAGATGACCACTTAATGATGTCTACGGGGAGGGCTGGAACTTTGTACTCACCACTTCTTGCACAAAGACATGGGAATTAACCACCTTTCTTGTCTTCCACCAGGATAATCCATATCACCTCTCCGAATACCTTAACATCATCTTCATCTATCAGCCACAATTAGCCACAGCCCAGCTCTATGAGCTAGCCTGAAGGCTAGATTTGCAACTGAGCAGCTGAGTAGCATGGCTAATTCAATGCTCTAGTTACCTACTGACCTATTACATGTGAGTCACAGAATAGGTTTGAGCTGAGAATGTATGAAGAACATAGTTCCTGTTCTCAGTGGAGATTTCAAGGCTGGAATCACAAAGAAGAATCATGTTTTTTAAAAGCAATTTATTTGTTATATGTATTGGAAAATTACATAGAGAAGGAAAGAGAGAAAGATCTTCCATCCACTGGTTCACTCCCCAAATAGCTGCAACCTCGAGCTGAGCTGATCCAAAGCCAGGAGTTTCTTCTGGGTCTCCTGTGTGGTTATAGGGTCCCAAGGACCTAAGCCAACTTCTGCTGCTTTCCCAGGCCACAGTACAGAGCTAGAAGGGAGGTGGAACAGCTGAGACACACACTGGTGCACATATGGGATTCTGGTGCCTGTAGGTAGAGGATTAGCCAGTTATTCTCTACCCTCACTCTCTTCAAAAGTTGAAGGAGCACGAGCCTGTGAAGTATGGATGGAGGCTTCTTCTCGTTCCCCTCCCCTTGCGCAGTTGTTACCTCCCTTTGCAAATCTTGTTCTGTTTTGGGGGCTGACTGTGGATTTTATCTCATTTTGCCTCCACAGATGGGCCTGCACCTGCGTTGTCTACTTAAGGGCACACCACTCACCTGGTGACACTGCCCAGCCCTGTGGCTAGCAGCAGGAGGGCTGCTCCTGTCGTGTGGGATCCCACTCTAGCAGGGACACACTAACATCTGTGACTGTGAGTCATCCTTGGATGAGGAACAAGGACGCATACCCTCAACCACAAAAAAATGCCCAAGAACAGCAAATCACAAGCCAGCCTGGTGACTTCCTGTGTGGGAGGAGGAACAACCCCAGTTGGAACAGTGGTGACCAGGAAGATGAGCCAGAGTGTGGTAAGTGCCCAGGATGTCCTCGGACAGCCATCACCTTATAAAGCAGCTAGTTTAAGTTTAAATCAGAGCAAGTAACACCATCTGTTTGAAGGCTAAACTGGGAAGTTGCTGCAAGATAGTCTGTCTGGTCCACGGTGGCTGCCAAGAGGGAAAAGAGAATGCTAGAGGTCTGTGGGGTTTTTGTTGCCTGTTCTGTGTGGGAGTTCTGAAGGAAAGTTTTGAAGAACCTAATGCTGGAAAGGACCCAAAAAAGCCTAATTGTAAGCCCTCAAGTAGGTTGATTTGAAACTTCATCAGAGGGCCCGGCAGCGTGGCCTAGCGGCTAAAGTCCTTGCCTTGAACGCCCCGGGATCCCATATGGGCGCTGGTTCTAATCCCTGAAGCTCCACTTCCCATCCAGCTCCCTGCTTGTGGCCTGGGAAAGCAGTCGAGGACGGCCCAGAGATTTGGGACCCTGCAGACCCATGTGGGAGACCTGGAGGAGGTTCCAGGTTCCTGGCTTCGGACTGGCGCAGCACCGGCCGTTGTGGTCACTTGGGGAGTGAATCATCGGACGGAAGATCTTCCTCTCTCTCTCCTCCTCTGTGTATATCTGACTTTGTAATGAAAGTAAATAAATCTTTACAAAAATAAAAAGAAAGTTGATCAGAGTCTCCCATTGGAATAACCACATTGAAAGTTGAGAAACTACCGTTTTGTGTTTCCTAAAAATGACTGAAAGAGGCCAGCATCTGGACTCTATGTTTGGTATATGCTTGCAATGAGGGAATCTCAACTGAACTTGAACTGTGGTTATGCAACAAGGTGGAGGAATCCACCATGGGGGAAGGGTTTGGGGAGGGGTGGGGAGAACCCAAGTACCTATGAAACTGTGTCACACAATACAATGTAATTAATGAATAAATAAAAAAAAAGAGGCCAGCATCATGGCACTGTGGGTTAAGCCACCACTTGTGATGCCAGTTCTAGTCTCAGCTGTTCCATTTGCAATCCAGCTCCCTGCTAATGTGCCTGGGGAGACACCAGCAGAAGGCTTCAGGGCTTGGGCCTCTGCCACCCATCGTGGGAGACCAAGATGTTGCAGCCTGTTGAGGAATGAAGCAGATAAACCAGAAGAAGGAAGATCTCTGTATCTTTCTGTATTCCCCTCTTTCTGTAATTCTATAGGCAGCTGGAAGGGAAGTGGGACAGCTGAGACATGAACCAGTACCCATATGGGATATTGACATTACAGGCAGTGGTTTACCCTCTATGTCCCAAGGCTGTCCCCTGGCAGCTCCCTTTCTACCTGAAGTAGCTTCAGGTACCAGTAGGCATGTCCTTGTCAGACCCCTCACTATGCTGGCCTTACTGGGGAGCTGAAAGAGATTTTAAAGATCAGGTGAACACTGCTAGGACATCTCTAGGACACAGTGGCCATTGTCTCTAGGGGAGGGGTTCCGCCTGATCTGAGCAATCTGGAGAGCCTGCCAGGGGCTACTGTTCATGCTGATGGATTTGGGATGTAGGGGAAGCACAGAAGGCTTCCCCTAGATGACTTACCACTTGAGATCTTGTGCGTCTGAGGTCCTGTCCTGTCCCTGCTCTGTTGGTTGTCTTTCAAAGCTAGATGGACTGGGATCTAGTGGCTCCTCTTGGCTCCTCTTCTGGCACTGGCTGAGTGAGGTCAACTGGTTTCCTGCTGATGGCCTCAGGGTGGGACTCAGCTGATTGGCATCCTTGCTTGTTTTTCGGGACTGCATATTTTGGGCAAGACTTGGGGACTGGGCCATCATGCTAGGCAGCCAGGTACTACTGTTCAAGCCAAACAGTTGCTCTTCATCCTACACATCTGCAGAGGTGTCCTGGGTGGCTCGGGACTGCTCCAGACAGCGGCAGAAAGGTCCTGGCTTTGACATTTGCAGGAGGGATGGATGGCACGGGTCTCCTTGTATCCCACTGGGCGTGAGGGACCTTCCTCTTGTTTATGGCCTGGCCTGAGACTCTGGTTTTGTGTTTTTTATAAGTTTTATATTAATAATCATTATGACAAAATTATGCAAAAGAAAAGTATTTTCAACATTTAGAGTTTATGACAAGAGTAAATAAATATATTTTTGTTAAGATTTATTTGTTTATTTATTTTATTTGAAAGGCAGATTTGCAGAGGGAAGGAGAGACTAAGAGGAAAAGAGATCTGCCACCTGCTGGTTCACTCCCAAAATGGCCAGGGAGCTGGGCCAGTCTGAAACCAGGAATCAGCTTTTTCTGGGTCTCCAACATGGTTGGAAGAGCCCAAGGACTGAAGCCATCCTCCACTGCTTTTCCAGGCCATAAGCATTAAGCTGGATCAGAAGTGGAGCATCCAGGACACAAACCAGTCAATAGTATGCCGGGAGCACAGACTGAGGACCAGCTCACAATGCTACCCCCCATGCATATCTTTTATAACATCAGTGCATATACTTATTCTTATTGCAAATAAATATGGTAGGCTTACCAATGAAAAATTAGTCCATAATATATATTTGGATAATGTACTATAACAGAAGTAGGGTAAGGATATGAGTTCAAAGAGAAAAAAGGGATAAGCTGTAATTCCTTTCAACTATGGAAGAGTTTCTTTTTATATTCTTTAAATAGTTAAATGAGGAAATTTCAAAAAGCCTATGGAAAGTTCAATTGAAAGGAAAATTTGGAGCAGGTGTTTAGCCTAGAGGTCTAGGTGCCCATATACCAGCCTGCAGTATCTGGAATCCCTATGCGGCTCAGGACCCCAACACCAGCTTCCTGTTACTGCAGAGCCTGGGGGTGGTCAATGATGGCTAAAAGCAGAAGGTCCCTACAAAGTGCTTTCCCAACTCCCAGGTCCGGCCCCTGCCCAGCCTTGGCCTTTGTAGGCGTTTGGGGAGTGAACCAGTAGGTGAGGGACCATTCACGCTCTCTTTCCTTCTGTCTCTCAAGTGAATAAATAATAACAATAATAAAAAACTAAAGCTGTAATTTTATTTTGGTGCAAAGCAAGTTTAAAATTGTGCAGTTTTTTTTTTTGTACTACAGCTTTTTCATAAACAAAGTACTGTAATAGTTAAGGGGATCTTAGCTAGTAAAGATAAACAATCAAATAAAATTTTCCTATCCATGTGAAATCTGCTAGCCAGCAGAGTCATCGACAGGAATGGGCAGTGGAACGGCAGTTGCTGAAAGAAGTCACTGGACCTGCAGCTAGCTGAAGGGGAGAGACAGGAAAAACAGAACCCAGCTCATGCACTGGCAATTTTTATGGGCCTGACCAGGAAGTGGCATTCTCTAGCATTCACATTTTCTTGTCTGGTATTTAGTGTGCATAGCCACACCTAATTTCAAGGGATGTTTTGTGTTAATGAAGAAGAGGAAATAGGCTTGGTAAATAGTCGGTGATGCAGCAATGGGTATAAAATTGCTAAGATATTTAGATAAACACTTGGGTAATAAATGGAGGAAAAGAGACAAATGTTCCATACCAAATAATTCCAAAGAGGGGCTGGTGTGCTGGCTCAACTGACTAATCATCCAACCTGTAACACTGGCATCCCAAATGGCTGCCGGTTTGTGCCTTGGCTGCTCCACTTTTGATCCAGTTCCCTGCTTGTGGCTTGGGAAATCGCAGTAGAAGATGGTCCAAAGCCTTGGGACCCTGCACCTGCATGGGAGATTTGAAAGAAGCTCTTGGGCCTGGTGCGGTAGCCTAGAGGCTAACGTCCTCAACTTGCACCTACCTCGATCCCATATGGGCACCGGTACTAATCCTAGTGGCCCCACTTCCCATCCAGCTCCCTGCTTGTGGCCTGGGAAAGCAGTTGAGGACGGCCCAAAGCCTTTGGCCCCTGCACCCATATGGGAGATCCAAAAGAGACCCCTGGCTTTGGATAGGCTCAGCTCCGGCCATAGCGGCCACTTGGAGAGTGAATCAAAAGATGGAAGATCTTCTTCACTGTCTCTCCTCCTCTCTCTATATCTGCCTTGCCAATAAAAAAAAAAAAAATCTTTAAAAAAGAAAAGAAGAGAAGGTCTTGGTTCCTGGCTTTGGATCAGTTCAGCTCCAATCATTGCAGCCATTTGGGGAATGAAGCGGAGGATGTAAGATCTCTCTCTCTCTCTCTTTCTCTCCCCACTTCTCTCTTTATTTAGAAGTAAATCTGCTTTTACAGTAAAAATATATAAAACATGCAAGCAAGCACTAGCTCCCATTTGCTGGTTCAGATACCACAGACACCTGGGCCAAAGCTGAGCTGGGGCCAAAGCCAGGAGCCAAGAAGGCTAACCAGGTCTCAAGAGCAAGAAGTCAAAACACCCAGGAAGACTTTCAAACACGTGGAAACTGAATAATATGTTACCAAATGAGCAACGGGTAAGAGAGGAAAGCAAACAGCAAAATTAAAAATTGCTTGAAACAAATGAAGGCATCAACACAACATATCAAAACTTATGGGACACAATCAAGACAGTGTTAAGAAGAAAGTTCATCTCAATCAATGCTTATGTTAAGAAACTAGAAAAGCATCAAGTAAATAAGCTGACCTTACAGTTAAAGGAACTAGAAAAACAACAGCAAATCAATCCCAAGATTAGTAGAAAAAAAAAAGTAAGGGAGAAAATACACCGAATAGAGACCAAAAGAACAATACATAAGATCAATGAATCAAAGAGCCGGTTCTTTGAGAAAATCAACAAAATAGACTCCCCATTAGCCCAACTAATCAAAAAAGGAGGGAGAAAAATATGCATCAATAGTATCAGAGACAAGAAAGGAAATATAACAACAGATATCACAAAAATACAGAGAATCATCAGGAACTATTACAAGCAACTATATGCAAACAAGTCGTAAGACCTAGAAGAGATGGGTAGATTTTTGGAAACATACAATCAACCAAAATTGAATCAAGAAGCAATTTACAATCTAAATAGACCTATAACATGGATTGAGATCGAATTGGCAATTAAAGCCCTCCCAACCAAGAAAAGTCCTGGACCAGATGGCTTCACTGCCAAATTTTACCAGATGTTTCAAGAGGAACTTACCCCAATCCTCCACAAGCTTTTCCAAACAATAGAAAGAGGCAATTCTTTCAAACTCTTTCTGTGAAGCCAATACCACCTTAACACCAAAACCAGATACAGAAACAACAGAAAAAGAGAACTAAAGAATGCTGTCCTTGATGAACACAGATGCAAAGATCCTCAACAAAACACTAGCCAACAGGATCCAACAGCACATCAGGCAGATCATTCACCCAGACCAGGTGGGATTCATCCCAAGCATGCTGGGGTGGTTCAACATTCGCAAATCAATAAATGTGATACATCACATCAATGAATTGGAAAATAAAAACCATAATATCTTCTCAATAGATGCAGAGAAGGCATTTGATAAAATCCAACACCACTTCATGCTGAAAACCCCAAACAAGATAGGAATAAAAGGAACATTCTACACCACAATCAAAGCAATTTACAAAAAAACCAATGCCGGCATCATACTAAAGGGGGAAAGATTGAAAGCCTTTCCAATAAAATCTGGAACTAGACAGGGATGTCCACTGTCACCATTACTCTTCAATATAGTATTGGAAGCCCTTACCAGAGCTATTAGGCAAGAAAAAGTAATAAAGGAATTCAAATTGGAAACGAGGAACTAAAATTATCTCTACTTGCAGATGACATGATTCTCTACATAGAAGAACCAAAAGATTCAGTCAAGAGAGTATTGGGGGCCTGGCGCCAAAGTTTAGTGTCTAAATCCTTGCTTTGTGTGTTCTGGAATCCTATATGGGCGCTGGTTCTATGTGGGTGCAGTGTTCCAGCTGCTCTATTTTCCATCCAGCTTCCTGGTTGTGGCCTAGGGAAACAGTAGAGGATGGCCTGAAGCCTTAGTACCCTGCACCTGCAGGGGAGACCAGGAAGAAGCTCCTAGATTTGGATCAGCTCAGCTCCAGCTGAGCAGCCACTTGGGAAATGAACCAGTGTGTAGAACATCTTTTTCTCTGTCTCTCCTCTCTGTAAAATCTGACTTTCCAATAAAAATAAATAAGTCTTCAAAAAAAGACTATTGGAACTCATAAAAACTTTGGCAGGGTAGCAGGAAACAAAATTAATGAACAAAAAACGATGGCACTTGTGTACACAAATAATTCCATGGCTGAGAAATAAATTGTAAGTATAGTGGAGAGGCACTTAAAATAGTGGAGACGAATCTTAAATACCTAGGAATTAAGCTAACTAAATATGTGGAAGACCTCCATGATCAAAACTATAAAACATTACAAAAGGAAAGAGAAGACATTGAAAAATGGAGAAACTTAGCATGTTTTTGGATTGGCAGGATCAACATCATCAAAATGTGTATTATTACTAAAAGTAATATGCACATTCAATGCAATTCCAGTCAAATCCAAACAACATTCTTCTCAGAAATAGAGAAGAAGATACAAAAGTTCATCAGGAAACACAAGAAAACATAAATAGCCAAAGCTATTCTGAAGAATAAAAATCAAGCTGAAAAAAAAATCAAACTGGAGGAATCACAATTCCAGACGTCAAGACATACTACAGAGCAGTGGCCATCAAAACAGTCTGGTACTGGCACAGAAACAAAGAAGAAGATCAATGGAACAGAATAGAAGTATCAGAAGGGAGCCCACACATGTATAGACAACTAATCTTTGACAAGAAAACTGAAAACAATCCAGGGGAAAAGCCTGGTCTATTCAACAAATGCTGTTGGGACAACTGGATAGCAACTTGCAGAATTAATAAGCAAGACCTGTACCTGTCACAGTATACAAAAATCAGCTCTAAATTGTTCAAGAACCTAAGTCTACACCCAGAAATAATCAAACTATTAAAGGAAAACATAGGAAGCACTCTCCAAGAAATAGGAAAGAAATAGGAAATGGGGAAAGACTTCTTAGAAAAGACGCCAAAAACACAAACACAAAATAAACAAATGGGACTACACCAAACTAAAAAGCTGCTATGCAGCAAAGGAAGCAATTAACAAAGTGAAGATGCAACCAACAGAATGGGAGAAAAATCTTTGTACACCACACAACAGATAGGGGTCTAATATCCAGGATTTACAAGGAGTTTCAGAAACCCAGGGACAGTTTAAAAAAAACTATTAAAAAATGGGCAAAGGAAATGAATAGACATTTTTCAAAAGAACAGATTCAAATGGCTGTAAGATGCTCAGGCTCCCTAGCCGTCAGGAAGATACTAATGAAAACCACATTGAGGTACCACCTAACTCTGGTGAGATTGGCCTGCATTCAGAACTCAACTAACAACACCTGCTGGTGTGAATATGGGGCGAAAGGTGCCCCCCTTCACTTCTGGTAGGAGTGCAGGCTAGTACAACCACTATGGAAATCAGTGTGGAAAGTGCTTAAAGAGTAGCAAATAAACCTGCCACATGACGCAGCTAACCCGCTCCTAGGAATATACCCAAAGGAAATGAAAACTGCCTATGAAAACTACAATGTAATCCTATATTTACAGCAGCACAGTCTACAATAGCAAAGACATGGAAACAACCCAGATGTGCATCCAAAGAGGAGTGGTTAAAGAAACTGTGGTACATCTACTCCATGGACTATTATTCAGCCATTAAAAACAATAAAATTATACAATTTGCAGCTAGGTGTCCCAACTAGAGCCCATGATGCTCAATGAAATAAGTCAATCTAAAAAGGACAAATACCATATGTTCTCTCCAATATAAGGAAACCATCATGCAAATTTTAAGTTCAATAACCATTTCCATACTGTTTTTTTCTGTATCCCTTGTGTTTTGATGTTTTTGTTTTCACTTTCATTTCTTCCAAGTGGTTTCTTTTCCCTTGTTGAATTCGTCGCTGGCTCACAGATTGTATGGTGGCATCATTTTACCCAAGAGGTTTGTGTTTTCTTTTTATCACCCATGCACTGGTTATTCAGTGGCATGCTTTATCAACTCCATGGTGCTGTAATTTTTTGTTTTAGTGGTGATTATGGTTGTTTTAACTTCATACATGTTGTTGACTTTGTTTCATGGCTTCTAGTTTAAGGAAATGTATAGGGATGGCGTAGTACAGATTAACATATCCAGATGTTAAGATAACAACGCAACATACATCCCTACTTCCAAATCAAATATAGACTCCCTAGACAATGGGATGCTGGACAGTCTGACATTGCCTGTATAAGCCATGTTGGGGCACACTTAAATAACAGTCTGATCTGGAAATGAAGCATGCAATGTCTGACATGAAAATACACTGACTGGGCCCGGCAGCGTGGCCTAGCGGCTAAAGTCCTCGCCTTGAAAGCCCCGGGATCCCATATGGGCGCCGGTTCTAATCCCAGCAGCTCCACTTCCCATCCAGCTCCCTGCTTGTGGCCTGGGAAAGCAGTTGAGGACAGCCCAATGCATTGGGACCCTGCACCCATGTGGGAGACCCGGAAGAGGTTCCTGGTTCCCGGCTTCGGATTGGCGCGCACCAGTCCGTTGCGGCTCACTTGGGGAGTGAATCATCGGATGGAAGATCTTCCTCTCTGTCTCTTCTCCTCTGTGTATATCTGGCTGTAATAAAATGAATAAATCTTAAAAAAAAAAAAAGAAAAAAGAAAATACACTGACTAGGATTAATAGTACAGTCTGTGGAAGAAAGTACAATGAGTATAAAACCTGACAACAGGAATTACCCAAAATGAAACTCAGAAAGACTAGAGTGTGAGATGATTTCAAATTGCCTAAAGTACATATGCAGGCTCTTCAAGAGATCCCTAGTAAGTGTTACAGGGGGAAAAATGCATATATTTTTTAAAAACTAACCTTAGACAATTACATTCGAGGAACTGTGTATACATGAGTGTGTGTATATGTGTTAGCATGAACTGGCGTACCCTGGACCCAAGGATATTGGGTTGCGAGTTGCAGGCAGTGGAAGAGGCCTGCCGGTGGGGTGTCACCTGTCATGGAGACAGCGGAAATGAGTCCCAGAGACTGGGTGCTTTGGGATGTGACTCCCCAACACACAGCTGCCTAAAGGCAGCACCCCAGACTACTGTCACTACTCCTACTCTACTGCATCTTCAGGGTCATTGGAGCCGTGCCACCTGCCAACTGCCTGAGGCCCTGAACACCTGCCTCCAGGACCTGCTAACCTGAGTGGCCAAGTGTGCGTGCTGGAGCAACTGGAGCTGTGTCTGCAGGGAGGGGAGGGTGAACCCTGCCTGTATGCCAAGGCCGCTGCAGTGAAAACCAGAACTGGGTATGGGTCTGGCTAGCCAAATGGTGGCACCCACTAGAATGAGTGTGGGCTAGATAGTAGAGTTGGTTGGGTTGAGCTAAGATCCAATGCCCATTGATGTGTACAAGAACCAGTGCTGGGGGTGGACCTAGTGATGACCTAGTGAAGATTATTGGAGGTTACTCTGACTAGACTGCAGTTCCCTCTGGAACTGGGCTGAGTGTGTGGTGGGCAGGGTTGAACTGGGCCATAGTACCCATTGGCTAGTTTAAGATGGGGCTGAAGACAGAACTTTCCCAGCAATCGCCAACCACCAGTATGTGTGTGTAGGCTGCCATGGGGGAAGGACTGGAGCCAGACTCCATTCTGGCAAGCACATACAAGAGTCAGGTCGGGGATCACCTCAGATGAGGTTTCTTTGGGGATCCCCCCAACTGAATCACTGGACTCAGAACTCCAACCATGGGGAGAATCATAGGATCTGTGTGGTCTGACTGTGGAATGCATGTGTCAGAGCTGGGCCTCCTCAGTGACTAAGACTGATCAGTGAATGGCATGCCCAAATGCATATGGGGGATATGGCAGTCCATTGGGGCCTGCAGAGGACATCTGGTACTATAACAGAGAATGGAGAGCAGAATAAATTGGACAAGTGCCCCCAGCGAAGCACTGATAGCATATATCTGGCAAATGAAGACTCTAAGGAAGACTATGTCAGACAATTGACTTTGGAAGGATTGGTGAGATTGACAGCATACTGCGATTGGTGAGATTGACAGCATTTCAGAATGATCAAAACCACTTAAGCAGAACCTTTGGAGCAGGCTCCACATTGGGGACCCTGGGATGACATCAAGTGGCCATTCCCCATCCTTGGGTACTGAGGCAGTTGGAATGCTTGATGGAGTTTCTCTCCTTCTCTCATCCTTTCCCCCAGCTATAAGAAGAAAAAGAAAATTTGGGAACATGATATCATCCACTTTTCCCTAATTCTCAACCCTTCCCACCCTATATAAACAATGTAAATGTCATCAAAAATAAAAATTACAAAAAGAATTATTGCAAATCAGTGACTTAATATTCCATCTTAAGAAATTATACAGATAAAAAAGAAAGGAAATAACAAATATAAGAGCAGAAATGATGAAACAGAAAGCAAATAATGAGGCCCAGAAATACCAAAAACAAACAGCAAATGAAAGAGATTAATAAAATTTACAAATTTGTAGCCTGGTTGAAAGAAACAAACAAAGGACCCATGTCAAGAAAGAACAGGGAGGAAGGGGGCAGCATTATGGCTGAACTGGCTAATCCTCAACCTACAGGATTGTGTCCCATATGGAATATGGTTCATGTCCCAGCTGCTCCACTTCCCATCCAGCTACTTGCTTATGGCCTGGGAAAACATTGGAGGATGGCCC
This sequence comes from Ochotona princeps, assembly GCF_030435755.1. Taxonomy (NCBI): domain Eukaryota; kingdom Metazoa; phylum Chordata; class Mammalia; order Lagomorpha; family Ochotonidae; genus Ochotona; species Ochotona princeps. Next base: position 79,276,269 of record NC_080833.1, read on the forward strand.
AAAACCTTGGGCTCTTGCACCTGAATGAGAGACCTCTGAGAAACCCCTGGCTCCTGGCTTCAGATCAACTCAGCTCTTTCCAGTACAGCCATTTGAGGAGTGAACCAGCAAACAGAAGATCTCTGTCTCCCCCTCTTTTGTAAATTTGCCTTTCCAATAAAAGTGAATAAATCTTTAAAAAAAGAAAGAGGAAGGAAGGAAGAAAGGAAGGCAAGAGGGAGGGAGGAAGAGGAAGACAGAGAAAGAAGGAAGGAGAAAGGGAAAGAAAAGAAAAGAAAGAAAAAGAAAGGAAGTAAGAAGAGGGAAGGATCGAAGCAAGGAGGAAAGCAAGGCAGGCAGGAAGGAAGCAAGAGAAGAAGGAAGGAAGGAAACATGAGCTGGAATTAAGCTGTGTAGGACTGAGAGCACTCCAGATGGAAGTACATGGCTCCAGTGTTCCACTTCTGATCCAGTTTGCAGCCAGTGAACAGCCTGGGAGGCAGTAGATGATGGCTCAGGGATGTGAGCTGTTGCTCGTCCATAGAAACACAGGTGGAGTTCCAGGTTCCTGGCTTCAACCCAGCTCAGCCTCAGGAGTAAGCCAGTGGGAGAAAATGTCTTTCTTTCTCCCTTTCAAATAATTAAAGGTTTTAAAATATCATACAAAAAGAAAAAAATGGAATTGCTATAGAGTCTATAAACAGTAAAAGGATAATACAAAAGTATTATCAGCATCTTCATACGATTAAATTCAACACCTTAGAAGAAATAGACAAACTGCCAAAACTTACTGAAGATAGATGGTACAATTTTATATTTATCAAAGATGTTTTACAGCTCTAAATACTTTCTAATTACACATTTTATTTATTTTCATTTTATTTGAATGACACAGATATCTTCTGTCTACTGGCCCACTCCTCAAATGCCTGCGAAAGCCAAGCCTGGCCCAGGTTAAAGTGAGGAGGAGGTCAGAACTCATGTCAGGTCTCCCATATGGGTGGTAGGGTCCCAGCATGTAAACCATCCCAGCATGTAAAACCCTGCTACCTCCCAGGGTGCACATTAGCGGGAAGCTAGGTTGACAGTGGAGCCAAGTTTTGAAAAAGACAGTCAGACATGGAATATAGATGTCTCAAGCAGTTACATAGTTGCTGCACAAAAGCTTACCCCTAGGTTTTATTTGAAAGTGAGACAGAGGCAGGCAGAGATCTTCCATCTACTCATTCACTCCCCACAAATGTCCACAACAGCTTGGGCTGGGCTAGGCTAAGGTCAGAAGCCCTAAATTCAGCAGATGGAAGATCTTGTCTCTGTCTTTATCTGGTAAATCAATCAATGGAAATCCTAAAGACTATATGTAAATATTCATCGTGAACATTGATGTAAAATTTCTTTTAAAAAATTCAACATAAAAAGTCTAATAATGTGTATGAAGGATAATACCTTCTGACCAAAGGAGTTTATCCAAAGAATGCAAGGCTGGTACAAAATATGAAAATCAGTCAATTTAGTTTCTCCATGTTCCCTCTGTTTCTTTGGCACTCTTCCTTTTCTTATCCTTCCTCTTTCTTTTGTTCTCTTTTTCTGAACTAAATTTTATTTTTGATGCAGTTTACATTGTTGACAAGAATGAAGGCCCATGAAGACCACTGGATTGTGTGTGTGTTGGGGAGGGTTGAAGTATAGGAGGTGAGTGGGACAGATGCTTCCAATTTTCCTTTTCTTCCCTTTTCTCCTGTATCTTTGTGGGGATGGAGGGCTGCTCCCTGTTGTCAGACTACATCAGTACCCATAGAAGGGGGGGGTGTCCACTTGATAGGATCTTAGAAACTCTGATGTGGAGTCCTTCTCCCTTTCTCAATCTCAGGTTTGTCAAAGAATGCTGAAATAGAACACAGCATGAATAAAAACCCACTGTGTTAATTACCAGTGTGCATCACATTAGCTTGAAGCTTAGTGGCTTAAGCCAATACTCATGATTATATTATATCCAGACCTTTATGGGTCTGGATCCCAGCATCACTTAGCTAAGGCCTCAGCTCCAGTGTCTCGAAAAGGCTGCAACCAAGTTGTAACTGGGTCTGTGTTCTGAAGGTTGAGGGAGGAACCGTTGTCAAGATCATTCAGTATGGTTTCAGCTGGACTCAGGTCTCAAGAGCTGCTCTAAGGGAATTAGTTTCTTGCTGACTGTTGACCATTTGAACTCAATAGGACAACTCACACTAGGGAGAGCCTGATTCATCACGGGAAAGGTGAAAGATGGGTCAGAGAGATTGTACAAGCAAGAAGGAAATCACAGTAGTGTAAGCTTGGGAGTGACATTCCATCTCTTCTGACACAAAGTATTCATTAGAATCAAATCACTAAATCCAGGCCACGTGCAGAGAGAGAGGAGGCTCTTACAAGATCACAAGTGCCAGAAGGCAGGGAATCATTAGAAGCCATTTCAGAGACTTCCAACTGTAATTAACAAATTGAACCTCATCAAGGCTAAAAATTTGTATTCTTCAACTGTGGTTGACTGTGAAAAATATTCAGAAAACATATCCCCAAGAAACTGGGATCTGGGGATATAAAAAAATATTTAAGGAATTCAAGTAATTAACTAATAAAAAGACAAATTGGGCAAAAGATTTCAACATATATTTCACCAAGGAATAAATGTGGTCAACAAATAAGGACATGACAAGAAGCTGAACATCATTTCTTATGAGGAAAGTACAAACTAAAAGCATGTGAAATAACAACCAAGTGCTCACCTAGCATGCTGAAGGAGACTAACAATCCAAAGTATTGTGAGTATGTGAAGCAACTGGAATTCTCCTATATCGCTAGTGACATTTTAAGATGGTTCAATTTCTTTGTGAAGGTTAAAGGTAGACCTATTCTATGACCTAGCCATTATATTTTGTTATTACTCTATGCCTGCTATTAAAAAAAAAACACTACAAATTCAGTGATTTAAAAGGACAAAACTGAATACCTTACATTTCTGGAGACAAGAAATGCAAACTCAGTCTCACCGAGCTCCACAGTTATGATGTTGTCAGCATTGGTTCCTGGCAGAAGCTCAAGCAGAGCATCCTTTGGCTTACCTCCAGTTTCTAGGGGCTACCCAATTTAAAAAAAAAGATTTATTTATTTTTGTTGGAAAAGAAGATTTACAGGAAGAGGGAGATACAGAGAGAAAGATCATCCACCTACTGGTTCACTCCCCAAGTGGCCACAATGGCCAGAACTGAGTCAATCTGTAGCCAGGAGTCAGGAGCCTCTTCCAGGTCTCCCACATGGGTGCAGGGACCCAATGACCTGAACCATCCTCCATTGCTTTCCCAGGCCTCAAGCAGGGAGTTGAACTGGAAGTGGAAAAGCAAGGGCATGAGCCGATGCCTGTATGGGACACTGGCACCATGGGGCAGAGGACCAGCCCATGGAGCTACAACACTGACTCTCTACCCAAATTCTTTAGGTCGTGATCCCATCCTCATCCTTAAAGGTAGAGTGAGTGTCACAGCTCCTGGTTCCTCTTTCTGCTCCTTTGTCACCTCTACTGCTGTTGAACTCTAATTCTAATGTCTCCTCTTAGAAGGACCCATGGATATCAGGATAATCTTCCATCTCAGACTCCTTAATTAATCACTAGTGCAAGTAGATTTCTGCCATGTAAGGTAACGTAGTCATAGCTTCTGTGAATTCGTACACAGACATTTTTAGGTATTCCTTAAAAAAAAAGATGGAAGTGTATTCACATAAACTTATTATGCAAAATATTCATGATAGCTTCATTGGTAATTCGTTCAAATAACTTTTTTTTTGGTAAAACAAAAAGCGTAAGTGCCTATGAACAAGCGATTAGATAAACCCAAGTGTGATATTTTCTCACAATCAAAAACTAGGCAATGAAAAAAGAAAGGAAAGAATTACATAACAGCAGCAACAGAGGATGATTTGAAATAATCACACAGAGAAAGGGACCCAGACAATAAAGAGAATATACATTTTTATTCAATCTATTAAAATATTTTAACAAAATATAAATGTCTATAATAATCAAAAGCACATGAGCAGCTTCCTGGGTAGAATGGGATGGGGAAGGTAGGGCTGAATTACAAAGAGTCATCAGGGCACTTTGGACATGAAGGATGGTTCATTATGTTGATTACCATGATGATTTCACAAGTGTGTACATATATATACATATACATATATATCCACTTAAAGAGGAGCAGTGTGTTATATCAATTGCACTACAGTTAAGTTGTTAGACAAACAAATTGACAATTAAGTGGCTCTGTTAAAATTTAATATAAGAGATTGGAAAAATTTGCTGGAAGGTGAAACCATGCTCCTTGTGGTTATGTGGTAAGCAAACTGGATTTGATAGGGGCAGGATGCTTATAGAAATGTAACTGAAGCTGCTTCTTCTCCTGGCTCTTCTCTTGTTATTGAAATTCACCAAAAAGGTTGCTAGTTGATTTAGTTTCTTTGAAAGGGTTTGCATCCGGGAACTCCTCTTGGCCTGAAGATGTCTAGTTAATACTTGCAGCTCAAAAGTGCTCGAACTATCTTTCTTTTAGTTGTACATTCATTACAATGTATTTAACTTCTTGGTCAAGCTAGCAATATGCCACATAGACCCATACTTCCAAAAAGTCCTACTGAAATGCTTGGGTCTGAGTAGACTGCTGTCAGGTGCCATACTGCTTTGAACTTACTGAGCATCAATTAGTTTCAAGGACTTGACCTACACATATTCAGTCTATTTCTGCTTTGGAACTTTTATGCTCACAAAATTATGTATGATACTGCTGCCTGATATTTGCTTGCTATGAGGACTGTAATCTGTAGGGACTGTGAGGTATGGCCAAGGAAAAGAACAGATATTCCAACGGGGTCTTGAACTGTTCACATGAAGAAATGCAAAATTCTGTTTTATTTCAGATTTTTAACAATCCTAAATGGACATCATGATATTTAAATATTGTCCTAATATTTCTACACGTGCATATAATAAATTCTACTGAAAAGTAGTCCCACCATTTATAGCCAAAATCAATGAATGCCCTTTTGCTCACTGTGAGAGGTTCTGTTGACTTCTGAGTAAAATAAACATTCTTGCCATTAGATGGCAGTCAAATCTAATGCAATGATTAAACTTTATGTTCAATAGTGACTTGCATAGGTATATTTCAGATTATAAAAGGACAGGTTTCTAAAAAGATCTGTGAGACCTGAAAGACATTGTAAGAGATCTAGCATTTCTTTTGAAATTAGAATTATTTTACAAGGTAAATAAGCATGTCAAGGAGATTAAGTCTATTCTTTAAAATATACAAAGGTACTTAAAAATTTGTGGAAAAAATGGAATTAAAGTTTATTTTGACCAAGTTTTTTTTTTTTCAAATTCATGCAGATTTCTTCATAGGATGCATTTTCCATGAACGTTTTTCAAAGATTTATTTATTTGAAAGACATAATGAGAAAGACAGAGACAGAGAGAAGACTTCCATTGGCTGGTTCACTCCCCAAATGTCTGTAATGGCCAGGGCTTGACCAGACTGAAACCAGGAGCTAGGAGCCAGGAGCTTCATCTGAGTCTCCCAACATGGGTACAGGGGCCTAAATACTTGGACCATTTTCCACTGTTTTTTCCCAGGCCATTATCAAGGAGCTGGATCAGAAGTAGAACAGCTGGGACTACTGCCAGTGTCTACATGGTATCCCAACATCACAGGTGGTGGCTTTACTTGCTATTGCCAAAACAAACTTTTTGGAGGCCAGCACAATGGTGTAGCAAGCTAATCCTCAGCCTATGGCACTAGAATTTCACTGGTTTTAATCAAGGCTGCTTCATTTCCAATGCAGCTCCCTGCTTATGGCCCGGGAAAGCAGTAGAGTACAGTCCAATGCATTGGGCTCCTGCACCCATGTGGGAGACCCAGAAGAAGCTCCTGGATCCTAGCTTCAGACTGGCCCAGTTCTGGTCAGTGTGGTCATATTGGGAGTGAACTAGTAGATGGAAGATTTTTCTCTTTGTCTCTCCTTCTCTCTTTTTTTAACTCTGACTTTCAAGTAAAAAGTAAATTTTTTTTTAAAATGTTAATTTCCAATTGCTTGAAAGAGTAAGAAAGTGTAGAGAGAGAAGGAGATCCTTCATCCTCCAGTTCACTCCCTAAACACAGGTGACAGCCAGGGCTAGGTCAAGCTGAAGCGGGAACCTGGACTGCTACACAGGTCTCACATGTGTGTTGCAGGTGCGCGCGTACTTGAGGCATCATCCTTGCTGTCTCTCACGGTGTTAGGAAGAGAAGGAAGAGCCAGGACTCTAAAGGACACTCTGAGCAGGAATGTTAGTGTCACAAACTTCTACCTATCCTGCTCTGCCGTAAAATCTTTGAAGATCTTCCCTTATGTACACTTTCTTAAAAATAATTAAATCTACCATATATCTTGCTAAAAGCATCATTACAAAGTCAAATCACCTTTATAAGCAGCACCCACATAAAATGAGAGCATATCACCAGCATTTGGGATTACCTATCTATGCTACCCCTCTCAAATACTACCCATAGTAGTTTGGTGTGTGTACACTGTATTGCAGTGCATAGGTTTGAGTCCAAGATCCGCCCCTTCCTCCCATTCCAGCTCCTAGCTGAGGTGGATCTTGGGAGGCATGGTGATGGCTTAGGGGACTGAATCTTTGTCACCCATGTGGGAGACCTACATTTGAGTTTTCAGCTCCCAGCTTTGGCCTGGCCCAGCCCTGACCATTGGACGTATTTGGGGAGTGAAATAGCGGATGGGAACACTCTGACACTCTCTCAGTCTGTGTCTTTTGGTTTCTCCCCTTCTTCCTCTTTCTCTTCACTTCTCAAATAGTAATAGTGATAGCAATATTCCTGCTAACAGACATCCTGGGAGTAGGTTCCTGTCACGTTTGTAGGAGACCCAGATTAAGCCCCTGACTTTGGCCGAGCTCATCCTTAGCATTTGCGAGCATTTGAAAAGTTGCGGGCCCGGCGGCGTGGCCTAGCAGCTAAAGTCCTCACCTTGAAAGCCCCAGGATCCCATATGGGCACCGGTTCTAATCCCGGCAGCTCCACTTCCCATCCAGCTCCCTGCTTGTGGCCTGGGAAAGCAGTCGAGGACGACCCAATGCATTGGGACCCTGCACCCGTGTGGGAGACCCGGAAGAGGTTCCAGGTTCCCGGCTTCGGATTGGCGCGCACTGGCCCGTTGCGGCTCACTTGGGGAGTGAAACATCGGACGGAAGATCTTCCTCTCTGTCTCTCCTCCTCTGTGTATATCTGGCTGTAATAAAATGAATAAATCTTCGTAAAAAAAAAAAAAGTTGCAAGAATGAGATGGATGATCTCTTTCTGCCTTTCAAATAAAATGAAAAAAAAAAAAAAATAACGTATTGGGCCCGGTGCAATAGCATAGCGGTTAAGGTCCTCGCCTTGAATGCACAGGGATCCCATGTGGACTACGGTTCTAATCCCAGCAGCTCCACTTCCCATCCGGCTCCCTGTTTGTGGCCTGGGAAAGCAGTCAAGGATGGCCCAGAGTATTGGGACCCTGCTCCCACGTGGGAGACCCGCAAGAGGTTCCTGGATCCTGGCTTCAGATCGACACAGCACTGGCCGTTGCGGTCACTTGGGAGTGAGTCATCAGATGGAAAATCTTCCTCTCTGTCTCTCCTCCTCTCTGTACATCTGCCTTTCCAATAAAAACAAATAAATCTTTAAAAAAATGTATTGACTACTTAAATATTTTCTTATATAAGGACTGATTCATGTGTTTTGCAAATTTTCCATTATGTGGTTTATCTTATTGTTTTTTAATCTTTTATTATTGTTATTATCATTTTATGATACAGTTAAAGAGCCTGCTGGGATTTCCCTTATCCCCTCTCAATTCCGCCCCCCAACTAATTCCCCTATAGCATTATTAAAGTATAATTCTTTATACACAGTCATATGTCCATCATTGCGGGTATGGACAATGGCAGAGTCCAGCATCCTATTGTCAAGATGTAACAAACAGTTTCATTGTAAGTCCATCTTTGTCTGGAAGTAGAGATGCATGCTACATTGTGTCCTCACATCTAGATATGTTAGTCTTCATTTCACAGTTACTATACATCCCCTTATATGAAAAGTCACAATACAAAATCAAAAACAGGAAGAAAAATATAAATTTGCAACACCATGAAGTTGAATAACATGCTACTAGATATGACAGTCTCCTTTACACAATTACTGTACATGCTGTTTAATGAAAAGCCACAAAACAAAAACAACAGGAAGAAAAAAAATTAACAATACCATGGAATTAAATAACATGCTACTGAATGACTAATGTGTCGCTGAAGAAATGAAAAAGAAAATCAAGAACCTTCTTGAAGAAAATGATACTTCTGTATGATCTTTCAGTCATTGAAGAATTTATTCAGAGGAAAGGGTTCTGAAGAGATGAAACCAACAAAAAAAATCAAAATCCATGAGATACAGTTTTCTGCTGATCTTTGTTGATGAAATGTGTCTCCTGTAAGCAACAAATAGATGGTTTTTGTTTTTTAATCCAGTCTACTAATCTATGATGTTTGATTGATGAGTTTAATCCACTTACATTCAGGGATAATAGGAATGGGTGGTAATTTGGTCGTGACATTTCAGCAGTGGGTTGTTCATTGATTTAGTCTTCTGTTGTTATTTTACAGGGATGTTCTTTGCATCTGCCTTTGGTTTTAGTGAGTGTTATTCCTTTTCTCTGTCAAGAGAACATCTTTAAGTATCATTTACAGGGCAAGGTTTTGAAGAAGCATATTCTCCCAACTTTTCTTTCCTGTGGAAGAATTTTATTTCATTTTCAAAGACAAAGGAAAGTTTTGCTGGGTATATTATCCTGGGCCGACAATTTTTTCCTTTTAGAATCTGGAATATGCCACTCCATTTTTTTCTGGTCTGAAGAGTTTCCTGTGAGAGGTCTCCTGTGAGTTTAATTGGCATTCCTTTATATGTCAGTTGATTTTTTTCACTGGCACATTTAAGGATCTTTTCCTTATGTTCTAGTGAAGAGAGCTTCTCTTTCTGTGACCTTCTGCGACTCCTATAACTCTTATATTTGGCCGTTAATAGTGTCTTTTAATTCTTGAATACTTTTTTTGTCCTGATCCAGCTCTGCTTCCAGCTTTTTGCTTGTTTCCCTCCTTCTAATTTTGAGATTCTTTCTTCTGCTTTATTCATTCTGTTTTGGAGACTCTCCTCTGTACTTTTCATTTGCTCCAGTGTATTCTTCATTTCTGATATATCAGCTTTCATTTGGTTCATTTCCTATGTGACATATTCCTTAAATTCCTTGAACGCCTGCTTTATGTGCTTCTCGTTGTTGATAAGAAGCTTTATAACAAGTGTTTTGAATTCTGTGTCCCCCATTTTCTCGATGTCTTCCTCAGTGAACCCTGAGGTTGGCAAAGGGCTTTGCTCCTTTGCAGGGGAGTCTTCATTAATATTCACTGTGGCTCTGACTTTTCTTTTGCTGTTGGTCATTGTACTTCTGGTCACCTGATTCTTCTCCTTGGGGCAGATTTCCAAGCTCTGTCACCCACAGGTCTACAGTTCGATTTTATCTATTGTAGTTGGTACATGTCTCTTTGTTTGCAGTCACTTGTACCACTCTCTCCAATGAGTTCCAGGTCTTGGTTCTGATAGAATTCCACCATGGTCTCCATATCCCCAGTTCCTGGCTTACCAGTCTCCACCTCCTGTGATACCAGGCTGAGGCTGCACCATTGTCTGTACAACCGTTTTCCCATTTCTGGTTGAAGCAGGTCCCAGGATTAGAGAGACAGCAGGTGTCCTGTTTAGCTAGGTTGTTGGTGTTGCCGATCTTGCTGGAACCTGTTGGTTGTTAGGTCTGAGGGCCACACAAACCTATTTTTTTTTTAAATATTCATTTATTCATTAATTACATTGCATTACATGACACAATTTCATAGGTACTGGGATTCCCCCCCCTACACACAAACCTATTTTGACCCGTATGAAGCCATAGACAGTATTATTTTCCTGTGGGTCCAGAGCAATGCACAGCTCAGTGAATTCTTATCAAGGTCAGTGCGTGCACAGGTCACTGTTGTCCCTGTAGTCTTAAATTCTTTTGCACACTATAAGAAATAGCACCTGATGTGGCACTTGTGGAGTTCTTGATCTACTGGCCAGCAGGTCTAAGGGCTACCCGAACCTGTCTTTGGTGGAACCTGTAGGATGCCATGTTATTGCAGTTCATTGAGCCTGAAATGAGTTCACTCCCAGCTCAGTGCATTGCAGTATTATCCATAGCCTTTGCTTCCTTAAACAAAATGGCACCCAGTTCGGCTCTGGGAAGCCGACTGGGCTGTGAAATCGACTCTGTTCCCATACTGCCTGTCTGGGACCTGCTGCTTTGTCTCTGCTCTTGTGCAAACCAAGCAGACCAGTAGGATGGGCAGTTCTTTGTCTTGGTTCACCCTCTGGAGCTCCTAGTAACGTCCCTTCCCAGCTTGCTGTTGGTGGAATTCTGGCTGCTGGTGGAGTTCAGATCGCTGTTTGTTGAATGCTGCCGGGGTATCAGTCACTGCAACACCACACCGTTGCTTTTGCTGCTTTCCTATGTCTGTCAATCTCCGGGTGGACTTCTGCTGTTGTTCTGTCCTCTCCTATTCCCTGGAATGTACCTTCTTTGCCTCATACTGGCTAATATTTCTCTGTCTGTTTAAACGTGTCCTTGCCTTATTCTGCCACCTTGATTCTCCTTTTAAACATGTAGAGTGATCATTGTGGGTCCTTTTAACTAACAGTATGGTGGTCATAGGAGATTGCTGGATCGCCATCTGTCAACGAGCAAATAAAATACCCATCGTGCCCCCTATATATCACTATTTGGAGGCTTTAGTTCCTCTTTAGAGGGTCTTGAGAGCCCTTGAGACCACTGTTCATTGGTAGTATCCACGGTTGGTTTTGAGAATGAAATCACATGTATTGCATAAATTTTCATGCCCTCATGTAATTTGTGGCATTATTTCCTCTGGACACAACAGATGAGATAGATGATGCTGAAGAAAAATAAAAGAATAGAAATTTATTTTTTCTCATATTGTGTTTTGCCTATGAAGAAATTCCCCCATGGGTCTTTGTGTCACAGTGGGTTAAGCTGTTGCTTGAGACACTCATATTTCACACTGGTGTGTTGGTTCAAGTCCTGTCTGCCCTGTTTCTGGTTTAGCTTCCTGCTCACATACACACTGTTGGGGGAAAGTAGGTGATAGCTCACCTATTGACCTGTGCCCTGCCTCAAATGAGAAATCAGGATGGCGTTCAAGCATCTGACCTTGGCTTTACCCACTCCTGGGGGTGGTAAGCATTTGGGGAATAATTCAGCAAATGGAAGATTCTCTGCCTCTCAAGTAAATGAAATAAAGAAAAAATTTTTTTTAAGATTTATTTATATTTGTTACAAAGTCAGATATACAGAGAGGAGGAGAGACAGAGAGGAAGATTTTCCATCTGATGACTCACTCCCAAGTGAGCCGCAACGGCCGGTGCTGTGCCGATCCGGTGCCAGGAGCCAGGAACTTCCTCCAGGTCTCTCATGCAGGCGCAGGGTCCCAAGGCTTTGAGCCATCCTCGACTGCTTTCCCAGGCCACAAGCAGGGAGCTGGATGGGAAGTGGAGCTGCCGGGACTAGAACTGGTGACTATACGGGATCCTGGTGCATTCAAGGTGAGGACTTTAGCTGCTAGGCTACTGCACCAGGCCCAATAAAGAAAATCTTTGCTGCCAGTTTTGCCTAAATGAAGGGAAACATAGGTAAAGAAGAGAGACCACTTCCTTTCTTTGATTCCAAGATAATGTATGAAAAAGCACACATGTCTTCTCTTTGCAGATGCAGTTCTGAAGTCCTGCACACTGAAAGCCATTTGTCAGGGAATGGGTAGGATAAACTGTGAACAGGTGCAGGTGTCCCCATGAAGCCTATGGGGCAAATTCCTGTCATGAGTGGCGGTTCCTTCTTATCTCTTGCCTCACCCACTAGAACTGCAGAAAAGGCAGATACTTAATAGGAGGATAAATGAATGCTCAATTACCCGCTTTGGCACAACCTGGTGGCCAAAGCATTCATTAGGAGTTCACTTTCCTGAGTCTTCAACTTAAACTCTGAGCAGTTTCCTGTCTCAGCTTCCTTGACTCACCCCTTGGGAGTTCTGGGCAGAACCCCTCCAGTCTCACTTGAAGTGACTCATTCATCTTCCCTATCTTTCCTGGAAGACAGAGATAATGAGGAGAGTGTGCAGGTAAGATGTAAGCATTGGTGTGATGGTCACCTTTAGGCAAAGGCCAGGGAGCAACTGTGTGACTTTACTGTGATAATTAAAATGCGTTGTGGAAGGGCAAGCCCTCAACGTAGGGATGAAGACCATCTCGTACCAGAGTTCCTGGGGCTGATTCCTGCCCCAGCCTCCTGTTGATGCAGGCACTTGTAGAAGTAATGGCAGCTCAAGTAATTGGGTTTCTGCCACACATACAGGAGACCTGGAAGGAGTTCCTAGCTCTTAGTTCTGCCTCTACCTAGTCTTAGCTGTTGTAGACTTTTGGGTAGTGATTCAGTAGATGGGAACTTTTCCTCTCAAACATATACATGTGTGGGCCTGGCGGCGTGGCCTAGCAGCTAAAGTTCTTGCATCGAACGCACTGGGATCCCATATGGGCGCCGGTTCTAATCCTGGCAGCTCCACTTCCCATCCAGCTCCCTGCTTGTGGCCTGGGAAGGCAGTTGAGGATGGCCCAATGCCTTGGGTCCCTGCACCTGCATGGGAGACCCAGAAGAGGTTCCTGGCTCCTGGCACCGGATCAGCTCAGCACCAGCCATTGTGGTCATTTGGGGAGTGAATCATCAGATGGAAGATCTTCCTCTCTGTCTCTCCTCCTCTCTGTATATCAGACTTTGCAACAGAAATTTTAAAAAATCTTTAAGAATAAAAATATATTTGCATATATATATATGAGGTTTTAAAAAATACACATAAATACATAGAAATGCTAAGGCCAGTTGTGGTTTTAGAGTGAGACCTGGGCACTGCTGATTTGTTTGCAATTTTGAACTCTATAAATAGATAAGGCTTGGATATTATAATAAAAATAAGTGTTACAAAATGGCAATAGTGAAATGTAGGACTTCTCATTCACCTTCTAGTTTTGTTCTCAATAGCTACTATATTAAGTCTCTTGTGTCCTTCTAGACCTCTTTCACGTGTAGAAAAAGTGTTAGAATTTCCTTTTATTATTTATTTAAAATTTTTTATTTTATTTGAAAGGCAGAGTTGCAGAGAGAAGAAGAGAAAGAGAAATTTTCCGTTTTTGCTGGTTGACTCCCCAAATGACTGCAACAGCTGGAGATTGGCCAACCCAAAGCCAGGAACCAGGAGCTTCTTCAGGTCTCCTACAAGCAGGGGCCCAAACATTTGTGTCATCTTCCAGTGCTTTCCCGGGCCCAGTATCAGGGAGCTGGATGGGAAGCAGAGCAGCCGGGACTCAACCTAGTGCCCATATGAGATGCTGGTGCTGCAGGTGGAGACTTAGTCTGCTATACCAAGGTACCAATCCCAGGATTTCCTCTTTGAAACAGAAGTGACTTCATATTCTACCCACCTTGTCAAGCACAATTTCTTTAAAACAAAACAAACAAAGCGAAACAAAGCTCAGAGATTTTGAAACAGGCTCCATTTAAAAAAGAAAAATATTTATTAGTGCGATTGTGATCTTTCATCTGCTCACTAACTCCCCAAATACTACAACAGATATGACTAGGCCAGGCCAGTGTCAGAAATCAGGAACTCCATCCTGGTCTTCCACATAAATAGTGTCTGAGCCATCATTTGTTGTTTCCCAGGAGCTTTCACAAGAAGCAGGATTGAACATGGAGTATCACCCAGAGCTCCCACATGGGATTTAGATATTTTGTATGAGCATGGGTTCATGTACCAGCTGTTCCACATCTGGCTATAGAAAATTGTTCAAGTGTTTGGCAAACATCCACTTGGCTGATGTCAAGCTAACTTTAAAAAAAATTTATTCCACAGGCAGAGAGACACAACACACACACACACACACACACACACGTCAGGAGAGAGAGAGAGAGCGCGCTCCCATTCACTAGTTCACTCTGCAAAAGCCCACAGTAGCTGGTGATCCAGGACTCTCTTGTGGGCGGCAGAGACCCAAGTAAGTACTTGAGATTAGTGCTGAGCCCTAGGGTACTCATCAGCAGGCAGAGTCAGAACTTGAACTAAGGCAGTCTGATGTGGTGTACAGCTATCTCAATGAGTGTCTGAATTGCTATGCCAATTGCCTGCCCCCAAGTTAACCTTTCTGGCAACTTGTTTGAAAGATTTCCTGAAAATTTTAACAATTTGTTTTGATAAACTTATAGCAGCTTATTTTGTTTCTTTGAGTTTATTTGATGTACCTGATTGTAATCATAAAATGAAAATAAAAAACTATGTAATCTCTTTGTTAATAGATGTGTGTATCTTAAAATTTTCCAACACAGGTCCAAAAATTTCCAAAAAACTCAACAAGAAAAAAAAGTAGTATTACTTTAAGAATTTAATTCTTGCAAATGTTGAATGGGTTAGAGAACTTACTTACAATTAAACATCTGAATCTAACTTTTGTTCTGCCATATTTTCTACTCTGGGGAGAAATTAAGCAAGTGTTTACCTTTTTAAAGTTGCACAGTATATCATGATGAAGATGGAAATAACCAATCAGCAATGATAGAAAGGTTGAAATGCATTACTACTTAAAGAGATCTGTTCCATTTAATTCTTATAGAAGTTTCTGTTTCTTTTGCCTAGTTCCTTTAGCACAATTTCATAAAATCTTTCATCGAATTCAGTAGTGGACAGTAGGATCCTTACAGTTATAAAATAATAGATTGCCTGCCTGCCTGCTTTGCTGCTTCTGTCGTCTCTGTTTGGTGAGTCACTTGCACTATGCCCTTGAAGTTTTGGATTTCTTCCAGTTCTTGGTTAGGAAAACTGGCAGTACAGAAAGGAGTGAGGATTATTAACTAGCCAGTGCCATTCTTCGTTTGGCTGGCATGAAATCAGTATGCTAGTATGAACTCATTTCTGGTGTGATGCTTTATTTGAGGCATTAATATGGAGGTGCTAAGAACACGGTTTTTTAATATTCTACCTAATGTTTTAGTGTGATCGGTTTGATTTAGTTATTAATTTCCTTTGTGGATACTGCTTCCATAGCTTTTATGTTAAAACATAGTCCTAAGATGTTCAAGTGACAGGAAAGGAGTTGATATTATTCATGCTAGAGATTGTTTCCTGTAGGGATTAGAAATTCTATGATTGTTAATCATTCATGGGTTGGACATTGACACATAAATGCTAAGAAAACTCCCTATACGTCAGAGATTATGTTGATCTAAAGCTTTATATTCTTTTCTTCAAAACTACTTTCCTAAAAGTGCTTAAGACATTGTTAATTTTGTGTATGGAACAGCCTTTTCCAACATTTAAATTTAAAGACAAGAAATTGATTTAAGGTCAGAGGTTGATTCATTTGGACTGGTAAATTGTTATATATCCCAGAATGCAGCAGTTAGCAGTTGAGTTTCACATTCCTGTTTAATAAAGGAATTCATGCAAGGAAACTGGAAAGGGCATTAGCAAAACACTTGGAATATATAAAAATATAAAATGGAATTGAATGTGATTTAATACATGATAAAATATGCAAAAGAAAATGTGATACTTCAGTAGCTTAGTATACACCCAGAATTCAATCATACACTCAAAAAGAAGATGTATTCAGTAAGTTATTTTTTCATAATTAAAAAAATATGGGATAGTGACTGCTTAAGTTGCTAAAGAGCCTGTGTAATTTAAGGCTTTCTGATTTACTCAGTAAAATGTCTGGCTCCGTTGTAAAAAGAGTTGCCAGTGTAGAAAGAATAATATTATTTCTTCAGTTCTTTGTAAGTTTTGATTATCTTATAAAAATATCATAGGAAATAAAACTGTGTAGTAATTAATTACCTAAATAGACAAGGTAGCAGAAAGGTGTAAGATAATTGGCTTGACAGGTTTGGTATCATTTAATGATTCAAATTTTGATATGGTGAAAGCATCTGGAATAAGCTGATAACAGATTTCTGTCAAGATGCTGAGTTGTTTTACCTTTTTTAAAAGGTAAAAAGCATGTGTTTGAATTACTTACAAAATGCCTGGTCGTTAGCTCACAAAGAATAAATGGCATACAAAAATAATTTCCTATTCAAATAATTCTCATTATGTGAAAATAAACCTGCTATGCTGTAAATATATATATATATAAAGGTATTTCAGAAAGTTTTCAGAAAATAGAATTAAAAAGTAACTTTATGTTTTTGTAAACGTTTTTGGAGGGAACAGTGCTGTGGTTCAACAGGTTAACCCTATTCCCTCTAGTGCCGACATTCCATTTGGGTGCCAGTCTGAGTCTTGGCTGCTCCGCTTCTGCTCCAGCTCCCTGCCTGTGGCCTGGGAAAGCAGTCGAGGACGGCCTGAGCCTTGGGACCCTGCACCCATGTGGGAGACTCAGAAGAAGCGCCTGGCTTCAGGCTTAGTTCTGGCTGTTGTGGCCATTTGGGGGAGTAAACCAGTGGATAGAAGATCTTTCTTTTGGTCTCTTCTCTCTGTAAATCTACCTTTCAAATAAAATAAATCTTTTAAAAGATGTTGTAATTATGTTTCATAATGTATGTTTTCCCGTGAACTTTCAGTAGACTTTTTGTCTCTGATAGGGAATGCGTGTTTGCTCCTATGTCTTATTTCTTATGGTAAGACTTCAAATAAAACCAATTTTTTTAAAGTACTGGAATGATTCTAAATGAGATATCTGTTTAATATATTTTATATTCCTAAATAATGTTACTTGTGTTTGCTAATTACATTCATAATGTCTAGGGAGCCAGTGAGAGGAAAGCAGAGAAGGTTGGGTGACGCAAATAACCACAAAGGAATCGTATAAGAAATAGAGGATGTATAGAAAAAACATCAAAAAGTGTTGTTTAATTGAGGCTTTACATCTGCTACATTGTGGGCGACACCTCAATGACAGATGACGGACTCCTGAAGGTAATACTGCAGGGGAAGGGAGGGAACATAGGCAGGGGGAGGAGAGACCCCAATGCCTATTAAACTGTGTCATAAAGAAAAAAATAATTGAGGCTTTACAGACTTTCCATCATATGGCATAAATAAGCATCTAAAAATTGGCCATAATCCAATTGAAGAGAGTATGTATATGCTCAAGCTGGTCTCAAGGAGAGCAGCAAATAGTGTAGCAAGGGGGCTGCCTGGGCTCTCAGTGGATCTCATGGTGTTTGCTTCCACCTCAAAGGGTATCTAGCTAGGTGAGGACAGAGCCTGGGGGCTGGAGACTGGGGCCGCTTGTGCAGGTGCAGTCCAGCCGCAGAGCCTGAAGCTCAGGACGCGCCGAGGAGTGCTGCATCAGTGGACTGGGCTTGCACAGCGAGCCTTTGGAGAGAAGCAATGAATGCTAAAGCATATGTTGGGGAGTTGTTAAACATTCTGGGCTTTTCGCAGCACCAGTGCAACCTGCGGAGTGAGGCCGGGATGGGACTCTGTGGAGGACCTGCCTCCAAGGCTCCCATGTTTTGAAGCGGGAGATCTCGGAAGTTCTGGCAGGGTTGTTGGCTCTGCCAGAAAGGCGTCTGGCTGCCAGCCAGCCCCCACCCACGTGGGGCCCATTCCAGAAATCCGCCAAGTGCCTGTTCTCCCGCAGGTGACAGCTCGTCTCACATTGGTCCGTGTCTTCGATTTCGTGGCATGGCAACGTTCCCAAGTGATTACTGGACACTTGGTTTTTATGACAGAACTAACAATACAATTTCAAAAAATTATTTAAAAACAGAATCAGGGACGTAGCCACCACGTTTGATATTCAAGCTCTCCACATTTTACTGATTCCCAAGAAACATGAGTTGGAAAATCAGGCCCCGAAATACGAGATCACTTCGACCACTTGCTTTTCATTAACATTCATTAGAAAAGAAAAATTAAAACACAACTTCCCTCGATCTAAACTCAAGACCAGACCAGGGCGTTTTGTTGTAGTTGTTTTCCTTTTGAGTTGAGACAAGAGGCACGAAAGGTGAGGACTGGCATTACTTCAGCCCCTCAAATTGCGGCGCTCAGAGCAGAGCAGGGCTGAGGTAACAGGGGTCGCGGCAGCCTTTTTTCCTTTTCTCCCTCTCCCTCTTGGGGACAGGGATCCTAGCGGCCTTCGAGCCCGGAGGGGCGGCTGGGCAGCTGGAAGCCATGTCCGCGGGGAGACCCCGCCGGCCACGGGCAGCGGCGTGCGCGGCCGCCCCGATCCCACAGTGCACCGCGCCGGCCCCCTCCCCGCGGCCCGCCTCCCCTCGGCCCCGGCCCCCTCCCGACCGCGGGAGGCGGGGACGCCGCGGCGGCTTCTCCAGTCGCGTCTTCCTCACTCACTGGGGAGCCCGGCGGTGGCGGCAGCTTTCGAGGCTTGAGCCGCCGAGCCGCGAGCCCGCCAGGC
This sequence comes from Ochotona princeps, assembly GCF_030435755.1. Lineage (NCBI taxonomy): Eukaryota > Metazoa > Chordata > Mammalia > Lagomorpha > Ochotonidae > Ochotona > Ochotona princeps. Next base: position 79,294,874 of record NC_080833.1, read on the forward strand.
GAGACTGACGGACGGCCGAGCCGACGGACGGACAGCGCGCGCGAGCCGGTGGAGCCAGAGTCTCCCCTCAAGTTCCGCCATGAGCTGGGGCACGGAGCTCTGGGTGAGTAGGGGAGAGGGGCGCCCCGCGACTCCGTGGCTTCCCCGGGAGGCGCGGGCTGGGCGGGCACGGCGGACCGTCGGCGGCCCGGCTGCCTTGGGCTGTCGGTGCCCCAGCCGCTGGCCGAGGGTGGGAGGGTCCTGCTCGGTCTTTGTGTGCAGCCCCCCTCTCTTCCTTCCTCGCCGGGGGTCCGGGGAGGGGGGCGCCCGGCAGCTCGCGCTCCCGCCGCTGCTGTGGGGCTGTCGGCGGGGCGGCCCGCGGGCTCCGGCGTCTGCCGCCATCCTCCCGTTCCCTCTTCCCTCCTCCGCCTTCACTTTCCGGACGCCTGGCTCCGAGCCGCGCCGCGCTTCTCTCCCTTTGTATCCCCCCGCCTGCAGGCGGGGGAGGGGACCCCCATTGTCCCGAAGGGGCGCTGTTCGCGAGTGGGGAAGGGGTCTGCCGCGACCTCCGCCGCAGCGAGGGTCCGGGGGGCCGTGGGGGCGTCGCCGACCCCGGCGGCGCGGGGGAGCCGGGAGGCGCCGCCCCAGCCCCAGGTAAGGGGAGCTGGGCGGCTTTGTTTGGAGCCCGGCCTCTGGGCCAGTGAGGCCCAGCCTTACACGCCCATTCCTCTTGCCCTGCCTGCCTGCTGCAGACGGGCACAGCTTAGGGGCACTCGGGTCGGTGGGCCGGTGACCTGAATTCTGTTGAGGGTCGACTCATTTTGCCAAAAGGGAGCTCATTGTGCCGAAAAGGCGCGTCCGCCCCGCCGATTGCTGTATTTCCCTTTCCTTCGCGATTTCTCCCCTGTTCTCGTTCGCCTTCCCTGCCTTGGGCGCTGGAGACTCCAGACAATGCCCGGTGTCTGGCCAAGGTGCGGGTGGGGCTGTGCTGGGTCAGAGGATCGGCTCCCGACGCCCGAGCAGGGTGGAGGGGCGGAGGGCAGTGATTTCTCAGGTGCGGCGGGAGAAGCGGGCGGCGTGGGGGCGCTGTCCCGGGAGCCCGTGGGCCTCCGCCACTCCCCTTTTTTCTCCCACCTGTGCATATTTGCCGTGCCTTTTGTTTGCAAGGGTCTCGTGAAATCCCGGCAAAGGACAGGGGGAAGGAACTTGGCTTGTGTTGTGCCAGTTCGTGCGATGTTAGGGGGGCAGTGAAAGCAGGTCGGTTCATGGTAGGGCAGAGGTTTTCTTGTTTTTCGCTTCTCCTCGCGCAGTCGGGGAATTTAGAGCTTCAAGAGTTGCTTCTGGGAAACACCTCGTTGGCCACAGGCTTCAGGCCAAGTGCTGGCCCAGTGTGTCAGCTCAGCCCAGGAAGTGCCCCAGAGCCTCTGGGTTCTGTGTCGCCATAGACAACGTAATTGTTCATGTATTGGAGACGTGATTTGCGTGCTATTCAACTTTTACATTGATTAGGTTCTCCAACAGTATTGATCTTTTCCCTTTCACCTGGTACAGTTATGGATTGTAGTGTGTCACCAGTGAAAGAAGCTGGGCATAGCTTTATTTTACGTGTTGATAGTTCACAAATGTTTTTACCTGTTCGTACTTAAGTTATCCACACCTCCAAGGAAGCTAGCGTGTGAGCAGAACACTTTTTAAATAAAAGTACACACAGGAAAATAGTGGAGGAAAGTTATTTAGCTTTAATGTAGGGTTTTTCCGTAAATTCCCTTTGTCACACCATTGGCAAAGTGTTAAGAAAAAGCAGTAGTGGGGAAGACTGGAATGTAGCTTTTGAACATTTTTTCAATTTAAGAATGTAAGAAACTTCTAGTTTTCCAGTGTTTCCTGTAGTTTATTTATTTTGAGCATCTAAATAGTTTCTGAGCAATTTGAAAGGTAATTTCTGTTCTAATTAAATTTTTATATCCTTTGGAAGTCCTGATAAATGATTTTTAAAATTTTTCTTTCTGACTCTATGTATACATATTTTAAAATTCCTAGTGCCTTGAAGACTTGAGGGAAATAAATACATATTAGAAACTAGATTACATAGAATCAACTAATATCAACTCCGTGTCTAAACCTTAGATAAGTAGTACTTGGCATAGAGGAACTATTGTTGGGAGTACAATAAACCTTAGAGAAATCTGATTAGACTTCCTGTTTTTACTGTTCTCTGTTTTGAATGAGGTTATTATGCTTCCAGTGGATGTTATGCTTCTAGCATCTATGCTGTCTCTTGCCTCTCTTGCCATTGAGGAATTAGTTATTGGGTAAACTCTCGTCAAGTTTCAAATTTAGGAACCAATTCTCACCTTATGTTTAGGATCACATTGCAGTCCCAAAGGCTTAATTATTGGGAATATGTAGTTACCAAGAAAGATGATAATGCAGTTCCATACTCAAACTTAGGTTTATTGTTAACAGTCATGGGAGTTTTCATTGGTGTTTTAAGAATGTTTGAGAATAAAAGTATTCACTAGAACTACTCTTACGCAGATGCTGAGTGGTAGCTCATGAGTGCAGGCTAAGTGGGTTAGGTGAGATTTCTGTTGAGCAATTATGGGGGATGTGCGTTACCTGACAATGAATTTCAGCTGTGCTTTAAGGGGCTTCTGGTATTCCTAATGACCGTTTAAGTAAGGTGGCAAATGCATATGTACAAGTCTGTGTTTTGGGTCAAACCACAGATTACAGTATAGTTTTCCAGGATCATTTCAGATATTACTTATTGTGCTAATTTCCATACTATCAAAATGAATGTTTGGGACAGAGAGTCAAATATAAGCTAACAATTTCTCACAGTGCAGGTTTTTTAATTATTACTTCTTAAAATAAAGAAATGAGAAGTTAGGGAAGTTTGATATGTCAGTTTTACTTATTAGGAGATGCACTTTCTAAGAAGCCAATTAAAATTGAAAATTGTGTGGGTGTGTATATATAGATATGGAAAAAGATGTGGTTGGGTACATTGTGTTTATGTGATTTATTACAGAATTTGCTGACCTGGGGTGGATGTAGAAGCCTAGTGAGCTAAGCTGCTGCTTGAGACACCTACATTAATTGTATCAGCATGCCTGTTCTAGTCCTGGTTCCTCCACTTCCAGTCCAACTTGCTGCTGATGTGCCTGGGGTGGCCCTAGTATTTGAGTCACTGCTGCCAGGCTCCATGCTCCTATCTGGGGTTTGGAAAGTGAACCAGAAGATGGAAGATCTCCCTCTTGTCTCTCTGACTCTGTTGTTCTTTCAAAGAAATCTGTCCATCATTTCTAAAAAATTTGCTGCCCAAGGGAAATACAGTGATTAGTTTGAAAGTAAGAAGGTAGATTGAAATATCTGATTTAGTTTAGAAGAGCATAGAAGCCTTTTTTTACTCATTGGTTTCCTGATCTTTGTAATCATTAGTCCTTAGTTTTAAGCGTGTGTAATTTGAAAGTGATTTTTATTTGTGTCATCTTATTAGCTAAAGGTATTTGACAAAGCTTATTGATATCTTTTTGGAAGACGTAGAAAAATGTGGGTTGGAAGACAGAATAGGTGAATTTTTGATGTGACACGTTCAGTCTTAACCCTTTAGTGTTTTCATGTTTTTGTCCTCATAGCGCTTTAACCTTTCCATTGTCAGTGTGGTAGGCAGTTTCCCCGTGCGTGGAAGGACTGGATTAATCCTCGGTTTCACTGACCAAAAAGTATCTGTACATGATCTTGCTTGTTTTACCCAATTGGGTGAACAATTTAATGCATTTCTTAAAGTATTGGTTATTGATTAGTAAGTGTATCCTAGAAGAAGTCTTTCAGGTTCTAAGGGCAGTGTAGGTGATGATAGATTAGGTGGCATAAATGACAGTACAGGAAGGTCTAAGCAAGCTGACACCAGTGTGATGAAGTTCAAAGGTTTGGTACTTGGGGTAAACATTTTTACTGATTGGAGAGGAAATAACTTAAAAGTAGTTCTTGTCAACTTTTTGGATTGATAGCTTGGTGAGGTGACTGTCACTGTAGTTGGTCAAAAATTTGACTACATTGATAGAATCATCTGGAACAAAGGAAGTGAATCATGGTGGTGGGTTGGATAGATCATATTCTTAGTGTTAATTTTCGTTTTATTTTGCACTTTTCAAAGGTTTATTTATTTTTATTTGACAGGCAGAGCTAAAAAGAGAGAAGGAGAGACAGATCTTTTTTTATTTTTTTTAAGATTTATTTATTTTATTACAAAGTCAGATATACAGAGAGGAGGAGAGACAGAGAGGAAGATCTTCCGTCCGATGATTCACTCCCCAGGTGAGCCGCAACGGCCAGTGCTGCGCCGATCCGAAGCCAGAAACCAGGAACCTCTTCCAGGTCTCCCACGCAGGTGCAGTGTCCCAAAGCTTTGGGCCATCCTCGACTGCTTTCCCAGGCTGCAAACAGGGAGCTGGATGGGAAGTGGAGCTGCTGGGATTAGAACCGGCGCCCATGTGGGATCCCGGGGCGTTCAAGGCGAGGACTTTAGCCACTAGGCCACGCTGCCGGGCCCGAGAGACAGATCTTTCATTTGCTGGTTCACTCTCCAAATGGCTGCAATAGCCAGAACTTGTCCAGTCCAAAGCCAGAGCATCCTTTGGGTCTCCCATATGGGTGCAGGAGCCCAAGCACTTGAGCCGCGTTTTGCTCCTCTCCCAGGCCGTTAGCAGGGAGCAGGATCAGAAGAGGAGCAGCAGGACTTGAAGCCATGGTGCCCACACCCCTTGTTCACGTTTTTGAAAGCATGCTTGACTGGAGGAAATTGACAGAACTTAATGGGATTATAACACTTTTTTCATTTTCTTATGTTTCTTTTAAGATTTATTTATTTTTTATTGGAAAGGCAGATTTACAGAAAGAAGGAGAGACGGAGAGAAAGGTCTTCCATCTGTTGTTTCACTCCCTAAGTGGCTGCAACAGCAGAGCTGAACCAATTGAAGCCAAGAACCAGGAGCTTCCTCTTGATCTCCTACGCAGGTGCAGGGTCTCAAGGCTTTGGGTCATCCTTGATGGCTTTTCCAGGCCACAAGCAGGGAGCTGGATGGGAAGTAGAGCAGCTGGGATATGAACCAACAGCCATATGGGATCCCGGTGTGTGCAAGGCGATGGCTTTAGCCGCTAGGCTACTATACTGAGCCCGTATCACTTTGTTTTAAAGGCTATGAAAACAGCGTAGGAATTCAGTTTAAAAAGTTTTAAAAATTGGAGAGAGACGGAGAGAGAGGTGCTTTCCACTGACTTACTTCCCAAATGCCCATATGATAGGCCTGGGCCACGGCCAAAGCCAGTAATGCATTTAGTCTCTCACAATGGTCATAGGGCGGACTATGGTTACTTGAGTCATCAACACCACCTCCCAGAGATCTGCATTCACAGGAAGCTGGAGATCGGAGTGAGCTAGGTATTGGTTCTGGGTGCGCATGTGGGAGTTCAGGAACTTCAGAAAATTTTTAAAAGCAATATTGGATTACACAGAAAGCACTGATATGTATAGTGTTCATGAAGGCTTCTAATATTGGTCCTTCCCTGACAAAACTTAGTTTTTTTGAAGAGACACTTTTGAAAAAAATTTTTAAATGAATTATTTGTTTTTTACATTGTGACACATGTTTAGTATGTACCTTACTTCAAATTCTTAGTTTTGAATTTAGAGGAATTTTGGACTTTAGGTGTTTTCCTCTTTTAGAATATTTGCTTACAAAATATGAGGTATCTTGGGGTTGGGACTCTAAACTTATTTGTATTTCGTATATACCTTATACACATAACCTAAAGGTTATTTTAAACAGTATTTTCAATGTATTTGCAGTTTTACTCTGAGCCATCATATGAAGTGAGATGTGGAATTTTCTATTTGTGTTGTTGTGTTAATGTGCAAGTATTTTGGATTTTTGTAGCATTTTGAATTTTGAACTTTGTGATTAGGAGTACTCAACCCCTAATTCCAAAATACTAATCTGTACTGATATGACTGTTCAGAATCTTTTTTTTTCTTAAGATTTATTTATTTTTATTTGGAAGGTAGATTTTACAGATAGAGAGAGGGAGAGCTGAGAGAAAAATCTTCCATCTATTGACTCACTTCCCAAATGGCCATAACAACAAGAGCTGAGCTAATTTGAAGCCAGGATCCAGTAGCTTTTTTTAAAAAAAAAAAAAAGTTTTTTCAATTTGTATTGGAAAGTCGGATATACAGAGAGCAGGAGAGACAGAGAGGAAGATCCTCTGTCCGATGATCCACTCCCAAAGGGACCGCAGTGGCTGGCACTGCACCAATCTAAAGCCAGGAGCCAGGAATCTCCTCCAGGTCTCCCCACACGGGTGCAGGGCCCCAAGCCCTTGGGCCATCCTCTACTGCTTTCCCAGGTGACAAGCAGGGAGCTGGATGGGAAGCGGAGCCACCGGGATCAGAACCTGTGCCCACATGGGATCCCAGTGCGCTCAAGTCGAGGACTTTAGCCACTAGGCCACGCCGCCCGGCCCGAGCCAGTAGCTTCTTCTGGGTCTTCCGCACCAGTGCAGGGGCCCAAGGACTTGAGTCATTTCTCTGCTACTTTTCCAGACTTTAAGCAGGAAGCTGGATCAGATGACCAGCGCCTGAAACATGAATCAGTGCCCAAATGAGTTGCTGACACAGGCAGAGGATTAGCGTGTTGAGCCACTGTTTCAGCTCCTAGAATGCCCTTTCTTGACTGGTTCCTGCCAGACCCTTCCCTCCAGACTACACATTCTGAATATACTCTCATCTTATGGGACTATCATCTTTTGTTATTTTTTATACACTCAAATCTTTTAGGAAAATGGTGTTAAATATTTACACTCCCTTTTGTTGGTAGAAATTGTGTGTGATACTGTGTTACCTATGTTTTAGTTAAGAAGGGTGTGTGCCCGGCACTGAGTGGCTCAGTGGCTGAATCCTTGTTTTACAAGCTCTGGGGTTTCATATGGGCACTTGTTCATGTCCTGGCTGTTCCACTTCCCATCCAGCTCCCTGTTTATAGCCTGGGAAAGGAGTACAGGATGGCCCAAAGCCTTGGGACCCTGCACCTGTGTGGGAGGTCCGGAGGCGGTTTCTGGTTCCTGGTTTCGGATTGGCTCAGCTCTGGCCATTGTGGCCATTTAGGGAGTGAACCGGTGGACAGAAATCTTTTCTCTCTATCTCCTCTCTGTAAAAAATACCTTTCCAATAAAGTAAATACATCTTTTTTAAAAATAGGATAAATTTTCAAGATACCTGTTTATGTTACCATTTCATCCTTACTATTATGTGGAATCTGCAGAGTTGCGGCTAACCTAGTCCTGCTTTGAATTACTACTTCCTACTATACCGGTTTCCATTCCTGTTCCCTCTCATTGTCTTAAAATAGTTGCTCTCTGTTCTCTTTGCCCTCATCTCTAGAGTGGGTTTGGCTGGAAACTTCACAGTCCCTGTTTGTAGACAGAAAATATAGCAAAAGAATGGTATATGGTTTATATTTATGTCTTATAAATATTAAATTCCTTCTGTGTACAACAGTGAGTGGTGTCTTATTTAATAACCTTCAGTCCTTAAGCATTATATCTTAACAGTCTTCAAGATTTGAACATTTTCAGCTTCACAGTCAAAAAATTATAGGGACATAATCATCCTGGAACATACTAAAGATTGATACGAGCAGATAATATTGGTGTTCTGTTTATAGAGTGCAAAAGCTGTTCCATATTTCAGTTCCAGGTGTTTATATCTTTGATATACCAAAAAGTTGTAAAAGGAAAGACTGATGCTTAGGTATTCCACAGTTTATTTCATGCCTACTGTGGTCCAGGTGGGGCATGCTAGAAGAATGAAGTAGGTAGCAGTATGTGCCTCTCTCATAGGGAATTAAGACTTCAAAAGTAACCTTAAAAGAAAGTGATACATGAGATTTAGAGCTATGAAAAATTATTTTGTGGGCACAACAGGCAAATCGTTAGGAAGATTGAATCATTTGACTGAGTTTATTTTTTATTTGGGGCAGGAGTGCTATCTTGTGTCCTCTTGATCATTCCTGAAATGCCTGTAAAGGCTGAGGCTGGGCTGGGCAAAGCCCGCAGCCAGGAACTCCATCTGGTCTCCTCATTTGGCACCAGGAGCCCAAGTTCTTGAGCCATCACCAGTTACCTCCCATGGTGTGTATTTGCTGGAAGCTGGATTGGAAGCAGAGCTGTTTTGAATCAGGAACACTGAGATGGGATATAGGTATTCAAGCAGCTTTTTATGAACCATTGTGGTAAGTGCCTAATCTTGACCAAGGTTCTGTAATAAGGAGAGTTGTGCATGTGAGGATTTTTGAGAAATTCCTAGAGGTAAGAATAATTTGTTATTCATTACTTGTTCACTGTGTGATTCATTACGGTATTGTCTGTCAGCTTTTAGCAGTTCCCTGACATAGAACTTAACACTCATAGTATCCTTGTTTTGCTGGCCTGGCCCAAGTATGATGGTTTAGTTTGACTTGACTTTGAGTGTAGGATGCGTTTTGAAAGTAGTAGTGAAGGGTAGGCAAATATTTGGCTGAATATTTGATTAAAGAAGCTTGTGTGTGTATGTCTTTATGTTAAACTGTGCATTTGTATATGATTAACTCCCATTTCCATATCGTTTACAATCTATGGAAGGAAATCATAGTTTGTGTTAGTACAGGGATTACCTCTTCTGTGTCTTTTGATAACAGGAAGAAATACTCTTCTAGGTTTTAAAAGATGAAAATTGTATTTTATCAACTTTGCAAGAATATGTGAAAGATGTTGGTGTCAATAAAAAATTATTGGTTCTGAAATTCTACATTACTGCTGAGTTCATGTGGATTGTTTTTCCTTTCCCACCTTGTGACTTATATCAGTTTAGTCTTTTTCTGGAAATGATGAGAGTTTTTATTGGGAAAATGCAGTAAGTTTTTATTCTCTCATTTTGTTTTAATTGCTAGTTTTGTGAGCTGATTTATGCATGATTTTCTCATATAATAAACATATTTTAGAATATTTGAGATAGTGATAAGATACTAAATGCTTTGATGTCTGCTTTAAAAATAATCCATTGAGGGGATGGGCATTTGTTATAACAGTTAAGAAACTACTTGAGAAGTCCGCATCTCCTATTGGAGTGCCTGAATGCTCTGCTTCTGACTCTGTCTTCCTGCTAATGTGCACCCTGAGAGGCAGCAGATGATGGCTCAAGTGCTTGGATTTCTGCCTCCCATGTAGGAGATCAGATAGAATGCTCAGGTGCTGGTTTTGGCTGGGCTTGGGCCTGGCTGTTATGGACTTTCTGATAGTGATCTAGCAGATGAGATGTCTCTGTATTTGTCACTGTTTCTAATAAGTCAGAAAACAGTTATTGAGGTTACAAGTAATTTTAATATTGTCTTTTGTGCATTTCAGAATTTTCCTTTCCTTCCTGGAGTAAGTTGTTAACTTCTGTGATGGTTTTAGAGACTTCTTTAATTCGTTCTTTAAAACCTCTTTTAGACTGCAGAGAGTGCTGTTAGGCATCTTAACATGGTGTCTTTGTGTAATGTGGGAATCGGAATCAGCACATAGAACTTGTAGGCAGAAAAATTATAACGGAAAAAGTTTCAGTAAAAATTTCCCTACAGAACCCAAATTAGTAATTGACATTTGGAATTTAGATGCAGTTTTCCTTAAGTTCTTGAAAGATAGCCAATCAACAGACTAAAAATATGTTGTGAAAAATGTGAAAAAATATTGTATATTATAGCTAGAAGTGCATAAATCTAGTCAGATTTCCAAATGTTTTAACAAATGATTGTTTGAAAGGTAGACCCAGAGACAGAGATTAGTCTCTCATGCACTGATTCACTTCCCAAATGGCTGCAGTGGTGGGCGTGGGCCGGGTCGGTCATGTGGGTGTCTGATCCCGAGGCACTTGGACCATTTTCCTCTGCTTTCTGAGGTGCTGGAGTGGAAGTGGAGCAGCTGGAACTTGAATTGGAGCTCCAATAAGGCGTGCCAGTATTGCATGTGTTTTAAACCATTGTGCCACAGCATTGGTCCCAGATTTTCTTATTTTTGGTCTATGATTATTCTGTTTTTAGGGACTAAGGGATATCTGTTTTATTCCTGCTGTGTATTTGCTATATACCCAATTTATAGAACAGGAGCTGGCATATAGTAAATAATCAAATATTTGTTGAATGTATGGAGGGATTTCATGGTTTGTTATATAAATTTATAATCAGATTATATTTTGGATAATACAATTGCTTACTTCTCCACTCGCCTCCATCCTCTGTGTATATACTTTCTGTGGCTACTCACATCTTTGGCTTGTACTAACTCTGGGTTGGAAATATTTGAGTTGAAATAATAATTTCTGTATAGAATACGTGCAAACTTAAAAATGTCATTATGCTCTAAACATTTGTGGTATAACATATTAACTTAGCATTCACATTGTGGAAGTATTAGATATTCTAAGTAATCTAGAGGTGATTTAAGATATGGAGAAGGATGTGCTTTAGTTATATGCAAGTGCTATGCCATTTTATATTATTTTTTAATTCATTAATTACATTGTATTATGTCACACAGTTTCATAGGTACTGGGAATTCTCCCCACCCCCTCCCCACACCCTCCCCCCCTTGGTGGATTACTCCACCTTGTTGCTATGATGTTTTATCTGATGGATAAAAAAAAAATCTGCAGATTTTGGTATAGTGGAAAGATGGGGATAGGTCCTGGAACAAGTTTCCTACAGATACTAAGGAAAAATGTACTTCCTGTATCTTTGTTTAGCCTTAGAAATCCCTTATATAGGAGTAATATTTGGCCTAGTGGTAAAGGCACCAGTTACGATGCCTGTGTCTTGTATTGAAGTGCCTGGATTTGATACCTGCTTCTGACTTCAGCCTCTTGCTGCTGCGGAGCCTGGGAGGCAGCAATGATAGCTCTCGGAAGCCCTGTCACCTGAGATATCTGAATGGACTTCCCATACCACTTCAGCTTTGGCCCCAGACCAGCCTCAGCTGTTAGAGACATTTGAGGAGTGGTCCAGAGGATTAAAGTGCTCTCTGTCTCTGTTTCTCTGCCTCAAATAAAAAAATACTTTATTAACAGAAATACAAGTGTGTCTTTTCATATATGTAAATTTTTTCTATTGAGGTGTGGGTTTCTCATTTACTTAATGATTTGAATGTGTCTTTAGTGGTACCATATTGTGTGGGCCTTTGGATTCTAAAAATGAACCGTTAACACCCAGTTGTTTAAATCCTTTGGCTACTGATGGGTGGTTATACTTAAAGATAATGTAAATTGTGAGACTGTTATTAAAGCACATTGATTTCCATAAAGCACAAATATCAAGTGATTTCTGGAGATTTTTGATAAATATGAATGGTAGTTGATTTTTTCTAACATATAATCAAAATCAAAATCATTGACATGAAAATATCTAGTTAATAGCTTTTGGATAAAACAAACCACCATTATTTTTCGATCAACCTGCTGAATTGATTGAGAATATAAACTAACTTTTTAAAAAAAAGTCTTATTTATTTTTGTTGGAAAGGCAGATTTACAGAGAGAAGAAGAAACAGAAAAATCTTCTGTCCACTGGTACATTCCTTAAGTGGTCTCACCGGCCAGAACTGAGCCAATCCAAAGCCAGGAGCCAGGAACTTTTCTGGGTCTCTCAAATGGGTGCAGGGTCTCAAGGCTTTGTTCATGCGCTTCTGGTTTCCCAGACCACAAACAGGGAACTGGATGGGAAGAGAAGTAGCCGGGACATGAGCCAGTGCCCATATGGGATCCCAACATGTACAAGGCAAAGATTTAGCCATTGGGCTATTGCACTAGGCCCTAAACTAACATTATTTACTCTCTGTAGAAGCTGAGTATAATTAATATTTGTTAGTTTGTTTTTTAGCCTGGAAGTTTGCTTAATTTATTTTTAGAAAGTTTTGTTATGATACAACATGCAGGGGCTGGCACATTGATTCAACTGGGCTAATCCTCCTCCTTCAAGCACAGGCATCCTATATAGGTGCCAGTTCGTGTTCTGCTGCTCCATTTCCTATCAGCCTGTGGCCTGGAAGAGCAGCAGAAAATGGCCCCAAGCCTTGTGACCCTGCACCTACGTGGGAGACCCAGAGGAAGCTGTGGATTTTGGATTGGCTCAGTTCCAGCTGTGGTGGCCACTTGGGGTGTGAACCAGTGGTGGAAGATTTTTTCTCTGTCTCTCCTCTGTAAATTTGCCTTTCCAGCGAGCTTAAGTACATTTGCTAAAAAAAAAAAAAAGATGCAACTAACATAAAGTATACAAATCTTATATGTACAGATTGAGAATTTAAAATGTAAAGAATACTAAACAGTGTTTCTACAGAGAAAAAATACATATAAAGAATACACTCATGTTATCACCCCAAGACCAAGATACAACATTTGTGTGCCATCTCTTGTAAATGTCTCCCTGAAAGGCAGCAAGTGTTTCTGTTTTATATCAGCATTAATTATATAGAATTTTTTTCCCTCCAAATGGTACAGTATGCACTGTTGCCTATGACTTCTTCATTTTGCCTGATGTCTACGGGAAATCATCCTTTTGTGGTTGATTGCAGGATTTTATTGTATGTGAAGCATTTATATTTTCTCCTATCATGGGCTTGGAGTTGCTAGTAGTCTGGGATTGCCTTAAGCCAAATTTGAGGCGTGAGGTCCCTTTGTGTGGTTGTTAGGTTTTAATTTTTGTCCCCATATCTCTTATTTGTTTGTTTACTTGTATTTGAAAGGTAGGGTTACAGAGAGAGAGAAGGAGAGAGAGATCTTGCATCCACTGGTTCAGACGGCCACAATGACTGAAGCTGAGCTGATCTAAGAGCTTATAGGTGTCCCACATAGGTACAAGGGCCCAAGTACTTGAACCATCTTCTGCTGCTTTACCAGGCACATTAGCAGGGAGCTGGATCAAAGTGAAACAGCTGACAAATGGAGCAACAGATGGCCATATGAGATGTGGATGCTGCAGGCAGAAGCTTAAGGCAGGTAGAGGCCACAGCACTGTGACATCCTCTTACCCCCATCTTACCGCCTCCTCCTCCACCACTGCATATCTTTTGTTTTATTATCAAAACAAAGGAACCAGGCCTTTACCTTACAGATTAAGATGCCAGTTAGGATGTTCATGTCTTGCATTGATATGCTTGAATTCATTTCCCAGCCTTAGCTTCCTGCTAATGCAGACAGAGGGAGTACATTTTCATAAACTTTTTAAAGGTCCCTTGTGTGTGTCATGCTTATTTATTAGCTGAAAATAAAGAACAAGAATGGAAAGATTTTTTGTTGTGTTATGTTTAGATTTATTGCTCAAGGTGGCTTCCCCCTGTTCCCCTCGTTTGCTTAGGTTTGATTTCTTTCGTAGTAGAGACTTTTAATATTTTATGATCCTGGAGATCAGCATACTGAGCTTTGAGATAGCCTTCGTTCAAGTTTATGCTTTAGGTTGTTTTGGAGATTTTGATTCCTTGAGAATTTTGAGAGTTCCCTCATATTGTTCTATAGTGAAAGCTCAGGAAGTGTGCATAGTCTTGAGAAAAGATAAAAGGAAATTGAAGTCTCACAAGTACCATTGCTTTTTTGGTGCTTTTTTTGCTTTTTTAGGAGCTACAGTGTGATTTTAGTTTTTAATTTTTTTTCAGATAGTTATGTAAATAGTTGTCATTCCCCTCCCCCCCTTAAAAGATAGATTATTTATTTGCAAGAGTTACAGAGAGAGAGTGAAGACAGAGAAAAGAGAGATCTTTTATCCCATGGTTCATTCCCTAGGTGACTGCAACAGCCAGGGCTAAGTGAGGCCTAAGCCAGGAGCCAGCAGTTTCATCTGGGTGTCTCATGTGGGTGCAGGGGCCCAGGCCATTAGCAGGGCTCTGGATGGGAAGTGGAGCAGCTGTACTCACAAGATATGCCAGTGTTGCGGGTGGTGTCTTTACTGGCTGTGCCACAATGCTAGTCCTAGTGTGTGGAGGTAGCTTATCACTGGCATGGCCTTATGACTATTGGAGTTAGTAGCTATGCCATTGTTTTAGATTGTTTTCTTCATGGTTGTAAGGTCGTGTTTGTAGCTCTGAACATCAGGTTTCATTTCAACAAAAATGAAAAAAAGGACAGGGGAATAACAACTATGTCTACCTTGTCAGGAATGCCAAAGCTTTCCCAGAAACCCCAAGACAAACTTCCTTTAAGGTCTCATCTAGACATGTTGCTACTTGAACAAAATGAGGATTCTACCAGGAAGGCGTAGGTATAAGGTCCAAAAGCATAAGACATTTGTCCTCTGTCCCCAAGGAGTTAATGATTCTTTCTGGAGACAAAATGATTCTTTGTGGAGACATGCACACAAGTCTGCATGTGTATTTGAATAATAGCTGAAAAATAGGAGAAGGCTGTGGTGTAAATAATGGAGCAGACACTTCACAGGAATTGGGATTTTCAGGGATCTCACACAACACACCATTGTTTTAAGCTGCTGCTTATTGTAAAAAGGGATTTGGGGTCATACAAATACTTTGTATGGCAAAAAGTAACCCTTAGTTGTGTCTCCTCTTAACCTCATAGAATTGGCACAAAAGTAAAGTAACACGCAGTAGAGTAACTGACACTGTGATAATCCAAACTGTCAGTTCCTCTTCTATTCAAATTCAACTCCTTCATAAGCATTTTTGGCCAGAATCATATAAAATGACTCAAAATCACTTTTTTAGTTACTTAACACCTTTAAAATAACTTGGAGATAACACAGAAACATAAATAATTTAAAAGAGAGGAAAAAGTCAGAAATCCGATACCAAGAATGAAATTTGTAAACCAATGAAGAAAAACAATCATTTACGATTTTAACACTGAACCAAAAATCTGAAGTTTTTCTAGTTTCTGATGTAAAATGTGAATAATCAAAGGGAAATTTCTTTAGGGAAAACAAAAACTGTGTCAGTGCTGGTTTGAGTCCTGGCTGCTCTATTTCTAGTCCAGCTTGTGAATTTACCTGGGAAAGCAGCCTCAGGAGGCCTGATTGTTGGGGCCTTTGCCCACCCACAGGGGAGGTCTGGATGGAGCTCTAAGTTGCTGGCTCTGGCCAGCCCTGCCCCTTGGGACCGTTTGGGGAGTGAACCAGCAGGTGGAAAACTCCTCTCTGTTACTTTGCGTTTCAAGTAAGTAAATACATTCTCTTTGTCACTGTGCCTTCCAAATAAATTTTGAAAACAAAACAAAACAAAACAAAAACCCCCAAGAAATGCTCAGTTCTAAGAGCAACACTGTTACGGTGAGCAGTATTCTCAGTATCATCTTTATGGTGAAGTAACAAGTTGTTAGCAATGTCAGGATTGCTATCTCATGTCCCTGTGGAAACAGCTTTCAGCTAGAGTGCAGTGATTATGTGCAGTCCTTCTGCCTTTGGCTTTCAGACTTAGATCCATGCCTTTCCTCCCTCCCCTTCGGTGAGGTTGTTTCAAATGTTTGCAAGACAACTTCTTTGATCACAGTGTACATTTTTCCCTGGGATTCTTCAACCTGCTAAATGATTTTTATAAATCACTGCATATGTTAAGATTTGTCCTTTGTTCTTAGAAGCTCTGTTAAGTTTTGAAAAATGCATAATGTCATCATGTATCTGATGTCCTTAAATCATATGGAATAGCTTTTTAAATTTTATTTTTATTTGAAAGGCATATTTACAGAGAGGAGAGACTAAGAGAGAAAAAGAAAGAGATCTTCCATCTGTGTATTCACTCCCGAGGTGGCTTTAGCAGGGGAAGTTGAAATGAACCAAAGCTAGGAGCAAGCAGCTTCCTTTGGTCTCCCAGGTGTGTGCAGGGGCCCAAGAGCTTGAGCCATCCCTCTGCTGCTTTCCCAGACTGTAAGCCGGGAATCAGATCGGAAGTGGAGCAGCTGGGATTAGAAGTGGTGTCATTGAGGGATGCCAGTTTTAGCAAGGCGGAGGATTAGCCTGTTGAGACACTGCACCAGCTCCTAGTGTGGTTTTAACCCTCTAAAAATCCTCTGTGTTTCACCTCATACCCATTAGGATGACCACTAGGAAACCAAGAGAAAATAGCAAGTTTTGGCAAGGGTGTAATGAAATGGGAACCCTTGTGCCCTGTTAGTAGGAATGCATGGAGCAGTATAGTGAGTTGGAAAGCAGTATGATGGGTCCTCAAAAAATTAGATGCCTGCTGCAATAATTTTGTTTCTGGATACATAACCAGATGAATTGAAAGCAGGGTCTTAAAGAGATGTTTGTACATCCATGCTAAGCACTATTCACAATGTCCAAGGAGTAGAAGGACCTGCTCCTTTTATTTTCCCCCTGTAGTGCTTTTAATGGATCTGATTTATTTAGTGATTTCTGAATTTTTTTGGAAATCATTTGTATATTCAGCAAACACTTATGGAGGCCCTGTGGGAAGCACTGTGCCTAGCACCTAATGTTTGTCCCTCATTAACTTGTAGAAATTATTCTGTGTGGGGCTGGTGTAGTAGCCTAGTGGCTGAAGTCCTTGCACTCATACGGGCACTGGTTCTAATTCTGGCAGCCCCGTTTCCCATCCAGCTCCCTGCTTGTGGTCTGGGAAAACAGTCAAGGACGGCTTAAAACCTTGGGACCTTGCTATCCACGTGGGAGAGCCAGAAGAGGCTCCAGGCTTCTGGCTTTGGATTGGTTCAACTCCGGCCATTGTGGCCACTTGGGGAATGAACCGGTGGACAGAAGATCTTCTTCTCTGTCTCTCCTCCTCCTGTCTGTATATCTGACTTTTCAATAATAAAAAAAAATAGATGAAGAATCCACACAGTTAAAAAAAATACTGTGTAGAATGTCTTCCCACTGAGTTCGGTATGTCTTTGGACATGTGTTGTGTTGGTCATGGCTATGGCAGGGGATAGCACACCCAAAAGCATTACTTGAAAGTTTAATGTAGAGCCTTCTTACAAAGGTATGTGCCTGGCCACTAGAGTCATCAGTACATGGGGCATTACGCAGGAGTTAGTAGGCCTTAAAGGCAAGGAGAAGAAACAGTTACGAGGCCCCTAAATAGTAGCTTTAAGAGATGGCTGCTTGGAAGGATTTGTGGTCTTTAGTAGAGGAAAATAAGAAACTTATAGTTACCTGGAAGGTAGGGGTCCTATAGAATAAAATCCTTGACCTTATTTTCATTTTCCATACACCTTCCTGTAACTGAATGCAAGGACAAATTAGAAGACAGAGCTGGGCCAGACAGAAGCAGGGTGCTGGAACTCCGTCTGAGTTTGGATGGCGGGGCCCCAAGCACTTTGGACCATTTGCTGCTGCTTTCTCAGGTGCAATAGCAGAGCCGAATCAAAAGTAGAACAGCTGCATCGGGAGTAGAACTGACATTCATGGGATGCTGGTGATAGCTTAACTTGCTGCACCACAATACCAGCCCTTAAAGTGTAATGATCACAGTAACCCTGTCTTCACTACTCAGGCACAGATCATATAATGTGTAGTAAAGAAATAAGTGGAGGCATTCATTGCATTAAAGGAATATTTTGCATACAAACATTAGATAGCTAAGTTGTAGATGTAATTATCTGTTTAATGTCATTTTAAAGATTGATTTATTATTTGAAGGGCAGAGTTAGAGAAGGGGAGACAGAGACCTTGCATACCTTGGTTTCACTCCCATCCTCTGGCTCACTCTTTTTTTTTTAAGATTTATTTATTTTTATTGGAAAGTCAGATTTATAGAGTGAAGTTGAGACAAAGAGACAAATCTTCTATCTGCTGGTTTACCCCCCAAGTAGCTGCAGTGGTCAGTGCTGAGCCATTCAGAAGCCAGGAGTGTCCTCCAGGCTTTCCCAGCCACAAGCGGGAAGCTGGAACAGAAGTGGAGAAGGCAGGATATGAACTAGCATCCATATGGGATCCCTGCACGTGCGAGATGAGCACTTTAGCCATTAGGCTACTGTGCCAGGGCCTTTGGTTCACTCTTCAGTTGGCTAGATTGTTGAAGCCAAGAGCCTGGAACTTGGTTTCCCACATGGGTTGCAGAAGCGCCAATACTTGGGCCATTTGCCAATGCTTTCCTTTGATAGCAGCAGGGAGCAGGATCCGGCAGGGGAACAACTGAGAATTGAACTGAAATGTATTTGGGATGCTGGTGTTGCAGGTGGGTATTAAAACCTCTGCATCATAACACTGGCCTCAAGTGTCATTTCTTTATTTTTTTAAAAAAAGATTTATTTACTTATTTGAAAGGCACAATAACTGAGAGGGAGAAAAGAGAAATCTTCCTTCCGCTGGCTTACTGCTAAACTGTCCACAACAGTGGCCAAAGCTCGGTTGTTCTGAAGCCAGGAGGCAGGCACCTGGAGCTTTTCCAGATGTAAGCAGAGAATTGGACTAGAAATGGAGCAGGGGCTGGCACAGTGGCTCAATTGGCTAATCCTATGCTTGCAAATGCCAGCATCTCATATGGGTGCTAGTGATGCTCCATTTCCTAGCCAGCCCTCTGCTTGTGGCCTGGGAAGGCAGTCGAGGATGGCCCAAAGCCAGAAAGAAGACCCAGAAAGAAGCTCCTGGCTCCTGACTTTGGATCAGCTCAACTTCAGCCATTGCAGCTATTGGGGAGTGAACCAGTAGCTGAAAGATCTTTCTGCTTCTCCTTCTCTCTGTAAATTTGCCTTTTCAATAAAAGTAAGTTAAATTAAATGGCTCTTAGAAAAAAAATGATGTAGAGCAGCCAAGCCTTCAGCTGGCACCTCTGGGATGCTGGCACCATAGGTGGTGGCTTTATTCACTATGTCACAATGTTGTTCCCTCAAGAGTCTTTCTAAAGGTAAAACTTGTTATATATGTAAGAAGTTGTTTATGGAAATATTAAATAACCAAAACATTGGAACATTGGGTAAGGGAATTTCTTGGTTTTAACATGGAAAATGTTGTAGGATCTATGTTTATGAATGAGAAAGGGCTATAGGAAAAGGCAAAAGATAATACTGGAGAGGATACGTTTTTAGAGACAAGGAATATATTTGAATAAGAAAGAGGTTATGAGATCTAGTGTACAAATGGATCAATTTTTTAAAGATTTATTTATTAATTATTAGAAAGACTTAGTGGGAGAGAAAGAGATCTATGTGAAGGCTCACTCCAGATGACTGTAGCTGCTGGCTGGGACTGGGCCAGGTTGGATCCAGAGGGTAGGAGCTTCCTCTAGGTCTCCCCTGTGGGTAGCAGGGATTGGGCCAAGCACTTGGGACGTTTCTCCAGTGCTTTTCTTGGGTTATCAGTGGGGAAGGGAGGGGAGAGAAAGATGGATCAGAAGTGGGACATCTAGGACATGAACCAATGCCGATTTGGGATGATGACATCACTTGTGGTGGCTTTATTGCTGTGCCACAATGCTGGCCCTGAGGGATTGGTCTTAGGAGCAGGGAACAATATAACTGACAAGAGTAGAGGTTGATCTATAGATTGCTATAATTTTTCCAGTGAAAATAACTGCATATTGTGACAGAATTGTGCCTGGGTTTTGAATTGTTTAGTACCCAAATACACTTTAATTGCGTTTTTCATGAATTTTTTGAAGTACCTGCATAGACTAAATTTTCAGCGAAAGGTGGGAAAGGAGAGATGAAAGTGTAGGTTTCATGAGAAAGACATCCATTGCCTTTGTAGCAAGGCAAATAGTCATTGTGAAAGTTAGGAAAGTGGATAGCAATACTGTGAAGATGGAAGGGGTATCTCTGAAGGTCCTTATGGGGTTTGAGGGTTTGTGGTAAAAGATGTACAAGTATCACTTGTCAGTCATGGTAGGTATTTGTGTCCAGTATAATCCAGCTGATAGGATGTGGGCATAGGGGAGATCGGGATTTTTTGCAGAAATACAGAACATAGGAGAGGAGCAATGGAGATGTGGGTGCTTGGTGATTAACTTTTTGTCATTGTATTGGAAATGGAGACTTCTCATTGGCTTCTTTACTTCATTATCTCTGCTTGAGAGTGTTAGAAGTAAGTAACCAACAGTAATTAGATTTGCTACAAAATGTTAAAAATATCAACGTTTCTTTTACTCAATACATTAAGTAATTCTTGGGAATCTAAAGAATCTGAGGCACAAGAATTAAGTGACATCTATGGATGTATTATAACTATGAAACTATAGAGTTCATGCTGCAGATGATTTTTCATTGTATCAGTAATTTCTATCATGGAGATCAAATGTTACTTCCTGAGGGTGGTTCCCAGCATTCAACATTCATCGCCAATTCCAAATTTTAGCTTCTGCCATCTCTTCAGCCTCCTACCCAGAATTTCATTATCCTTTTTATTCTTTCAAATCTGACTTAATATCTTGGCCTGGTCTTAATTTTGTAACTGTCCTTTAAACCTGCGGAAGTCCTAGAAAGCACATTACTCTTCATCTTTCCTTCCCACTCAGTTTATTCTTATTCTAAGTTGTTTTCAAATATTTTGGGGCTTTTGATCTTAGAATGTGTATCTTCTAAAAAGTGTAGACCAGGTATTTCAGTCTTGGCAGTATTGACATTTGGCCTGGATAACTCTCTGTTGAAGGGGCAGGTGAAGGATCTGTGCACTGTAAGATGTTTAGCAGCCTCCCTAGCTTCTCTACTCACTAGCACATGGTAGCAAATTCCCTGCTGCTCTGTTGTTGTGCCACCCAGAAGGGCACATTCCAAATGTTGCTGATTTAGGGAGAAGTTTAAATTACTTTACTAAAGGCTGTGTAGATTGGTTATGTTGTGACTACTAAAGATGGTTGAACTCAAAGTCTGACATACATTTACATATGTACCAATTGTCTCTTTAAGTCTTTATGAGACAATTGAGTATAAGCTTAATATTTGTAAACTTTGAGTGATTTTAAGTGAACTGGGTGACTATCCTCTAATATAAGTGGGTGTCAGAAGGTTTTTGGGAAAATATAATTAAAAAATAAACTATTTCTCAGTGTAAGCTCCTTCAACTTACATAAATTTTATATAAATATAAAATAAATATATATTTGTTGGAGTCAGATTTACAGGGAGAAGGAGAGACAGAGAGAAAAATGTTCTGTCCACTGGTTCACTCCCCAAAAGGCCACCACGACCAGAGCTGAGCAGATCCGAAGCCAGGAGCTTCTTCTGGGTCTTCCACATGGGTGCGGAGTCCCAAAGCTATACGCAATCTTTGACTTCTTTCCCAGGCCACAGGCAGGGAGCTGGAAGGAAAGTGGAGCAGCAGGGCTTAGAAGCAGCACCTATATGGGATGCTGGCGTATGCAAGGTGAAACTTTAGTCACTAGGCTGTCGTGCCTTCAATTTAAAGACACTTCTGTAAGCAATGATGTGAACCATTTAACTTTCCCCTAAATACTGAACAACCTTGAAATTTAACCATGGCTATGCATTTTTTTTTTAACATTGTTAGGTAAGAAAAATGGATGCCCTTTAAATAATAAATATGTTAGGTTATTTAACAAAAAGAAGCCATATGGAGCCAAATAATAACTCTGTAATGTAGCTTCTGATAATTTCCTGTGGAAAATCATAAAGTTATCCTGATTTCGCTCTTTTCCCCCAAAAGCTATTTAGTTTTATTTTTTTTGAAAGGCAGAGAGAGAGAGAAAGGGGGGGGGGACAGAGACAGAGAAGGATCTTCTGTCTATCAGTCCACTTCTCTAATTTCCATAGCAGCCATGGGTAGACCATGGACAAAGCTATGAGCTCAGGACTTATTGTGGGTCTTCCATATAGGTGTATAGGTCCCAAATACTTGACTTGTCACCTGCTCCCTCCCAGTGTGCGCAGAGTCAGGGCTCCAACCTAGGCATTTGACTATGGGATATGGACATCCAGATGTCACCTGTTAACCCCTGCAGCAAACCAAGTCACTCTCCTTTGATGAGAGGAATGAGCAGGAGTGTTGCTGTGATGAAGGATTTTCTGGGTAGGTTGTTTTTTCCTTTTCCCCTAAAGCTTTGGCTAACATTGTCAAAACAGTCTCCTAATAAGCAGATGTTATTGTTCTTTGGTCCTGAAGAAAGTCAACCAACAGAACGTTTTGAGCATCCCATAGAAAAGTTCTTGCCATGACTTTTGTGCTTGATGGTCTGTTTTTTCTCTGATTGGGCCAGTTGGAACTTTGATAGCCACTGCTTTGATGTTCCATATCTATAATTGTGCTGGCAAAGTTAGGTCTCAGGTTCTTCTATAGTTCTTTGAGGAAATGTTTCAGGATCTTGATCCCCTTGTTTTAAATTTCCATTGAAAGCTCTGCTCTTGTCTGCTGCTGATGTGGGTGCCAGAACTGGTGAGTGGAAGTCTGCTCGAAGTAATGAGAATTTTGTTAAGTTGAACCAGTTGAGGTGTCCACAGTGTGGCCTGTTGTTTCTGTTACTAATCTTTGGTCCTCTTCATTGCAGGCATGAACAATCTTAGTTTTTTCCTTGCAAATGAATGTGGGTAGTCTGCTACTGTGGGTTTCATTTTCACCATTATCTTGTCCCATCTTAAAACAAAGTATCCATTTATAAACTAATGGTTTCTTTGGAGGATTGTACCCATAAACTTTTTTGGAAAAAAATCAATAATTTTAAAATTCAGTTCAACTTTCACCATAAATGTAATGCTTATTTTCATTTCATTTCTAACTTAATTCACATTGTTCAGATGGAGCTCTTTTCAAGCTGGTGTCTTACCCTTTTTAGTGCTTGATACGGCATCCTGTTTACAGGTTAGAATAAACTAGTGTCAGGTTTATTTGGAGTGCTAAAGTATTTGGAAATAATGTGTGGTTTTTAGCAATATGCATTTCCTGTGAACATTTTGAAACCTTGACTATTGAATGAGCAATAATTTTTTTTAAAGATTTATTTATTTTATTACAAAGTCAGATATACAGAGAGGAGGAGAGACAGAGAGGAAGATCTTCTGTCCGATGATTCACTCCCCAAGTGAGCCGCAACGGCCAGTGCTGCGCCGATCCGAAGCCGGGAACCAGGAACCTCTTCTTTAGCTGCTAGGCCACTGCGCCCGGGCCCAAGCAATAATGTTTAATAATACTTATACATCTTTTATGTGTTCATTATAAGGGCACAGATTTGGTCAAGGTTTGGGATTAATTGATATATGTGCCTCTGAGAGTTTTTCCTCATTTCTACAACTTTTATAAATTATAAATTTGTCTGTCAATCTGTCTATCTTGGAAAATCAGATTTACAGAGAGGTGGACAGACAGAAACATCTTCTATCTGCTGGTTCACTCCCCAAGTGGCTGCAGTGGCCGGAGCTGAGCCAATCCAGAGCCAGGAACTTTTTCCAGATCTCCCACATGGGTGCAGGGTCCCACGGCTTTGGGCTGTCTTTGACTGCCTTCCCAGGCCACAAGCAGAAAGCTGGATGGGAAGCGGTTCCACCCGGATTAGAACCGATGGCCATATGGGATCCTGGCATGTGCAAGGTCAGGACTTTAGCCACTTGGCTACCATGCTGGATCCTAAAAGTGTTTTCAGATAGTAAAAAGAAAAGCCCAGAATGATAGAATGTGTTAGCAATACAGAACTCAGCAAAGGACTCTATCTAGAACAGGTAAAGAACTCCTCAAAACAATAAGATAAACCACACAATTGAAAATTCACAAAACAGATGAATCAGCACTTATATAAGAAAATATTTAAGTAATCAATACATTGTTTTTTCATTTTATTTGAAAGGCAAAAAGAGATCGTCCATCTAATTGTCCTCAACTGCTTTCCCGGGCCACAAGCAGGGAGCTAGAAAAGAAGTAGAGCAGCTGGAATATGAACTAGTACCCATATGGCATACTGGCAAGGCAAGAACTTTAGCTACTGAGCTATCATGGTGGGCTCAAATTGTCATTTATTTTTATAAATTCTTTCACAGTTGTAATTTTATAATTTTATTTGTTTAATTTTGTGAGGTTTCTGCACTATGACAGCAGCAGTAACAAAAGTAGACATAAGAAATATAACGGTTTGCAATCAATTAAATATTTGATATGTGAGTTAAGATACCTGCACATAGAAAATATTCTGTTTTTACATTTTGTAAAACATTGCAGTTTGTTTTTAAATATTCAATATTTATGTAGCCACAAAAAATTAAAATTGCCAAAGGGTCTAATCTGTACTCTGTATTTATAATCTTAAAGCAGGATAATAATTCATTCTTAAGAATTTCTACCATGGATGACAAAACAGAGCTCCTTGGAAAAGTTAAAAGGCAGTGGATTCCCTGATTCGGAATGGTCTAGGCTATGTATTTGCCGTCTCCAGCAAGAACACATCTAGTTGTGCAGGAGCTGTGGTGACTTGCTTTCAGGATTAATTCCATTTGGTACCATGCTAACTAACTAACTTCCAAGAGTTGGAGCACATGCTGCTTCAAAAAATTTGTTTTCAAAGATATCATAATTTTAAAAAGAAGATTATTTACTTATTTGAAATGCAGAGTTACAAAGAGGGAAGGAGGAAGAGAGAGGGAAAGAGAAACAGGGAAGAGAGAGATCTTTCGTCTACTGGTTAACTTCTCAAATGGCAACAACAGCTGGAGTTGGGCCAGTCCAAAACCAGGGGCCAGGAGCTTCATCCATGACTCCCATATGAATGTGGTACTTAGACTGTCTTCTGCTCTTTTTCCAGGTGCGTTAGCAGGGAACTGGGTTGAAAGTGAAACAACTGGGACTTGGATCAGTACCCATATGGAATGCTGGCACTGGAGGTGGCAGCTTTTTCTGTATGTTCACATTGCTGGCCCCAGAAATTAGGATTTGAAAAAATAATTGTTATATTTGAAAGAGACAAAGATGGATTGTCTGTCAGCTAGTTTGCTCTCCAAGTGAACAAAGCAGCTGAGACTGGGCCAGGCTGAGGGTAAGAAACTGGAACCCTATTCACGTCTCCTGCGTAGATTGCAGGGGCCTGGGCACTTGGGGCATCATCTGCTATCTCTTAAAGTATCCATTAGTAGGAAGCTGGCATTGTTAATGAAGGTGGGACTCAAACCCAGTGCTTTGGTATGGAGTGTGGGTGACCCAAGTGTTAATCTTAACCAGTGTCCCAAATGCCTGTCCCAGGACTTTTGATGTAATTATTACATGTTTGGTACAACTTTCCTGCTGTGTCATTGTGTGGTGATCTTCACGGCACTTAAATATTCAGTTATAAAATGTCAGAAGCCGATGCTCTGGTGCCTTGGGTTAAACTGCCACCTACAATACCTGCATCCCATATCGGAGTGCTGGTGCACCTCATGACTGCTTTGCTTCTGGTGCAGCTCCCTGCTAATGTGACTTGGAGGGTAGTGGCTGATGACCAAAGTGCTTGACTCCTTGGTCCTTTGTGGAGAGCCCAAGTGGGGTTTCTGGCTTCTAGGTTCAGCCTGGCTAAACCTTCCTGCTGTGGCCATTTAGAGTGTGAACCAGTGTAGGGAACCTCTCTTCATTTTTCTCTGCTGTTCGAATAATTAGTGAAACCTTAAAAGGATCAAATGTTCTTTGATGCTACAGTTAAAACTAGATAATAAAGTCACATGTTTAATGTTTCCATATTAATTTTTTAAAATTTCCATATTATCCTTTATGCATGTTCATTTGCCTTTTTACATAAATCCTACAAGGTAGATTTTATTATTATTATCCTTTATTTTACAAATGAGGAAAATGACACATAGCCACTAGCTTGAAAAAGTTCAGTAGCTGCTAAAAGATGCAATTGAGAGTTAAACTGAGATAGTCTGAATTCCATGCTGAGCTTTAGACCTCTGATGCACTTTTGTTAAAGAGATTATTGTCTATTATAGGGATTGTTTTTCAGTCCTAGACTAATAACAGGCACAGTGAACAGAAAAAAGTGCATGCTAATATAGATTCTAGCTGATGAAGAATTTGGAACACCATTTATAAAAACAGTGTAAGTTATGTTACAAATCACAAATTATAATGTGCTCTTCTACAATTCCGAATCATTGCAATTGAAAATCTAGTTTCTTTCTGTTTGTTTTTTTCTTTTGTCCAGTATTCTAATCTCCTTGGAAAACTGTGGCCCTGGTACTGTTGTCTTCTGGTTCCTTCCTGTCTGCAGCTCTTGCCATACTGCTGTTTGCAACACATCTCACTTCTTGGTGCCAGATCTAGCATGTCAGCAGATATCTGAACCCCAGTTTCCCACTTTGCTTAATTTTACGAAGGAACTCTTTCCTGAAACCTTCATTGTGCAGACAGTCCAGATTAGATATTTTTGCCAAGAACCACTTAAATTGTTTTTTTTTTTTTAAGATTTATTTATTATTATTGGAAAGCCGGATATACAGAGAGGAGGAGAGACAGAGAGGAAGATCTTCTGTCCAGTGATTCACTCCCCAAGTGAGCCGCAACGGCCGGTGCTGTGCTGATCCGAAGCCAGGAACCAGGAACCTCTTCCAGGTCTCCCACGCGGGTGCAGGGTCCCAAAGCTTTGGGCCGTCCTCGACTGCTTTCCCAGGCCACAAGCAGGGAGCTGGATGGGAAGTGGAGCTGCCGGGATTAGAACCGGTGCCCATATGGGATCCCGGTGCGTTCAAGGCAAGGACTTTGGCCGCTAGGCCACGCCGCCGGGCCCAGAACCACTTAAATTGTACCTGAGGTTATATATTTGCATATGGGCCAGTATCCCTAAACTCACTATGCATCAATATTTCTGGGCAGTTAAACTCAGAGTTTAATTTAGTGGCACCAGGATCCACTGTTTTTAAGTTCCCTAGCTGCTGCTTATCTAAGTGTCAGTGAAGACTTTTGTGTTTGAAAATACTTGATTCTTAAATGGTCCCACAGGGACAGGTGTGGTGGTGTAACAGGCCAATGCTCCACCTGCAGGTGTCAGCATCCATTATGGGTGTCAGTTCATGTCTTGGCTGCTCCACTTCCCATTCAGTTCCCTGCTTATGTAGGGGATGGCCTAAGTCCATGGACCCTTGCATCCATGTGGGAGACCCACAAAGAGCTCCTGGCTCCCAGCTTTGGATCAGCTCAGTTCTGGCTGTTTTAGTCATTTGAGAAAATCTGCCTTTCAAATAAAAATGAATACATAAATCTTAGTGGTTCTGGGACAGGTGTTTCACCAATATTGCATAAAATGAGAAAGTACTGCAAGTTTTTTCTTTTTAATATGTATATATAAACCAGTAGTGATACCAATATAAAGAACTAGTTTATTCTGAGTTTATATCTTCCTTGGGGAGGGGATGGTCTTTTTAAAATTGTTTTAAAGATGATTGTGAGTGGAAGCAGTAATTTGTGTATTTTATTTTAAATATATTTATTTTCTTCATTTATTCATTCATACTCCTCAGTGCTCACAAAAGCCAGGACTGGCCAAGGCTGAAGCCAAGAACTAGGACCTCAGTGTGGGTTTCCCATGGTGAGTGGCAGGGACTCAACTGCTTGAGCTATCACTGCTGTCTCCAAGGGTTCACATTAGTTGCATACAGGAATGGGAAGTGGAGCCAGAACTCAAACCCTAGCCTTTTGATATATGATGTGACGCTTCCAGAGACATCTTAAAACACTGTGTAAGGAGATGCCTTCTATTTTTACAAGAAAAAAGAAAATGTCAAGGAGCTGGCATTGTGGTGCAGTGGGTTTGTCTTCCCTGTGATGCCAGCATCCCCTTATGTCTAAAGTACTGGTTTGAGTCCTGCCCACTCCGGTTCTGATCTAGCCTTCTGCTAATGTACCTGGAAAGGCAGCTGAGGATGACCCAAGTCCTTGGGACTTTGCCGCCTCAGAGAAAGGAGATCCAGTTGCAGTTCCTGGCTCTTGGCTCTGTCCTGGCTCAGTCCTGGCTGTTGCAGGCATTTGGGGAGGTGAGCCAGTGGATGAAAAATCTCTTCATTTGTCTTTTTGTCTTTTGCTCTGGCTTTCAGATAAAATGAATCAGTCAATCTTTGAGAAAAAGGAAAAGATGTCAAAACAAATACAGATAAGCTCTTTTATCAGTCTTCAAAATCTAATTTGAAATTGTTCTGGTTGATAAAATTCAGAAGTTATAAGGATCCCTTGCCCTTAGACAACAGCCCAATCTCGGCTAATAGCCTCAGGCAGTTTTTCAAAATACTGATTTCACCAACTAAAGCTGGCTGTGTGCTCTTCCAACTTCCCATCTTGGATAGCTTCAGAACTGGGCCCTTTTTGTAATTTGCTTGCTTTGTAAAGTAGTTTTCAAGTGCTCTGAGTTGTGGTTATCACATGTTTAAATATGACTGTATGGATTTTTTTAGTTATAAGAATGATCTTTAGAGTGGAAGCCTATACATTTTTAGTAATTTTAGAAAACATGTAAAGTACAATTGGCTATATAGGAAATAGAAAGGCTTACTTTTTTTTTTTTTTAAAGATTTATTCATTTTATTACAGCCAGACATACACAGAGGAGGAGAGACAGAGAGGAAGATCTTCCATCCGATGATTCACTCCCCAAGTGAGCCGCAACGGGCCCGATGCGCGCCGATCCGAAGCCGGGAACCTGGAACCTCTTCCGGGTCTCCCACACGGGTGCAGGGTCCCATTGCATTGGGCCATCCTCAACTGCTTTCCCAGGCCACAAGCAGGGAGCTGGATGGGAAGTGGAGCTGCCGGGATTAGAACCGGCGCCCATATCGGATCCTGGTGCGTTCAAGGCCACGCCACCGGGCCCTAGGCTTACTTTTTTTAAAAAAGGGATTTATTTATTTTATTCGTGAGGCCGACTTATAGAGAAAAAGAGGGAATCAATCTGTCCTCCACCCAACAGTTCACTCCTCAGATGGCTGGGCCAGGTTGAATCCAGGAGCCAGGAGCTTCATTTGGGTCTCACTGTGAATATCAGGGACACCAGGCATTGGCCTATCTTTCACTGTTCTTCCCAGGTATGTTAGCAAGGAGTGGATCGGAAGTGAACCCAGAACTTGAACTCTTAGTCATATGGAATGCCAGGTCAACAGGTGGTAGGTGAATCCACTCTGCTGCAATGCTGGCCCCAATATTTATCATTGATTAATTTTGATAAATAAGAATAGTTTTAACTTCCTGAGAATTACAGGAATATTGGGAGTGGGCATTTGGCACAATGGTTAAGATGCTACTTAGGATGCCTGCCTCAAAGGGCTTTTGTTTTAGTCATGACTACATAAAATTCTAGCTTTTTAAGATTTATTTTTCTTTTTTATTGGAAAATCAGATTTACAGAGAGAAGGAGACAGACAGGAAGATTTTTCCATCCACTGACTCACTCCCCAACTAGCCATAATAACTGGAACTGAGTCGATTCGAACCCAGGAGCCTGGAATTTCTTCTGGGGCTTCCACATGGTCCCAAGGCCTTGGGTTATCTTCTAATTCTTTCCCAGACTACAAGCAGAGAGCTGGATGGGAAATGGAGCTGCCAGAATACAAACCAGCATCCATATGGGATCCAGATGCATGCAAGGCAAGGACCTTAGTCACTAGGCTACTGCACCGTGCCAAAAATTCTAGCTTTCTGTGGATGCACGACTTGCAGGATTGTGATGGCTTAAGTATTTAGGTTTCTGACACCCACATGAGAAATCCAGAGTGAATTCCAGGCTCCTCTTTTATACCTGATTTACTCTTACCTGTTTCAGGAGTGAACCTTCTGTCTCTTTTTGCCTTTCAAATAAAATTTTTTAAAAATTATGGAACTATGGGGCCTGGTGCGTTAACCTAGTGGCTGGAGTCCTTGACTTGAATGCTCCGGGATCCCATCTGGTTGCTGGAATCTGTCCTGGCTGCCCCGCTTCCCATCCAGCTTCCCACTTGTGGCCTGGGAAAGCAGTGGAGGATGGTTATGGTCCTTGGGGACTCTACCCGTGTGAGAGACACAGAAGAAGCTCCTGACTCCTGACTTTGAATCAGCTCAGCTTTAGCCATCGCAGCCACTTGGGGAGTGAACCAGTGGACAGAAGATCTCTGCTTCTCCTTCTCTCTGTTTATCTGCCTTTCCAATAAAAATAAATAAATCTTTAAAAAAATTATGACACTATGTTTAGGGCCCATTTCCATGCTAAAATTTAGGTACATCTTTCAGCCTTTTTTGTAGTGGTTTCATGAGAGATACTGTACCTTCCAAGATGGGTAAGACACAAACCTTACACAGAATTCAACCATTAAGAAAGTCATGGATGTTCTTAGATTTTTTACAGCCATATGCAATATTCTGCAAATACTGTTTTTTCTTTTGGGAAGTTCAGTTTTGACTTGGGTTTTCTTTAATTTATGTAGTCTCTTAGACATTAATTTGATTCAGATACATGCTGAGATTTACTTTCCCAAAGGCAGCCATCGAAACTTGAAACTGGATCTTCTAAATCTCATTATTCCATTCCATCCTCACCCCTAAACATTGTGTAGTTCTTCTGTTTGTGAGCTTGTTGAAGCTTGGATGGAACAGTGCAGCAAAGACAGGCAAGTAAACCTTTAGCAGCCAATTGCTGTGTCCACATACTACTCTGAGTTGGAATACCTTTACCCCTGAAGTTATTGAGTGGAAAGATTCCCAGCCAGCTCTCACAAATCAGTATCTTAAAACCTGTCCTATCTATAAAATAAAGACAGTGCCGCTAGCTTCATAGGATTGTGGGTGAAGATTAAGTGAGAGAATGCATATGTAGTTTCTGTGCACACTCCACACTGGAGTGTTAGTCCCTTCCAGTGTTTTAATTACTGATTACCTGGTGGGGGGTAAAGGGCAGATCCTAAAACTTGAATCTTTTAATTTTAAACTTCATATTGTAATAAAGCAGCTTATTATTCCACAAGTTTCCACATAATACTTCTAAACTGTATTTCAGATTCTTCAGTTAATGGAAGAACAAATGATATGCTAAGATAGAATGGGAAAAAAGTGAATAATTCTGATCACTTTGATTAATCTTGCCTGTTACCATTGAAACTGTCCTGATAAATGCCACAGTGGAAGAAGCCTATAGCTAATATGCAGTTGGAACCTTCTCTCCTTTTGTTGTTGGTGTGCATTTACAGCAAGTAATCTGAGTGTTTGTGTGTATGTAACAACCCTTCTTATTTCATGTAAGTAGTTAGATGGGCCCCAGACGTTTATATGTGCTAACTCATTTTTGTTTTTGGCTGAAAGTCTTAGCCATTTTTTATACTGTCCCCTGAATCTTTTTTTTTTTTAAAGATTTATTGTTATTGGAAAGCTGGATATACAGAGAGGAGGAGAGACAGAGAGGAAGATCTTCCATCCGATGTTTCACTCCCCAAGTGAGCCGCAACGGGCCGGTGCTGCGCTGATCCGAAGCCGGGAACCAGGAACCTCTTCCAGGTCTCCCACGCATGGGTGCAGGGTCCCAAAGCTTTGGGCCGTCCTCGACTGCTTTCCTAGGCCACAAGCAGGGAGCTGAATGGGAAGTGGAGCTTCCAGGATTAGAACCGGCGCCCATATGGGATCCCGGTGTGTTCAAGGCGAGGACTTTAGCCACTAGGCCATGCCGCCGGGCCTGTCCCCTGAATCTTTAAGTGAGAAGTACTCTTAGAATCCAGTCTTTAATGTCACTACCAGCCTATCAACAACAATCTGAAGAGCTGCTAAGTGAAGAGTCCTAACTATTAGTATTTTTATTTTCTTTGCTATACATTCTTACTTTTGAAACATATTATTTTAATATTTTGTTATATTTATTCACTTCTGAATAAACAATCATTTTTGTATAATTCAACATTTCTAATTTTTTCTGAAAGTTGATAGGGAAATAGTGTGAATTAGATAAAATATTTAAAAAGGGAAACTACTGCTATTTATGTAAAATTTCCAATCTGTTCAAACAAGAATTAATATTTTACAGAAATACAGAAACACAACCTTGGAAGATTTCTTATTACCTTATTTCCAACTCTTTAACTGCTATACTCTTCTCCATTTGTATGGTTTTCTGCTAGTACATCTGTTATTTTTAGTCTAAACACATGATTTCTTTTGTACCAGCAAGCAGGAAAATCTTTATTTTTTTTAAAGATTTATTTATTTATTATTGGAAAGTCAGATTTACAGAGAGAAAAATCCTCCATCTGCTGATTCACTCCCCAACTGGTTGCAACAGCTAGAGCTGAGCCAAAGCAGGAGCCAGGAGCCAGGAGCTTACTCCAGGTTTCCCACATGGATGCAGGGTCCCAAGGCTTTGGGCCTCTGCAGGGTCCCAAGGCTTTGGGCCTCTCTACTGCTTTCCCAGGCCACAAGCAGGAAGGTGGATGGAAAGTGGAGCAGCAGAGATATGAACCGGCGCCTATATGGGATCCTGGTTTGTGTGTGCGAGGTGAGGACTTTAGCCTTTAGGCTACCGCGCTGGGTCCAGCCTTGTAAATTTAAAGTGCTATCATTTGAATCTCAACTTTGAATTTGTTATGCCTTTTCTTTAGCACAGAACTAAAGTTAAAACATTAGTAAGTATGAAAGAACAATAAATAAGTATGCCTTACTGTTTAAAGAACTAGTGCCTACTTTATGTTAATGTGCAAGAGAATTCATGTGTTTGATCATATTCCTTTTCCTCAATGTCTTTTCCAAATATCACAATTGCATTAAATCATAATACATGAATAAAGAATAATTAAATCATGCATATAATTTCTCAATATTCCTACTTTTAGATTATGGAAACTCTTATGGTTATATTAGTGTAGCTACTACTGTGTAGTAGGTTATATTAGTGTAAACTACTATCAAAATTTTTGCTTAAATATATTAAATGTTTTTTATTCTCAATATTTTTTGGTGCTAGTTTTGAAAATAAACTTTAAAATTTCTGTCTAAAAAAAGTTCTGTCTTCATCAGTCTGTTAAAGTATAATGCAACATGTACATATAATGATATTATCTCAACCTTTAACCATAATTACATACTAGGAATAGTATGTCATTTCTTGGAATTATTCCCATGAATATTCCAAGAACTAAATATTCCCAGAGTAATTTAGAATCAAGAAGCTCATTTGTTTTCTAAATAATAAATACAGACCAAGAACATTTACTTAACTAAGTGAACTTATTTGAAGCACAAAACAAGGAAAAAATACAACATCTGGAACCTTGCTTCAGTTTGTACTTCACTCTGATACCTTGGGTAAACAGTTTAATCTCTAGGCTTTTGTTTCCTTATACGTAAGTAGAGGTTGATCTTTGAAGTCCTTTCTGGCCCTAAAAGGCTTATGATTAGATTTCAGACTCACTGAGTAGCTTACAGTCTCAGAAAATGGAAAGACAGACTAGAACAAAAAGGAGAATGGGGTCCAGCGCAGTGGCCTAGCGGCTAAAGTCCTTGCCTTGAACGCCCCAGGATCCCATATGGGCGCCGGTTCTAATCCCGGAAGCTCCACTTCCCATCCAGCTCCCTGCTTGTGGCCTAGGAAAGCAATTGAGGACGGCCCAAAGCTTTGGGACCCTGCACCCATATGGGAGACCCAGAAGAGCTCCTGGCTCCTGGCTTTTGATCGGTGTAGCACTGGCCATTGTGGTCACTTGGGGAGTGAATCATCGGATGGAAGATCTTCCTTTCTATCTCTCCTCCTCTCTGTATATCTGACTTTGCGTTAAAAATAAAATAAATCTTTAAACAAAAAAAGGAGAATGAACTCATTGGGGGAAAGTCAGGAAATCAAAGATAGACTGCAGAGGGATGCCTTGTGCTGTTCTGGAGAATTTTCACGTTGAAAATTTAAATGCACATACATAAAGACAAGCTCTGCTCCTGACCTCCTCCTTGCCTATTGCATTGTCTAGTATCAGAATAAAATGTCAGCTCCTGGGGGTTGATGCTGTAGGCCCTCTATTATCCAAGGTTTCATTTTCTGTAGTTTTAGTTATGCTAGGTCAGCTGTGTCTGAAAATGAAAAATTCCCAAAGTAAACAATTTGCAAATGTTAAATTATGTGTGGTTCTGAGTTGCATAATAAAATCCTACACTGTCCTGGTCTGTTATGACAGGGATGGGAATTATCAGTTTGTCCAGTGTATGCATGTGGTGTATACTATGCATTCATTAGTTATAGCTGATTGTTTATCAGCTCAGTTGTCATGATTCTGTGGTGTTTGTGTTCAGGTAACTCTTACTTTACAGATGTCGCACAGCACAAGAGTAGTAATGCAGACAGTTTAGATATGCCAAAAGTCTTACAAATTCTTCAAGAGAAAAGATGAACCTTCTCAGTTGTTAATCTCTCACTGTGCCTAATTCATAAGTTAAACTGTATTGTAGATGTATATGTATACATAGAAAAAACATAGTATAGTCTAAGCTTTGGTACTATTTGAAGTTTTCTTTTTAAATTTTTAAAAATTTCTTTTGTTTAAAATTTTTTAATGACAATTACTTCGTTGAAGAGTATTGAAGCTTGGGAAGGATTGAAGGTTAGGTCAAAGTGGGTGAAATCGTTGTTTCTGACGTTTCTGTTTTCTTCTTGTCTCGGGGGAAGTGTAGAGATAGAGGGAAGCCACACCTAGCCTCACAAATGTCTCACTACCCAGGTATGGGGAACCACACCCGATATCCACCCAGGACCCCAATGTGGTTCATGTTTGAGGGTTCTGAACAAGTGGTTTGGATGCTTCTGAAATGCTGTCGATTTTGCCGATCCAAGGGTGAAGCAGTCCTCCCAATGCCCATTGGCTGACATAGTTGGCCTCAAATCTCCATTCACCCAGATTTTTGCTGTCATTGTTTGGCTGCTGGGCTAGTTGTTCAATTTGTTCAGTTTTCCTTCCTCTCCTATGGTACCTAATGTTCGCTATGTGCATCAGGGTTTGTATCCTCTGCTCCACCTTTTTCACTCATAGGCGGGTCCAAGAACCCGAGCCAGAGGGAACTGAGCCCTACTGGATCCTCCGGCCCCAGGGCTGAAGTTTTAAGAAACCATTGGGAATTTTTGAACATTCTGCATGGTTGGGGGTGGAGGGGAGACCTACCATACTCTGCTGTTGATTGGTACAGTGGCAGAGGAACCAGTGTCAGAAAGTATGTAGTAAAGGCAACTAGATGACCAGAGTAAGGCTATCATAAAGAAAACTATGCTTAAAGGAGTTAATCTTTTTTTTTTTTTAAAGATTTATTCATTTTATTACAGCCAGATATACACAGAGGAGGAGAGACAGAGAGGAAGATCTTCCGTCCGATGATTCACTCCCCAAGTGAGCTGCAACGGGCCCGATGCGCGCCGATCCGAAGCCGGGAACCTGGAACCTCTTCCGGGTCTCCCACACGGGTGCAGGGTCCCAATGCATTGGGCCGTCCTCAACTGCTTTCCCAGGCCACAAGCAGAGAGCTGGAAGGGAAGTGGTGCCGCCGGGATTAGAACCGGCGCCCATATGGGATCCCGGTGTGTTCAAGGTGAGGACTTTAGCTGCTAGGCCATGCGGGCCCTAAAGGAGTTAATCTTAAATTCTAGTTCTGGATTTACCCCAGTAGAATGACTGTGGGTTCAAATTCAAGATCTAGAAAAGTAGAGTAATGCTAACATTGTAGAGGTTAATGTGAAACAAAAATGAAAGTCAGTAGGATCTCTGGATTACAAAGAACTGTGGTATGAGAGAGCCATATGGGAAGATGAATCAGCAGTGTCATCAGGAATAAGAGAATTAGGGGTCGGCATTGTGGTGTAGTGGGTTAAGCCTCCAGCTTCAACTCTGGCAACCCATGTTGGCACTAGTTTGTGTCTTGGCTGCTCCATTTCCATCCAGCTTCTTGGTAACGGCATGGGAAAAGCAGCAAAGGTGTGGCTTCCTCACACGAAAGTGTCAGTCCAGGAAGAAGCTCCTCTGGCTTATGTGGACATTTGAGGATTCAGTCAACAGAGGGTGTGTCTATCTGTGACTCTGTCTTTTAAACAAATAACTACATACGTTTGAAAACTAAGAGAATTAAATAAGGGAGATGTTGGAGAATATGCAGATTATACACCTTGTTTTATACAATAGTTGTGTTCTGATAGTACATAAATTTATTTTGGATCAATCAAACCATTTTTATGGTACTAAGAAAGTATACTATTTTAAGATCTCTAGAGAATAATTATCCCCTAGTTTTTTAATTTTATTTTTATTGGAAAGTGAGATATACAGAGAAGAGGAGAGATAGAGGAAGATCTTCCATCTGTTGATTCACCCCCCCAAGTGACCACAATCTGAAGCCAGGAGCTCTTCTGGGTCTCCATATGGGTGCAGGGTCCCAAGGCTTTGGGCCGTCCTCGACTGCTTTCCCAGGCCACAAGCAGGGAGCTGGATGGAAAGCGGGGTCTCCCGGGATATGAAGCAGTGTCCATGTGGGATCCCAGCCTGTGCAAGGCAAGGGCTTTAGCCACTAGCCTACTGTGCAGGGCCCTCTCCTAGTTTTTTGTACATACAGCATTTAAATATTGAGTTTGCCAGAATACATAAAACTGCATACTATATGAAATTAAAGATATATAAATGTGATCACTAAAAATGTTATTCAGTAATTTTGTGTTATCCTAATTAGAAATATCATATAAGGCCGAGAGAGGAAGATTTTCCTTTTTGAGGGGAAAGGGGCTGGAAGAGCCGTGAAATCACAGTACAGGGCTAACCCTAAGGGAGTTTTAAAAATGTGGCAGGGATCATTTGGGTAAATTTTTAATTCTCTAGAGCTTATTTTTAGTATAATTTTAAGTTAAAAAGTAGTGAATGAATTTCCTTAATAGATGAATTTTAAGTTATCCTTTAAAAAATTCATGAGACTAACAAAATAATTGATTTTTGCAAATTTACTATAGTTGGCAGTTTACTTTGGAGGTAGATGATTTTGGTCCTGAATTGTGTATTGTTTTCTTAACTCTATGAGACTGAAACAAAAAGTTGCTGTAGTCCATATGAGTTAGAGAGCGCGAGAAGTCAGTTGTGTTAGATCTTTAAAAATGTTTTTGGCAGTAGTTTTGTATTCAAAAGTGCTGAGAAAACTTTGGCAGAAAACCAGGACCATACAGTCAGCCCAAACTAGGACAGCAAAGTCATTATTCTGATTTTTAGTGAACAAAGTCTTGTTTAAATGGTGGTGACCCTTGGTTCTTTACCAGAAGTATTTTATTGGAGCTTCATTTAAATGCAAGGCTTTAATTAGAAAAGCAAGGATTGAATACTAAATCTTGACTTCTAAAAATATATGAGTTTGTAGTTAAAGTCATCCCTCACTTTCCTAGCATTCTTCTTGTGTGCTTTTAAAACTTACAATTATTTTTTAAAAATTTAGATTAAATTTTTTTTTAGGTAGAGAGACAGAACCAGGAACTCAGTTACTTAAACCATCACCCCTGCCTCTCAAAGGTGCACATTAAGAGGGTGTTGCAGTCAGAAACTGAGTGTGGAACCAAGGGTACTCCATGTGGGTTGAAGGTATCTAAATAGCAAGGGCAAATACCCTCTTTGGAGATGTTTAGACTGCCAGTGAAATAATCACAAAAGAAAGGTTGCATGATTACCAGGAATTTTTAAATTTTATTGTATTTTTGATGTTGTTTGCATAGTTGACAAGGATGCATGCCCGTGAGACCACTGATTAAGGTGGGGAGGGCTGAAGCATAGGGAAAGATAAGTGGGACAAATGCTTCCAATTTTCCTTTTCCCTTTTCTCCTGTATTGGGGGGAGGGTGTGGAGGAGCAAGGAAGCATGATGGGACTGTTCCCAGTTATCAAAAATGAGTATGCAGGGATGGGGATGTTCACTTGATGTCATCGTAGAAACCCCAATGTGGAGAAGAATGGAGGGTATTGCTTGAGTGGCTTTTGTAGGTCCAAGATGCTGATGGCTTTTTGTTCCAAGGTTGAGAAAAATACTTCCAGAATCCACTGCCTGGCAAAGTCCTTTGTAGGGCATCTACTCACCCACATATTTGCTGCCAAAGCTTGGCCAGGAGAGTTGTCCCACTTGTTCTGCTCTCCATCTTCTACATGTCAGTTAAAATCTTCTGCATGTTCCTCTTATGCACCCAGGCATGCTGTCGACTGCACAGGCATTGGCAATCGAAGAGGCCCAGTCCCGATGCATGCATTCCAGGGTTGTACCACAAATCCTATGATTTACTTTGTGGCCAGCGTTTTCAGTCCAGTGGTACAGTTGAGGACCCCCTCCTCCCCAAGAAACCTTATCTGAGGTCATCCCAGACCTGACTCTTGCATGTGCCAACCAGTACAGGGTCCAGTTCAGTCTGTCACCTGCATCAGCCTATGCACTCACTCGTGATTGTAGTTGCCTGGTCAGTTCTGTTCCCAGCCCCAAGTCCTATGCAAATTGATGGGTGCTGTAGCCCAGCCTGCCACAGACCCTTATGCACATCAGCAGAAACTGCAGCTTAGTTGGGATGACCCCAATGTTCCCACCAGGCCTGCCCCAGCCCCAGTTCTTGCACGTGTCCGTATGGTCCGTATGTACGGCAGACTTGTCCAGTCCATGTCTCTTCCCAGTCAGGCTCTTGTATATGTCTGTGGGTGTTGCAACTTAGCTCTGCTCACTCCACCCCACAATCCAGTCCACATGTATGCCAGTGGGTGCTGCTGCCTTGTCCAGCCTTACCAAGAATTTGTAAAGGAGTTTAAACATTGAGTATGTGTTTGAATAGGGGTCTTAAATGTGTTTGAATGGGGATTTTTAATTTGTTGCTTTAATCAAAGCTCCCCTGGTGAGCAGTGTTTCTGGTTAAGTGAAGTGCATCGTTTAAAATAATTACACACAATAGTTGCTCATTTGGATAGTTAAATACAAAACTGGCAGTGTCTTTGAGATGTCTAGTTCTACCTCATTTTGGTTAGTAGGCAGCTGTCAGCAAATTGCTTAAACACTTTCAGTTTCCATAGTTATATAAAGAGGGTCTGGAACATTGTTTATTAATAAATATTAATTACTAAAAGCTTTAATGATGTGTTGCAGAAATAAAATGAAATTTGAATGAAAGCTGTATAAATTCTTAATTTAATTCCTAATTTCCATATTTACAAAATGCCATTCTTGATAAGGTTTTGTGAATACCTAGTAAAATGCACAAAAAACATTTTGTAAATTCCAATACACTATGCAAATAGGTTGAATAGTTAACAATAAGTACTTTTAATGTACTAGACTGTCAAATGAGGTTCATTTTGTTATTTATTTTCTGGTTTGAACATTTGTTGTCTTTGAATCATATAAATATATTGAAATAATTGTGAGCAAGTGAAGGTATTTATCATTGATTATTTGGAAGCTGATACATAATTATGAAAAAGAAACTTGTTCTTGCTGATTCAGCATTACTGGATTTAGAATGGTAAGACAAACTTCATAGTTGATATTCTTTGGCTTCTACAAAATTGGGTTCTGCTAGGATGACTCAAATGCCTAATAAAATTATAGAAATTACAATGAACATTTATTGACTATTTCAGTTTTTCTTTTTTAAAAAATTTTATTTTGAATTTTTGAATTATGTGGTACAATTTTGTATAGACTGGGATTTTCCTCCAAACTCCCACCCCCCAACAGATTTTCCCCATTTTACTATAATGATATAGTCCTTCATAAGGAATCACAATTCCATCAATATCTTATTTAAGTGTACCCCGACATTGCTGGTACAGACAATGTCAGACAGTCCAGCATCCCATTGTCTACACATTTCCAAGTTTCATTGGGAATCCATCTTTTGTCTGGAAGCAGGAATGCATGTTGCATTATACCCCCACATCTGGGTATGGTGGACCCCAGTACTCTGTCACTATGCATTTCCATAATTGAGAAGCCATGAGATAAGGTCAACAACTGGTATGAGAACAACAGCCACCACAACAGCAACTACAATAACAAAAAATTACAGCATCATGAAAAAAACGCGCCATTGAGTAACTAACACATAGGTGACAAAAAGCAAATACAAAAGTCTCTTGGGAAAAAACTTCCAGCAGCCTATTGGCTACCGGTAGGTTCTGGGTTGGGTCAGTCTTCCTGCTCGGAGCCCTGATTGCAGCCACCGTGTACATGTGGTCAGCTGTCCCTGGGCTTGAGCTCCAGAGGCTGTTCCCTTCCTGGTGAGTACACTGAGAGGGGAAATCTGGAGAACAGGGCGGGCCCAGGTTGCCACCCACCACCAACATTGTGCAATGGTTGGAATTGGGAGGGGGTGACCTTGGGGTCTGGGGGTTAAAACTTCCAGAAGCCTGTTGGCTGCTGGTAGGTTCCAGGCCGGGTCCGTCTTCATGCTCAGAGCCCTGATTCCAGCCATGACTTACACGCAGTGAGCTGTCCCTGGGCAACAAGTGTGCCATTTGGCGCCAGGCTCCGCCTGCTGGCCACCCAGTGGTGAACTCTGGCGTTTTGGGGCTATGAATTGCTGCTTAGGCACCTCCATATTGAGCCCACCATGCTTCTGGGTTGCAAACCAATCCTAAAGACTCCTAACTACAGAGTAACTTTTCCTTTGAAGGTAAGCAAGGGTACTGAGATCTGGTAGGTTGGAGGAGAGGGACCAGATGATCTTTATGGGTAAGATTGATATACCAGTCTCCTTTGAGTCCTATGTAGAACTTGTTATCACTGAACAATGCTGACCACCGTACACCAGTCCATGCAAAGCTAGGGGTGGGGGCTTGTCTAGCAGGACCATATCCTAGTACCTGACATAATGATGAATCAGGAGAAGGGTCACATTAGGCAGGGCCATGACATTAACTAACACATGAGAGAACCATTCCCGGGGCTAGATTCTGTGGGGGATGTGTGGGCCAAACCCTGTGGAAATACTAGTCCCAATGGTTAGCTCAAGAGTTTGGGTGGTGGTGGACTAAGCTAGGTGTGACCAAGGAGCCTGTCATCACTCACAGGAAAAGGAACCTGCAACAGTCTGGACTGATCAAGGCAGCAGCACCTGAATGTGCATCCTAAGTAGGGTGTGGGGTGGGCTGGGTTGCAACATTCACCAGCTCATACAAGGCCAAACGGAAGGCCAGACTATGCCTGACACTGTCCTAACACCCATTGGCATGTATGAGAACTGGGTCTGGGAGGGGGTCAAGTGGAGGAACTTGGGAAACTCCCCTGGCGAGTCATAGCTCCTGCTGGTGAAGATGTGGTCCAGACCTGGGGATCAGACAAGCTGGGCAAGTATCTCCAATGGCTGGCCAATGTGTGGGTTGGTAATGGAACGGAGTGGACTGGGCAGGAGTGAGCAAACTTTAGGTCACAAGCAAAATTAGAAACCAGGTCATGCCGAGCTAGGCTCTTGCACCTACTGGTCTACGTGAGTCAGGGACGCTAAGCCACAGCATCTAAGGAAGGGACCAGGACAAGTGAGGGGCTGAGCCAAGCTGAGTCAGAGTAGCATGTGTGCGATCTATGGCTGGGAACAGGCCCGGTTAGGGAGCTAAGGGGACACCCTAGCTGGGTTGAGGTTCCCACTGAGGAGCGTGGGGGCTGGAATGGGGGCTGCGTTCTGATCAGGAAATGGTTGTAGTCTCCCTTGGCACAAATGTGGACTGGGACTGGACACACTAAGCCTCGAACACCATCTGGTGCTCTGGAGGACCAGGGTGGATGTGGGATGGACTAGGCTAGGTCTCTGCCTCTACTGAGCCATGTGTAAGCTGTGTTTGGGTATGGACGAGCCATGGCTGGACTGAAACATCCTACATTAAGAACCAGTTTGGGTTGAAGGCCAGTCAGGAAAGGCCACTGTTCCTGCTAGGACAGGAGGTGGACTGGGTAGGGCTGGCTCATGGACCCACCAATATGCGCGAAATCTGGCATTGGGAGAGGTTCTGATGGAGGAGCCTGAGAAACTCCTCAGGCAGGACACTGTCCCTGCAGGTAAGCGCGAGAAGCTCTATAGGGAACAGCCCAGAACAGGCTATGGTAAGGTACCCACTGGCATACATTAGGCATGGATGAGGGCAGACCAGGCTAAAGCAGTTGACACCACCCGCTGCTGAATCCGAGCACCAGAACAGAGAGTGGGTTGAGCCAGGTTCGGTCACGACAAAAAACAGTGCACATTACAAAATGCCAAGGTGAGATGACCCGTGCCAGATGTGGTCGCAGTGCCCAAACAGCATGCAGGGAGGGAAAACCAGGAAGGGAGGCGGCAAAGCCGGCAGGGGGAATGTGGGCTACCCTGCTGGACAACCACTCCCTCTGGAGAGCATGGGTTGCGATGAGGGCAGACCAGGCCAGGCAGAGCTACAACACCTGTGGGCATCGTGTGAACTAGATCAGCGAAAAGCCAGGCTGGGCTGACTGTTCCAACTGGTGCAAGCAAAAATTAGAGTGGGAAAGGGTTGGTTGGGCTTTGCCACAGCATCAGCTGGCAGAGGCTGGCACTGGAGGCTAAATCTGTCAAGTTAAATTCCAGAACCACCTGGAGAGTGCATAATCTGGGAGTGGGAATGGCCTAGAAGGGAAATAGTGGGCTCCTCCCTCTTGGGTTACCACTCCCACTTGAGAGCATGAAAACCAGGACAGGGGCAGGTGTGGCTAGACAGAAAGTCATCCAACAGCATGTGTGTGGGCTGAATAGTGGGGCTGGTTGGGTTGAACTAGGCTTCAATGCCCATTGACATGTATGAGAGCTGAATGGGATGTGGGACAGAATGAACAAGTCTACTGCACATACTGCCAAGCATGGGAACCAGGGCAGGGGACAGGCCTGGTGGGGGTTATTGTGGATTGCTCACTAGGCTGCAGCTCCCACTGGTTTATCTGAGTGGCTAGTGTGTGGTGGGCAGAATCTGGCTGGACTGCAACACCCATGGGTTCCGGTGGGAGACAGGGCTGCAAACAGAACCGACCCAGCAATTTTAATCACCAACTGATTGGGCGATGGACTGTACCGGGCCCTGTAATTGGCAGTACACACAAGAATCTGGTCTGGGAACACCTCAGACGAAATTTCTTTGGAGATCCCTCTGACTGAACAGCCGTACTCAGAACTCATGGTCTGCCATGGAGTGCAAGTGCCAGGGCCAAGCCTCCTCAGAGGCTCAGACAGAGCAGTGGAGAGCATAACCAGATGCACATCAGAGGACAGAACGAATCAATCAACTACCCCAGCCATAATTTGGCAGTGAAAATCTGGGCTATGTCCATTTGTGGATTCTGCAGCGACCTCATTGTGCTTGGAATGGCGAGATTGGCAGCAATTCATAACTGTTGAACTATCAAAACCACTTGAATAAGACCCTCGGAGCATGCCCCACATCAGGGACCTGGGGTGGGTGGGAGACTGGGTGGAGCTTCTCCCTTTACCTCCCCCTTTACTCCTGGCAGAAAAAAAAATGTGTGGAAATGATAGTCTTACCCACTTTCCTCTAGCCCTTGAATCTTTGTGCCCGAATTAGCTGTGTAAAGATTGTCAAAAATAAAGGAAAAAAAAATGGGAAAAAAAGTTTTTGGGAAAAATGATGCTACCATGTAATCCATGAGCCAGTAATGAATTCAACAAGAGAAAATAAGTATTTGGAGTAGATAAAGCTGAAGTAAAAAGCATCAAAACACATGAGATGCAGCCGGAAAAAAAAAAGGCTGTATGGATCAGATTATTGATTTACACTTTCTATGCTGGTTTCCTTGTATAAAAGAGAATGTATGGATTTTGTTCTTTTGTGATTGACTCATTTCACTGAGCATAATGTTTTTAGTTGGGACCACCCTCCTTCACTGCTGGTGGGAGTGTAAGCTAGTACAGACACTGTGGAAATCAGTGTGAGAGTACTTGGAAAATTGCAAATCTGCCTTATGACCCAGTTATCCTGCTCCTAGGAATATACCCAATAGGAGTGAAATCTGCATATGAGAAGGGGATCTGTAATCCCATATTTGCTGCAGCACATTTTGCAAGAAGAAAGACATTAAACAATCCAGATGTGCTTCCAAGGAAGAGTGGTTAAAGAAACTGTGGTACATCTACTCCATGAAAGATTATTCAGCTATTAAGAAGAATGAAATTATACTATTTACGACTATTTCAGTTTTTCAAACATGAATTTTGTTTGGATTTCTTGATTTTTTATTTTGTCTTTTTTGCATAAATATTGTTAATTTCTATGTCCCTTTTTCAAGAAGTTCTCAATAGTTGAGCTTTGTTTTGGGTCCCCACCCCCTCTCGAAATAACCATCAGGAGCGCTCCAGAAACCCCTCATAGCAAACAAACAAACAAACAAACAAAACTAGAATAGAGAGACAGAGAACAACAAGGAAAGCTTAGAAACAGACAGGATACGGTCAGCGGGGATGCACTTATAACTCGCTGGGTGGGACACAAATAGTAGTTACTCCTCACTGGGGTATGGAAGATTTCTCTGCACACCCCTCCTAAACATGCTC
Organism: Ochotona princeps; assembly: GCF_030435755.1. NCBI lineage: Eukaryota > Metazoa > Chordata > Mammalia > Lagomorpha > Ochotonidae > Ochotona > Ochotona princeps. Next base: position 79,339,250 of record NC_080833.1, read on the forward strand.
ACCTAAACTGTTGACTTGTATCCTGTTAGAATTATAGCGTTAGACCACCTGAAAAACAGCCAGGTTCAGCGAAAACGTGCTTCAGTGCTATAAACTGCTAAATACTAAAATTAAAATAGGCATGAGACAGCTGAATAGCAATCTAAGCCATTTTAAGGTGTATAGAACACGGTTGAATATAAACCAAAATTGAAATGTCTATGAAGAAGTCACAGGTAGTGGTTGAGAACCTGCATTTTCCTATTAACATATTGGTTAATCAATACCATGTCAATTAATGCCACAATATTGTAAATGGCTGGAAATATTATGTTGGGGCTTTTAATTGATTGGGAAGATACTCTGTCGGCTCTACCTTCAGACCAGAGATGGTCTGACCAAGAAACCATTGAACTTACCAGGACAATAAGATGCTGGACTGTATGCTTGGTAAATACCTCCAATGAAAGACTGTCAACTTAATTTGAACTATGGAAATGCAGCAAGGTGGAGCAATCCGCTGTGAGGGGAGGGTGTGGGGAGGGACGGGGGGGGGGGAGGAATCCCAGTGCATAAAAAATGTATCACATAATGCAATGTAATTAATTAAAAAAAATGAAATGCAAAAAAAATAGTTGAGCTTTGAATGCTTAATGGTTGTGTTATTTTATATTGTTTTTTAGTATCTTAATAGATCCAGAAATCAAAAAATGTTATTCAATGAATCAAATACCACTTTTCTTAAAAATACCATTTTTCTTAAAAATACCACTTTTCTTTTTATATTTTAAATATTATAACAGTAAACTTGTGTTTTGCATGAATTATTTATAATTTGTAGATTTACATTTTGAGGGGGAAAACATTTACAATATGGTTACATTATATGATAGTTTTTTTTTAACCTCAGATTTGAAATATTTGAAGAGATTGGATACTGATGTAATGATTTTGTTTCTTGTATTTTGATGTAAAAACTTTCTACTATATGTTGTGATACTGGTGCTAATCCTCCACCTCCAAGTGCCAGCATCCCAAATGGACACCGGTTCATGTCCTGGCTGCTCTGCTTCTGACACAGCTCTCTACATATTGTCTGGGAAGGCACTGGAGGATGACCAACCCTTTGGGCCCCTGCACCCATGTGGGAGACCTGGAAAAAGTTCCTGGCTTCCAGCTTTGCGTCAACCCAGCTCTGGCTATTGTGGCCACTTGGGGAGTAAACCAGCAGATGGAAGACCTCCCTCATTATCTCTCTGTATAAAATCTTCCTTTCAAATAAAAAAAAAATCTAAAGAAAAGAAAAAAGATACATAGGGCAACAAGATCTAGTAAAATCCGTAGCAATACTTTCTGTCCCTTTGTTGTTTGGGCACACCATTTTCCTGGAATGTGGGTATGTTCACAAACACAGAGGTTCTCCAAAACCCATTGCGCATATGTTTTTGTTGCGATTCTGTTACATGGGTGTGACCACGCAAATCACTGGTTATTGATGATTGAACTCATATTTCCTCTCTCTTCCCTGGAGAAAGTTCAGCTGTCTGATGATGTGATTAGTTCCTATGACAGACAGCCTCTGTTCTCCAGGAGTCACAGAGAAAGTCAGGTATGGGTGAAAGGAGATTATTAAGGATAATGAAAGAGCTTCCCTGGTGTGATGGCTCAGCGGTTAAATCCTTACCTTGCAAGCACCAGGATCCCATCTCAATGTCAGTTTGTGTCCTGGCTGCTCCATTGCCCGTCCAGTTCCCTGCTTGTGGCTCTTGGATCCTGAACCCATGTAGAAGCCCTGGAAGAAGCTCCTGGCTCCTGGGTGAGCTCAGTTCTGGCCGTCATGGCCACTTGGGGAGTGACTCAGCGAGTGGAAGATCTTTCCCTCTGTCCTCCTCTCCGTAAATCTGATATACCTTTCCAATAAAAATAAATAAATCTTAAAAAAAAAAAAGAATAATAGATGTTCCTTTCATTATCAGTTAGGCAGTTTCAAGGTTTTTTTTTAAGATTTATTTATTTTGATTGCAAAGTCAGACATACAGAGAGGAGGCGAGATAGAGAGGAAGATCTCCTGACCGATGATTCACTCCCCAAGTGACTGCAACGGCCGGAGCTGTGCCTGTCTGAAGCCAGGAGTCAGGAACCTCCTTCAGGTCCACCACGCAGGTGCAGGGTCCCAAGGCTTTGGGCTGTCTTCAACTGCTTTCCCAGTCCACCAACAGGGAGCTGGATGGGAAGCAGGGCTGCCGGGACTAGAACTGGCGCCCATATGGGATCCCGGCATGTTCAAGGTGAGGACCTTAGCCATTAGGTCACCGTGCTGGGCCCAGTTTTAAGGTTTTAAAAGCTTTCTACTAATACAGTTCAAAGACCAAAAGCTTATTACTTCTTTTGTCACATTTGCTCTTCCTTTTGCAGTGAAAGTTGCAATAGATGTGGAGAAACATGGTGGCATATCAGGTAATTGGCAGAATCTATTATAGGATGCATAGGAAGCTATCCCTAAAAGGCATGCTTTTAAGAAATTACACAGTGAAGATGTACTGTATGGTTTCATTAAGATACAAATTATCTTAACATTTCTTAGCTGGTATTTGCTAGATTCCATCTAAATTATGAACTCCATTTAGTGAACCACTGAGAAAGTGTGTGTTGATGTTTAGTCTTTTGTGAACCAGTAAAGGCAGGAAGTATTGAAGATTTATTCTCAACTGGTTGGAAAGTTCTCCGTCTGGTTGAAAAAAAAAGTCGAAGTTGAAGTTTGCTCAGTAAGTCAAACTGAATATTTAAACTGATTAACCACCAGTCAGTTGCATCTCAGAGTGCCTGGGTTTGAGTGCTGACTGTGCTTACAGTTCCAGCATCGTGCTGTTGTATACCTGAGGAGGCCACCCCGATGGGATACCTGGATTTAGGTGTTCAGCTCCTGATTTCTGTCTGACCGAGCCTTGTCTGTTCCAGACTTTTGGGATGTGAACCAGGGGTTGAAAGACTGTGTTTATTTCTGTGTCTGTCTTTAAGATGAGATGGAAAAGAAAACCAAATGAATATTTAGAGGAGTTGAGAGGAAGATAATGGTATAATGGATAGAGAAGATATTAGGAAAGCAGAAAGAGATTAACAAAAAAGGCAGGCTTGTTGTTGCCAAGTTACTTTCCTTGTAAAGGTTAAAGCAGACAAGGCTTCCTTATCCTCTAGGCTAGACCTGGTCTATTTTGGAATTTGGCTATTACCTTTATCTCTTACTTTAGTTCTCAGGTGAGATAAACAGCTTAATTTTTTGTATCTGATGACAACTTGGTAATGTGGGACTTAAGTAATGAATTCATTTTGATTTGATCTGTTGAAGCTTATTGCAGAAGTTTAAAACAATGGTCTGCTGTAAGTTTTACACTTGTTTTAAAACCAGTGAATGTAAGAGTTTCCAGAAAGACAAAATTGGGGCTTGGGATGGGGAGTGGGGTAGATCTCCAAGGAACTGAATCATGATTGTGGAGACGGGGCAAACCCAAAATCTGCGGGGTAGGGCCCAGAGAAGAGTTGTAAAGACAGTTATCCAGCAGAATTCCTTTTTGAAGGGGGCTGGTCAGTCTTCCAGGAAAGCTGATAGGTTGAGACTCATCCACTAGAGGGTAACCTGGTTTGTTCAGCACTCACTTACCTAGAGACAGATATTTGGTGCAGTAATTAAGTTGTCTTGGGGCATACGCATGTTCCGTAATGGAGTATCTAGTGTGAGTCCCAGCTATTGCATTTTTGATCCAGTGTTCTGTTGGCGTGATCCTGGCCAACAACAAATGATTGCCTCGGTGATTGAATCCCTGTCACTCATTTGGGAGACCTGGATGAATTTACCTGTTCTTGGCACTGACCTGGCCCACCCAGGACTGCTGTGGGTTTTTGGGAAGTGGACCAATATTTACAGGATTGGTATGCTTTCTGTCTTTATCCTCTCCCCAATTCAAAAATAATTAAGTCTTCTGAAAGTTTGGAATTGTCTTCTAAAAGACAACTGAAATTGTTTTAAATTTATAATGGACATCAGCACATTTCTGTGAGGTTAGTGTCAGGACTCCCATATTTGGATAAAGAAAAAATCCAAAGAGCCTAAGTAAACTTGCCCAGTTGTCAAACATTTGGTGAATGGCAGATTCCAGAATTTTTTTTTTTAGAGATTGCTTATTTAAGACGCAGAGTTAAAAAAAAAAAAAAAAAAGACAGCTAGCTATCTTCCATGGTTGTTTCATTCTTCAGATGGTCACCAAGGCTGGGGCAGAAGTAGGTGGAAGCCATAAGCCAGAAGCTGCATCCAAGTCTCCCACATAGAGGGAGGGTCCCAAGCACTTGGGCCATTCTTAGCTCCTGGGATTTGAAATGAGTTACCCAGGTGCATCAGCAAACTCACCTTTCAGATCTCAGAATTTGAACGCATCCCATATATGACTGATTTTGTTCAGCTAAACAGTTCTCCATTGAGTGTTTTTGGTGCCACACATATTTAGACCTTGAGAGCTGAAAGTTTAATACCTGGACACTGTCCTCAATATAGTGTGACAAATGAATAGGATAGTAATTTTAGGGAACCTTAGGGATTCAGAGAAAGATCACTTAACCAAGTTTGTGAATTTAGAGTCATATTGTGGTCAACATAATGCCTGAGCTGAGAAGGAAAAAGTTAATTGCAAAAAGCTGATGGGGTAAGAATGTAGCAGTCAGATACTTACCTTGTGGATAAAGTCATTTAGGCATAAAGTAGTCTCTATGATTTTATACTTAGAAACCTGTTTCTAGATCCTAAAGAATGAGATGGGTGGGATTCTTGCTTTGTACCTCAAACTGGCTAAAATGTTTGTAGATATAATTTTAAATATTTGCAATGAGTTTTTAACCTTCCTCTTTTAGGATCAGTTCGACAGCTTAGACAAGCATACACAATGGGGAATCGACTTCTTGGAAAGATATGCCAAATTTGTTAAAGAGAGAATAGAGATTGAACAGAACTATGCGAAACAGTTGAGGTAAGTTAACGTTTTTTTTTTTTTTTAATTCTTGGAAATGAAATTACATGCTTGAATACTTATAAGTATAAAATAAAGGTGGTATTCCATAGGTTAAGCTATGTGTTTTTATTTTTAAAATTAGGTAACTGGCTTGTTTTGCTGAGTAATTTGTTATTGTCATACCACAAAAATATTTACTGGCTAGATTATATGTAATTTTCATTCTAGAAAAGTCTTTAAAAGTCCTAAAATCAGGACTCAAGATGCCAGGAAAAAGAAGCATCTAAATATGGTTCTGTATAACACTTTGATTCCCCTGTAACTTTTTGTTTTAGTAATCTTTCCAAAGCTTTGGGTATTTCTTCAGAGTTCTAAGGCCTGGAAATTGGATGTGTGCTGAGTTGAGTTTCTGTCATTATTCAGATATGTGCTACTGATGAAAGTGATTTTGGAATATATATTAGAATATAAAAGTTTTAAAGAGAAAATTGTAGTTTTAAAACTGGTGGCTTGGTGACTGGTGTACTAGCTCAACTGGCTAATGTTCAGGCTGTAAGCACCGGCATCCCTCTCGGCGGCAGTTCGTGTCCTGGCTGCTCCACTTTCCCTTCCCTTATGGCTTGGGAAAGCAGTGGAAGATGGCTCTGAGCTTTGGGACAGAGTGGGACACCTGAAGGAAGCTCCTAGCTTTAGATTTGCACAGCTCTAGCTATGGATAGTAAACTAGCAGATGAAAGACCTTTCTCTTTCTCCTCTCTGTAAATTTGCCTTCCCAATTAAAAAAAAAAAATCGTAACCTCCCCCCATCCCAAATGAACCAACCAGTGGCTGGTGTTGTTGCAAAGCCAATTAAGCTGCAGCCTGTGACGTTGGCATCATGTGGTTTGAATTTCAACTGCTCTTTTTCCAATCCAGCTTCCTGGTTATACACCTTTGCAGAAGTGGAGATAGATGGCCCAGGTTCCTGAGTCCCGGCCACCCATGTGGGGAGACACAAATGGAGTTCTAGACTCCTGGCTTCTGGCTCGTTCAACCCTGTCTCTTGTGGCCATTTGGGGGAGTGAGCCAGTAGTCTGCCTTTCAAATAAATAATTCTTAAGAAAAAGGAAAAGGACAAAATTATATTTAAAAAAGACTTAAGGAATTAATCTCCAAATTTAGTTCAAATAGCAAATCATTGTTAGATTAGAAATGGAGTTTTACTAGAACTGACTCAGTAAAAATGTTGCTTAAAGTCTGAATATTAAACAACAATGTTTTAGCTGTAAGGGTTAGGACTCTAAACTATAGATGAAAAAAATTCTGATTTCGGGCCCGGCACCATGGCCTAATGGCCTAAAGGCCTTGAATGTGCTGGGATCCCATATGGGCACTGGTTCTAATCCCGGCAGCTCCACTTCCCATCCAGCTCCCTGCTTGTGACCTAGGAGAGCAGACAAGGACGGTCCAAAGTCTTGGGTTCCCGCACACGTGTGGCTCCTGGCTTTGGATTGGTGCAGCACCGGCTGTTGCGCTCACTTGGGGAGTGAATCATCAGACGGAAGATCTTCCTCTCTGTCTCTCCTCCTCTCTGTATATCTGACTTTGTAATGAAAATAAAATAAATCTTTAAAAAAAAATTTTGATTTCAGCAAGGTTGTACAACTAAAAAGTTCAGGTATATTTTAGTTTAGGACTGAAATACATCTGGGCTGTATTTATTGGCTCTGCTTTTCCTTGTTTTTGTTCTGTGGTTACATTTAGTCCCACTTTCTCTATTTTGTTTATTGTGCATTGTGTATCTTCATACCACATATGGCGGGAGAGAAATGATAGTCTTCTCTGTTGTATCTTTGGGGTATAGAGAGAAAAGTGGAAAAAGGGCAAGGGATAAAAGAAAGGGAGAATGCAAGTTTGTACTAGCCTCCGTCTCCAGAAATCCTTAAAAGAACTTTCTTTAATCTTATGGACTCCGCTGAGGTTATATACTTTGAAATCACCAAGATGGTAATATTGGGGTGCATTACAGCAAATGATGGGAGGAAGTGAGTGACAGATTTTAAAAATGTAAGGTAATAGTCCCAGAAGGAAGGGGAGATCATTGTAAGTCGCATATATTCACTGCATTAGTCCTGGCATCAAGTTGGCTGAGTGTAAGGATAATATAGCACAATTGTTACTAATTCCAGGTTCTTTGGTTCACTTGTGAAGTAGAAATTCACAAGAGGTCAATGTGTAACCCAGACAAGACTTATCGGAGGGTTCCCAGTGCTTTGACCTAGCAACTAAAGTCCTCACCTTGAAAGCTCCAGGATCCCATATGAGCAACTGGCGGCCCCGCTTCCTATCTAGCTCCCTGCTTGTGGCCTGGGAAAGCAGTTGAGGACGGCCCAGAGCCTTGGGACCCTGCATCTGTGTGGGAGACCAGGAAAAAGTTCCTGGCTCCAGGCTTTGGATCGGCGCAGCACCAGGCGTTGTGGTCACTTGGGGAGTGAACCAGCAGACAGAAGATCTTCCTCTCTCTCTCTCCTCCTCTCTGTATATCTTACTTAGCAATAAAAACAAAATAAATCTTAAAAAAAAAAAACTTATTGGGGGCTTATGCTTGAGCCCAAAGGACAGCATGGCAGGAAGATTTCTACCTACTGGTTCAGAGAGGGGAGGCAGGCGGGACTTTTGAGTGTAGAAGTGTGGTGGTTTGCCCTGGGAACGTGGGGTCTGTCTCTGCCTGGAGTTCTGACAGCTTGATTGTAACCAGCTTGCTGATGTGCACAAGCGTGGTTCCTTCTTTGCACATTACAGTTATCAAAGTAATCTTGCTCACTGTCTTCCCTCGTCTCCCATAGATCGTGTATTTTAGGTATTTGTGTAGGTTTGGAATTCCCTAATAGGGCAGTAGGTGTCTTTTGTAGTTAAATTCTATACATTCTTTGCTACTGGTTGGTTTAGATTCATGTCAGATTGGGATGGGTCTTTGAATTTATGACTCCTATTTCTCTTCTGTCTCATGATGAGATTAAATGTGTTGTGATTCCTCTGTCCTGTTGTTAACAGTTTTTGCTGGCATAGTAACATTGTGCTAATTTTGTGATACATTTGTTAGAAAGGTGGAGTGACAGCAGTTTCATCTGGGTCACTCCCCAGATGGACATAAATAACCAGATCAAGGCCAGGCCAAAGTCATAAGTCAAGGACTCCATCCAACATGCTTGACAGGGGCCCATTTCTTAGACTATCTTCTACTGCCTTCCCTGGTGCGTGAGCAGGAAGTTGTATTAAAAGCAGAGTAGCCAGGGTCAATCTTGTGCTCTGAAATGCGGTGGTAGCATCAGAAGGAGGCAGCTTAAACACTACCACAATACTATCCCTTTCCTCCTTTTTAAAAAAACATTTATTTATTTTTATTGGAAGTCAGATATACAGAGAGGAGGAGAGACAGAGAAGAAGATCTTCTGTCCGATGATTCACTCCCCAAGTAACACAATGACCGGAGCTGAGCTGATCAGAAGCCAGGAGCTTCCGGGTCTCCCATGCTGGTGTAGGGTCCCAAGGCTTTGGTTCATCCTCGACTGCTTTCCCTGGCCACAGGCAGGGAGCTAAATGGGAAGCGGGGCTGCTGGGATTAGAACCGGCTGCCTATATGGGATCCCGGTGCAAGTTCATGCAAGTTCAAAGTGAGGACTTTAGCCACTAGGCCACCGTGCTGGGCCCTCCTTTCCTTTTTTTTTAAACCTTAGGTGCTTCGCACATAAAAATATCAACAGAAAACCTGTTGGTATATTAATAATAACAACAGTGATGATATTTCTTCTAATATTTATAATCTAGAAGCCTTACCTCTGCATAATCTAGATGCATGAAAGGCCTCTGAGACATAACAGTAGTAATTACAGTGTATACTCATGTGAATAATTGAGAGTTTCTCATTTAATTTTTTTCTCATTTGATTTTGAGTTTGATGTGAGTTTTATCTGGTTTCAACAGAATTAAAGAAAAATACTGTAGGTAGTACAGTGATGACAGTGCAAACTGACAAAGGAAAAGAGTAAAAAATTACAAAAACAGCTGAAATTTAATAGCAAAATGATTAGTGCCATTTCTATAGCACCTGAGCATCACCACTGAATTACAACAGATGTAAAAAATAAAGAAGAATATTAATAAAAATAAGCTTATGTCATCATGGAGAGTTAATATGATTATCTTGAAGAAAGCAGAAAGTTTAATAGTGTGTGTCAGAATAGAATATGTGTCTGTGTTTTATTCTAGCATTTTCACTTATAAATTTCTTTGCAGAAAAAAGATACAAAGATGTGGGCACAAAACTGTTCATTTATGACAAAAGTGAGTGTAACAAAACAGCAATTAAAAATATATATGGAGTTTTAAAAAGTCAAATATATTAAACACTTAAATTAAAAAAATTCTTCAATCCATATTTTTAAAAAGTTGCAGAATTGAATGATAGTGGATTTCTTTATTATTGGAGTTTGTATATACCTTTTTGAATTACAATAGAATTTGAATGTGTTCTCAAAAGCCTGGAAAGATATACCACAATTTATTTTACAATAGTTATATCTGTGGGATAGAAGTAGAGAGATGATAAGACATTTTTACGTCATACATTTACCAAAAAATATGTATTTTATTCCAAAGACAAAGTAGCACACAGAGACAAAACACACACACACACACACATCCATACATTGTATTCCATCTGCTGGTTCATTCCCTAGATGGCTGCAATAGTGCAACAGCTGGGGCTGGCCCAGGTTGAAGCCAGAGGCCAGGAACTACATCTGCTTCTCCCACATATGGGGCAGGAACTCAAATATTGGAGCCGTCATAGCCACTTCCCCAGGTGCATTAGCAGGGAGCTGGATCAGAAAGAGGCACTCTAATAAGGGATGCAGGCACCCCAGCAGTGGCTCTGTGTGCTGTGTGCTGTGCACAGTGCCTGCCTGTACCTCATCCAGGGCTGGGAATGTTCCGCTTACAGCCGCAAAGTCATATGGTCTAGCCCTACCAAGACAGCTGCAGGTGGTACTCAAAGTTCAATAAAACTGTAGTTAGTTAATTTTTAAGTTGATAATTTTGTATGGCCTGCAAATGATGTTTTATTCAAATAGCCCTTGACAGAAAAGTTTGCCCACTCTGTTTATTTATTTTTGAAGTGATTGAAGTCAAGCCTGGCGCTGTGGCCTAGCAGCTAAACTCCTCCCCTTGAACGTGCTGGGATCCCATATGGGTGCCAGTTCTAATCCCAGCAGCTCCAGTTCCCATCCTGCTCCATGCTTGTGGCCTGGGAAAACAGTCGAGAACGGCCCCAAAGCTTTGGGACCCTGCATCCATGTGGGAGACCCGGAAAAAGCTCCTGGCTCCTGGCTTTTGGATTGACTCTGTGTCTTTCCTCCTCTCTAAATGTATCTGCCTTTCCAATACAGATAAATAAATCTTTTTGAAAAATGATTGAAGTCTTTTCAGTTACTCTATATCTTTAATTTAAAAAATTTGTATATTTTTGTTTCTTTGAAAGACAAATAGATAGTGAGAGATTTTGAATCCATTGGTTCACTCCCCAAGCCTTCAACATTTAGGGCTGGACCAGGACAAAGCCAGGAGCCTAGAACTTCATTTGGGCCCTCTACTTGGCTGGCAGAAAGCCACCTACTTGAACAATCATCTCCTGCCTCCCATGGAATGCATTAGCTGAAGGCTAGAATTGGAAGCATAATCTGACTTGGTCTTGAACCCCAGACAGTATCAAATGGTTGTGATTGCTGAGAGCTTTGTCAGAACTGTTGGCTCCTACTTTGTAATTTAAAATAGTTTTCCTTAAGCAAAGAAGCTGATATACTTCCAAAGAGAATTCTATCATAACTTATAAAATAGAAGTTGATAAGATAAAACTTCAGCAAAATGCAATATTGAACTGTGCAGAATCACCCAGACCTCTAAATTTTTTGGATGGCCAAGATTTTGGCAGAGTAACAGGACTCATTACAAATTAAAGGGTAGACTTCTTTGCATTTCTGTCTGTTCTGAGACTGATAATAACCATTACAGTTTTCACTTGCTTGCAGAAAAGGAGATTTGAACACCATTTCGTTGAAGCAAGGGCGGTTAGAACCCACAATTACATGATATGAAAAATGTAATTTTGTGGTGAGACTGTGGGTTTTGTCATGTACAGAGGCTCTGCACTAGTGATTTGTGTTTTTTAAGAAATGCAGCGTATTTTAGGAATTTAGCACATTTTCATCCCAGCTCATCGTAGTTCTACATAAAAGCAGTGTTATTGGATAGTGCTAAGATATTCAAATTAGGAAGAGTAGGATGAGCCAGTTTAATTTAAAGCCACTGAATCCCTTCTCCCCTTTTTCCTTTAATTAGATTTGTTGCTCTGGATAAATACCAAGTAAATAATGAAATTATCAGCTGTTGTTTATCGTGTCTGTCCAAAGGGAAGAAGTTTTCCTTGTTTATTTCCTATTCTTAAATGGGAAAATTCTTTCGGTCGACTCCCTCTGTTTTTGCTTCTGCTGATGGTAACTTCCTTTTTAGTGAGGTGACACTTGTTTTCTCCTCAATATTAGTTATATTCAGGATTACTTTTAAAGGTTTAGATTTAAAAAACGTAAAAAAATTTAGGTTTAAAATAAGACTAAAATTTTTTCAACTATTGGTAACCACAGATTGTTCTATTATTTTATTCTTCCATTCTTCTTTTTTGGTAGTTTTAATTTAACTTTATTTTCATTTTGGTATTGGCTTGAAGAAAGAATAAATAGTACATAAAATATAATCAAATTTGGAGATAGCTGAATAATGTCCATTTTGATTAATGCCAAGTGATAACTTTAAATTGCTTGGTTAGATTTTTTTTTTTTTTTGTAAAGACAGAACAACTGGAATAACCGTGGTTTTAATAAACTTACACTAGTGTATCAGAGTGGTAAAGAGTAACCTGAATTTTTAAAATAAAAAATGGGACCCAGCACTATAGTGTAGTGGTTTAACCAGCGTCCTCACTTTGAACGCACTGGGATCCCATATGAGCGTCAGTTCTAATCCTGGCAGCCCCACTTCCCATCCAGCTCCCTGCTTGTGGTCTGGGAAAGCAGTCAAGGACATCCAAAGCTTTGGGACCTTGCACCTGTGTGGGAGACCTGGAAGAAGTTCCTGGCTTCTGGCTTTGGATCGACACAGCACTGGCCATTGCGGTCATTTGGGGAATGAATCATCGGACAGAAGGTCTTCCTCTCTGTATCTCCTCCTTTCTGTATGTTTGCCTTTCCAATAAAAATAAATAAATTTTAAAAAATAAATTAAAATAAAAAATGAAGGCATGTTTACAGGTAGAGTTATGTATGATTTTTTTTTTCTAGTAGAAATGATTTTAGTCTTAAGTTCTATCACAGAGATATTACTATACAAAATTATACTTTTGCTGTTCAAATGTGGCAGTGTGGTTTACTGGTGGAGAAATTAGACTGGAAGATAGGAAGCTACGAACTACTACTACCTTAGCTAGAGAGTAGAAATCTCCCTGAATTCCTTTTAGTCATAGATAGTATTATGTGTGTTTTTGTTCCTGTGCTAATCCTGGCAAATAGATGGGACCTGTAGAGCTGAGTGAAGGTAAGTCAAATGAACAAAGAATTGAACTGTTCTGGTTTGATTTAGAAATTAAGAACTCTGGCCTTAATGTTGAGTCTTTGAAGATGTGCTGGTGTCTTTGAAGAGTTTGGTGTCTCATACGTCAGTGTGATGAGATTATTAATTTGCTAAGAGCTACAAAATGTATTTAAGGTATACCTAGATATGTAACAATGTAAATATAAACAGCTTCTATTTTCTACTGCACTTTTAAAATATATATATATATTTATTTTTATTTGAAAGGCAGATTTACAAAGAGGATAGATGAAGAGAGAGTGAGAGAGAGATGTTCCATCTGGGGGGTTCACTACCCGAATTGTTAACAATGGTTGGAGCTGAACCAATCCAAAGCCAGGAGCATCTTCCGGATCTCCTGTGTAGACGCAGAGGGAGGCCCAAGACTTTGGGCCATCTTCTACTGCTTTCCCAGTTGATAAACAGGGAATTGGATTAGAAGTGCAGCAGCCAAAACATAAACCAGCCCCCAGTGCCTGGGATGCCAGTGCTTCAGGCAGAGAATTAGCCCTGGCCTTTTCATGTCGTTTTTTGCTTTTGCGTGCTTCTTTGTCAGAATTTTGCATTTTTGTGTCGTTATCAGAAAAATCCAGCCCATTTTTGTACTATCTGAAAATGGAGATTGTTTTTATTCTTTGGCATACCATTGCTTTGCTCTTGACTGCTTTGGCTAACTCTTGAATTTTTGATCAACTGCTCAATGAAGTAAACCCTAACTGACATCTGGGTACAAGAAGGAAGAGCTATTTTGTATATTTTGGAGTTTAGAATACTGTTATTTACAGAAATGGATCCTGTGGAAACTCTTTCTCTTGTCAGTCTTCAGTAAATACTCAACCTGCCCAAACCCATAGTTGTACTTGAATGGTTTGACTTACTGTAATTAAGTAATTTTTGCCTATTCATTTCGTAATATAATCTCTCCACTGAAATGTAAATTTAGGTGTACTTGTATGTTTTTCCATAAAGATAAAGTGAAAAGATTGGCATTTTAGAATTCCTCTTTCTTTTTTAAAGAAGATTTATTTGAAAGACAGAGAGGTACAGAATGAGAGAAAGAAGGAGAGCGAAATTGATATGCTGGTTCACTTCCCAGAAGGCTGCAATGGCTGGAGCTGAGCCTCTCTGAAGCCAAGAGCCAGGTGTTTCCTCTGGGTCTCCCATGCAGGTGCAAGGGCATGAGGCTTTGGGCTGTCCTACTGTGCTTTCCCAGGCCATAAGTAGGGAGCTGGAATGAAAATGGAGCAGCTAAGACACGAACTGTTGCCCGTATGGGATGCTGCTGCTTGCAGATGGAGCGTTAGCTAATGGAGCCATCATGCAGCCCTCTCATTGCCTTCTTATTGAACAAATTAAGAATATGTACTGTTTTTATAGACATCATTTAGAAAGTGTCCACCTTTTTAATTATGAGAATTTAAGATAAATTTTTATAGAATGTATTTATTTGAGAGATAGAGACAGAAAACCAGAGAAGGAGCAATCCCAGGCTGCTGGTTCATTCCCCCAAATTCCAGTATTTGCCCGTAGTCTAAGAAACGGTAGAAGCCAGGACCTGGGAACTCGGTCCAAATTCTTTCATGTGGGTAATAGAAACCCAATAACTTGAATCAAGTGTGCCGTCTCCCATAGCCTGTGGTAACAGGAACCAAGTCAGGAGCTGAGTGTCAAACCAACACACTCTGGATGTACTACCCAACGTCTTAACTACTGTGTCAAATGCTTGCTTGACTTTTCAACTTCTATTGTTCTCATAACTCATAATATACTGGAGTTAAAAATAGCATAGCATTACTTCAGCTCATTCTGAATCTTGGGTTTAATATTTTTCCAAACTCTACTGGCTGTTTTCTCATCACTGATAACTTATCAGAGGATAAGAAATAGTACTTGGAAGATGTTTGTTTCTTGACATGTTTGGGCTGGGCTTCATTAGTAGCATGTTTCAGCTGCGTAAAATTTTTAACATTTGAGAGCCACATGTAAGCATGTGTGCACGCCCACACATCACACACACACACACACACACACCCCCTGTTCTTGAGAGCACAAGTGCTCCCATCTTCTACTTTACGCCGCAGATGTTCATGATGATTGGAGATAGACTGGGGCCAAACTTGCGAGTTGGGAACACAGTCCAGGTCACCCACACTGGGGGCAGATTCTCGGTTACCTGATCCATCACTGCTGTCCCTCAGGGTCTGCATTGGCAGGAAGCTGGAGCCAGGAACTAGAGGCAAAGATTCTACCTGGTGAGCCCACATGGGATCTTGGCATCTTATTCACTAAATTTTATGCTTGCTCCCAGTTTTGATCTTCTGCTTCTATACTTAAATTTTGAGTGCCATGGAGTTCTGTTTTAATCTTACTTTGTTATACCTGAAAAAATGGATCCTTTCTTCCCTTCAACTTCATATGCCAAACCACTAACCTGTTTGCAACGACTAGGTTGTTTGTCACTTACCATTTACATATTCTTTTATCCCATGTATTCTTTGTGGGAGTTTGATGATCTTTGTCACTATTGTATTTCCTTTTCTTTCTTTGTTTAGGATATATTTATTTTGAAGGTCAGCGTAATAGAGTGAGATCTTCCATCCACAGCTTTACTTCCCAGATGGCCACAGTGGCCAGGGTTGGGCCAGACTGAAATTGGGAACTGGAAACTTCATCCAGGTCTTCCGTGTGGATAGCAAGTGCCCAAGCACTAGGGTATCCTTTGCTGCTTTTCTCAGATCATTAGCAGGGAGCTGGATGGGAACTAAAACAACCAGACAGTAACCAGCACCCATGGCAGCTTTACCCAGTATACCACCATGCTGGTCCCCCACCACTGTATTTCTAACACCTGCGGAGTACCTGCCCTGTAGTAGGCATCCATGATTCAGTCAATGCACTGTAAATCCCATTTTACCAGGAAAAAAACTTGTACTTAAAGTACCTTGACAAGATCAAAAAGTCTTTCCTGGTTTTCCTATGGAAATAAAATTACTTTAGATTAAATGATCTAAGTAAAACCAAACAAGTGAAATATAAAGTTCTTAAGAATGTAAGTACAGGATCTGTCATAGTAGCATATCAGGCTAGTCCTCTGCCTGCAAGTGCTGGCATCCCTTAAGGGCCCTGGTTTGTGTCCTGGCTGCTCCATTGTGATCTGGCTCCCTGCTTATGGCCTGGGAAAGCAGTGAAAGATGACCCCAAGGCCTTCGACCCCAACACCCATGTGGGAAACTGGAAAAGGAGCTCAGCTTCAGATTAGCTTAGCTCTTGTCATTGCGGCCCTTTGGGGAGTGAGCCAGCTGATGGAGGATCTCGAGTCTCTCTTCTGTCTCTCCTTTCTCTAAAAATATGCTTTTAAAAGAAATAGACATCTAAATAAAGCACAGAAGTTCAGAGCTTTTGTGTTACATATTTTTATAGTAAACATTTCAGTGAAAAGGATGTGAAAACTTTTTTTTTAAAAAGGATTTATTTGAAAGGCAGAGTTACCTACCAAAAGGAGGAGGAAGATTTTCCATTCACCAGTCCACTCCCAAAATGGTTACAGTGGCCAGAGTTGGCTGATCTGAAGCCAGGAGATTGGTGCCTCCTCTGGATCTCCCATGTGGGTGCATGGTCCCAAGTACCATCTTCTGCTGCCTTCCCATGCCATAAGTAGGAGTTGGGTCAGTCAGGATAGGAAGCAGCAGTGCTGCAGGCAAAACTTAGCGTACTAGGCCATGACACTGCCCCCAAAGATGTTATTTTTTAATCAGCTAGAAAAATTGATTGTTCCTGGTATTAGCTGTATATAATTACTTGGTCAATGTCTTAACTCTGTCATAATGCCTAGAATAATTTTATTTCCAAGTTATTTTCTTTTAATTTTATTCATTTAGTGATTTTTATTTCAAAGAGAGAGCTCTCATCCACTGGTTTGCTTCCCAGATGCCTTTGGCAAAGTTAGGGGTTGACCAGACCAATGAGCTCACAACTCAATCTGGGAGTCTTATTTGGAGGGCAGGGGTCCAATTAACTTGAGTTGTTTCTACTGCTTCCTGGAATGGGCATTAGCAGGAAGCTGCTATCTAGAATGGAGTCAGGACTCAGACCCAGTCACTCCGACGTAGGATGTGGGTCTGATTTTGTTGTTCTGTTTTTAGAGTTGTTTTGTGTGAAATGCAGAGTTATGGGGGCTGTTGGGAAGGAGGATGGAAGAAGGGTGGGAGAGAGGGATAAGAAGAAGGGGTGAGAATATATTGGATAATCCTTCATCCTTTGGTTTACTCCTTGAGTGGTCACAATTGCCAGATTTGGGCCAGGCCCGGTCAAAACCAGAAGCCAAGAACCCTCCCCTGGCTCTCATGTGGGTGGCAGAAGCCTAAATAGTTGGGCCATCTTCTGTTGCTCTTCCAGGTACTTTAGCAGGGAGGTAGGGTGAAAGTGGAGCAGCAGCTCAAACTGGCTCTTAAGGGGTGGCACCCTCTCAGAAGCCCTCAAGAAGTATCTTAACTGCTGCACCAAGAGCTCTCCCTTAATTTGTTTGATAGTCATTTGAACTGTGTAGCAAGTGGCTAAAATAGCTATTTCATCATCTTATATATGTAAATAGGTAAATCAGGGGTTGCTTTAGGACTATGAATTTTCTGGGACTGTTTTGTTTCTGGAACTGTGAAGACAGCATGCAGTGTCTCCTTTATGACCAAATTTCTTTAAAATGACAATCTGGTAGCAGTCTGCTTCAATTTAAACTGAACAGTTAAGCTGGTTTTTCTTTTTGTTATAGATTTATTTATTTATTTGAAAGATAGAGTGAAAGAGAGAGGGAAAGATGGAGCTTTCATCTGCTGGTTCACACTTCAAATGCTGGCAACCATCAAGGCAAAGGCAGGAACTTGAGTCGTCATCTGCTGCCTTTCCTCATTTGAATACTAGAAGGATGCTGGATTTGGAGGAAGGTAGCTGGGGCTCCAATGAGCATTCCAGAATGGGGAGCAGGTGTCCCAAGAGTTATGCCAAAACACCTGCATCAGCTTATTAACTATTTACTCCTTTGTATATAGTCCTTTTGGCTATGTTTCAAAAAAGGTTTATGATTTATTTGCATGGAAGCTTTACGGAGACAGAGATCTTCCATCCTCTGGATCACTCCCCAAATGGCCACTTGTCCAGAGCCGAGCCAGTCTGAAGCTGAGAGCCAGGACCTTCTTCTGTATTTCTTATGTAGGTACAGGGTCCCAAGGCCTTTGGCCATCCTGTTACTTTGCCGGGCTGTTAGCAGGAAGCTGGGATTAGAAGCGGAGCAGCCAGGACACAAACTGGCGCCTACATGGGATGTTGGCACTGCATTCATGGTTTTGGCCTCCTATGCCCCTGGGCCAGCCCCTTGGCTTACTTTTAGACTATTTTATTAGAAGGTCTGAGATAAACAGCTCTGGGAGAATAAATTTCATTTACTATGCTTTTATTATTTTTAGGAAAAAAACCACGTAAGCCATGTATGATCATTGTAGCATTTAAATTTAAGTCTCTTCCAGTTATTTTCTCTATATACTATTTATTTTTAAAGATTTATTTATTTTTATTGCAAAGTCAGATAAACAGAAAGGAAGAGAGACAGAGAGGAAGATCTTCCGTCCGATGATTCATTCCCCAAGTGACTGCAATGGCCAGTGCTGAGCCAATCCAAAGTCAGGTTCCAGTTTTCCCATATGGGTGCAGGGTCCCAAGGCTTTTGTCTGTCCTCGACTGCTTTCCCAGGCCACAGGCAGGGAGCTAAATGGGAAGTGGGGCTGCTGGGATTAGAACTGGCACCCATATGGGATCCTGGTACATTCAAGGCAAGGACTTTAGCTGCTAGGCCATGGCGCCAGGCCTACTCTATATATTGCTGATAATCAGCTGTATCTTCTACCAGGGCATATGTCTTAGAATGAGAGTTTTAATTTGGTGCAAGGAAACAAGGTTGTGGAAGAGCTTCAGTTTTACAGTAACAGAGCTCATTATGCTAGATTGACCACATGGTCCTAACTAGGGGCTAGAGTATATGAACTAGTTTTCTGAAGGGCAGAAATATATCTGCCATGAACTGTTATAAAAGAATGGGGAGTGATGCACATACTCCAGCACAGCCTAGAACCTCTAAAAATGTTTAAAATGTTGTTTCAAAATATGGTATTTGAAACTACCTATTCTTTGAAGTGTTCTTTGCTGAAGTTTGACATCAGCTTAAATTTAAAGTAACTCATTAGATAATGCTTGAAAACCAGTATTTGTCAAAGGTGTTTTTTACGTTTTAGGTCACTAACTATTGTTGTCAAAACACACTGCCAGTCATATCAGGTCCCGTTTTGAGTACTGTGGTGAAGGCCTTGGGGAGGGACAACAGCAAATTGTGCATGTTGTGTGCCAATGTAGAACTCACTTCCAACTTAACACCTTGCCCAAGGCCCACTGGGAAAACAATACCGACTTGGCATCTCATGGGTTCCCTACAAAATAGACGGTTGCCCCCAGACCTTATTGCCAGTAGGTTCCAACAAGAAGAGGAAAGAAAAAAATCTGTGCAATTGGCACCACTGACAATCTTGTGATCTAGAAAGAAGTCACAGCTGGTGTGTCCCTAATCCTGGGCACTGCTGGGACCAGGAACAGGAGTAAGGCTGTGTAGGCAGTGGTGTGGCCATAGCATGGGATCACAGGGAGTGGAGAGTGGTATGCTGGGAGCTGGGATTTGGAGACCATGGTAGATTTCTGCTGGCGAGCTGGGAACCCAGACTGAAAGGCTGGAGGGAGTGGTGTGACTGATGGCCATTGAAGAACCAGGCACTAAGTAGGATCAGTAAAGTAGACTTGTAAACCTGTGTACAACACAATTTAAAAACTAGCTCCAAGGGGAAGGATCCACTAATCAGGGTTGCAATGGTCAAGGGCAAAAGAAGAGACAAAGGCACAATGATAAGGTTACAGACGCCTCCCCTGTAAAGGAGGAGAAGTCTGTGTCAACTTCAGAGTTGACCGAGAAAGACATGGAGGAACTGCTGAACTAGGAATTTTCAGAAAGTGTTATAAAGTTGCTTAAAAAACAATGGAAGCACATAACAAGAGTCCCAAAAATTTAAGGAATATGTTACACTTCAAATAACAACATTGAAACAGAATCAAGCCAAATTTATTAGATGTGAACAACATAATACAGCAAATTAAACATTCAGTGGAAAGCCTCAATAATAGATTGAGTGGAGCAGAATGAGGAATCTCAGATTTGGAAGATACCTTCTGTAATAATGTTCAAACAGTCAAAAATCTGGAAGAAGAACTGAGTCAAGCTAAGAAAATATCTAGGAATTAAAGGACACCTTTAAAAGACCAAACAGAGAGAGTTATGGGAACACCCGTTGTGATGACTCAGTGGCTAAATCCTCAACTTGCACGTGCAGGGATCCATATGGGTGTCGGTTTGTATCCCAACTGCTCTACTTCCCGTCCAGCTCCCTGCTTGTGGCCTGGGCAGACAGTGAAATTAACCAAATAGAGACCAAAAAATCCATACACAAAATCAATGAATGAAAGAGTTGGTTCTATGAAAAAATAAGCAAAATAGATACCCTACTGGCCTAACTGACAAAGCAAAAGTGGGAGAAAACAAGAATTAATAGCATCAAAGATGAAAAAGAAAACATCACAACAGACACCACAGACATACAAAGAATAATTAGAAGTTACTGCACACAACTATATGCCAGCAAATCAGAAGACCTCCAAGAAATGGAGAGGTTCCTGGACTCCCACCAACTACTAAAACTTAACCAAGAAGCAACGGAAAGCCTAAACAAACCTGTAACAGAGGCAGAAATTGAATCAGTAATCAAAACCCTACCAACAAAGAAAAACCCAGGCGTAGACGGTTTCACTGCAGAATTCTACAAAGCATTCCTAGCAGCACTGACCCCAGTCCTGCATAAACTCTTCAAATCAGTAGAAGGGGAAGCAATTCTTCCAAACTCGTTGTATGAAGCCAACATTACCTTAATACCAAACCTGATAGAAATCTGACAGAGAAAGAAAACTGCAGACCGATATCCCTGATGATGATCCTCAACAAAATACTACCCAACATAGTACAGAAACACATCAGAAAGATTATTCACCCGGACCAAGTGGGATTCAACCTGGACATGCAGGTATGGTTCAAGACAAGTAAAGCTATAAACGTGATACACCATATCAAAACACTCAAGAGGGCCCAGCACAATAGTGTAGTGGTTAAGGTCCCAGCCTTGAAAGCGCCGGGATCCCATATGGGCACCGGTTCTAATCCCAATGGCCCTACTTCCCATCCAGCTCCCCACTTGTGGCCTGGGAAAGCAGTCGAGGATGGACCAAAGCCTTGGGACCCTGCACCCATATGGGAAAACTGGATGAGCTCCTGGCTCCTGGCTTTGGATTGGCACAGCCATTGCGGCCTCTTGGGGAGTGAACCATCGACAGAAGATCTTCTTCTCTGTCTCTCCTCCTCTCTGTATATCCGCCTTTCCAATAAAAATAAATAGATCTTAGGAAAAAACACTCAAGAACAAAAATTATACGATAGTCTCAATAGACACAGAAAAAACTTTTGACAAAATCCAACACCACTTCGTGTTAAAAACACTAAATAAAGTAGGCACAGAAGGAACAATCCATAGCATAATTAAAGCAATATATGAAAAACCCAAGACAAACATTGTATTGAATGGGGCAAGATTGGAAGCTTTTACACTAAGATCTGGAACCAGACAAGGCTGTCCACTAAACCACTGCTATTTAGTGTAGTACTGGAAATACTTGCAAATGCTGTTAGACAAGAAAAAAGAATCAAAGGAATTCAAATGGGAAAGGAGGAAATCGAATTGTCAATGTTTGCAGATTGACATCCTATACACAGGAGAACCGGGAGACTAACTAAAGAGACTGCTACAACTAATAAAAGAGTTCAGCGAAGTGGCACGGTATAATATAAATGAAAAGAAATCAACAGCCATAGTGTAGGCAAACAACCCCAAGGCTGAAGAACTACTAACCAGCATGGTGCCCCTCAAAGTAACAGAGCAGAAAATGAAATACCTAGGAATAAAGCTAACAGAGGATGTTGAAGACCTATATGAGGAAAACTACAAAACATAAAAACAAGAAATAGAAAAAGACTTCAAAAAATGGAGAAAAATACCTTGTTCCTGGATGGGCAGAGTAAACATCATCAAAATGGCCATATTACCAAAAGCAATATATACATTCAATATGATTCCAATTAAAATTCCAAGAACATACTTCATAAAGCTGGAAAAAAATGATGCGAAAGTTCATCTGGAAACTCAAAAAAACCATGAATAATCAGGACTATCCTGAAGAATAAGAACCTAGCAGGAGGGATCACAATCCCAGATTTCCAAACATATTATAGGGCAGTGGTGATCAAAACAGTTTGGTACTGGTACAGAAACAGGGAGGTAGATCAGCGGAGTAAAATAGATAATCCAGAAGGGAACCCACATATGCACAACTACCTAATCTCTGACAAGAAAAAAAAAAAAAAACAACCCAGGAAGAAAGGAAGGTCTCTTCAATAGATGCTGTCAGGACAACTGGCTAATAGCACGTAGAAATAAGAAGCAAGTCCCACACCTTTCACCATACACAAAGATCAAATCTAATGGATTAAAGATCTAAACCTACACCCAGAGATCATCAAATTTTTGGAAGAAAAAGTTGAACATACTTTGCAAGACATAAGAGTGGGCAAAAACTTCCTAGAAAAAACACCAAAAGCAAAAGAAGACCAAAATAAAAAAATGGGATTACATTAAACTAAGAAATTTTTGTACAGCAAAGGAAACAGTCAACAGAATAAATAAGAAACCAACAGAATGGGAGAATATCTTTTGCACGCTACAGAGAAAATAAAGGGCTAACTTGCAGAATATACAGAGAGTGCCAGAACAATAACATCAAAAACAAACTAGTCAAGAAATGGGCACAGGAAATGGGCACTTTACAAAAGAGCAAATTCAAATGGCTAACACATGAAAAAACACTCCAGCTCTCTGGCAGTAAGGGACATTCAAATAAAAACAACACTGAGGTTCCACCTAACGCCTGAAAGAATCACCCATGTACAGAAAAATACCAACACCATCTGCTGGCGAGGTTGTGGAGAAAAGGGAATCCTACTCCACTGCTGGTGGGAATGCAGGCTAGTGCGGCCACTATGGAAGTCAGAATGGAGAACACTTATGCAATTAAAAATTCCCCTACCGTATGACCCAGCAATACCACTTCTAGGAATATATTTGAAAGACTTGTTATACGACAAAGCAACATGCACCCCAATGTTTATTGCAGCACTGTTGACAATTATAAGAACTTGGAAGCAACCTAAATGCCCATCAGCAGAGGACTGGATAAAGAAACTGTGGTTCATCTACACTATGGAATACTACTCAGCGATTAAAAAAAATGAAATGCATTACTTTGTGGCCAAATGGGCCACACTAGAGACCATAATGCTAAAGGAAATGAGCCAATCTCCAAAGGTCAGATGTCATATGTTTGATACAATATAATATATGATATGATATATATATAAATCTAGAGATATCATGTGAATCTTACTGTATGTTAATCAGTGTTACTTCATACTTGTACCTAGTGTAACAGGAACTTGTGATGTAATTCATTAGTTAATCATCCACAAGAGGTGGATTGTTTATAACCACCTGAGATAGTCAGTATCCACATATAACTGTTATTGGTACAGCCCATAAACAACAAAGGCCTAGTCTTCACTGTACCTACATCAGGGTCCCATTAGGGCCCCAGGATACAAGAATTAACCTCCGGGCTCGGCAGCATGGCCTAGTGGCTAAGGTCCTCGCCTTGATCCCATGTGGCCGCTGGTTCTAATCCCGGCAGCTCCACTTCCTCTCTATCTCTCCTCCTCTCAGTATATCTGACTTTGTAATAAAAATAAAATAAATCTTAAAAAAAAAAAAGTGGTAGAGAAACCACTTAGAAAAAAAAAAAGAAAAAAAAAAAAGAATTAACCTCCAACGAAAAGTTTTTCTCCTACATGGCTGGGAGACACTCCAGTGGAAGCATGATGGACACACATTATGAACCTAGAGGGGAGAACAGAAGGGAGGGGAGGGAATTTAGGGGAATTTAGTGGGAAGAGCCCACTGCTAACTAAATTGTATAAAAAAAATTGAAAAAAAAAAAAAGTTAACGGTTGGGTTCATGTTTGTGGCACAGAGAGCAAGTGACCGCCTGCAAAGCCAGTATCCCATATCAAAGTGCAGGTTCAAGTCCTGGCTGCTGTGCTTCTGATCCAGCTTCCTGCTAATGTGCCTGAGACAGCTGAGGGTGGCCCAGCTGTGTGGGCCCTGCCCTCTGTGTGGGAGTCTTGGATGGGATTATGGACTCTTGGAATTAGCTGGGTAGCTACTGAGGCTGTTTAAGGAGTGACCCAGTGAATGGGAAATCTTTCTTTCCCCCTCATCCTTTTTTTATAATTGCCTTTCAGATATATTTTTTAAATAAGTAAATGACTGAGAATAATTATTGCTTGTGACTAGGAGGCTTGCTTGATTTTTATCATTTTGTAACACTTGGCTCTTTGGAATCATTTACTGTAATTTGCTTTTACAATCAGTAGCATCAAAAATCTTCCTCTGTGTTTTGTATTTTGACTTTCTCAATAATTTCTCCTTTATCTTTATGAAACTTACATCTATTGCAATGTGGTTGAAGGTAGAATTCATTTCATTATATGAAATGTATTCACAATAATCAGCCAAGATTTTTAGAGTTTCCAAGTGAATCTGTATCACACACCCCTTCTAGTACAATAAGTAGACCTTACTGTCTTCATCTGAAAATTCATGTTCTTCTCTGCTGCTGTTGTAATCTGCTGAATTGAGAGATTCAACCTCACTTTCTACATTGAGTTCATCTGTCAGATTTGTGATATTTGCTTTGTTATCAGGTAATTCATCTGAATTTTCTTCTAACTGCTGTTTTTTAGATGAGGCATGCTGGGGTCCACGCAGTAGGTGTGGATGACACGATGGTGTGACTAGAACAGCACCCGTTTGGCAGTGCCCAACAGATGTCTCTCTGACCACCTCGATGTTGTTTCACCCTTTGCATGGACGCTCAAGCACCCCACTAAGAATTCTGTAACCTATTGTGGCATTGTTTTTTGCCCCTGTGAGATGGCTTTTGCAACCAATGTGAGCTTGAGAATTAATGTCGCTGATAATCTTGGTGTGTAGGCCTTTGACAATTTACACACAGGAGCACAATTAAGCCTATGTCATTTCTGGACACCTTATTGAGTACTTAACCATTGCCTCAGAATCTGGCCCATACATGTAGCACACCTTCTAGGAAAGGGCTTGATAAATATCCTAAATATTAATGCAAGTGATGGGAGTAAGAGCTGAAACTGCTGTGGCAATAAATATAGTTATTGTTATCTCAAAGGCTAGCCTGTATTTGCAATTTCTTTGGAGCATAGAAAATGTAACTGTTTTAGTCGCTTTTATAATTTTTAACCAAAGGAATTAATGATGTTTTTATTAAAGAAATATGCTTTTAATTATTGATTGTTTATGGGGTTGTAAAGCCTATAGTTGTAGGGGGATTTAACATTTGAAACTTTTGTCTTGGATTTTTACATTTTTTTCCCTTGTAACCTATTTTTCCCATTAAATAATGGGTAAATTGTAGAAATAGAAATGTGGTAGGAATGTATTACTGATTAGCATGTAATCTCATGTGCCTTGGCCTTGGAGTCCTGGCTGTCGCTCCATGGCTACTACTGAAGAATGAATAAATGCTTGCTTTGAAGAATATGAATACAGTATTTTGCTGAATTATCTTTAGGGGCACCTGCTTAGTCTTGAATTGCAGACAGAATGACCAAATGTCTGTACATGCCCCCCCTTAGTCTTTGAAGTAAAATAGAACAATTAGTTGTTTGTGTAGAAGTTTGTGATGTGGGCTCGGCAGTGTGGCCTAGTGGCTAAGGTCCTCGCCTTGATCCCATATGGCCGCTGGTTCTAATCCCGGCAGCTCCACTTCCTCTCTATCTCTCCTCCTCTCAGTATATCTGACTTTGTAATGAAAATAAAATAAATCTTTAAAAAAAAAAAAAGAAGTTTGTGATGTGTCTGAGTAAATAAAAAGGACAGCTTCTTGAGCTGTTGCGAAAGGGCACCAAGTGACAGTGTCCGTGCCTTTCATTATTGCCGACTCCACACACCCTTCCCGAGCTCCGAACTCACCTGGAGCTGAACTCTGGCAGAGGTAGATAGCCTAGAAGCCAAATTTGAGATAAAGATTTCTGTAACTCTTTCTGGGGGGTATTTTTGATCTTTCTTGCCTTCAAAGTGATATGTGTTCTCACAGATATGTGTGGATATGATGGCTCCTGCTGAATGACTACTACCAAGTTTATAATCATTGTATATATTTTTCTTATATTTTTTTCGTATAGAACTAAGCACTCCAGACAAGTCTCCTAGATCATTTGAACAATATACAATATGTTGTTACTTCTTACGTCTTTTTGGTTTAAAAAAATTTTTTTTATTGGAAAGTCAGATTTGCAGAGAGAAAGAGAGACAGAGAGAAAGATCTTCTATCCACTGGTTCACTCTGCAAGTGGCCACAATGCTGGAGCTTGAGCTGATCTGAAGCCAGGAGCCAGGAGCTTCTTCCGGGTCTTCCACGCAGGTGTAAGGTTCTAAGGCTTTGGACCATCCTCTGCTGCTTTCCTGCCACAAGCAGGCAGCTGGATGGGAAGTAGAGCAGCCAGAACACGAACAAGCACCCATATGGTATTGCAGTGCATGCAAAGCAAGGATTTAGGCACTAGGTTATCATGCCATGTCCCTACTTTTT
This sequence comes from Ochotona princeps, assembly GCF_030435755.1. Lineage (NCBI taxonomy): Eukaryota > Metazoa > Chordata > Mammalia > Lagomorpha > Ochotonidae > Ochotona > Ochotona princeps. The sequence continues at coordinate 79,365,808 of NC_080833.1, forward strand.
ACTTCTTACCATATATTTGGTCATCATATATGATATATATTGGGATCATCATTGGCACCATCATTATGGCACAGTGGGTAAAGGTTGCTTCCTGCATTGTGGGCATCTCATAGGCATCACTTTATATCCCAAGTGCTCCACTTCCAATCTGGCTCCTTGCTAATGCAACTAGAAAAGCAGCGGAAGAGGACCCACATGTTTGGATCCTTTCATATATGTGTGAAACCTGGATGAAGTTCCTGACCTTTGACTTCTCGTCCTAGCCATTGTCATCTGGGGAGTGAACCAGTGAGCGAAGGATCTTTTTCTGTCTCTCCGTCTCTCTGTAACTCTGATTTTAAATAAAGAAATAAATCTTTAAAAAGCTATATGTATAGCCTAAAATATTTATATATATATATGTTAAAATATGTATATTTCACAGTACATATGTCTTTGTGTGTATCAACAGACTAATAGCATATAAAGCAGTGGGTTTGTTCTAGCCAGGATGTTTAGTTCTATGATGTGCTTACAGCACCTGGAATCTGTGATGTGCTTACAGCACCATCAGTAGATACAGTGATGTTGGGGTTCCACATTTACCTCTCACTTCCAGGTGGTATCTGCCCCTCAGTGTGGGGCCTGTTGAGCTAGGAGTATGTGTCAGAGCCCCCTTGAGGTTTCCCCATTCTTCTCACAGGGTACAGGATTTCATCTCCCAGGTGTTGGTGACCAACCCACTCTTGGAACGCTAATACAGTTAATACAGAGAAGGGGGCTGCATGTTGGGAAACAGGCATGACTTTGCCTAGAGGGGGTCAGGGTGGCTCCTCTGCTTCAGCTTTTTGCTCTACTTTCCTTACTGTGACACAGACTGAATAGGACCCAGAGGGAACTGAGTGTACCTCTATTGCTTAAGCTTTGCTTGTTTAAAAGAGTGGTAAAGAGAAAGAGGGGAGGAGGGAATCTTTCACCTGCTGGTTCTTTCCCCAGTTGGCAGCAACCACTAGGGCTGGGCCAGATTGAAGTTATCAGCCAAAAACTTGATCGCTGGTCTTCCATGTGGGTGGCAGGGGCCCAAATACTTGGGGCATCTTTTACTGCCTTCTCAGGGATATTAGCAGGAAGCTGTATTAGAAGCAGGGTACCCAAGTAGCCAGGACATAAATCAGTGCTCCAATATGGGACTTAACTCAAATCACCACTCCAGTTAACATGCTGTACCACAACATGAGTCCCCTTTTTCGCGTTTCTTGAGTAGTCTTATTTGCATTAATTATTTTAGTTGTCTCCCTGACTGGAATCAGATTCGAGGTAAGTTTTGGCTATGCTTGTTACTAGATATGTAAGTTAATTTAGTATTTGAGTTGTGTGAAGTGTATGAGTAGTAATACCTGACTGCAGTTGTGTTAAGCATAAAGTTATATATAAAGTGCTAAGTGTAAAGATAAGTAAAGTGTTGATGAGCGGCAGCTCCAATTTTTGTGATTCTTCTTACATGGAGACTATAGATCTTTTTTTGTAAAGATTTATTTATTTTTATTGCAAAGTCAGAGATATACAGAGAGGAGGAGAGACAGAGAGGAAGATCTTCCATCCAGTGATTCACTCCCCAAGTGACAGCAACGGCCAGTGCTGCGCCAATCCGAAGCCAGAAGCCGAACTTCTTCCAGGTCTCCCATGTGGGTGCAGGGTCCCAAGGCTTTGGGCCGTCCTCAGCTGCTTTCCCAGGTCGCAAGCAGGGAGCTGGATGGGAAGTGGAGCTTCCGGGATTAGAACCGGCGCCCATATGGGATCCCGGCGTGTTCAAGGTGAGGACTTTAGCTGCCAGGCCACCTTGCTGGGCCCGAGACTATAGATCTTGATCCTGAGAGTTTCTTCAGAGTTCCAGTTGTGATCGTAATTCTCTATTGGACATTTGTATTTTACTATTTTTGTAGTGCTAATTAAGCATTTAGCTCTAAAGAGATAGAATCTTCTCATTCATCAAAAAGTTTGGATGGACCTGGCGCAGTAGCCTAGTATCTAAAAGTCCTTGCCTTACATGTGCCAGAATCCCATATGGGTGCTGGTTTGTATCCCAGCTGCTTCACTGATTTTTAAATATACTTCTTTTTTGTTTAACGTTTATTTTAAATGTTTACATAGTCAATCAGGGTGATAAGGATCTAGAGTTAGGGAGAAGTGAGTGTGATCATTGTTTCCAGGCTTTCTATTTCTTCTTCCCATTTCTGAGGGAAGGGGAGAGAGAAAGGGATAGGCCATACCCAGCCTCCCTACCAACCCAGTACCTGAAGATTGGGAAAGGCCACCTGATATCAACCCAGGGTCGCAATGGTGCATGTTCCGAAGGTTGTGCCCAGGTGGATGCAATCGTTCTTTATGCCCTGCAAATGATCTTCTGTGTGCCCAGATGGCCCTGGTTGAAAAAAGCTCCTTCTGATGTAAGGCCTCATGTTCTCGTGCTTTGTTCTTCGTCACAGCTGATGGATGTTGGTTTCTCGGTGGCAGGAACGCTCATCAGAACTGCTTTCTCAGATTTATCTGTTCTTCACCCACTGATTACTAAGTGTTGGTTTTTCCTTTATGTTCTTTTTTATGCTATTACCAGAGCACTTATGCTGTGTATTGTGATTACTGTATACACTTTTCTCCTTTCAAATAGAGTGTATGTCCCCTTGAACATGGTTACTCCTGGTTTTCATTTACTAACATTGATTCTCTTTTTCTTCCTCTTACTTTTTTCCTTCTTTGATAGCATAAATCATCCAAATTATGATTATACTCACATAAACAAGAAATAACCTTTTTTTCTACAAGTGTCAGTATTTTAGGAATGAAATGTAAGTAATGATTATGTGTTATGTTAATGGTTGTAGATGATCATATTATTTTATATAATGAAATTCTTGATTTAATAAAATTGTAACTTTCAGAATATTCATATTTTAACAGCAGTATTGTAAATTTTTCAAAATCTTCTTCCTATAGAAATTTGGTTAAGAAGTACTGTCCCAAACGTTCATCCAAAGATGAAGAACCAAGGTAAATTATGTATCTTTATTCATAATAATTTTTAATTTATATTTTAGAAAAATAAATATGCTGTTGGCTTTTTAGTAAATATTTTAAGAATCTTGTTTTAACTTAAAAACAGTGTTTATGAAAAGAGAGAAGTGCTGTTTATTTCTTACTTCAGTGGGCCTGATCAGCAGTTTTCTGGGATAGCTGAAGTATGAATCCAAGTAAAATATAGACCCATAAAAATTCCTATTGAGTAATTTAGTCGCTCAAAGAAAGGGATTTTTTTTTTGCAGTTATCTACTTTTTAGATTCTTACTTTTACCTTTAAAGATAATAAAATATTAACAGGTTGGTTTAAACGGATAATGAAAAGGAATAAGATTTGCAGGGTAATTAAAAATTTTGAAAAACAAAGTGGGGGAGTGGTCTTGGGGCTGGAGTGGACAAAGCTGGGAGCCAGGTTTCATTACAGGCTTTGGTGTGGGTGGTTGCAGCCCAATAACTTGAGCCATCACTGCTGCCTCCCACAGTCTGTATCAGAGCAGGAAGCTGTAACCGGCAGCCGGAGCCAGATACTGAACCCAGGTTCTTTGGTGTGGGACGGGAGTGTCTTCACTGGTGTCTTTAACATCTAACCCTCACCTAAAGGCGATTCTTGAATGCTGAAGGAAAGGTTAGAAATATCTTAGGAGCTTTTTGGCAGCCTTAAGTGTGGACTACGTGGGTGGCTATGAAGTACAGATACCAGAAGATAATACACTTAACTTTGTGTGTAATTGTCAGTTGCTATGTGTTAGTGTTAATAGAGTCTTACTTGAGCTATTAGCCTTTCGCCATAAGTATGTTCTTCAGTGCGTTCATTTTAATACAGTGATTGTTTTTTTTTCTCTCCTTCCCTTCACACACATTTTTACCCTTATTTTTTGTCCCTTCTTACCCTTCTTTGGTGCCAACCATAATGGCATTTTACCTCCATTTAGGATGTGGGCAGGTATACAGGCAGCTGTGCCAGAGCTGGTAGCAAAGTTGTTCTATAGAGCAGCCATCGAGATGCATTTGAGAGGTATGATTGGCAGGTTCTGTCCTCGAGAGCAAGCACATCATCTCTGCAACAGGTTCAGCTGTCAAGCCTAGAAATCCAATCAAGTTCATTCCCAAGCTCAGGCCAGTCAGTTGGCAACTAAAGGTTCCTGTATGCCAAAAGAGCTTGCAGGTAGTATTTCTGTTATTTTCTGACCCCAAATATCCCTTTCTTTACAAATTAAAGGTAACTTGAAGATGAAAGAACGTTTGCAGCTTGAGTTTAATGCAGGATTCTTCCCATATACAATTAATCTAGAACCAGTAGCTGGGGTGTAGATTGAAGAAGTTAAAATTTGTCAAATGTTAGGTTCAAGTCTTACTTTTCCAAAAATAATTATCAAGAAAGTAAAAGTGAATTTCACCATTTTAAAACATGTTTTTGCCAGGTTTACCTCGTGTATAGCCTTTTTTAACATCCTTAATGAGTTAAATGACTATGCAGGACAACGAGAAGTAGTAGCAGAAGAAATGGCACACAGAGTATATGGTGAATTAATGAGATATGCTCATGATCTGAAAACTGAAAGAAAAATGGTAATTTTTTTATCATTTTTATCCCATTATAATAGTATGTGAAATATTTTCACAAAGTAATTACTTTAAAACAAAGCATGTGATGAGTGTAAACTTGCTTTCTATTACACTGAATTTTTTCTAGGTAAAATTTGCAATTAGATGGCTCTGTATTTTATGATCCTTTTGGATTTTAGAACAAGGTTTGGCAAACTCATTCATGGAACAGGTCTAGCCTACCATCCCTTTTTGTTTCCTCATCCTCATAAGCAAAGAAAGCATAGTTTTATGTTTCTAGGTGACTGAAAAAAGCATATGAAAAGCGTATCTCATGATATGTGAAATTATATGAAACAGAAATTTATGTCCATAAGAAATAAGGCTTTATATTAGCAGATCCACAATCAATGACTGTGGCTGCTTTTACGTTACATCAGCAGAGCTAAAGTTTTGTGACAGAGGACATGAGACTTGCCATACCTAAAATGTTTGCAAGTATTAGCTGACCTTTACTGAAAATGTTTGCTAGCCTGTATTCAAAATAATCTTTTTTTCTACATACATCTGTGTTAAAAGGTATATTTAAAGTATTAAAATAATGTTAGAAAATATAAAATGTACTTTAGAGAGTTTGGCTTTTCTCTGTTTTAGTAAAGGTGTATTTATTATTAGTTCCTTGAATAAGAATGAATGGAAAGATTTTTAGCATTTAGATTTTATTCCAAGTATAATTCCTCTGTTTGTTTTATTTCATTTTCTTGTTGGTGGTGGTTATAATCTTTAGCATCTCCAGGAAGGACGCAAAGCACAGCAGTACCTTGACATGTGTTGGAAACAGATGGATAATGTGAGTTACAGTGTTTTCATGTAACACAGACTTAGGTCAGCTCTAAATTCTGTTATGGTTCACGTCTGTTTGAATTTAATGTTTGTTAATATATTATTCACAATTTGACATTTGTTTTGTTGTGACATGCTTTTTAAAATTCCAATAGCTACTATGAAATACTAATAGAGTAAAGAGTAGGGAAATAGTGATTCATTTTCAAAGAGTCTATGTTTTTGTTTTTTGGTTTTTTTTAATTGTTTTGATTTATTTGCGACAGACCGAGATAGAGCTCTCACCTACTAGTTCTTTCCCCAGTTGTCTGTAGTGGTTGAGGAGCCTAGGCTGGGAGCTTGCCCTTAGGTGGCTGACAGGGTCAGTTAGGGAATCATTGCTGCTCTCCAGAGTCTGCATTCCTGGGAAACTAGAACTAGAATCTGAAGCCAGGTTCAACAGTGTGAGACATAGGTATTTAAACTACTAGGCTTAAATGCCTGCTGCCCTTGGAAAAGGGTTTGACTGAGATTGTAATAACCACGGTTCTAGCTCTGCATTTTTTTTAGAATTCTGTTTCTCATGGGTCCATCTTTAGCATGAACAGAGTGTGCTGTATTATATGGACTGCTTTTTCCTATTCATTGGCTCTTTAATTTTGTAAATGGTTCTAATATTGGACTGCTGACCAGAAACCATCTAGATATTGGAAATAAAGGGATTTGTAGGGCAAAATATTTTAATTCTGTGAGACAAAATTAGAAAAGCATAATAATTACTTAGGAAATTTTTCTTAAATGTACTTACTACTCTGGATTTTCTTAAATGTTCTGTTTTATAGTAAATAGAAAAACAAGTGTGCAGGGAGCACTAGTCTCCTTTACTTAAAATGTTGTATCAAATGATGTTTTATTGTACAAAATATTCTTTCTGAGCTCTCAAGTTATAAACAATTTGTTCTTTTTAAAAAGTTTTTTAGGGCCAGGTGTGATGGCTCAGTTGACTAACTCTTTATCTTGCAAGTGCTAGGATCCCTACGGGCGCCATTTTGTGTCCTGGATGCTCCACCTCCCATCCAGCTCCCTGCTTGTGGCATGTGAAAGTAGTAGAGGATGGCCCAAAGCTTGAGACCCCACAGCCGCATGGAAGACCCAGAAGCTTCTGGTTCCTGGCTTCAGATTGGCTCAGCTCTGGCTGCTGTGGCCATTTGGGCAGTGAGCCAGCAGATGGAAAATCTTTCCATCTCTTGTCTCTGTAAATCTGCCTTTCCAATAAAAACACGAACACCAAAAAAATCTTTTTTTTTTATTTAAAGATTTGTTTATTAGAAAGAGGGGAAGATGGGGAGCAGGGGAGGAGAAGGAGAGCTTCTATCTACTGTTTTACTCTTCAGATGGCTACAATGTCTAGGAAGGACCAGGCCAGAGTAAAGAGCTGGAAACTTTTTCTTGGTCTCCTACATGGATGGCTGGGGCTAAGCAGTTGGACTACTGTTTTTCCCGGACCAGAATCAGGAGGTGGATAAGAAGTAGAACAGCTGGAAACTGAGCCAGTGACCATTTGGGATGTTATCTCAGACAGCAGCTTTACTTGCTGTACTGCAGTGCCAACCCTTAACAGTTGATTCTTTTTCATATCTTATTTTTGTGATAGACACTGCGTTTCTTAAAAATTATGCTTAAGGAAGTTTTTCATGTTAAATTAATAGACAACCTGCAGTAGTTAGAGAAATAACTTTAAGCTGTTTAAAAACTGCAATTCTTGCTTTCGTCCCTTTTAAAAGCATATTTGAAACAGATCAAATTTCTGTTGTATAATTCTATCACTGGTGCAGGATCTATCAGCAGTGTTGATTGAGGACTCTTGGGTGTACTAATAGTCTCTTTTCATTTTTGTTTTGATTTTCTTTTTAATTGGTTTCAGCAAGACTTTTAGGGAGTGTTTACATTGGTTAAATTTTAAATTGCCTCAACAAGCCACCTCATCTTCTAATGAGAGTGTGTATGTGTTTGTGTTTTCATTTGCACAAAAGATCAGACTGCTCTACCGCTATGCTATGCTCATAAAGTCCATGGTTTCTTTAAAAATTGATGTTGTACAAATTCTTGTTAATATGAGCTAGAGAATGATTGACAGTTATCAAATATAATTTACAAAGATTATAAGAAAGAAGCATCAGAAATGTTGGAGAGATATTGTTAAGAATCAAGAATACTGTGGACAAAAAGATGAGTTCAACCCTAATCATGTTTACTGAAAGGGTCCCTAACATGTACCTTGGAGGGCCTGGCACGATAGCATAGTGGTTAAAGTCCTTGGCTTGCACGCGCTGGGATCCCATATGGGTGCCAGTTTTAATCCCGGCGGCCCCGCTTCCCATCCAGCTCCCTGCTTGTGACCTGGGAAAGCAGTTGAGGATGGCCCAGGGCCTTGTGACCCTGCACCCGCTTGGGAGACCCAGAAGAGCTCCTGGCTCCTGACCAGATTGGCTCAGCTCCAGCCGTTGAGACCACTCGGGGAGTGAACCATCGGATGGAAGATCTTCCTCTCTGTCTCTCTGTACATCCGCCTTTCCAATAAAAATAAATCTTAAAAAAAAAAAGTACCTCGGAGATACAGAATGATGTTCTTTTTGTGGAGCCTGCAGTCCAAGGGGAAGATTGACAAGTACCATTTCTGTGTAATATGCTATTTCCTGGTATTGTGTATGTCCTTCTTATTTAAGCCAAGAAAATAGAATTGTAGAATTTTTTAAAAGTATGTTTACCTGTTTATGTGTTTGAGAGTTACAGAGAGAGAGCTTTTTTGTGCTGGTTCACACATCTGAGAGCTGCAACAGCCAGTGCTGAGCTAGGCTGAAGCCAGGAGTCAAAAGTCTCATCTCCATCTCTCACAGAGGTGGCAGAGACCCAAACATTTGGGCCATTTTCTGCAGCTTTTCTCAGACCATAAGAAGGGAGCTGGATCAGAAGTGGAATAGCTGGGATATGAATGCAGGCAGTGGCTTGAGCCTCTACACCACAGTGCCAGGGCCTACAATTGCAGAGTTCTTAACATGTTTGAAATAATGGAGAGGAGATACAAAGAACTTGGAGAAACATTGAATTAGTGACGTAGTATTGAAAAATGAGAAAACAGAAGACAGGATAAATAAAGAAGGTGGTACTAGCCTTCAAGATGACAGCAGAAGAGAAGAATCATGAAGGTCTTGAAGCAAATTGAAGTGTGAAGTGTCAAGAGATGCCAGGTATATCAGCTGGGAGGCTGCTAATGACAAAGCATCCTGATTCATGAGCTGAAAGCTGAGAAATGGAACTCTTCAGGCAGGGTCAGTAGCTCAGCAAAGTCACCAAGGCTTCATCTCCTTTCTGTCTGTGTCCCCTTTGCAGTCTGCCATGTTGGTGCTTTCCCTCAACCGTGTCTTACCAATAGCAGTTGACTTGAGCAGCCAGATACTGTATTCTCAGGACAGGAAAAGAAAGTTCTCTAACCATTCCTGCTTATTGGGGAAGGAAAACTCCCCGAAAACCCCCTGCATACTTCCTCATGGGTGATTCTGATGGTTTTGGATTATTTACCAATGCCCTGGCTGTGGGGAGACCAGGAAAGCAAATACCACCCACTTCAGCCATTTGTATTGGGATGTAGCTCGGCTCAGAAAGAGTGGGAAACTACAAATGGCTGTTATTAGCCTGCCACACCAAGGGTGAAGATGAGAATCCTTTCTGGACTATACTCCTCCACAGTATGAAGATATACTTTCTGGGAAAGATTATTTTTATTATTTCTGTACTGCTGTCTTCCCTTAGCTGTTGCAAAGATTTTATTATGTATTTGTTTTTATACAAATAATAAAACAATTTAAGAATATTTTTGCATATAAATGACATCCACTTTGCATCACAATTAACAACTTTGGCTGCTCAGTTTGAAACCACAACTCTCAACTGGATTTCAGAGAATTAAGTTTGGAAAGCAAAGTTAAGAGTTCAGATTTTGAGACAGACTTAAAAAGAAAAGAAAAACTGAAAGAATTCCTGATGTATCAGAATTAAACTGTAGAGATATTTAACCAAGAGAAACTGGGATTGTATAAGAATTAAGTACACTGAAAACTAAGCAAAATTTTAAACTATGAACTCTAGGCTATAAAACGGGTTTGCAGGAAATGAATAAAATAACTTAGTTGTGCACAGTTTTCACAAATTCATTGTAGTTTGGGTTTAAGATTGGGATCTGGGGATCTGTGGTCTGACAGGTGTACCTGCCAGCCGCCTTCAACACCAGTATCAGTATGGTCAGTGGGTCAGTTCCAGTGCTAGCTGCTCTTCTTCCAACTCAGCTACCTGCTTATGGCCTGAGAAAGCAACAGAAAATAGTCCATGTCCTTGTGCTCTAGCACCCCTGTGGAATGAAACTCCTGGCTTTGGGTTGACCCAATCCCAGCCATTGTGGCCATTTGGGGAGTAAATCAACTGATGGAAGATCTCCCTTTCTTTCCTCCCCTTTCCTTTCTCTCTCTCTAACTCTGCAATTCAAACAAGTTAAAAATAAAAAATCAGTGTCTGAGCTAATGGTATTCAGGACACCTGGCTAAAACAGTATTTTACTACTATGGAAAGGTAATTCCACTCCCAAGCTACTGTAGGATACCATCAAAAAGGTAGAAAAAGAAATAACAAAGACAATTAATGAAACAGAAAAAATAGCAAACTAACCAAAAGCCCTGCTCAAGATGAACATATAATAAAAACTTGACCAATGTATTTTTCTTAGTGGAAGGAGTTGAGATACAATTATTAGTTTAGTCTTGCCTGTGTTTCTCTTTCATAGTTTAATTAATGTCTGTTTTTTAATGCACGTGGTTCGGCTTTTAATAGGACATCTTAGCTTCAGTGTATAGTTCATTTCTATATAATACACAGTGACAACATTTTAAAGTGATTTTTAACATGAAATCTTTTTTATGAATAATTTTTTAACAGAGTAAAAAGAAATTTGAAAGGGAATGTAGAGAGGCAGAAAAGGCACAACAGAGTTATGAGAGATTGGATAATGATACCAACGCAACCAAGGCAGATGTTGAAAAGGTAAGAAATGATTCGAGCTAATTTTGATGTCAAAGTATAATTACCTACATATGGAAAAAAGTCACACCATCTGTATAAAATAGGTGACTGTCTAAAATATATAAATATTTATTCATTTTATGGGTCTGAGAAGGTAATTAATATTATTATAGTTGCTGCATTCAAAATACAGAGGAAAAATGTAATTACTGTTAGGATTGAGTTTCGGTCTTGTTCTAAAATAAGGTAGAAAGCCTTAGGGTTTGCAGATAGGACCCGAGCACTGTGCTTTGTCATCTTTCCAGAGGGGAAGTACAGTGTGGAGCATTCATTAATGTTAGGAGCAGTAGCCTTGTTACTGCTGATACTTAGCTTTCCCCTCCCCATGCCTATGCTGCCTGTTATGTTAGAATAATGCTCAAATGTTCGTATTTTGAAATATAGGTGAACTTCACCTCACACTTCTGTAGTTATTAAAGGACTACCATTAGTATGTTTCTTCCTTGGATTTTTTGATTCTCTACAGGATCAGAATGAGAAAAAAGGGATAAAGGAGTAATTTATTCTCTGCTTTCCATTTTCTTTACTATTTAAAAAATCCCTTAAAATCATGTAAATTCCAGGTTATGCTTACCTTAAGGTCTTGTAAGTATAACTCATGTTGCTTGTACTCATATATTTTCTACCCTCTTTTTAGTGACGTATCATACCTATAATGATAGTGAGTTCCCTGTTGCTGGAAATGTATAATTTCCCACCGACTACTCTTTACGTCCCCTCCAGATTTAAGAGTTTTATATATTGACTACATTCTTCTCTATTTTAATGTTTTTGAGATTGTAGAAAAAAATGTCAAATCTTTTTTTCTGAATGGCTTTTTTATGTATTTAAAATGCATTATTAGGTGAATTGTCATGTTTCTTTAGCTGTTTCACGTGTGTTCCAATTATAGAACTGGAGCAGTTTCCTCTGACAGAGAAGAATTTTGGAATCCTGTAGAAGACAAGGGGAAGGGATAAATGAATGTGCACCTAGGGTTTCAGATTGGAACTTGGAATGCATTTTTCTGTAAAAATGGTTTGGACCATGGGATTTAGGGTTCATGTCACTTATTTTATAATCAAAAATGCTGTGGATAAAAGGGACTTTTATGGGCTTATCTGAAATGTTGGCTGCTTTTTATTTTCATAGACCATCTCATTTCCGAGTTAAGAACATAACTTGTAGATGATTCAGAAGTGTTTTATTTTCTCAGTGTTCTAAAATATTTCTGAAGCTACCTGTGTTTCTTTTCTGATTAAAAATGTAACATTTCAAGATAAAATAGAATTTATTTAGTCATTCCAAATTTGATTTTGATAGGACAGGTTTTATTTGAATGGATTGTTAACAATGAGAAGGTTAATTACAGTTGGGAAAGGAAAAATATTATAATGAGATCCCTCTGGTCATAAGATCTGTAAACATCTCTTTAATTTTTCCTGGTTATTCGTTTGAATCAGACCATTGCATTTTTCTCTGGATACTGAGTGTTAGCTTTTGTGTTGATTGGACCTAATTTAAGTGTAATTTTCAGAAAAGTGAATTGTTATGAATTTGTTGATAATAATTTGGACCAATTTGCCTTTAGGCCAAACAGCAGTTGAATCTGCGTACACACATGGCTGACGAAAATAAAAATGAATATGCTGCACAATTACAAAACTTTAATGGAGAGCAACACAAACATTTCTACGTAGTGATTCCTCAGATTTACAAGGTAAATTTTTGAAAAACAAAGTTAACCTAGTTTGGGAGAATATGTTTTAAAATATTAGATTTAAGTTTAGATCTTAGATGGTCTTTTTAGCTTCACTACTCAGCAAGGCTAGTGATAAAATAATTCGCTATGGGGACTGGCATGGTGGCCTAGCGTCCAAAGTCCTCACCCTGAACGCACCAGGATCCCATATGGGCACCGGTTCTTTTTTTTTTTTTTTTTTAAAGATTTTATTATTATTGGAAAGCCGGATATACAGAGAGGAGGAGAGACAGAGAGGAAGATCTTCCATCCAATGTTTCACTCCCCAAGTGAGCCGCAACGGGCCGGTACGCGCCAATCCGAAGCCGGGAACCAGGAACCTCTTCCGGGTCTCCCACGCGGGTGCAGGGTCCCAAAGCTTTGGGCCGTCCTCAACTGCTTTCCCAGGCCACAAGCAGGGAGCTGGATGGGAAGTGGAGCTGCCAGGATTAGAACCGGCGCCCATATGGGATCCCGGGGCTTTCAAGGCGAGGACTTTAGCCGCTAGGCCACGCCGCCGGGCCCACCGGTTCTAATCCTGGCAGGCCTGCTTCCCGTCCAACTTCTTGCCTGTGGCCTGGGAAAGCAGTCGAGGACGGCCCAAAGCCTTGTGATCCTGCACCTGATTGGAAGACCTGGAAGAAGTTCCTGGCTCCTAGCTTTGGATCAGCTTGGCTCTTGCTGTTTCTGTCACTTACAGAGTGAATCATCATACAGAAGATCTTCCTCTCTATCTTTCCACATCTGTATATCTGACTTTGCAATAAAAATAAATAAATCTTTCAAAAGAAAAGAATTGACTATGAATATTAATTTGGAAAGTAAATTTTTGCTTGTGTTGAAAAATTAATGCATTTGAAAGAGTGAACAGAGAGGGGGAAGAGATGGATCTATCCACTGTGCCTGACTGCTTGAGGCATTCTCGTTTGCTTTCCAGGAACATTTGTAGGAAGTTGGATAAGAAGCAGAACAGCCAAAGCTTAAACTTGCTGGCATCTCATTTGTATTGCAAATAGCAGCTTAACAGCCTGCACCACAACACTCATCCCTTTGTTACTTAACTTAACAAATTTGCTTCACATTTATTTAGTGATATTATAAGCAGGTCACTAAAACAGTGACATTTTTGAGGTAAGTTTTAATCAGAGAACTTCAGAAAGTTATTATAAAATAGCAATAAAGTTCAAGGGTGGACATTAAGGCACAGTAGATTAATCAGCCACTTGGACCACCCATATTCCATTTCTGAGAACCTGGTTCAAGTCTTTACTACTTTACTTTGGATCCAACTTCCTGCTAATGCAAATCGTGGGAAGCAGCAGGTGATGGCCCAAGTACTTGAGTCCCTTCTGCCTAGCGGAGTTCAAACTTTTGATGTTGGTTTAAGTCTGGCATAGCCCTAACACTTTTCAAGTAACAGCAAACATTTAAAAATGAAAAAAAAAGTGTTAATTTTGGTGCAGAAAATGTGAAATCCATGTATGAAAGATCTTCAGAAAGTCTTAAATGCATTTGATGAAACATTATGCATGGATTTAACAATATTTTTGCACTGAAATACTGAAATAAGCTTAATTCCATTTTCCCTTGGGCCTTTTGAAGCACTCTGCTACTGTATCATTAAGGTGAGGGTGTATTGTAATCTACTCAACGTGAATTGGCACATACCTTTTTGACACCATACCAGGATCATTGGCATTAGTCCAGGTGGTAGAAATATGTCTTTATGTGTTTGCTAGTCTGGTACTGCCTGCTTATCTTAGAGACTGTGTTTGATCCTAAATGTATTTTGGGCCTTGAACTTGCTTATAAATTCTGTCTGTCATCACTTGATGATAGTAGTTGCCAGACTACTTCAGATAAAGACTCAGGAACGTACAAGAGGGTTGGAGTATGTTACTTTTTTTTTTCTAGAAAGAAAAGAATAGGAATGTGGTAAACATGCTGAATAAGATAGTCTCTAGGAGAGCAGGATTGATGTGAAAGAGTGCTGGTGTACTTTTTTCTTTGTAAGCCAGGTTAGAACAACAAAGAAAGCACAGTAAGAATAGGTAGACTCCGGTGGGTATCAGATTTTGGTTATTTAATCCAGAGTGTCAAGCCTGCCAGTCCTCACCCCAGTGTTTTTTTAAGCACTCTAGCTCAGTCTGCCTATTCCAGGGATACCTGAACTGGGAGATAAACTATTGCTTGTGTTTTGGAACCTGTTCCTTTTTTTTTTTTTTTTTTTTTTTTTGACCTTGCTGTGGAGCAGTTTTGCCATCTTGGGAGGCCAGGAGTAAGAGAGAGAGGGAAAGAAAGAGAGGGAAGGGAGATGAGAGAGATGAAAGTAATCAAAGAGAAAACGTGGTGTGAAGCCTATGGGAGTTTGAGTACTTAAATAATGTCGTTTCTTCCTAGCAAAGAACAAGGTCAAAATACATTGAAATTATTGAGCTTCATGGACCCTAGTGTATTTGTTGTTATACATATACTTGTCAGTAGTGTGTGCCAATGAATTTTGAATTATTTTATTGTGTCATTTTAACCTCATGATTCATGAATACCCCTGTGTCTTCAACTCTTTTAAGAGGCTGTTTTATCTGGGTACCTGTTGGTCTGCAGTCATCTGTGGACCCTTGGTCCAACCAGGTTTTAAAAAGTATTCTAAACTAGCTTAAATGCCTCCAATGCACACATTATAGACTACTTGCTTTTAAAAGCCAATTACTCTTAAAATTTTGTCTTCAAATGGAACTGTTTCTTTAAGTATATACATGAACTTCTCTGATTAAAGAGTAAAATGTTGGCAAGGGATATGGCAGCCTGAAAAAGGAGTTCTTTTAGATAAAGTCTTGAAAACCAGTGTCAACAGGCCTTGGGATGATAGGTTTTTTTTTTTTTTTCTTTTACTGTTTATTTAGCAAACCTTAGGTTTAAGTTTTGTTAAGTCTGCATTTGTTAAAAGATATTAGCAACAAAAATTTAATGATTAGGATAAATGGAAATTTAACTTACTTTTTGGGAAGGGTCACCATTTGGTCTTTAGAATGATAAGAAAATTCAGTTTTCCCTTTTTCCCCCTTAACTCCTGATAATTAGCAACTACAAGAAATGGATGAACGAAGAACTATTAAACTCAGTGAGTGTTACAGAGGATTTGCAGACTCAGAGCGCAAAGTTATACCTATCATTTCAAAGTGTTTGGAAGGAATGATTCTTGCTGCAAAATCAGTTGACGAAAGGAGAGTAAGTACCGTCTAATTGTCTTTGAAGAAATAAATTTGGTTTATGTGTACAAGTTAAGTAGTAAGATGAATTGGGAAAGGGGTGAATGCGATCTCTCTTCATTCTAACTTATATTCCATAGAATAAATTCTTGAAGTCGATAACACTCCTTTGGGCTCTACAGACCATTCTGAATGCTACAATTTTGATTCAGTTAAAAAAAAAAAAAACAGCATATTGTCTAACCGTATCTTGCTCCCCCCTAGTTTTTAATTTCTAATCCAGAAATATAACTAACCTGTAGACTGTATGTTATGTTTGTCTTGTACTGTTAGACTAACGAGAATTTAAAGAACGATGAGGTCATACAGGTCTACATTTGTCACAGTTGCCTTGAACACAAGAGCTGATATTTGTGCTCAGTTAAAAACATGGTTAGTGGCCCCGAATTCATTGCCTAGTGGCTAAAGTCCCTCCCCCCCTTGCACGTGCCAGGATCCCATTGGGTGGGTGCCAGTTCATGTCCTGGATGCTCCTCTTCCCACCCAGCTCCCTGCTTGTGGCCTGAGAGGATGGCCCAAAGCGTTGGGACCCTGCAACCATGTGGGAGACCTGAAAAAAGCTCTTGGCTCCTGGCTTCAGATCGGCTCAGCTCTGGCCGTTTATTGGCCACTTGGGGAATGAATCGTGGATAGGGGGTCTTTCCTCTGTATCACCTCTTCTCTGTAAATCTGACTTTTCAGTAAAAAATAAATAAAATACTTTGAAAATGGTTAGTATCTGGAATAATAGTATCAAGGCATTGTAAGAAGTGAAAACTGCTTAGCCCTCTTCCCCTTGAGAAGACAGATCTTCTCACATTGTTTTTAGAAGTAAATAATATTGGGCCCTGCGGCATGGCCTAGCGGCTAAAGTCCTCGCCTTGAATGCCCTGGGATCCCATATGGGCGCCAGTTCTTATCCCGGCAGCTCCACTTCCCATCCAGCTCCCTGCTTGTAGCCTGGGAAAGCAGTCGAGGACGGCCCAAAGCTTTGGGACCCTGCACCCGCGTGGGAGACCTGGAAGAGGTTCCTGGTTCCCGGCTTCGGATTGGCATGCACCGGCTCGTTGCGGCTCACTTGGGGAGTGAAACATCGGATGGAAGATCTTCCTCTCTGTCTCTCCTCCTCTCTGTATATCCAGCTTTCCAATAATAATAATAAATCTTTAAAAAGAAGTAAATAATATTGGCTTTTAATTGAGAGGGGAGGGTAAGAAGGAGAAAAGGAAAAGAAGAAACAAATCTACACCTGCTGTTTCAACATCTGAGACTCAGCCAGGCTGCAGCTAGCAGCCTGGAACTTCAACCCTGGTTTCCACAGGAATGATAGGAACCCCTCTACTTGGGCTGTCACCTGCTGTCTGCTAGGATAATCATTAACAAACAGGAATTGAATTTAGGAGACAGCAGGATGTGAGTGTCCCAAGTGATGTCTCAACTACTGTGCCAAATACACCAATTAAGGTGTTGCTGAATCTTTTAATAGGGTCATTTCTTAGTAAACACTGATTGAGTCATCGAAAACCATGACTGACAGAAACTGAGGCTATGAGGAAAGAGCAAGAGAACAGAATTAGTGTTTGGAAAATGTCAAATATGTACTACATATTTCAGAAGTGACTGCAATGCATCAAGTAGAGATTATTTAAGTGTTAGAATTCTTACTGTGACAACAAGTATAATCATTTAAAGTCGAAAAAGGAAAGAGGATTTTTGGCTTTTTGAATAATTGGGAATACACAAACATACTTCAGAAAGCTTGTAGAGAGATGGAATTTAAACATGTTTATGCTGGTACAATGAATTTTTGGAATCCAGGAGTAGCTTTTTTTTTTTATAAGTGTTTTCTGTGAAGTTTTTGAAGACATTTTATATATTTCTGTATGCCAGGATCCAAGGTTTTTCAATATTATTGGGCCCCTTTTCTTACAGTCTTTACCCTTAGCAATTGATTGCTGAATTAGTGAATGCTGAATTAGCATTAGTGACAGAATTGAAGTGTGGCTTTTAGCTAAGTGAAGAACAAAAAATGTATTGCTAGTAGAAATAGATATAGAAAAAGAAGAGGTATTTAGGAATGGGGAGGAATGTGTGGAAATGAAATATTCTGTTTGGAAATAATGAGTTTGAAGTATCAATAAACCATTCAGTTAGAGGTAAGTATTTCTAGAGATAGTATGTAATTTTCAGGTAAACCTTTATGCTTTAGATGATATTAAGAAACTGTATTTCCAAGGACGCTTCTTTTATTCAGTACTGTTTATGAAATCTCTGCCTATTGAACATTCACAATGTACATTTTATTTATCATTTTATCTGTTGGATGAATAAAAGCCTTTCTATTTGTCTCTTAACTCTTTCATGATTAGATTCTGTTCGTTCCCATGGCCAGCTTCTTTGCATACATACAAAGCAAAAAGTCTGTTTCCATCAAAATGTGTCAGTTTCTAGTTGATAATTCTTTCTGTATTTTTCTTTTTAATTTTTTGAGAGATCTATCTAATGGGGCTGGTGCTGTGGCATAATAGGTTAAGCTTTCATCTCCAGTGCTGACATGCCATATAGGCACTGGCTTATGTCCCAGATACTCCATTTCTGATCCAACTCCCTGCTGTGACCTGGGAAGGTGGAGGAGGATGACTTGAGTCCTTGGGCCTTTGTGCTCACATGGGAGACCTGGAAGAAGCTCCTAGCTTTGAATTGGCTCAGCTGTTGTGGTTATGGCCATTTGAGGAGTGAACCAGTTAATGAAAGATCTGTCCTTCCTTTTCTCTGTAACTTTACCTTTCAAATAAAATATAGAAATATTATATTTATAGTATACAATAAAATTAAATATAAATAATATAAATATGAAAATTTCAAATAAAAATTTTAAAAAAAAGGAAGAGACACAGAAAGAGATCTTTCATCTGCTGATTTCCCTGCCTCAAATAGCTGCAATGGACAGGCTGAAGCCAGGAACTGGGAGCTTGCCCTGAGTTTCCCACCTGGGTGCAGGGACCCAAGCACTTGAGCCATCTTCTACTTTCTCAGGCACATTAGCAGGGAGCTGAATTCGAAGTAGAACATCTGTAACTCAAACTGATACCCTTATAGGATGTTTAGGATGCAGTGCTGACACTAGTTTGGTTAGCAAACTATTAGCAATAATAGTTAGTCTTTAGTTGAATTTCAGGGTGTTAAACCTGAATAAAAACATTCATGTATATGATAAATTGTTTTTTGTCAGTATAGTTCTCCTAGTGGGTTTGAAAACTTATTAAAAATTCACAAGAAACTTCTAATGATTACTGCAAAAGTTTTTTTAAGCTTTATTTTCTTGCATTGATTACAGTTTTGAAAGTGAATGTATTAAGAAATGAATTGATTCTGAAAATTTCTGTTGCTGTCTGTAGGACTCTCAAATGGTGGTAGACTCCTTCAAGTCTGGCTTTGAACCTCCAGGAGATTTTCCATTTGAAGATTACAGTCAGCATATTTATAGAACCATTTCTGATGGGACTATCAGTGCATCCAGACAGGAAAGTGGGAAGATGGATGCCAAAACCACAGTGGGAAAATCCAAAGGCAAATTGTGGCTCTTTGGAAAAAAGCCCAAGGTAAAAAAAATCATAAATTCCTATATGCTAATCAGGTGTTTTTACTGTATCAGTTGCATCAATGTAGGTATCGAATGGTTAATTGTTAAGTTGTAATGAAGAGTTAAACATTTTCAGTTGAAAATTTAAGCTTATACTTAGTAGAAAACAGTTTTTATACCTCGGTAGTAAAAATGTAGTCTGGATTTAACATTTCATCGCAGCTTGGTGTTTAGCTAAGTAAAAGCAGTCCTTATGCAGTTATGTTATGTACTTTTGAAATTTAACTTGTAGATAATTCCCACTAGATTTTCTAAGGAAACATGGTCTCATTTAAAGACCACCAAAACTGTAATTGTTAATTGGGATGCATGGTTGTCTATTACAATAATAAATGTCAAATTAGATCATCTAGTAATGCTAATAACATTTTTGTTATTACCCATGGGCATTTTTCATGGGGAAGTCTTGGTGTTCTTGATTAATTGAAGTTTAGAATTTCCTAGTTTGCCAAGAGAATCTCACTGTTTATTAGAACCCACCTTTTGATATGACATTTAAGTTAGCAAAATGGAATAGAGGAATACTCTTTCATAATGGTTTAATGATTGCAGTAGTGTCCTGTCAGTGAGAATAGATTTTTTTTTTTAAAAGAATATGTATTTATTTGGAAAGCAGTGTTACATAGAGAAAGGGAAAGAAATCTTTCATTCACTGACTCACTCTCTAAGTAACCAAACCACTGGGACTGGGCCAGGCCAAAATCAGGAGCCTGGATCTTCTTCCAGGTCTCCCAAATGGGAAGCAGGGATCTAGCACTTAGGCCATCTTCTGATTTTCCTAGGCACATTGGCAGGGAGCTGCATCAGAAACACAGCAGTGGGGACATGAACTCATGCCCATTTGTGATGCCAGCATTGCAAGTGGCTGCCTTTCCTATTACCCAAAGGCTGGCACCAGAAACGTACTGTTACTCTGAAGTGCTGCGTTTATTAATGTATATTAGTTAATTTTCTCATGAGTATAGATGAAATTTAATTTGAATTACAGTATGATTATAATTAAAGAGCACAATTATTATTAACTCAGCCTTTATTCATAATTCTCAAGAAGTTGAGAGGTAAGAATTTTTTTTTTTTTTGTTAGATCAGAATAGCCAGAAGTGTTTAGTAATGCAAGGAAAGCTGGGATTTAAAAAAAAAATAGTGGTAGGTGAAAGAATAATACAATATAAATTTGAGAAGAAAGCTTGGATATGATGATTTTTTTTTTAACTTATCTGTGATTATGTGTGACATTTACCTTTCTGGATAACTTCAGCTGTAGTTGCTGCCTTTATCTCTTGACAAATATAGGTTAAGAATAACTAACTAGGAATTCATGGTGATGCTAATATTTTATAAATCAGTTTTTTAAAATCTAGGTTGTATTGCTAACAATTTGTATATTCTGTCTGTATTTTTAGCCTATCATAAAAGCTGATCAGTTGAAATCATTTTTTTTAAAGTGAATTTGACTTTAAAATGATAGTTTTGGACAAAACTGTTTATTATAATATTTCTATAGAATATTTGAGGTATATTTTGTGAAAAGTATGTTACCAAAAATAGAGATTTCATTTAGGGCGAAACTATGCACATTGGCTTATTGACTCCTTTCTTTATCTCCATATTAGCCACAGTCCCCACCCTTAACCCCTACTAGTTTATTCACATCCAGTACTCCTAATGGGTCCCAGTTTCTCACATTCTCCATTGAGCCCGTGCATTATTGTATGAATGAAATAAAAACAGGGAAGCCCAGAATTCCTTCTTTCAGAAGCCTCAAAAGAGGGGTAAGTTTAGTAATGGAATAAAATGCATGATGGCCTATTGTGTGTGTAGTGTGGCTTTTAATACTCTCCACCCTCATTATAAGGCTCTCTCCTATAAATATGTAGTTTAAAACCACCACAGAATTGAGTGAAACTGCCCGGAAGTTAAATCAACTCCTCTTTATACATTTGAAATATTCAACCATGAAAGAATGGTATTATAAAGAGGGTGTTGGGTACAGTCATATTTAGCTATTTTTGTTTATGTGAAATCATATGTCCACCATTGTCTTGTAATGTATTTACATTTTTAAGACTTTCAGTAATTTGTCATTGGAGTTACTCTCATAATTTGTCACTATTGTTGACTTCACCTGAGAGTTTTTCAAGGTATTATTTTGTTGTCAGTAGAGTATCAAGGTCAATTTTAATTACCTTGCTTACTTTCAGAAGCATAAAACCAAATTACCAGTTGTTAAAGTTAAAAAATATATATATAGTCATATTAAAAATAAAGATAGTTTACAAGTCAAAGTAGGATAATATGTTGGAAGGTGTTTTGTAAATTGTAAAACCCATAAACACTAAGTCATATTAAGTAGTGTTTGCATAATATAATTTATTTTCTTGAACTGGAAGTAAACAATTTTTGCCAATAATAGTCTCTCTCTCTTTTTTAGTTGGTTAGCATTGCCATTTACTTATTTAAAAAGCTAGTACAGCATTAAACTATTCCTTAGCAAAAGCCAGTATCCTAGTGGCAAATAGTGCTATTCCATTATGTTAGGCTAATTTTTTTGATCTTATGTAAAAAGGTATTCTTTTAATTATCACAGCCTATAATTTAGATTAACTTATAAGATTTGTTTGGTCATTAGAAAACAGTGAATAACCCATGGTTGAGAAATTAGAGTCTGTTGGTGATTAGGTCTTATCATTAGCAATAATATGCTGAAGTTGGGTTTATTGTTCTTTTTCCTTCTCCCTTTTCTTCTTTTTATTCCCCTGAGTTTTTGGTTTATTTTTCTTTCTGTAGCCCTTTTAAAAATTCTGAAAGTTATTTTTACTTTATTTGAAAGGCAGAGAGAGAGGTCTGGTGTCCATTGACTGTCTTTCCAAATTCCCACAACAGCTGAAGATGGGCCAGGCTGAAGGCAGAAATCCAAAACTCAATTTAGGTCTTCCGTATGGATGGGAGGGCCCCAGGTGCTTGGGCTCTGGAAGCTGGTTTGGAGGTGGATCTGGGAATGGAAGACAGGCACATCAGTGTTGTATCCCAGTGCCTGTGCCATGTTTGCTTGTGTTCTTTTACCTTTCTGACCTCAAATACATTTTGGCTGTTGTAGAACATGACATCTTCATTTAAGGCAAGATTATGTTTTTATCTATGTTTCTGTTACCATGTGACAAGCTACTGATGTCAGTAATGCAGCAGAAATGTCCCTGTCCCAGTGAGTTTTATTTTTTTCTTCACTGACAAGAACTTTGCATCTATCTTAAGTAATTGTCTTTATGGGTCATGTAATGGGTAATTAAGGGCATCTTGAAAATCCCTGTGGATGAACCTGTGTTACCTACAGGACTGCCTATCATTACCTTCTAAAAAGCCTTTAATACTTTTTTGAAAGACTGTAAAAATCTTATTTTGGATTTTTATTGCCTGAGTCATGAGGGTAGAATTCCTGTGTTGCTCCTCCTTAATGCTTTAGATCCTGCTAAACATAAATCGTGAGGAATTACTATTCAGCAGCCATGTTTTTGTAATCAATTTTATATCATACATATTGAGTCTCTCCCAGGCCCAGTTAAAGCACTCTATTCATTATGGTCATAGAGAGTTAAGGAAGTAAGTGATCCCATGAAAAATATTACGTGATTAGAACTGAGACCTACAGAAAGAAACCTAAACATGTGGCTTCTTCATTCTTCATTCACTTCATTTGTAAGTAAAAATTTACACCTATAGACTTTTAAAAAGATTTATTTTTACTTGAAATGCAGATTTACAGAGAGAAGGAAAAATAGATCTTCCATCTGCTGGTTTATTCCTCAGTTGGCCACCATGGCCAGAGCCAATCCTAAGCCCGGAGCCAGGAGCCCACATGGGTGCAGTGTCCCAGCGATTTGGGCCATACTATGTTGATTTCCTAGGTCATAAACTGAGAGCTGGAATGGAAGTGGAGCAGTCAGGACACAAACTAGTGTCTGTATGATGCCAGAGCTGGCAGGTGGAGGATTAGCCTGTTGATCCACCTATAGGATTTTTAAAAGCTATTTGCTTAATTATTAGGTTTTATTTTTACATATTAAATATAAATAGTTGTACGTTATTTTACAGGGCTGAATTTTAGAAGGCTAAAATCCTTCTCAGCTTTGTTTCTATACTAAAGGAAAAAGCGGTATGTAAGGGATTGGAGGATGGAACAGGAAAAAAATATGGAATACAAGATGGAGAATAGGAAATTTTTTCCTGCTTTGACAGTGCTCAGTAGTTACAAGATATATTTTCATAATTAACCCTTAGAGATGTTTTACTGTTACTGTTACTTGAGAATTTTATCAATAGCTCTCTTATAATTGAGTTTTATGTGTTTTTACATAGATTTATAGTATTTTTCTTTTAGGCTTATAGACTGTCTTAAGGTATCTTAAAATTGATTAGTTTTAGCAATCAGTTCAGATATCTATTTGAGTTGTATTTGTTGAACACTGATTTTTTGAAACGTCTTTCTTTTTAAAAAGTGGGACTTTTTTTTTTTTTTTAAGAAAAACTGGCATATAGTTCCCAAGATCAGTGAGACTAAGACATGTTCTGTTAGAGCAGTGTTTTTGAGCTTTACTGTAATACCAGCAGACCTTTTCTGAGGAGAAAAAGCCTATAATTTCCTTATATGACATCAACTTGTATCAGTGAATGGATACTTGAGAGTTTACCCAAACTTGACTACTTAATATGCAAGGCAATCACTTTTACTCTGTGATGACCTCTAGAGAGTCCTTGGATGCTCTTTTTAAAAAATAGTTTTGTGGGCCCGGCGGCATGGCCTAGCAGCTAAAGTCCTCGCTTTGAATGCCCCGGGATCCCATATGGGCGCTGGTTCTAATCCCAGCAGCTCCACTTCCCATCCAGCTCCCTGCTTGTGGCCTGGGAGGGCAGTCGAGGACGGCCCAGTGCATTGGGACACTGCACCCGTGAGGGAGACCTGGAAGAGGGTCTTGGTTCCCGGCTTCGGATTGGCGCAGCACCGGCCCGTTGCGGCTCACTTGGGGAGTGAAACATCGGATGGAAGCTCTTCTTCTCTGTCTCTCCTCCTCTCTGTATATCTGACTTTGTAATAAAATAAATAAATCTTAAAAAAAAAATAGTTTTGTTTCTTCATTTAAATAGCAGCAAGTTAAACTTGTAACTGCTGTTAAGGGACTGTACTGCTATGCTAATTCAGAGGGGAGATGGCTGAAGGAGGAAGAGGGGAAGGAAGAGGGAACTTCTATAAAGTACACAACTGTACTGTGGAAAAGTTAAAAAAAAAAAGAAAAACTGGAGGAAAAGAGTAATTATGTATCTGGTAATCACAGTCCATGTTTTCTATCTAAATTGTTTACATCCTTATAGACTCCCAGAATAATTTTTGTATATTTTTGTCTATCCAGAGTACAGTTCTTAGAAATTTACTTGGCTTACCTTAAAATAAAATCACACCTAATAATTTTTATGGCTTAACTAAATTTCCTTTTCATTTATTTTGTATTTATTAAGATAGTACGAGAATGTGAAGTTTTCTAGTTTACAGACATATGAGAGTAAGGTATTTTTGTATTGAGTATAACTTTACACAAAATATTTTTGGAAAGATCTTGAGTTTTTATATCTTAGAAATATCAGATTAGTGGGTTACAAATTTTCTAGCTGATAATAAAGTAAAGATTGGCTAAAGATGGAAACATTGCTCTTTCAGCTATAGATATTTTAATATTTTCTCTGAAAGCTATTAAAATAAAAATTAGAAAATAACTTAGAAACTTAGCTGAATATGATACAAGACATCAAGTTCAGATAATTTAAATGTGTTATTTCTTGTCCTATATGTGATTTTGTTTAATATATTTTAAAGAAGAATGTAAATATCTTTCTTTAACTCTTTTTGGTTCCTCATCAGGAATTTTTTCTTAGTAATTAAAATGTGACAGTCTGAAGAATGTTAAGCTTAGTTAGGAAAGATAATGAGAGCAAATGTCATCTTTTCTTATCTTCTTAACCATTTATATATTTATATATGGTCAGTTCGACAGAGATAAGGGGCAAATTTTTTTATAATATACTTATTAAAATTCATATTTTTATCTGAAATCTGACTTTATCCTACAACTTTGTCTGGAAACATGATTTAGGAAATAGGGAAAATAACCATTTTAAGGCTGTAAACCATCTGTGCTGAATTGTGAAGCTTAATTTTAAAAAGCTTAGGGCATATTCTGCTTCATTGTGTGTGTGTATTTGTGTGCGCATGTGTGTATATATGTAGTTGGGATGCCAGACAGATGCCATAGCAGTTGTGGAAGCTTTCTGAGTCGTGAATATGGGAGATGTGTATCTCTAGTATTTATACTCTGGTCTCTTAGACTTTGTCATTTTCAGAATAACATAGGTTTACTGTAATTGCAATTGTGTTTTTTCAAGTATATGGTTTCAGAATAAAAACTAAAAGGCAGCTGTATTTTCAAAGCAAGTCAGCCATATAAATTTGCATTTACTAGGAAATCTGTAGGAGACTTCAATTTAAATAACTCACTCCCTGATTGTTTTGGTAATAATGTTTTTAATAATATTAAAACATTTAAAATTTCCTTAAATCTAAAAATGTTAACTATTGCCTAACTATAACATATTTAAGTTCAAAACAGTATTTTGAAAGATAAAAACTCAGATAATGGTATTTCTTTAATGTCCTGGAAAAACATTCTATTTTTTAGTATTTTAAATGACTAATGTTAGGTCTTTTATATTTGGCTTTTCAAATATTAGTAATTTGAGAACAAAGACCTATAAACCTATAAATAAAATTCACATATGTGAAAATTCTCGTAGAAAGTGGATGATTATTGTCATTTATGAATGCTATTTACTTTTGAATTTTAGTTAAACTTAGTATCCGCCCATTATCATCCGTGTTATGCTTTTTTTTTTGGAAGTTACTTTTCCCAAATGTGCTTACAATTGTTTTTCTGGCATATTTGTTTGGATTGTGAAATGTACATTATTTATTTAATATTGTAAAAAAATTATAGATTATTGCATCTTCTGTATTATGATTTCATGTGAATAATTTACCATTTCTTTCTGTTTTCCATTGAACTATTCAGTGGTCGGTGAAGATGGTAAGCCTTATGTGCTGATCTATATACTGTTCCAACGTTAAGTAATCTCAAAACATTGTTTTGTTAGTTAAAAACAAATGGTAAAATACATTCCACATTTTGTGTATGTTTTTTCTTTTTATAATTTAATCCATAGTCCAACATATGCCAGTACCTTTCAGTGTCATAAGACTAGAAAATACTGTGGTTAACTCTCATCAACCCATTAAGTTGTAAATGTTATTGGGTGGAGTCCTTGTTGTGTAACAGAAGGGGAATAAAATTATGGTCAAATATTATTTTAGAAGTACACAGTAGAGCAAAAGTTCATGTTTTCATACAGAAGAAAAGTATGGCTAAATTTATTGTTAGTATCCTTTCAGAAGGTCAGATGAAACTGATTCGTAACATCTCACAAAAACTGTTAGATTTTTCCAGAAATAAAGTGTTTTTTAAATTTCTTTGTGGAGCTAGTGCTCCATTCCTCTGAACTACTGAAGGGGAATGGAAGCACACACGATACAAATATTGTGTATATGTGTGTGTGTGTGTGTATGTGTGTGTGCGTGCGTATTGTTCTGTTTAACATTTATTTCAGTTAACGGACCTACATTAATGAAGAGCTAAAGCCAAAATTATTGGTTGCTTGTATAGGAGCTGACCCAAATAACCTGCAGAAAATCAACTAGTATTTTTTAGTCTGTTGTAATTTAGCCTTTTGTAAAATTTCCATGTGGTAAGCAAGGTTGTGAAATGCCGCATAGAGCTTCTTATAGTAACTTTAGTTCTCAAATTCTATGTAAGAATTAAGTTATAATGTTAAAATGAGGGGTGAAAATGCAAGGGCCTGTTAATATTTGATTTGGGGGATAAATGGAAATCTGGCAGTTTAACTTATATATAACTGAATTTGGTATTTTCCCACAAAAGCATACTACATTGAAATACATATCTTGGTTTCATTAAAATTTTTTTCAAGGTTAAGAAAATGTTTCTAAAAATATAAATTGAAAAGTTTATTTTGGGCCTTATAGTTCAAAACCTGTGCCTCAAATTATATTAAGTCAGATAGTTTATATTGAGAACTACTAAATTTAAAGAAACTTCATATAGGAAATTTCAGAATTTACCTAAATCAAATTTGCTGGGTTGACTTATTCCTAATGATTGAATGATGAAAATGCAAAAGTCACTTAAAGGACACCCCCTTTTTTGGCAAGCATGTTAGGTATTTTTAATTGGAGGCCACTGGAGAAAGATTCTAGGGGTTGTATTATTAATTAAATGTTTCATTTGATCATGGCTTAGCCTAAAAGTGAGTTTTGTTTTGTAAAAAGTTAAGCAGAATTCTTATGCCTGATTACATATAAGGCTATTTAGCTTGTGTTTTAATTTAAGTGGCACAAAGAACAAGAATGCATTTGTTTTGGGAGCTAATTTCAGTAATGTTTTAAAAAGTTGAACTATGTTCTTTGTCTTAAAATAACCATTTTGAGAAGAAAAATGTAGACGTTAATTTTGGAAGTACATAAATGCAAATAATAGGTTTCCATTAAGTATTATATCTGCATTGAGTAGCTGATAATGAATTCTAATAACTGAAAGTTACGGTGACTGAAATATTTAAGAGGAAAAAGAACATTTTAGTCAGAAATTTACATCTAAATGCTAGTCCTGTTTTCTTAAAAGATATTTTTAAATAGCACATATTTAAGTTTTCAGACATCAAGCATCTTCCCTAAAGATGAAAACATCTTTCATTTCATTATACCATTTCTTCAGGCACTAAGATGTCACTTGGTTTAACAAAGGGTAATTGAACAATTATTTCTTGTACAAATATGATTTCTACTCATTTGGTAGTTCTGCATTTTTTTTATTTTGTAATGATCATGTTTGTTCTGAGCCTCAAGAATGGTTAAATAAATGTCATCATTCAAAAAGTGTGGTAGTAAATTGTATTTCACTAATATTTTCTTCGTGAGGTAAGTTGCTTACTAGTTACTTAAGCTCATTTTTAGTTTGAACATTTGCACCATTTTGATAATTGTACTAGTAGGTTTGATTTGGGAATGGAGTGGTAATAAAGCTGTAACTTATACAGATGAGAAATGTTACATGTTTCCATTTTGTTGTTGCTGTAAGAAGGTTCATATGTATTCATTTTACTCTGCTAAGACTTGAAAATAATGTGATATTAACTATCACAAGCTATCCTTATCATGGTATTTTTATTCCGTTTTATGTTTTTATAAAATAACTGAATTTTGAGCTCTTCATTTCAGTTGTTTTTATTAATATACACATGTAGATTTATCTTAAAATGGAGGCAGATTTGAAATTAGATTTAAAATTTGTGTACTAATTTTGCAGCACATAAATTAAAAAATAAAATTCCCTGAAAATATATATATATTTTTTTAAATAGTGATTTAGACTCTTTTTTTTCAGGGCCCAGCACTAGAAGATTTCAGTCATCTGCCACCAGAACAGAGACGTAAAAAACTGCAGCAGCGCATTGATGAACTGAACAGAGAACTGCAGAAAGAATCAGACCAAAAGTATTGTTCCTTCAAGTTTTGTCTGTCAGCATTTAGTTTAGGATCTAAGTGTGTTTAAATGTGTTGTGTAAAAAATTTTAAATCATAACCCTAACTGAGAGAAAAATGTATTCCTGAACTAGAAAATGTTATGCTTAACTATGTTGTAGGTATAATATGAAATATTAGGTACATTATGACACATTATTAGGTATTAAAAACATATATCATATTTCATAGATAAAATATGAAATATTAGGTTGCAGAGTCTTGTTAGATTCTAAGAGTTAGGCCTTCCATAAATTTATAAAATAACTTGATGATTCATTCACCAACACTAACCACACTCCTATACTTTTCAAATTTTCTTTTTGCTGTAGCATATAAATTGAATTCAGTGGCAACCTGAGACAATAATTATTTTGTTTGCTGCAAAATGTAGTCAAATAGTGTCAGATTACTTAAGGCTTGTATTTTTTACAGATAATTTTAATTTCATTTTTCTGTGACTTGTGTTGTATAGCAGGTAAAGCCACCCTCTATGACATTGATATACATACCATGTAGGCAATAGTGTCCTGATTGCTCTGCTTCCAATCCAGCAGCTTGAACTTTGCCAAGAGCCATGTGATTCATGTCTGAAAAAGCCTAACACATGTTTTCTGTAAATAACGTTACACCCTTCTCATGCTTGGAAAACTTGACAATACTTTGGTACCATAATTATGGGCCATTTTAAACACCAAGATCACTGATATAAAGTACGAAAAATATGAAACACAGCCTTAAGAAGTTTGAAAAAGGAAGAGGCATTGAGAATATGAGAGCAGAAACAAGAAGGTGAAGTATTAGCCTTGACCTCTGCTGGGAACTCCAATATGCCTTCAGTGATTCCAAGTTTTTGCTGCTCTGTGTTTGTGTCCAAAATACCCACAGAAGCACTTTTAATATTGATCTTGGGATTACAAATAAATTTTAGCAAGTAGACAAATTCACAAATCTGAAATTCATAAATAATAAGGATCACCTGTATTAATATAAATCATTTGTGAATGTTGAAGTATTTCTTACTAGAGTAACATGTAAATGTCCTGGGAAAATACAACATTTAGTCTATCACTTGGGGCATGCCATATATATTAGGCTATGGCAGGAAGATAGAAGATACAGGGCTTGGTGCAATGGCTCAATGGCTCAATGGTTAAATCTTTGCCTTGTACACGCTGGGATTCCATGTGGGCACTGATTCATGTCCCAGCTGCTCCACTTCCCATCCAGCTCCCTGCTTATGGCGTGGAAAAGAAAGCAGTCGAGGACGGCCCAAAGCCTTGGGACCGTGCACCCATGTGGGAAACCTGGAGGAAGCTCCAGGCTCCTGGCTGAGCTTTGCCTCAGCTGTTGTGGCCATTTCGGGAGTAGAATGTTCCAGGAAGTGGGAAAAACAAGAAGAAAGGCATAGAAATACATGTTCCTGTCATGGCTCCCATTTCAACTCTAACCTAGAGATAATTGATTAAAGGTGATGTGAAATACAATCACAGGGCCCGGCGGCGTGGCCTAGCGGCTAAAGTCCTCGCTTTGAATGCCCCGGGATCCCAGATGGCGCCGGTTCTAATCCTGGCAGCTCCACTTCCCATCCAGCTCCCTGCTTGTGGCCTGGGAAAGCAGTTGAGGACGGCCCAAAGCTTTGGGACACTGCACCCACGTGGGAGACCTGGAAGAGGTTCCAGGTTCCCGGCTTTGGATCGGCGCGCATCGGGCCCGTTGCGGCTCACTTGGGGAGTGAATCATCGGATGGAAGATCTTCCTCTCTGTCTCTCCTCCTCTCTGTATATCTGGCTGTAATAAAATGAATAAATCTTAAAAAAAAAAAAAAAGAAATACAATCACAAAGCATGAGGATGAAAAGGTATAAGGTGGCTTGTGTAAAATCCTTTTTTGTTTAAAAAGATTTATTTATTTATTTTTTTATTTGAAAGGCAGATTTACAGAAAGGGATATATAGAGAAAGATCTTCCATTCCTAGGTTCATCCCCAAGTGGCTGCAATGGCTGGAGCTGAGTCAATCAAAAGCCAGAATCCAGGAGCTTCTTCCAGGTTTCCCACATGGGTGCAGGATGCTAAGGCTTTGGGCCATCCTCTACTGTTTTCCCAGATCACCAGCAGGAAGCTGGATGAGAAGTGGAACGGCTGGGACATGAATCTGCACCTGTGTGGGATCCCAGTGCATGCAAGGCGAGGATTTAGACACTGATTTAGGCCAGCTCAGTGCTTGCACCGGCCCCAGCTTGCAGAAAATTTTAAATGCTTTTCTGTGAAGTTTTATAGGTATGGGGCAGTTATCAAAAGTTGTTGAGAGAGGAAATGATACTATTAGCTCTATATCTAAAAAGCGTAATTGAAAGCTGTTTTAAGAGTTTAGGAAGCAGATTGAGACAGCAAAGAGATCGTATAGGAAACAGATTGGATTCAGGGAGACTAGGTAACTTGATAAGAATCCCAGTGATAGAAACTGAAGAGCTAAATTAAGGCATGGCCCTGGATATAGAAAAGACGAATAGATCTGAAAGTCATTTCAAAGCTAGAGAAGGTTAAGACTTTCCATGTGATTGAATGTTCAAGAAGGGAAAAAGATGGTTAAAAAAAACAGAAAAAAAGACTTCTATCTTAGGAAAATAGCTATACAATTAGTTGAAATAATAATAGAAAATAGATTTGGGCTTAGGGTAATGGTTTGTTTTTATTGATTTTTGAAGTATTTCAAAAGTCCATATTGGAACTGTCCCGTCGGGTTTGGAAATGGTTGTCTAGAATTTAGGAGAGGATTGGAGGTACACATTTGAGAATCATCTTGAGGTAGGTAATACTAGTTTAATATTAATTTTAGTAAGAGATCATCCTGAAAGAACATGGCGTGGGATGAGATGAGGGGAAGCTGCTGTCATTTTATGTAATAGGCATCTAGAAGTTGAACAAGAGGAGAAGGAGAAAACAGAGCAAGGAGGAGAAAGTGAAAAACCTGCAGGTCAAAAAGGAAGAAGAGTTATAAAGGTGTTGTAGTCAGTAGTGTCAGATATTTAGAGAACATCAAGAAGAACTGACTTGAGGCAAAACCTGTTGTGATGTGATCAGATAAGAGGAAATGGCTTAGGAGGAATTGGCCAAAGACTGAATTTTTTTCTGTGTAAATAAAAAAATACTTTATTATTTTTTAATTTTATTTTAATTTGAATTTTATTATAATTCCGTAGGCTTTGGGATTTCCCTCCCCCCAAATTTGCACCCCCGACTGATTTTCCTATATCACTACAGTAGTGTAGTCCTTCACAAAGAGTCATAATTCCATCAGTGTGTTATTTAAGTGTGCCCTGACATTGCTGGTATAGACAATGTCAGACAGTCCAGCATTCCATTGTAAAGATTGAATTTAGGGGGAGGGAACAACCTAAAGATGGCATTGTTATTTATATCATAGATGAGTGGGAGGAGATGGTGCAGTATGAACCAAGAGAAGTAGCCCTATGGTTTAGTTGGAATATAATGAGTTTGTTTTGGAACATGGTGAGTTTAATGAGATTGAGGAATTGGGATTGATGTGGCTGGCGCAACAGGTAAAGCCACTGTAGATGCTACATCACATATTGGAGCTCCAGTTCAAGTCAGTCTGGGCTGCTATACTGCTAATCCAGGTCCACTACAGACCTTACTCCTGGCTTTGACCTGACCCAGCTCCAGTTACTGTGGTGTAAGCTAGTGGATGGAAAATTCTCTCATAATCTCTCTCTCTCTCTCTCTCTATATATATATATATAACTGCCTTTCAAATAAATAAATCTTATTTTGAAGTAAAGATTGTTGTTCTAGTTGTTGGTTACATATATATACACACACACTTATATATACGAATACACAGACACACTGGGATCTTCAAATGTTCATGGAAAATTCACATAACCTTTTGTTTCATTAGAAAGAATGAGAATGCCCATATCTATTGTTTGCCTCTCAACTGCTTACAATGGCTAGAGCTGGTCTGGGGCTAATCTTGGGATGAATCCAAGAGCCAGAAACACAGGGCTCCCTTGTGGGTGGCAGAATCCCAATTACCAGAGTCACTGGTCTGCATTGGAAGGCAGCTGGGGTTACAAACTAGGAGTAGGAATTGAACCCAGGCACTCCAATGAGGAACACGGAGAGCTTAAATGCTAGGCTTAGTTCTCATTCTTGGATTATCTCATATGTTATATTTATGTTTTAAATCACATTTGTTTGTTTGAGAGGCAGAGAAATGGGAAGAGGGGAAGAAGAGTGAGAAAGGGGAGGAGAAGGGGAGGGAGAATGGATACACTAGCTCCCATTTGCTGATTCGCTTCTCAACTGCGTCTAATGGCTGGGACTAGGCTGAACTGAATCTAGGAACCAGAAACTTCACTCTGGGTTTTCTCACATGGATGGCTAGACTCTGTTTACTTGAATCATCTGTAGTACCTCAAGAATCAGTATTGGCAGAAAGTGGAAACCGTACGTAGAGACAGTTTAATAACTCAAGAACGTGGGACTTGGGCATCTCTACCATTGTCTTAATAGTTATGGCAAATGCTCCTACTACGTTGTTGTTGTATAATTACATTATTCATGAACTTTCTAAAGCCTCCTCTTGTGTGTGTGTGTGAATGTATATGTATATGTGTATAAGACATAAAAATAAACTGGGGCCAGTTTGTGATGTAATGAATTAAGCCAAAGTCTACAGTACCAGCATCCTATATGGGTACTGGTTTGGGTTCTGGCTGCTGTACTTCCAATCCAGCCTTACTACTTATCTGCCTGGGAAAGCAGTGGAACATGGACAAAGTACTTGGACACCTTTTACCACTTGGGAGATCCAGATGAAATTCCTGTCTCCTGGCTCTGGCCCTGCCCAGTCCCAGCCACTGCAGACATTTGAGTAGTGAACTGGCAGAGGGAAGATCATCCTGTCTCTGTGTGTCTGTAACTACCTTGCAAATAAAGAAATAATCTGTTTGTTTAGAGAAAAAATGAGAAAATCTTCATTTTTGTTACTCCAGATATAATCTCTGTAAGTTGCTAACTCTATAGTGCATTATCAGCTTATGCAACTTATTTTTAGCAGATGTTAAGAAGATATGACTATATTTATATATCTTAAAGAGATAACTATATTTAAGACTGAGGCATAATCTTAAAGTCAAATTAGATTTAAATGGAAGCTTATCAAACAAGCGTTTATTCTGTTTTCCTTTTTTTAGAGATGCACTCAACAAAATGAAAGATGTATATGAGAAAAATCCACAAATGGGAGACCCAGGAAGTTTGCAGCCTAAATTAGCAGAAACTGTGAATAACATTGACCGCCTGCGAATGGAAATTCACAAGAATGAGGTAGACTTGTTACTCAGCAGTTATCTGAGATGAATTGTTTTTATAAACTCCTGCTTTACTTTTGGGTTTATGATCAAAAAATTAAAATGTCATTAGTAAATCCTTAGATTATTCTCGCTGAAGTTATTTATTTAAATATTTGTATATAAGCAAACATTTGTACAGTTTTTCAAAGTAATTGTTACCAAATTAGAAAAAGATTTCCATCTCTAACAGTTATATAATTATAAAACCTAACAGCACATTTCAAGTGTATCTTTTGAGCTTTGAAACATATGTGTTGAGCCCAGATATTTGTTTATCCTAAGGCTTGGCTGTCTGAAGTTGAAGGTAAAACAGGTGGAAGAGGAGACAGAAGACACAGTAGTGACATAAATCATCTTGTAACACAAGGACGAGAAAGGTATCTCTTTGTATTTTATTTGTACTTTCTCTTTTCCTCAAATTCTCTTTACCCATTTGTCTTGATCTTCATAAAGCTTTTTCTAGTATCTTAATTTAACAAGTTTCACATTTAAAACTTCAGTCTTTTGAACAAGTAATTTTCTTTGTCTTTAACTACAGTTATAGGGGAAGTCTGAAATTTCATCTTGTCATTCAGTTGGTGTTTAACATACATCCAAAGCAGCCAGAAACAGAAGATTCTGTAAGCTTTAATCTGTGGTAATAGGCTCTTAGAGAGTCTCCCTGTAAGGTATAGGCAGAAGAAAACTGCCATCGCTTATTAAAAAATTATCAAATTGCTCAAGTTTTGATAAAAGGCAAATGTGAATTGAATGTATCAGTTTCTACTCATAGCACATTGCTAATTTCCATATTTTCTTTTTTTATGCTTCTTTTTATTATTTTGACAATCTTTACATAGTTAATTATGGTAAAAAAGGTTCAGGGGTTATAGGAAAGTGGGTAAGACTATTATGTCCATATTGTTTCCTTCTTGTAGCTGAGGTAAAGGGGGATATTAAGGGAGAAGCCCCACCCAGTTTCCCACCCACCCCAAGTCCCGGATGTGGGGCAGGCTCTGAGATACTTGCTCAAGTAGTTTGGATAGTTCACCGGTTATAAATCGCTGCCAGTCTCGCCACTCCAAGCACGATGAGGTCGTTGAAGGATCCACTGATTGACATAGTCCATCACAGAGTGTCCATTTGTCCAGTATTTCACTGCCAACATATAGCTAAGGTGGTTGATTGACTTGTTCTTTCTTCTGTCTTGTCTTGGCTAGGGTTCTGAGTCCAGCAGTTCGATTGGGGAAATCCCCAAAGAAACTTTGAGGTATCCCCAGACCAGATTCTTGTGTGTTCTAGCAAGCACAGGGCCCGGCACAGTCCATCTCCACAATCAGCTGGTGGTTGCAATTGCTGGGTTGGTTCTGTTTTCAGTCCCGACTTCCATTGGAACCAATGGGTGTTGCAGTCTAGCCTAGCTCTGCCCAGCACATACTCGGCCTTCACATAAACCAGTGGGAGCTGCAGCCTAGTCGGGGCGACCCACAATAACCCCCACCAGGCCCGCAACCTACCCTGGTTTGCCAGTATGTGTGGCAGACTAGTCCAGTCTGTTCTACATCCCATTCGGCTCTCATACATGTCGATGGGTATTAAAACTTAGTTCCATCAAACCACCTCAACTATCCAACCCTCTTGGCTGTTGTTGAGTGCCTCTCTGTGTAGCCACCCCAGCCCCTGTCCTAGTTTTCGTGCCCTCCCATGGGAGTAATAACCCAGGAGGGAGGAGCCCACTATTTCCCTCCCAGGTCTCTCTCAGTCCCAGTTTATGCACTCTTCGGGTGGTTCTGTGATTTGACTTGACAGAATTAGTCCCCAGTGCCAGCTTCTGCCAGCTGATGCTGTGGCTAAGCCCAAACAACCCTCGCCCACTCTAATTTATGCTTGCACCCGCAGGAATCATCAGCCCAGCCTGGCTTTTCCCTGATCTTGTCCACATGAGGCTCCCCATCCCAGCTCACGCTCTCCAGTGGGAGTAGCTGTCCGGCGAGGGGACCAGCCCCTTATTCCCACTGCCGGCTCTGCCCCCTCCATTCCTGGTTCTCATGCGTGTACTGGTTGGGTGCTGTGGTCACATCCAGTACAGGCAACCTCACCCTGGCATTCCATATTGTGCACTGGTTTTTGTTGCGACCAAACCTGGCTCGACCCACACTCTGTTCTGGTGTTCGGATTTGCCAGTGGATGACATGAACTGATTCAGCCTGGTCTGCCCCCGACCCATGCCAAATGTATGCCAGTGGGAAACTTTCCATGGCCTGTTCTGGCGCTTACCTGCAGGGACTGTGTCCTGTCAGAGGAGTTTCCCAGGCTCCTCCATCAGAACCCCTCCCAATGCCAGATTTTGCGCATACCAGGGGGTCCTTGAGCCAGCCCTACTAATTTCCATATTTTCGTGTCACCTGTTTCCTTCATGATAAAAAAGGTACCCAAATTAGGATTGACTTTTGAGAAGAATTTGGAAGCTCTAATACTAAATCTTGGCTTGCTACTTAATTACAATGTAATTTGAGCAAGTTGTGTTCTCTCTTTTTTCTAAATATTCCTTCAGCCTCAGTTTCCTGAAATGTGAAACAGGAGTTAAAATACATATGGGGTCTTTAGTCAAAAAGGAAATAGCAGGCATAAGTTCCTTGTAAAAAAATACCTGGTAGTAGTATGCATGTCACAAGTGTTAGTCCCTCACTGTGCTGTTTTTATCCCCAGTCCTTTCTTGGATAAGTGCACACCTTTAGTGTATCGTGGAATATTCACAAATAATGGCTTTTGTTATTAGGAAAAAAAACAGAGAAAAAGCATCTAATCTCTGATGTGTGTTAATGAAGAACTTTGCTTTCAGATGTAGTGAAAGTTCTTTTAAATCTAATCCTGTTTTTCTAAAGTTAAAATTCTGTTCAGTCATTTGATTCTTCAACACGGTGAATAGATTTCCACTTTGATTTGAAGCATTTTGTTTTTGAAATTTTTACTATTTTAAAATATTTACTTATTTAAATGCACAGTTGAATTAGAGAATGAGAAGGAGAGACAAAGATCTTCTGTATGCTAGTTCACTCTCCATAAAGCTGTGGTGGTTGGGACTGGGCCAGGATGAAGCCAGGAGTCAGGAGCTTCAGCCAGGTCTCCAACATGGATCTCAGTACTAGGGCCATCTTCTGATGCCTTCCCAAGAACATTAACAGGGAAGTGGATTGGACGTGGAGCAACCAGGACTCAATTTCCAGGCCCATTCAGAATGCCAGCATTGCAGGTGGCAGCTTAATGTGCTGTGCCACAATATCAGCTCTGATTTAAAACTTTTTTTGTAGTTTGTTTATTTTGCTTAAAAATCAGAGAAAGGTATCTTCCAACTATCACTCCCTAAAAGGAGATATTGCTCCCAAAACGGCTGATATGGCTGATGATGAGCTGATCTGAAACCCGGAGCTTCCCCTGGTTTTCTCTGTGGACACAGGGGCCCAAGGACTTGAACTATTCTCCACTGCTTTTCAGGCCAGAAGCAGGGAGCTGGGTGGGAAGTGGAGCTGTCAAGACACAAACCAACACCCATATGGACTGCTGTTGCTCTGGGTAGATTAGTTTGATATGCTACCACACCAGCTCTAGATTTAAAATATCTTTAAGAAAAAGAAAATGCCTTTGTATTACCAGCTCTTTGGGATTTTCTGAGTTGCTCCTAGGTTTCCTGTTATTATGTTTAACGTAGAAATTAACTTTGTTTTTCGTTTTAGTTAGAAGTCTTTTGGTGTTTAGTGACCGTGAATACTTTACCCGTATTGTCTTAAAGTAAAAATGGGCGTAATAGTTTGCCTTAAGGAAAGCTTGATCCTAGAGCTCAGAAAGCTTCCTTAGGACTCGGTCTCTCTCCACTCTTCAGCTTTACTCTCTGCTTTGTTGGCTGAGTTTGTGGTGATCTTCCTGATCTTCAAGTGAGTGTCCTTGAAGCTCAGTGAGAAAAGCGAGTGAGCTGCTCCCCAGCAGTCCCAGCAGAAGTCCCTATGCATCCCGGTGACAGCACTGCACAGGAACTGTTCCACCCACTGTGCTTGCAGAATGGAAAGGCCTTTACTTGAAGCCCATGGGTCTGGGTAGATACCCAAAAAGCAAGGGTAGTCAGTCTGAAATGATGAAAGACAAGTTTGCAGTACATTTTTTTTCCATTTCAATTTTTAGACCTAGTGATAGTGAGATAGATACTGAGTGCTGTATTTTCTAATGTTTTTGTGTTTCAGGAAATTGAACAAACATTTTGTATGAGAAGCAATTTATATAGTCAACATTTAAAGACAAATTAAGGACTTAATTTGGGGCTGTGTTATTGATATTTAATTTCTGTACTGATTCTGAAATCATTAACATAAAGAGTTCCCATGTTGTGAAATTTGATGGAACATAATTTTGTGTTTTGTAGTCCTGAAGGAAGTTACACTGATGATGCAAACCAAGAAGTCCGTGGACCACCCCAGCAACATGGTCACCACAGCGAGTTTGATGATGAATTTGAGGATGATGATCCCTTGCCTGCTATTGGGCACTGCAAAGCTATCTACCCTTTTGATGGTATGATTTTCTTTTAAAGATTTATTTATTTTTATTGGAAAGGCAAATCAGATTTATGGAGATGAGAGACAGAGAAAAATCTTCCATCCCCTGGTTCACTCCCCAAGCGGCCACAATAGCTGGAGCTGAGCTGATCCAAAACCAGCAGCTGGGAATCTCTTCCAATTCTCCCTCATGGGTACAGGGTCCCAAAGCTTTGGGCTATCCTCTACTGCTTTCCCAGTCCATAAGCAGGGATCTGGATGGGAAGTAGAGCAGCTGAGAAATGAACCAGTACTCATATGGGATCCCAGTGCTTGCAAGGTGAGGATTTAGCCATGAGCCATTGCACTGGGCCCTAATCATATGATTTTCTTGGTACACTATATTTGATGAAACAGGTTCATTGAAGTATAAACACACTGAGTCACTTTAGGGGCCTTTGCTAAATAATACATTGTCAGAAAATCATAATCGCACTTCATTAGTAGGAATACTTTCCTTTGATTTCTATAAATAAATATTTTTTTCCTTCATATATGGAACTGAAAGAAAATAATGTTAATAAGTATCCTGATATAGATTATTATTTATGTTGATAATAATTTCCACCCATAATCTACTAATGCTTTTGTATTCACAACAAACTTGAAACAGTGTGAGCCTATAGCCAAATGTCAGAAAGAAGTAGCTGGTTGTATCACTTCATGCTCTTCTTGTGGCTTAAACACTGAAAAACAGCCATAGTGCATAGCTGAGTGCCACCATCATTTCCTGATTGTCTAGATCACCCTTTTCAAATGAGAGAGAGAGAGAAAATGGTAGCTTAGGACTGTGCCATCCTTGTGATGCCTGGAAAGGAAACTCTGGGAGGGAGAGTAAGGCAATGTGACCTCTTTGGATTTTTCATTACCCTCCCCTCTTCTGGACTCAACCCTTTCCTCAACTACTATTGAGAGTGAAGTAGCACCTTGTTAAGTAAATTTATACAGTGGTATCTGATTTAGGGTCTTTGTCTACCCACTATTGTATTGGTTATAAAATACATTAGTTATTCCTCATTCTGAGGAGATACTATATTGTAATTATAAAATATGATAGCTCTGGTTTGATCTAGAGAGTATGGAAGGAATCTAGCATACTTTTAATTGAGGATACTGTTATGAGAATTCTTGATGTTAAGTAAGTTGGGAGTAGTTGGGCCTGGAGGAAAGGGAGTCTGGAGGTTAATATGGTCGTGAAGAAAGTTACGCTTTATGGCCCTTCTGCTTCTACCATCATCAAAATTAAATTGGAGTTTTTTCTGTTTTGTTTTTTTTTTCTTTAAGATTTGTTATTCCTGCCACTTACTATATTGTTAACTATTTCCCTGATCTGTGTATCTGGATTTTTTTTTTTTTTTTGAGAGAAATCTTTTTGTCCTTCTAATTATTTTATTTCAATTTAGTTATATTTTTGGAAGATAGAGTAACAGAAAGGGAGAAACAGAGGCAGTTGGGGGAAGGTCCGCCATCCAGCTATTTATTCCCCAAACGCCTACACCAGCCAGTCCTGGGCCAGGCCTGAACCCAGGAACTCCATCCAGGTGTCCCATGTGGGTAGCAGGAACCCAAGGACTTGAGCCATCGTTTGCTGCCTCTTCAGCATTGGCAGGATGCTGAATTGGAAGTGTAGGTGGGACTTAGTCCCAGGCACTCTGGTGAGTTACAACGCTCACCTCTCTTGAGTTGTTTTGCTTGCTTGTTTTGTCTTATGTTTTAAAAGATTTACTGATTTTCATTAGAAAGGCAGACCCCACAGAGAGAAGGAGAGATACAAAGGTCTTCCATCTTCTGGCCTACTCCCCAAGAGGCCGCGGTAGAGCCAAACCAATAAGGAACCAGGAGCCTCTTCTGGGTCTCCTACGCAAGTGCAGGGTGCCAAGACGTTGGGCTATCCTCTGCTGCTTTCCCAGGCCACAGGCAGGGAGCTGAATGGATGAACTGATGCCCATATGGGATCCCAGCACATGCAAGGCAAAGATCCAGCCACTAGATCATTGCGCCAGGTCCTCACTTGAGTCTTTAAGATAGCAGTATTGCTTGAATTTGGGAAAGGAGTTGGGAATAATGGAATAAAGTACCTTGTCAAGTCACACATTGTCTCTGTGACTCAGTTTACTCACCTGGTACCTGAGGGTGATAGTAATCCAGCCCACAGACTGCAGCTCAGAGAAGTGAAAATGTGTGTGAAGTATTGGGAAAGTATTATACAGATATTCATGCCAATAAGTCCGTCACTCATTGATTACAGGATTTCATGTTTGTGTATTGTGTTTGTAACTTGCAATAAAAAGTATCACTATGCTTAAATTATGCTTATGTTATGAAAATTCTCACCTAGGGCATAATGAAGGCACTCTGGCGATGAAAGAAGGCGAAGTTCTGTACATCATCGAGGAGGACAAAGGTGACGGCTGGACAAGAGCCAGGAGACAGAACGGTGAAGAAGGCTACGTTCCCACGTCATACATAGATGTAACTCTAGAGAAAAACAGTAAAGGTGCAGTAACTTACATCTAAGCTAACCAGGCAGCTTGTGCCATGTATGACATACAGATGATCACATAAAATGAAACCATCTTCAAGAAGTTGGGAAAAATAAGAAAATGAAAAGGGCATCCAGATTTATTGTTCACTGTGTGAGCTCAGTGTAGGCTTAATCTTAGAAATGTGTTACCGCAAGAAACTTTTTGTGGTGCTTTCCCATTGGAGTAATGCTGATGTGAAGCTTAATTGATGGCTTTTGCTTTTTGGTTTGCGTAAGTCTTTGTGAAGTATATGTGTTTTTCTGCCTTTTAAATTATAGAATTTGATTTATCGGGCAGGAATCTATAAGTAGAAAAATGCTCTCCCCACCCATTGTCCCCTCTAGTTCAGAAAACATAGTTACTGAAGCAAATTCAGATAAGTGAAACCACTCTGAAATGCTGTTGGAAACTGAATCCCAAAAGAGCGGTTTGTCTTGGAAGTTTGAATTTGTAGCTTCAGTTTCTAAGAAATAAGTATAATTAGGTAAAATAATAATCTGATCATTTTTCCTATTTTTTGGTTTCCTCAACGAAAGAAATAGGCATCTAGCGCATAACCTGTTGGTAGACTAATTGAGAGATCTGTAAATTAACCTGGTCTAGCTCTCAGGCACATAAAACCACTTTCTTTGGAGACCTGACCTTTTTGGGTATACTGGTAATGTTCAGCAATGTCTGAGCTTCCTTCCAAAGTTACCCTGCACTTATCATTTCATCTTGGAAGCATCTTTTGGAAAGCATCACTTTTGTGTTTATTTAGCAATAACAATCACTTTTT
Organism: Ochotona princeps; assembly: GCF_030435755.1. Classification (NCBI taxonomy): domain Eukaryota; kingdom Metazoa; phylum Chordata; class Mammalia; order Lagomorpha; family Ochotonidae; genus Ochotona; species Ochotona princeps. Next base: position 79,407,913 of record NC_080833.1, read on the forward strand.
GACTAAGATTGGTCTGACAGTTAGTTGCTATGGGTAGGAAAATAGATTTGGATCTGTGAAGACAGAGGGAATCTAGAGTGCAGGGGAAGTATTGGCAAATTTTACCTGTAACAAAGAGATGACTTTTAAGTAACTGGATTGAAGTATGACATTTACACTACCATTCAGGGCATTTCCTTATGTTAATTTAATAGGTTAGATTGTCTTTTCCCTACCAATTTCAACAAACATTTGTTGGAAACCGCACAGTTAAGGATTGTGTGGTTGTACCCTGCCTGTATTGGGCAGCATAGCAGGATGAGGAAGCAGTTAGATTGGTTTTTGATTTAGTTTATGTTTCATGTTTTTTTCTGGGGTTTCTCAGTAACTGTCTGTAAACTGACTTTAGAGACATTTGGGGCACCCGTTTTTGTCTTACTAAAGGTCTTCAGTAATTGTTCTTTTCTTTTTCCTCCTGGACTGCAGGTTCCTGAAGAGGGTTTCTGAGGAAATGGGCGAGATGTTGAAGGAGGTTACATGCAGCTGCTTGGGGGGAGGGTAGTAGAGTGGTCAGGCTCAGAGGAAGAGTGGGAGAAGCAAGTTGCATGAGTGCATGCAGACATGATTATTTTTTACTAACTTCATTAGCATTTCCATACATTGTTTAAAAAAATCATTATAATAACCAGTCCTTAAGTTCCTAATTCACAGTTATTCACACAGAAGGAAAATGCCAATGGTGGCTGCCCCTTTCCCATTTATTTTACTTACGTCCAAATCAGAAGGAATACAGAGCTGCCATAAAGTTTGGTTTACTCTAGCTGTTGTGCAGGACCTGTTCCATCCCAGTTCTGTTCTAATTGACTTTTATGTGTGTCAGTGTCTGCCTGCGCTACTCCGTGCTTGCTTAACATCCTGTTGCATGTCTATAGTGATTGGCTCCAGTTTTCAGGCATGTCTTTATAATCCCTCGTTCTTGTCAAAGCGTTTGTTTTGTTTTACATTTGTGGTTCAAATCGCCTTGTCAGACATCTCTAGCACTAATGATTCCATCCTAGTTTTTGTGTGTATGCTGCTATAACTTCCCCACTGCAAACATTCCAATTCTGGTATTATGAAGAAGTAGTTGTGAACTTGAAGTTTTTATGACAAGAAAAAGAAAACATCTCTGCTCTAGCCTACAGCCCAATTGAAGGAACTCTTTGAAACCTAATACATCTTCAGCCCCTCAGCCTGGGAGGACTGGTAGTCAGCAGTGAACTCCTGGCATAGTAAACAGTGAAGATCCTCACCACTTCACGATAAAGGACTGTTGTCAAAGGTCAGCTGCTTCCATTCGAATGCTGCCTTAAACTCGAGTGCCTCAATCTGTTCGTTGCCAACACCACCACTACAGTATCCCACAAAGGGCTTTAAGTGTCAGCTCAGTGTGACCTCCTTTCACAGCAGCTGTGCCCTGCTGCAGCTGCCTACAATGTAGCCTCGGTAGGTGGCTCTTAGTGCCCCACCGTGCACCATGGTGCAGCTCCACATTGGTGTGTCAAACTAAAGACAAGTCCCAGTCCATTTTTCTTGGTGTTTTTATGACAAGTTTTATGGACTTCCTGCCATTGTCTTTTAATTTGGGGTTATTATGACATCATTTGATTATTACAATGATAGTCTGTTTCCAAGTGATACTTTTGTTCAACACAAACCAGATAAATTTAGTGAAACTTTGTAATGATCTCTGTGCACTTTTACTTGTAAACTGGGAGTTTCTGGATGTTCATATTTGTAAATATAATTGTTCTTAGTGCCCTTCTTGCTCATGTTGTCCTGCCTCACATCCGTGGTTCTGTTAAGGACTTATATCTTAACTGATTTCTTAGTGCTGTTGTAATAGGAAGATGGGTAGGGATGGGAGGGGGGTATTTGTACCACTGAAGCATCATTAATTTGATTCTTTGCTGTCTGAGGGGAGAAAATGTAAAATGGTCTGTGTATTACTGGATTTTAAGCAATATTTTAGACGCTGTGTGACTGCTTTAATAATTTTCCTCCCAGTGTTATTTGAATCATGCTACCAGCTCTACTAAAGCTGAATGACAATTGTGTGGAAGTTAATGCCTTTGTAAGATCAGATCCGCCACTGTTACACAGCTGACATGCAGTGTGTTACCTTTGAGGCTAGTGAACTATGAAGTTTAGATACTGAATCTTGTTACAGGGTTATTTATATAATATGACATTTTATTCGATACTGACAGACTACATGTAGTAGTTTTAAAATCTAGTGCTATTTTTATTTTAAAGCTTAGCAATGAGGAGGAAATGTGATCTGGCTGTGTTTGTCTTCTGTGCAAAGCCTCAAGTGCTTATGTTTTTTGGCTAATAGCCACAGAGGGCAAAGTTTAAGGCTTTCTTGTAAGGACTAACTGTTCTTTTCAAGCTACTGTTTGTTTTTCTAAAAGCAGGATTTGCTTCCGTAGGAGGCAAGTTCCTTTACATGGAATAGTGCAACCTGTAAATGGGTGATTACAATAGCAAAGACATTTGTACTTGTACAGTTTAAATCATTCCTAAATCATTCTTAAATTTTGAACATGTGGTCGTCCAGAAGAAATCTTTAATTTTTCAGTAATTTTTACTCTTTGTGCACATGTTGATTTCTTAATGGTAAATGCTTTGTTTAAGGTAGTGTTCTCTGTTGAGAATATTTTCATGGAATAAAACAAACTTTTCATGGTCAGTTCAGGTGTAAAGTGTATTAACTCTTTCATTTTGTGACCCAAAGAGATGTGATGATTTTGCTCTTTATTGTGGTCATTTTCAGGTAACAGGATGAAAAATTCCATAAGTGGGGCAGCCTCTTACACAACACAGTTTTGGAAATTTTATTCTTAGTTTCTCACATTTTAAAAAGAGATTTATTTTATTTTTATTGGAAAGTCAGATATACAGAGAGGCGGAGGAGAAACAGAGAGGAAGATTTTCTGTCTGATGATTCACTCCCCAAGTGGCTGCAACAGCTGGAGCTGAGCCAAATGAAGCCAGGAGTCCAGAGCCTCTTCTGGGTCTCCCATGCAGGTACAAGGTCCCAAGGCTTTGGGCCATCCTCTACTGCTTTCCCAGGCAACAAGGAGGGAGCTAGCTGGATGGGAAGCAGGGCTGACAGGATTAGAACCAGTGGGTTCTAATCCCGTTGGGCTCAAGGCAAGGACTTAAGCTGTTAGGCTACCGTGTTGGGCCCAGCCTTTGAAAGGAAACAGCCTAGCTACTTCTTCATATTTAAATTGCATGTAATAATTTGTATTTATTTGTATTCAACAGTAACTGCCTTGCACAGACTTTGGTTTTATAAAGATTTATTTTTATTTGAAAGGCAGAGTTACACAGAGGAAGAGAGACAGAGATCTTCTACCCACTGGTTTGCTCCCCAGATGGCAGCAACAGCCAGAGCTGAGCCAACCTGAAACAAGGAGCTTCTTCCAAGGCTCCCACATGGGTGTAGTGGCCCAAGGAATTGAGCCATTCTTTCTGTTGTCCTAACCTATAAACAGGGAGCTAGGTGTTAAGTGGAATGGCCAGGAATCAAACTGTTGCCCATATGGTATGCTGGCGTTGAGGCTTAGCCTAGTATGCTACAGCACTGATCCCTTATATCATCTGACTCACGTATTCATGGGCACTGTCCCTGGACTACATAGCCTTACCCAACCACCACAGGCTGCCCAGCGCTTACTGATCAGTTAGTGAGAGCCCTGTATCTTGCTGGCCTTTGAAGCTTGGAAAGTAAAAATTTGCTCAAAGTCATGACTTCATGACTTAGAACTTTACAAGTCTAGTTTCTAAAATCTATAACTTTTAGAAAGTCTAGTTTCGGAAGACTGATGCAAAGGCACAAGTGAAACTGACTTCAAACTTTCGGAAATGCAAAATGGGACTAAAACTCAGGGTAGTTCCTGAACAACGAGACGTTGCAGTTGTGGAGACAAGCGTTTAGAGATGCATGCCAAGCTTGGAAGTTGGACCACGCAAGTGCAAACAGCAGGAAGATGGTGTCAAATGTTAAAAGGAGGTGAACAGAGCTTTGAGGGAAAAGAAACTCAAAACAGTTGAAAAGATCTTTTACTGTCTCAGCTAAGATCGGGGAAGTCCAATCCTACCTGCTGGGGAAAGAACTTTTTTTTTTTTAATGAATAAAGTTCTTTATTTTGCTACAAAATATATACCACTGGAGACCATTATGTTTAGTGCAGTAAGACAGTCTCAAAAATGCAAATATAACGTTTCTTTCATATATGGTATATAATAAAGAGTAAATAATATTTAAGCATAAAACAGACATCTTATGATTTAATTATTGTTTATAGTCCGTGTCTGTATTCCTATGGAGCAATGGTCTTTATTCCTTCTATTGTTTAAATTATTTTTACATTTTATGATGTAGTTTCATAGGCCCTGGGATTTCCCTTACTCCCTGCTCAAGTTCCCCACCACCACCACTGAGTTCCCCTGTATCATTACTATAGTATAGTTCTTCATAAACAGGCATTAGTCCATCATTGCGGGCATGGACAATGGCAAACAGTACAGCATCCTGTTGTTAAAATATAGTTAACAATTTCGTTGGGAGTCCATCTTTGATCTGGAAATAGAGATGCAAAATACATTGTATCCTCACATCTGGATGTGATAGTCTCCATTACACAGTTACTATGCATCCCCTTAAGTGAAAAGCCTAATACAAAATCAATAACAGGAAGAAAAATAAAAATCTACAATGCGATGAAGTTAAACAACATGATACTGGATATGATAGTCTCCATCACACAGTTACTATACATCCCCTTAAAGCCATAAAGCAAAATCAACAACAGGAAGAAAAGAAGGAATTAAAACGCCATGAAGTTAAATAACATGCTACTGACACTGAAGAAATAAAAAAGAAAGTCAAGAACCTTCTTGAAGAAAATGAGGCTGCTGTATAATCTATGAGTCAGTGAAGAATTTAATGAGAAAGAAAATGTTTTGAAGAGATGAAACTAAATTTTTAAAAAGTTAAATCTATGAGATATAGCTTCCACTGATCTTTGTTGGTGAGGTATGTCTCCTGTAGGTAAAATACATGGGTTTGTTTTTTAATCTATGTATCTATGATGTTTTATTGATGAGTTTAACCCATTTACATTCAGGGTTAATATGAATGGGTGGTAATTTGGTCCTGTCATTTCAGCAATGGGTTGTTCATTGATTTAGACTTTGGTTGTTATTTTACTGGGATGTTCTTCACATTTACCTTTGGTTTTGGTGGACGCTAGTCCTGTTCTCTGTGAAGAGAACATCTTTAAGTATTCTCTGTAGGGCAAGTTTTGACAAAGTATATTTTTTTAGCTTTTCTTTACTGTGAAACAATTGTATTTCATTTTCAAAGACAAAGGAGAACTTTGCTGGGTACGTTATCCTGGGCTGACAAGGTTTTTCTTTTAGTATCTGGAATATGTCACTCTTCTGGCCTGTTTAGATTCCTGTGAGAGGGCTCCTGTGAGTTTAATTGGCTTTGCTTTATATGTCAGTTGATTTTTTTCATGTGCACATAAGGATCTTTTCCTTATGTTTGATTGAAAAAGATCTTGATTATCATGTGTCATGGTGAAGATCACTTTTGGTCAAGCCTGTTGGAGTCTGTGCCCCTCCTGGATGTTGTTTCCCAATTCTTTCTCTAGATTAGGGAAATTTTCCCTTATTATTTCATTGAATATACCTTTAATCCAAGCTTCTGTTTCTTTACCTTCTAAGATTCCTATAACTCTTAAAGGTGGCCTTTTAATAGTGTCTTTGAATTCTTGAATACTGTTTTGGCCTGATCCAGATCTGCTTCCAGCTTTTTGTTTGTTTCCCCTTGGTGACAGGAAATACCTTCCAATTCTGAGATTCTTTCTTCTGCTTCATTCATTCTATTTTGGAGAGACTCTCCACTGTACTTTTAATTTGCTCCATTGTATTCTTCATTTCTGATATATCAGCTTTCAATTGATTCACTTCCTATATGACATGTTCCTTAAATTCCTTGAACTCCTGTATTAAGTGCTTCTCCTGGGAAAGTAACAGTAAAAGATGTTCATTTTGTTGCAAAATATTTTTAGTGATTTAATTTTTTATTTGTTTGGTAGAGTGGCATAGAGAAAGAACTTGAGTAGGGTGAGTAGGAGAGATACCTTCCATCTGCTGGCTCACTCCCCAAATGGCCACAACAGCCAGGCCAAAACCAGGAGCCCAGCATGCCATCTGAATCTCCTTTGGGATATCCGGCCCCAAGTGCTTGGGTCATCTGCTGCTTCCCCAGACACAATAGCAGGACACTAGATCAGTAACAGAGCAGCTGGGACTCGAACTAGCACTTTGATATGGAGTGCAGGTGTCCCAAGTGGCTGCTTAACCCACTTTGCCCACAGTGCCAGATCCTGCAAAAAGTGTTTGAAATTTATATATAGTGAAAACCGTTTTCATTGTTTGGAACTTTTCTTTTTTCAGTACACATTTTGCCATGAAAACTAATGACCCCTTGTGTCCCTCAGTGCAGTTATGTCAGTAATTAAAAAGTGTAAGAAATAAGAGGCACCACAAGATTGGGGAAGTAAGTAGAATGTTTGGGAAGCTTGACAGTGGTGCTTGAAAGTACTGGATAATGTTGTGAGCATTTAGGGGAAATCGTGGGCCACTGACCTGGACACTTAAGAACCAGTCATGTGAAACTAGTGTCATGCCTTTCATCAGGTACGGATATATTCATTTGAAAGGTAGCATTCCCTGGAGAGAGATATGTTCTACCCACTGGTTCACTACCCAAGCAGCCATAATGGTTGGGGCTAAAGCCAGGAGCCACGAGCTTCATCTCCATCTCCCAAGAGGATGACAGAAATGTAAATATTTGGGCCATCGAATGCTCTTCAGGTAAGATAGAAGTAAAACAACCAAGTCTCAATCTGGCGTTCACTCACCTGGGATGCCAGTACCAAGTGCTGACTTAACCTGCTGCACCACAATGGTGGCTTCACAAATAGGTACTGTGCCTTGATTTCACCACAGTTTGCTAAGACTCCTGGCTTAATATTTTTAAGATGAGAACAACTTTGTTATAGAGAATAGGGAGTTGCAACAAGTTGGTTTGGTAAAATAAATCCTGAATGTCAACTCTAAGGAGAGTTCTTGTAAAAGAAAATATATACATGTGTGATGAACTAAAGTAAAATGTGTACCCAACTTAAGCAACAAATTGCCATCTCCTCCTCTAAGGGGACAGTCCTCTTGGATTTGGGGTTCGTTCTTTCCTTTGGATTAGCCAAGTGGGTTCTCTGTCCTAATGCTGAGTAGCTTTGTTTCTAGCTCTGGAATGATTGCATCTTGGAGATGCTGTGTGTGAATAGGCCTGATAATTAGCCAGTGCACAAGATGGGATGGCCAGAGTGGGAGATAAGTGCTGGAATGTTTCCATGCATGGTGGTTAATAGTAACTCAGAAGAGAGTAAGCTTTGTTAATCTTGTGGGCTTTACTACATGTGGTTGGACTCGGACATCACACATGGCCAGGTGTTTCTGTTGCGAGCACTGTGGGCAAAGCTGGGCCTGCTGTGGGTTTCCTGTTACTTACAGGAGTTAAGTAGGAGCATGCTCCAGGCAGCCAAGGTCATGCTGTTCATTGCCCCAAAGAAATGCTTCAGTGTAGGCTAAGCCAATTCTAAGCTGTGGTGGCCACTGGGCAGGCTGGAAGGGAACATGGGCAGATGCAGGTGCATGGGTGGGTCCCAGGCCCTTGTGGTCCAAGTATGCTTCTGTTGGTTGGTTTCTAGGATTTTTGCTGTATTTGGTCATTTGTTCTTGGTTGGAGAGTGGCCTGCTTTAGACTCAGAACAAGTGTGAAAAGGACATGACTCCAGGAAGCACCCTCAGGCAGGTGGCAGAGTGACAACACCCTGTCCATGAGGTCCTCCTCGTGCCTGGGTCTCAGCTGTGGCTTGGATGTCACGGCTGCCAGGCCTCCCCAGCTTTATGAGTCCACCTTGCCCTCGTTTCAAGCAGCCACACCCATGCCAACTTGGGGCTAGCTGTTGGAGTTTGTATTCTCCCCTCTTCCCTTTCTGCCTTGATCCTGCATGGTGATTGGCATCCAGCTAACTATTTTGTGACTCGCCAGCAGGAGGGTAAGAGCTGGGTGTGCAGTGAGACAAGGTCAGGCCTCCAGTTCTAGCTGTTGGACTGGCATCCTTAACCCCTCTCACCCCTTTCCTTTCTGCCTACTTTTCTATAGCTGAGAGCCCCTGCCTGTGGTTCTTGGCAGATAACCAGCACTTGGGCAGGTCCATGCTGTCTGATGAGGGGTGAGGGGTGGACTGGGAATCCATTGTTTGTCTCCTCTCTTCAGGGGTCAGTACATGAATAAGTTAATGACTAATAAATGAATGGAGGAAATTTGCATTGTAAAAGTTTGCAGTTCCTGTATCAAATCATTGGGGCATCATTTAGTTGATGACGGGTATATCAATGCAACTGGTTATTTAAACAAATGAGCTAAAGCTTATTAGTGACTGATGAATGATGTGTGCTATTTTTATTACTTGATAAAGTTTTTACATATTTAAAGAAAAATGTTGTTGGTTTATATATCAAGTATAAATGTATCTTTTAAAATTATTTATAAAGTTATTTATATATAAGGCAAAGTGACAGAGAAAAGAGATCTTCCATCAGCTTGTTACTAAATGGCCACAATAGTCAGGACTTGGCCTGCCTGAAACCATTAGGCATAAACTCCATCTGGGTCTCCCACATGGGTGGCTGGCGTCCCAGGATCCAGGCTACCCTCCACTGCTTTCCCAGGGGTATTAGCAGGATGGGAAGTGGAACAGTGGGAACTCAAAATGCACTCTGCTGTGGGATGCTGGCATCACAGGCAGTGTCTTAATATGGAACACCACAATATCAACCTCAGTTATTTTGATATTAACAACATTCTACATGTCATATTGTAATACTCCATGTGTCTTGAGACTTGGTTTTTCATTCAGTGTTGTAAGATGTATCCATGTTTACATGTGGCTCATTTTACTATGAATGGCATTTCATTGTGCATTAGATGCAGTCTTTCCTGTTGTACTGTTGCCTGAATTTTGCGGCTATAAGTAGTGAGCTTGTGTACACCCATGTGTGTGTTAACTGATACAGGAGTTTCTCTGGGCCTGGTGCAGTAGCCTAGCGGCTTAAGTCCTTGCCTTGGACATGTTGGAATCCCATATGGGCGCCGGATCTAATTCTGGCAGCCCTGCTTCCCATCCAGCTCCCTGCTTGTGGCCTGGGAAAGCAGTCGAGGACGGCCCAAAGCCTTGTGAGCCTGCATCCATGTGGGAGACCCAGAAGAAGCTCCTGGCTCCTGGTTTTGGATCGGCTCAGCTTTGGCCATTGTGGCCACTTGGGGAGTGAATAAGCAGAAAGAAGCTCTCTGTCCTCCCTCTGTATATCTGGCTTTCCAATCAAAATGTTAAAAAATAAATCTTTTTAAAAAAGAATTTGTCTGAAATCTATACCAGGGAATGGAACTGCTAGGTTATGGATTATATCGATTTTTCAGTTTTGAAAGATAATGCCACATCTTCCCTTTAAATTTACTGCCACAGTTCGTACCCTGAAAATCCTTGTCTAAGGATGACCAGTGTTCCTGACCCTTGCCTTCACTTAGGAGTCAGACTTCTCAACTTTTGATCAGTAGAAAAGGCTGTGAAAGGACGCATCTTCTCCTGTTGGCTCCGTTTACCCTGCTGTTTGTTTGGTGAGTTGTCCCTTCCCGCCCTCACCCCGCTGTGGTTGTCTTTCCCTGTTAATCTTGGGATTTTTTTTCTTTTTTAATGTATGAAGGGTGCTCACTGAGTGCTGTTTTTCATTGTGCTTCATAGCACTTGATTTTAGCTTCTCTGCGGTTGCAGTCACACTGTGAGCTGTCACTGCAAGGCTTTGCCTAGGGCTGGGAAATCTTACTAGCTGGATCCTGCCCGTGAGTTCTGGAGGCCTCGGTGCCTTGCCCCTCGGATGCGTCCAGCATGGCCCTTTGCTTCCTGGCGACTGAGAAGAGAGTGCAGCCTTCTCCTGTGCCAGCCTCAGACACGCCACACCACGCCTGCGCAGGGAGGCCGGAGCCCGCAGGTGGAAGGTGGGTGTCAGGCCATTTTGGAGGCTGCCTGCTGGACAGGCCTTTATTAGTGTACTGTGACTAGCTTCTCTGCTTTCTGTTTCTCTAAGATGGCTTTTAATAAATAGAAGCTTTTCACGATAATGCAGTATTTAATGTTTAAGGGATAGTCTGTATTTTCTTCTAAAAGTGCTAACGATTTATTCGGTGAGGTAAGGGATTATTTTTTTCTTGCTCAACCAGTTCACGAATCCTTTATTTAAAAAAATTTGTCCTTTTTTGACTGCTCAGCAGGATCACTGTCATACATGAAATGTCGAACAGTTTCCTAAATATCATAGCGTGAGGAGCTGGTGGGACCGAGCCATGCCTGCTGGACACTGCCAACCCGCAAGATCAGTTTTGTGATTTTGGCTTTTTGACTGTTACTCCAGGTCAGTGTGTGAGAACAGGTCTGTGTTTGCAAATGCTCCTTAAGACTCCATTTACTGGAAGTAGATTTTTAATAGATATGTAATGCTTATACATGTTTATAGGGTGCAGCGTGGCATTTTAGTATATCTACAAATGTATAGTGATCAGATCAGAGAAACTGGCTCATCTCCCAGTGCAGACATCTATGGGTTGGGTTGGAAACAGGATTCTCTATTGGCCCTTTAGAAATAGCTTCTTCGAGGAGATAAGTAAGACATGACATAGTAGGCTAAGCCTCAGCCTTTTGTGTCAGCATCCTATATGGGCACTGGTTCATGTTCTGATCCATGAAAGCTCTCTGCTTGCTCTGGGAGAGAAGCAGAGATTGGCTCAAGTCCGTGGGGGAGACCTGGAGGAGGCTCCTTGCTCCTGGCTCCAGAAAGGCTCTGTTCTGGCCATTACGGTAATTTGGGGGAGTGAACTAGCAGATAGAAGATCTCTTTCTGTCCATCTGTCTGTAACTCTGCCATTCAAATAAAAAATAATAAAATAAAATAGTTGTTTTCAGCCATGGTTAATCTGTGCTATAGAAAATAATGTTATTCCTCCCAGCTGGACCCCTGCACCTAATAACTTCTCTCCATTCTTTCTTCACCCTCACCCTTCCCAGCCTCTGTAAACTGCTGTTTTCTACCTCTGCAGGTCAATTTTTTAGATTCTGCATATAAATGAGAATGTTTTATGAATTACCTCATTAACACACATCCTGTAGTTCCAACCATGAGAGGATTTCATTCGTGCTGTGGCAGAAAGATGCCCCACGGTGTGTGTCCTTCTTTGGGAATCTGCTGCTGGCCACCTAAGGTTGACTGTGTCTCTGGGCTGTTGTGACGGTGCTGCTGTGAGTGCATGTCCTGTGGACGTGGAAGGGAGCTGCCACGCCTTCAGGAAAAGGCAGAATGAAAAGATGAAGCACATTTTCCGTGAGCTTTTCAAACCTCACAAGTGGGACTGCTGTTTCTTGTGGCAGTTCTATTTCTAGCATTTTGAGAACTCTTCATACTGTTTTACATGATGACTCTGCTAATTTACATGCCCACCCACGGTGCTGGAGAGCTCCACTTTCTGTGAATCCTCACCCGCGTTTGCTTTTCATCTTTCTGATAACAGACAGCCTGTCTGGGTTGAGATGATGGCATCCCAGTGTGGCTTTAATTTGCATTTCCCTGCTGAAAAGTGATGTGGGCCATTTTTCATATTTCTTCAGAAAGTTCATGGGAAATGCATTAAATTACCTTTTATTTCCCACAAAGTTTTTGTAGCTCCTTCATACTTACTTCCCTTTATATGTTGTCTTTGCGAAATGTTTTTGCAACTGACTTGCCCATGTTAAAATCTCCCTTTTGCTGTTCCTTTTATATTCTGAATGCCAATCTCTTATTGAGTGAAGAGTTGGCAGATATCCCCCATTCAGTAGTTGTCTCTTCATTGTGTTAATGGTTTTCTTTGCTCAGGTTGGGTTATGTAGTTTAGTATAATTCTGTTTGCTAATTTTTTGGCTTTTGTTGCTTATGATTTTGGAGTTGTAGCTAAGAATTTTTGGCCCAGACCAGTGTCATGGAGTTTTCCTGTAGCATTACACTTAAGGCTTTCATCTATTTTGAGTTGATTTTTTTATATGGTAAGATAAAAATATAGGTCTGATTTCTTTATTTTGTATGTAGATACGCAGGTTTCCCAGCACCAACAGGCTCTCTCCCCTGAGTGTCCTTGTTGCCTTTGTTAAAGATCAATTGGGTATAAGTATGTGAATTTATTTCTGGGTTCTCTACTCTGTTCCACTGGGTTATGTGCCAAGGCTATCTTCCTCATAATTAATTTCCTTTGCGAGTGCCACAGGAAGGTAGGCTTTGTTCTGGAATTGATGGTTCATTTTAGGTGTTGACTGAGCCAAGGACTGTGTGGAGGTGGGGAAAGCATTACCTTTGAGTGTAGCTGCAGGGGTGTTCCCTGAGATGGGTGACTCGGGGGAAGATACACATTCCGTGTGCATAGCATTATTCAGTCAGCTGGCACCCACACAAGGCAGGAAGGCAGGGCAAGGGGAATTGTCTTTGGGAGCTGGAACACTCCTGCTCTTGGAACTTCAGGCTTCCTGGCCCTGGGCCTTGCAAGGACTGAGTAACACCATTGGCTTCCCTGGTATCTAAGGTACTGGATTTGGACCGAGCCATGCTACTGGTATCCCAGCTTGCTATTGGCTTGTCATGGGACTTCGTGGCCTTCATCATCACGCAGGCCAAGTCCCCCTGTGAGTCCCGTCTTACATAGCTCCTCCTGGGTCTGTCTCTAGGGGTCTCACTGATTAACATGCCTGGGAGCCTCAGAGGATGTCTTCCTCTGCCCAGCAACAGGATCCTTCAGGATCTAGACTTAATGGAGGCATCTCATGTGGAGTTCGTCTCAGACAGTCTTCCATTCCCTGAACTGATGCTAAGTAGCTGCCTCCAGGTCCCCCCAGCTTTTAAAGTTTCCTGAGTTGATTTAAATTTGCTGTACCTATTGGGGGGAAGTAAGGAGGGGAGGTTTGTTTCTTGGAGATTGCTATTCTGTCAAGAACAGGACATTAAAAGGTGTGCTTACTACAATTCACTCCATTATATTACGGCAAAAGGACCTTCTAAGAGCATCTAAACCACCTATTGCTCCAAGAATAAGTGTGCTATTTATGGTTTGAAAAAAAAAATCTATTTTACGTAAAAGAAATAGAGAAGGAAAGACTAGAGAAATCTTGCCATCCACTGGTTCACTCCCAAATGGCCACAATGGCCAGAGTTGGCCAATCTGAAGCTGGGAGCCAGGAGCTTCTGGGTCTTGTACATGAGTGCAGGGCCCAGGGATTTGGGCCATCTTCTGTTACTTTTCCAGGCCATAAGCAGGGAGCTGGATTAGAAACCGAGCCATCAGGGTACAAACAGGTGCCTGTATGGGATGCTGGGGGCCACAAGCAGAGGATTAGCCTTTATTGTGCTGACCCCTCCCCCTGTAGGGTGTTTTTTTTTTTTTTTTTTTTTGCAACAAACAAAACAAAAATGATACATCCTAAAAATAGGAGAGGTGAAGCAGCAGGGTGAAGCAACTGGGTAGGACGCGCTCATCTTGGAGTGTCTGCATGTGAGTCCTGCCTCTGCTTCCAGTTAGTCTGCTAATACCCCTGGGAGGCGGTGGCTGCTAGCCTAAGTGCCTAAGTTCCCTGCATCCACGTGAGAGCCACTCGCTCCCGGCTTCAGCCTGGCCCAGCCCCAGCTGTTGTGGGCATTTTGAGGGTGACTCAGTGGATGGAAGATCTGTCAGTATCTCATACTTGGTTCTAGTAGGCATGTTTAGGTTGACCCACATTAGGGTGATGGTCAAGTTACAATTTAATTTCCTTTTTTTTTTAAGGTTTACATTTTTATTTGAAAAGCAGAATTGCAGACACACACACACACACACACACAGGTGTCTTCCCATCTGTTGATTCACTCCCCATATGGCCACATGGCTGGAGTTGGGCCAGTCAGGAGCCAGAAGCTTCCTTCAGTTATCTTACAAGGATACAGGGACCCAACATTTGGATCACCTGCTGCTGCTTTCCAAGGCACATTAGCAGGGAGCTGGATTAGAAGTGGAGCAGCTGAGACTCAAATAGGTCTCCTTATGGGATGCTATCACTGCAGGCAGTGGCTTTACCCACTAAGTCAATGCTGGCCCCAACAGTGTAGTTTCTGTAACCAGTAAGTATACATTTTAAAGGAATATTTAGCATCACAGTGATGTTTTCAGTCTGTTTGAAAAAAAGATGAATATAAAACTTGGTAGGGGGGCCCGGCGGCATGGCCTAGTGGCTAAAGTCCTCACCTTGAATGCCCCGGGATCCCATATGGGCGCCAGTTCTTATCCCGGCAGCTCCACTTCCCATCCAGCTCCCTGCTTGTGGCCTGGGAAAGCAGTCGAGAACGACCCAATGCTTTGGGACCCTGCACCTGCGTGGGAGACCCGGAAGAGGTTCCAGGTTCCCGGCTTCGGATCGGTGCGCATCGGCCCGTTGCGGCTCACTTGGGGAGTGAAACATCAGATGGAAGATCTTCCTCTCTGTCTCTCCTTCTCTCTGTATATCCGGCTTTCCAATAATAATAAATCTTTAAAAAAAAAACTTGGTAGGGTGCCGATATTATTTAGGAAATAAGACAGCAAATTGCTAAATGTTTGACAGTTGGTGGCAGTGAGAATTTTATCTTAAGAGGTTGTATTTCAAATTTTATACAATAGAAAAAACTTGAGAGATACTGAGAAGTTATAAAGCACCCCTTCAGGGAGTCAGAAGCCTAGAACAAGCCTGTGCTTACCAGCTGGAGAGGAGGTGGTCACAGCTGGATGTGTTGAAATAGTGAGAAACAGGCATGAAGTACAGCGTCTAGTACCACGGCTCTGTTTGTGCCAGAGATCTGATGACATGAACTTGACTGAAGTCCAAGGGCCGTTGCAAGCACTGCAGCTGAGGTGGGAACCCAGGTCCCCAGGAGCCCAAACTGTATTGCCTCACTGTTCATTCTGTCTATTACCCAGAAACCTTGAGTTTCCCACACCACTTCCTTGCACTTTGCCTTTTGCCTTTCAGAACATTGTGGCTACGGCAGCCGGCACCTACTGTGGCTTGGAGATGAGTTTGGATGCTGAGGTCCCCTAAAGGCATGGCTGCCAAAGTCTCAGTTATGGTACTCAGCAGTGGGAACTTAAATTAATGGGTTTGGCGCTGGAGTCTGTGGGGTGATGGACTGGTTTGGATCGGACGGTATGGGAGAAACCCCCATGATCAAGTCCTGTGGTTGCTAGCATCCCCCACAGGAAGGACAGGAGTCAAGTAGGTAGAACTACTGAGTTATTTCATAGTAAAGAGACTAAATACAACTCTTTCACAAAAAGATATATTTTCATTCATTAATATTTACATTTCTCATATTCATTTAAAGAATATCATATAACTGATACCTTCTGAGATGTTTCATGCTTTAAAAAAAACTTCTATTTACACTTACTGGAGATGGAATTAAAACTAAAATGATCAAATACTGTAGTTATAGAAAGCAACCAGCTAACACAGCTGGGGTTTCTCTTATTGGTGCTGATCAGCATTAGCGATAGTTACCTTAATAAATTATCATTCATTTTAAAAATCAGTAGTAATTTTTAAACCGTTCATAAATAAGTGTGCTCTGTGCAACTTACACATTTAATATCCCATGGATACTAAAAGCTTGTATATTGTCAGATATGCACATGATCATTGGCAGGTCTTCCCAGGGAAGCTGCTGGAAAAGCCTGGAACGAGGGGCTAAGGTTCCCCACCGAAGTCTCAGAGCTCGGACTGCTTTGCGGCCGGAGGCTCTAGTTTCCGTGAGAGGGCGGTGAGGATCTGGCCAAATTTCTCGTATCTCTCCGCCTGACTGACTTGGGCACCTTTGCTGCCCCACAGCAGCCGCATCTGAAACTCTGTCTTGAAGATTTCACTCATTTCTTCATCTGGTTGGAAACCTAAGCAAAACAAAAGTGAACTTTTAGTTCTGCCCAAAACTGGACTGAAAACTTGGGTCCTATCTTTTGAAAGCAGGCTCAAAATATGGGATGGGTGTTGTGGCACAACAGAAAAGTCCACTTCTTGGGCTGTCTGCATCTGCCTGGTTTCAAGACCCAGCTCTACTTCCAGGCCAACTTCCTTGCTACTATGCACCACCACCAACCACTCCCCCCCAGGAGTGACTGGGCCCCTACTTTGGGGCTGTTGGTGATACTTGGGGAGTGAACCAGAAGATCCAAAATCTGTGTCTTGCAAGTATTTTTTTTTTTTTATTTATTTAACGTTATTGCAAAGTCAGATATACAGAGAGGAGGGAAGCAGAGGAAGATCTGTCCACTGGTTCACTCCCCAAGTGGCCACAACAGCGAGTCGAGCCAATCCAAAGCCAGCAGCCTCTTCTGGGTCTCCCACATGGGTGCAGGGTCACAAGGCTTTGAGCCGTCCTCAACTGCTTTCCCAGGCCACAAGCAGGGAGCTGGATGGGAAGTGGAGCTGCCGGGATTAGAACCAGCGCCCATATGGGATTCTGATGCATTCAAGACAAGGACTTTAGCCACTAGGCCACCGCGCTGGTCCCGCAAGTATGTTTTCAAGCAATAAAACTAAGAAAGTCAGAGGGAGATGACAGGGCCCCACCCTTGAGGATCTACAGTTCCAACACAGTGACACAGCAACCCCACCCCTGTGCCCTGTGGCCGATCCTAGCTGCCACACCACATGGGTACCTCACTTTCTGCTGTCGCTGCTTGACCTTTCCTGAAAGTTTAATATAAATGCAGCAGGAACTTACTGGTGTCAGTTAAGATGACGTTTTTGACATGTTGCTTGTTTCCAACAGTTCATTTTGTTTCTGTTGCCCACAGTATCCTGTATGTGGGCACACTGTGTCTTGTTCAGTGCATCTCTAAATGATGGACTTTTGGATTGTTCTAGTTTCTGGGTACTATGAATAACCTGAATGTGTGTGCACCTGCGTTCTCACTTCTCTAGTAGACTCACAGGGTCATGTGGTAGGTTTGGGTTTACTTTTAAAGAAACTATCACACTAAGTATTTCAAAATGGCTGGCCCAGTCTACATCCACACTGGCAACATAGTAAGGCTCCAGTTTAACTGTCAAGCCTTCCTTTTGCCATTACTGTGAGCCCCTCTAGTGAGTGTGTGGTCCCTTGCTGTAGTTTCACCATTTCCCTAATTATTAATACTCTGAACATCTCTCCATGCAGTTATCTGCCCTTTACATATGTGAACAGTCCTGTAGCAAGACACTGAGTGCACACTGTCTGTTCAGCGTGTTTATCAAGCCAACTGGGACAGCTGCTTTCTATTCCCATGGTTGAGTTTACCCAACACTCCGCCCAACACTATGCAGGATGCGTCAGAAGCTGGCGCAGGGGTGGTCCCTTCACGGTGCTGCTGGGAGGACCAGGGAGGCAGCCCCAGGAAGTACAGACAAATCCTCACTGATAAGAGGGAGCCGTCCTCGCAGTAGACCAGCTGCTCAGTTCTTTTTCCCTTGCTTTCTGCTCACTGGGCAGCACTGACCTAGAGCGCATGCAAAAGGAGGGGGAACGTGACACAAAGCTGTCCTGGCACGCCTGGAGGAAGCAGCGCTCTATCCTGGGAAGCGACATTCCCATGCCTTCATCTTTCTAGTGCAGCGGTCCCCACACTCTTCCATTCTAAGTGCCCTGAGGAGTGAGAAGCAGGCGGGAAAGCGCCCCCTACCTGCCAGGATCCTCTCGGCGTTCACTCGGTAGCTGTCGGCGGCCTGAGCCATGCGTCGGGCGGCAGCCAGATGGTTCAGCATAATTTCACAGCTTTGGTCGTTCTTTTCCCACATGTCAGTTCCTTCGAAAGTGACCACCTGGCGCTCCATCAAGGTCACGAGGGGCATCAGCAGTGGGACTGACACGTTGCACGGGGGAACACATGTGGACTCTGCGGGACAGGAGGTCAAGGTTTTCAGGATTAAATCGTCCCTCAGAGTGAAGGCAGGAAGTGCGGACTGGCGGCCTGCCTTCTCCCAGCAAGTGGACCTCGAACCTGCCACCACCTGCCGTGAGCCACATGTTAGCCTGCAGGTGACCTGGGGCCCACGAATGGCCCTGACCCACAGACACCAGAGCCCCAGTCTTGGCTCACCATGGCCTTCATGCAGGAGCTTGCTGAAGGGCTTCAGCTGCTTCTCATAGAGGATGGCCGTCTGCGTGTACTGGTGCCGCAGCGCCGTCCACGTCTTCTCCAGCCGTGTGACCTGCAAGGAAAAATGGGGGCAGTTGGGGACGGGGGCTCCTTGGAACCGTCACAGGGATGTGTACCTTTGGGGACGGGTGATGGATACACATAATAGGAGGCAGGAAACTCCCACCTCACCACCTGCTCCTGCATTCCTGCCCAGAGACAGTGCCTTTAGGCTTCATGCACATTTTTTAAAACCAACACCTGCATTTTCTGCTCTGATCCTGGCTTGGAACTCATCCCACCTAAATCCATGGAAAACAGCTTCACGCCTCTGCATCAGACTCACCGGAGACCACCGGGCAAGGCTTTAAAGACACTCTGATGCTAGAAAGTGACTTTGGCAAGATGCAGCAACAGAGTTTCCCACATGGGGAGGATGTATTTCCGGAAGCGCCAGCGCTGGGTCTCAGAGTACACACATGGTGCTTTCAGGAGGAGCTGCCTGCCACCCAGGAAGTTGTGCCAGGATGTGGTGAGCCCGTGAACTTGGACACGGTGTCTGGGGCACACGGGAGATGGCCCCGACCATGTGATGCTAACACCTGCACACATCCTTCTGGCTAATATCCTCTCCTGCCCCCTAAACCGAGTGTGCTCTCCAGACCAGGAAAGGCACTCACCTTGAAGGCCATCCTCATGAGCCTGTGGCTTCACCTCGCAGCTCAGCAAGCAGAACACCCAAGCTCCCCTTGCCAAAGGGGGTGGGATTGGCACACACGTCCTTGACCTTTCTGAGCTCCCACGTGTGCCAAGAAGAGAAGGTACGTGGGCTGGGCTGGTCTTGCACGGACTACCCATGATTCTGCCCTCTGGTAGCTCACAGACCCTTGTCCCCTGCCTTCTCACAGCAGCTCTGTGTGTGGGCTCGGCCTGTTCATGCAGGCCCTGGCTTTCTACTCGCAGCCAGGGTGGCACATGCAGCCGCAGGAAAGGGGGCTTTGCATGAAGATGCACAGGAACTCCTTGGCTAACCTTGCCAGGGAAGCCACTTGCTTGGCAGGGCCCTGACCTCTCCTGCTGTGATGCACCAGAGGCAGGAAGCACTTGCTGGTGGTGGGGAGGTCTTGGGGCAAGTCACTAGCTACTGAGTTTGATGTTGGGGCAGCAACCAGGTGAGCCCACCAAGCATCTACTTCACTGCTCTCAGAGGGACTGGTACACTCGCTGTCAACGTCCTAGGAGGGGCCGACACTGTAGCACAGCACAGTGAAGCCACCTGTGAAGCCAGCAGCCCACAGGGGTGCTGGTTTGTGTCCCAGCTGCTCCACTTCTCAACCAGCTCCCTGCTAATGTGCCTGAAAAGGCAGTGGAAAATGGCCCAAGAGCGTGGGCCCCTCCACCCAAGTGGGAGAACCAAATGGAATTCCAGGCTCTAGCTTTGCCCTGGCAAGTTCTAGTTATTTGTGGCCATTTGGGGAGTGACCAGTGGATAGAAGACCTGTTTATAGCTCTGCTAGTGACTTTCTTTTTAATATTTTTTTGAAAGGCAGGGTTACAGAGAAAAAGGGAGAGGCAGTGAGAGGTCTTGCATTTGCTGGTTCACTCCCTCCCAAGTAGCTATAACAGCAGGGATGGGCTCAGTCAGGACCAGGAGCTCTATCCGGGGTCTCCCAAGTGGTGGCAGGGTTTCAAGCACTTGGGCCATCCTTTGCTGTGTCCAAGGTGCATTAGCAGGAAGGTGGATCGTAAATTTAGCAGCAAGGGCTCAAACCAGCACCCATATGGGATGCTGGGGTGCTGCAAACAGTGGCTTAACTTACTGTACCATAGTGCTGGCCCTGACAAACTAAGTTATAGGCAGTTTTAGATGACAGGAAATAAAACACTGAACTGCAAAATACCTATGATAGGAATTGAAAACAGGCAAAATTTGTGGGTCGCTTATTTCAGATATCAGTCCTGCAACATTTCGGTGCACCTGAGGAACTGAAAGCCTGAAACACTAGAATTACAATTTTGCACTTTAAAATGGGCCTGGTTCCTCCTTGCAAATTCCTGATAAAGCAGCCAAGCTGTTTCTCTTGCTTACAGCGGCCTCAGCACAAGCACATCTTGCCCCCGCCACACCCTGCCTTGCAGGACATGTGACCATGCTGCCTTTCTTGGTGGCTTCGTGGTGCACCCCTGGCAGCATCTCGGGGACTGTGGGTGGCTGAGAAGCAGCTGTGCTAACGAGGCAGCAGCTGGGACATCTGTCATGACGGCTCTGGGGCTGTCACGGGGGACTCAGAGTCGGCCTCCAGGGATGTAGAAAGCCACTGAGAAGTGGTAGAGCCAGCTTCTGTCCTCCATGAGGCCCACTGGATTTCAAAGGTTTGACACCCATCTTCCAAAAGGCTGTATCTCTCACAGCAGATGGGTTCCAGTGTCCACTTTAGAAACAAATGGCGGGGTGCATTAGACAAGGTATGGCAGGTGGGCCAAGGATGTGGGAGAGTCTTTATGCGGGTCAGCCCTAGGACCACACTATGACATAAACCACTCCAAGGATTCCCTAGTGCAGGTTCCTGGAATGTCTCAGTGCACTGCTCATTGTCCCCCGTGACCATCCAGCTGGAAGCAGTCTCACGTTAGCCAGATGTCCCCTCCTAAAAGGTCCCCAGGAGTTCTGATGGGCGTGACTTCCATGGAACACGAAGGGGGAAGCGTGCAGTGGTCATGATCATCCACTGCTGCTAAAAGCCAGAGCAGAAACACTGGGGTTGTCCCAGAACCCACGAAGCTCTCACTGAGGTTCAGTAGGACTTGTGAGACACCCTTAGCTGCAAACCTTCCCTGGGCCTGGGCACAGGCCAGTGCGCAGCCCATGCACACCTACCTGTGGCATGTCCAGCGCCTTCATGATGGCTGAGAAGGAGTAGAGGTCCCCCATGGCATCTTTGAGCTCCACCGCCACCTGGATGATCCGGTTGAGAGTGGCCGCTCGGTCCTCCAGAGAACCCGTGCAGCCCAGGATGTCCACTGCCACACCAATGGCCATCGTGTTGTGTCTGAGAGGCAGGGACACGGGGGGTTAGGCTCCAGGGTGGGCAGGGCTAAGAGCTGATTAAGTGCTTTGGTCTAACTACTGCCACTGCAGTTGGGGGTGGTGGCAGTTCAGATGGCCTGGACAGCCGGCCTTACCAGAGACCCCACTCCCGCAATGCAGGCTGACGGGTCAGAGGCCTGGAGATATCCCAAATAGGGTCAAGTTCAACCTGGCCCTGTGGGTAGGACAAGGTGAAAGCCCTAGGGGAGAGCAGCTCCAACTGCATATGGGTCACGCTATGTCCTTGAGAGAGACCCAAGGAGACACTGGTACACACACACACACACATATACAATATCCATCACCCTCGGGAACGCCCCAGGGCCACCTCCACTCAGGGGAACTTGGGAGCAGAAAAATGAGGAGATCAGCTTGATCCAGGAAGAAGAGGCCAGTGAGGGCACAGAGGTAGGGAAGGGGCAGACAACTTGCTGTAAGGAGGCCCCGCCCAGGAGGCCAGAACAAGCTGGAGAGGTGGACCAGACTGCAGAGCTGCAGGCCTGGAATCTGCCTGCATGGCCAAACCCAGACCCTAACAGGATGGAAGCCCATTGTGCCTGCCAGCCCTCCCCTCTTGCATCCTGAGCTAGAGTCAGCCCAGGAAGCCAGGCCTCCTCCGCCACAGGACCAATGGGGATGAGGTCAGCCCTTAGCAGGTGGTGCACACAGGGACTCCCACCGCAGGGTTAGAGCCATGGGTCAGAACTGCCTCAGCTGTTGTCTCCCAAGCTGTGGTGGTGCTGGGCTGTGCAGGGGCCTTGGCTTCCTTGAGTAGCAGCTAAAACAGACCCTGCTGTCATCCGAGGGCACAGCCAAGACTGATACTCCAGGCTGGACTCCCTCTGCTGGGTGCACAGCATCCCTTGCTGTCCCAGGACACCAGGAGGCAGTGGCCTGATGGGTGCCTGGTGTGTTTGTGAGCTCAGGCCCGAGCCCAGCCGTCTCGTGGTGTGTGCACCTGCAGGGTGGCTGTGAGCTGCTCTCTGCTCTGCTCCTCACTGCCTCTAAGGTGGGAGCCGGGATTGTCAGCAAAGGGACTAAGCAGATGCAAAGACACTGCTGGGCATGAGCAGACACCCCACATGTGGCAGCTGCACCACACCTTCTGCACTGTGTGTCTCCTCTGTGGTTTGTGGGTCTCCATCTCTTGCCACTTAGCTCCACTTACCTCAACTGATAAGTCTGCAATTGTTCCTTATGTCTTACTGGCCCCTATTAAGCATCTCTCCTCCTCTAAGACCTGTTACATCAGTGGGCTAAGAGGGTAATTATGTAATTCATCCCATCACCATCCACCTAGAGGCCCCCTGGGTACAACATAAGGTGACTGAATCTGCAGCCTGGGCCCAGGGTTTTATTATTTGATTCTCTTGTGCAAGAAGGCCATGCCACTGACTGCTTTCAGATCCCTATGACCTTGGCCTTTGAGTAAACACACTGTCCTGCCCTGTGCTCACTCCCAGGCTCTGGTGGGCAGACCCCACATACCAGCTTCAGATGATAAATAAATTACAGAGCAGAACTGCAGCCAAGCAGCTGTCAGGAGAAAAAAGAACTGGGTTTTGATAAGAGTGGAAGTCAAAAATGGCCCTGGGAGAAGCCCCAAAGCTGCCCTCCACAGCCAGGCCCAGAACCTGCACAGCGGCACACCTGAGGGCACACGGAACAGGCTCAGACACCTCAGACCTGGAGGCCAGGATCTGGAAAAGTCTCAGGAAAAAGGAAATCTGGGGGGTTGGAGCTGTTCTCCGGGGACTCTGTAAACAATGGGTATACTTGGACAGGGTCCCCAGGGACCACCTGTGAGGCCAGCAGCAACACTGGGTTGGGGGGAGGCTCACTGTATTTCGTTTATATACAAAGAATGCATCTCCGTCTACAACCCCTCACCCCAGGGATCTGGCAACGCAGCATTCACTGCACTGGCCACAGCCCCAATGTAGCAGGTGGCACCTGGCATAGCCAGTGAGATATGAAAAGTGTCTCAGCTGCACTCCCAGAGTCCAGAAGACCCATGTCGTTCATGGCTCTGGCAACAGCCAGTACAGTGCATTTCTGCCACCACAGAAAGGGGGACAGATGGGCCAGGACAGCATGCTGACCCAGAGCGCCACAGAAAGCACAGGCACTCGACTACAGCGTCCAGGACACTGGCTGGGGCACAGGGGACCTAACAGGGCAGTCTTGCCCAAGCTCACTTGGTGTGTGTGTCCCAACAGCCAGAAATGATGGTCATGGACAAATGTGGTCTTGTACTTTTTAAAAGCATGCCTTCATGTCTTGCTAATTTCCTAAACATCTTATGTTCCCATGTGTGCATCATATTGTGTACTTTCCTTGTTTAAAAGTGTTTGCACGAAAGGCAGACAGACAACAACAGCAGAAACAAACGATGTCTCATCCACTGGCTCACGCCCCAAATGCCCACAACAGTCAAGGTTGGGCTGGCCTGAAGTCGAGAGCCAAGCACTCAATTTGTGTTTCCATTTGGGTGGTAGAAACCCGCATCCCTGAGCTGCCGCCTGCTGCCTGCGGGGTGCACCTTGGCAGGAAGCTGGGGCTGCAGTGGAGCCAGCACTGGAATCCATTCTCCCCACCACATACATGTCAGTGAGTACCCAGGGTACTGGCTTTTCATGGGGGTAAGGAGACTCTGCAGGTCCAGGAGGCTAAAGGTCAAACTCCCCGACCTCTGACCCCTCACTGGTCCACTGCTAAAGAAAATACCATTCGGTCTGTCTTTAGTAGTCTTTCCCACAAGCTGCCACTTAACTCCTGAATTACTGGTCAAAGCCAAGAAGACAACATGCAGAACTGCGCACACACAGAATCCCACGTGCACACAGCCATGCGGCTCCCCACTCGGGGTGGGCCTGAGGGTGGCAGGTGAAGAGCTCCCCAGGCCCTGGCTGGGCCACCAGCCTGGTAAGTGGCTTCTCACCGGCCTCGCCCCTCCAGGAATATGTCCTCTGTCCCTGAATCACCACACCGTGTCTCTGTGCATCTCCAGGAATCTTCAGCCAGCCAAGGCTTCTGAGAAGACCCGGCTAGGGCCGTGTGCACTGGGGCGGGTCGCTTGGTGCCACAGCCCTCTCCCACTGAGACCTGTGGCCCTGGCGCCCACCAGCGAAGGACACTGCTCACCGTTCAATGATGTCCAGGCGCAGCTGGCGGCCATGTGGCAGGGTGAGCAGCTCCAGCCCTGAGCTCACGCCCATATTTCTCTTCATCTCTTCAGAGACTTCAAGTATCCTGGCAACCTGCGGGGGAGCCAGAGGTGGATGAGGTGTGGCACCAGGAAAGGTCCTCACCTCCCTGGGCCCTGGGCCCCGGGCTGGCTGTATTGCATGAAGGAATGCACAATGACATGGGAAACGCAGTTCCTACATGCTCTTGGAGGGGTGGTTTCATACTCAGCACGACATAAACCCCAGGGAGGAAAGAAAGGACTGGTGCACCCCTGGACCCCAGGCTCTAAGCTTCGCAGGCTGCAGCCTGCTGTGGTGTGCGAACCAAAAGATGGGCCACATGTGGGGGGTGGATGACCCCTGCCAGGGAGAAAGAATCCTGCGTGTGCTCCATCCCTACTGGGCACCGCCACTGCTGTTCTCAGCCAGCAGCCGGGGCTGTCACTGTGCTCATCTCCGAGCTTGGGACAAGCACCCGCACCTGCAGACTACCAAACCGGGTACGCCCATGGGGAGCCTCAGGTTATAAATGCACCCTCTTCTCATCCTGGCTAGTTTCCCTAAAAGAAAATTTTGATATGTGGGTGCCAGCTGTCCTCTCACCCCTGTCCCCCACCAACTCCACTCCAGCATGGTGGAGTCACGGCTAATGGGGTTGGGTATGAGCTGGCCACTTGGGACAACCACATGTTCTGCTGAAGCATCGCTCTGGAGGCCGGTGACGCCTCGAGGCACAGGAACACCAAGAGTGCGACTGGCAGATGCAAAGCGACTAATCCAGCCCAGCCACTCACAGGCACACGGCAGTCCCTTCCTCTCCCCCATCCAGGGGCCCATCCTCCACTGTCCCAGGCACAGGAGCACAGCAGATGTTTTCATAAGACACCACCATAAAAAAAACATGTGGAGGCCCCTGCAAAGCCATTAACCTTGACCCTTAACTTCTGGGGCTGGGCAGAGGCAGTTGTGTCCGGCTCAGGGAATGAGCTTGTAGGGTTAGATATCCCGGGTGGGAGAGGGCCCAGAATTTATGCTATGAGTACACTCACCAGAACTCTCTGGGCCTTGGCTTCCACTCTGACTTTCTCAAGGACTTTGCAAATGGCCTTCAACCCTCCCTCAAGAGTTCTGAATCACTGGCCACTGTTTGCAACTGGGAGGGGGGCTGCTGGGGTGGTAAAGGTGGTACCACCACCTTCCTGGGGCTGTGTGTGGCTGTCCCCAGGCTGAGCCACAGGACCACAGGGCTCGAGCCAGCACAGCAGTTGGCAATTGGCCTCCCAGCCACCTGCCTCTGAGCCCAGAGAGCCCCTAGGATGGCAGGGGTGGGTGGGACGGGATGCCCCGTCCTCTTTTCAAATCCACCCTGCTCCTCAGGCTCCACTTGCTGGCTCTGCCGCCCTGGGCACAGAGGAGCCCCCGTGCACCTGCATGTCAGTCTCCCTCCCTTGCCTAGAAAGCACTTGACCAGCTCTATCTTACCCATGGTCAGTTACTCACATGGAAGCCTCCAGAACCCTCCTTCTCCCTGCTGTGGCTTTCCTCAGCCAAGTTGCTGTGTATGCCTTTGTTGTAATATCCTCTATTTGGCCCTCAAGTCCTCAGTGACCACCTGGGCAGCTAAGTCTTATGTGGGAGGGGCCTGCAGCTGATGCAATGTCAGCCAAGCTATAAGGCACATTTCTAGCGGCCACAGGCAAAGACAAGCAGGTATGAGAATCTACACATGGTGAGTGAGGCCAGGCCAGGGCCTATGTACAAGGAAAGGGGGGGGGGGGCCTTGGGCTTAGGGCTGTCCAATGCTGGGTTGACAGCCTCCAAGGCCTCCCAGGGCCACCCACTGTCCTGATGCCCTCTCCTAGGGCGCAAGCTCTAGGCTTTGTGTGGGGTGGGAATAGGCACGTGGGGCCCAGATGCCACCCAGCGCCTGCACCCAGTCCCCCTGCTCTGTACTACTGGGCTACTGGCTGCATTTGGCGGGGGGAACAACAGTTCTCGTCTGGCTTCCCTCTGAGAGACACTGGTGATCCCTGGTGGTTCCAGCAAGAGGAGGAGGAGGAAACAGCAGTGGGCTCCAGAGAGGGGAAGGAGGAAGACCCACACGGCCGTGCCCTGGGACCCTGGCTGGCTGAGTGCAGGCTGGCTTCTGCTCTCAGATTCCAACGGCTCCTCTTCCAGGGGTACCTGAAGCTAGACGGGCATAAAACCCCACCATGAGGGATGAGAGAGAAGACAGCCGGCTTGTGCTGTGGGACAGATGCAGGGTGTCGCTTCCTGGGAGCCAACAGTGGAGGGAAGGTTCCAGGCTACCCAGAGTGTGGGCAGGTACCTGCTCACCTCCATCCTGCACCCCCCCTCTGAGGTTCTGCAAGTCCAGGCCCAGCTGCTTTGCACACCAGGCTGGCCTGCTATAATCACCAGAGCAGCCCTCTGACTTCCTGTTACCTCCCAAACAGGTTTATCTGGCTGTAGGTCACTGGAGGTGGGGAGCTAACACAGCAGAGGATCTGAACCCAGGAGCAGGTGGAGGGAGCAGGCCATGTCCTTCCTGCCCTCATTGTGGAGGTGTCATATCCCACTTCTCTGCCCCCGTGCAGCCTGGACCACCCCCAGACCCTGGCACTGAAGCGCACAGGTCCTGCAGCAGGTCCTCCAAGCCCTGTCTTCAGCAGGGGGCTGGGGAGCTCCCAGCTCAGCCAGCCCCTAGGGTGCTGCTCGGAGACTGGACTTGCCACCCTGCCTCCTGACTCAGGCAGGGAAACTCTTAAGTATGCTTGACCTTTGCTGCAGTTTGGTCTCACCCAGCCAGGAGTGGAAGGGGTTAAGTCCCTTTGAAGCTTTATCTGTCACTCAACTGCTCAAGGGGCTGGCTTTATTTTCTCTAACACTAAGTGGGACTGATGCAGTGCTATATCAGGCATATCCCCTGCCTGCAGCACCAGCATCCCACAAGGGCATGGGTTTGCCCCCTGGATGTTCTACTTCTCATCCAGCTCCCTGCTTATAGCCTGGGAGAATGAGAGTGGGAGACCTGGAGGAGGCTCCTGGAGGCTCCTGGCTTCAGTTCAGATCAGCTCTGGCCGTTGTGGACATTTGGGGAGTGAACCATTGCAAAAGGCTCTGTCTCTCCTTCTTAGACACGCTTTCAAACTAAATAAATACATTTATATGCGCTGAGTTAGCTAGGAAGTCTCTCTGAAGGGAGAGGGTTGATCTGGACCTAGAGCTACCAAGAAATGCTTTTCCCATGCTAAATGAGGGAGCTGTGGACAGGAGGGGCAGGAATGCGGGGTGGTCTGCCCAGCCCAGGGACACTCCAACACTTCATGCATGCAATTATTTACCCACGCTTGTGTGCTCAGCAAACCAGGATGTAGCACTTCTACCTATGCTAAGTAAAGACTGGATTTCCTGCGGTTTTCCTTTTCATCTGCATTTTACAATGGCTCCTAATGAAATAAGTATTGTAATGGGGAAAAAAAATCAAGGTCAGTTTACATATGCTTATACTCAAGACGGCTTGAGCCACAAAGATGGACTGTTAGGTGTGTGAAGGATGCGATCAAAGCCGCCAGGGCGGGCTGGCTCCGCTGCTCTCAACATTCCATTTCCACCTGCGATTTCCCCTGCTGTAGCTCCACCTGCGCAGCAGCTGAAGTTGTAGCTCAGCCCCAGGTGACAGCAGGTCTCTGCAGCAGCCCGACGGGCAGGTGCAGGGCAGGGCCAGCCCTCCCTCCCTGCCTCCATCCATAGGGAAGTTTGCAAGCTTCCTGGCTGGGCAAAGGTTGTGCCAATTCTGTGGTTTCCACCCTTTATTTTAAATAAATCCCCACCCCGACCTTAACATCAAGCCATTTTCTCCTCCAAGCAGGAAAGCACTTGCAAGGGTGAGGTGGAAGTGAGGCCGGGCACCTCCTCCCTCCCAGAGTGGAGTTGAGCACTGACCTTGCAGTCGGTGCTCAGCAGGTGCTGGGCGAGGACCCGGGGGTGGTTGCTGGTGAACAGCTCTTTCGCGCGTTTCAGCAGCGCCATCTCCAGGGGCTTGTTCTCCGTAGGCAGGAGCTTGGACTCAAAGTCATTGGGCCGGAAGGAGGAGACAGTCTCCAGCAGAGGTGCCACGAACTCGCTGCCTCCCATGTCCATGTGCCCCTTTTCCGTCTGCATGGTGGGTGATGCCCAAGGCCCAGCCCCATCATCACCATCGAGGATCAAGTAGCTGGTGCCAGAGTTCCTGGAACTGGGTCCCTCGCCGGGCTTGGGTACGGGCAGCTTGGTGTGGCTGCCTGGGGCGCAGGGGGACCAGCCAGCTGCCCTGTCGCAGCCTGTGCCAAAGGAGGGATTCAGCTCACAGTAGTTGGCTTCTGCATTGAGCCAGGTGTGCGGCGAGGGGGGCACCTTGAGGAAGGGCACCTTGCAAGGCTTGGGCGGTGGCTTGGGGCACAGCTGGCTGTCTGAGCCCCTCAGTGCTTCCCCCGTGGTCCTAGCACCCGTCGAGACCCTCCGGACCATGGCTGGGCTCAGGGTGGGCTCGCTGCCTGTCCTAAACACGGGGGAGTTGGGGCTGGGACTTGAGTCCGCACCGGGGGGCTGAGGAGGCAGCTTGCAGCCTGTGGAAGGAAAAGAGGTCAGGCAGAGCCCACACACATGCTCACACGCACCAGACACAACCACACACTGTGTTTTTGGGTTTTGGTTTTCAACCCCAAGAGGAATTTCAGTGTGACTATCCCCTCCTCCCACCATCTAGAGCATTCTAGAACACTCAGAGGCTAAGGGTGCAGTGGGGGCCCCACCCTATCCTTTAAGGGCAATTCTGGATTCCAGCTGGGTTGCAGTGTGACTTTGTGGTCACAGGAGGCTGACGGGGCCACACAGCAGCAGGACAGACTGAGCATGCCCTGGGAAACAGGGGTTTTTATCCACAGAACACACGAGGGCCTGAGTCACACTCCAAGCAAGGGTGGGTCTCTGCCAGCTTTGAAGGGAGAGCTTGAGATACACGGAGGCGCAGGTGGCAGGTGCACAGAGGCAGGTTTCCAGGGGCTGTGGGCACACCCACTGCGGCCCGGAGAAGGTCAGTTACACAGACCTGGGAAGCAGCCCCGTGTAACAGAATCGCTTACTTGGGGTCCCTGCGCCTGTGGCGCTGCTAGTCACTGGATGAAGAAGACTCTCTGAAGGCTAGGATTTCCCCTCTCCCCCTGGCCCTGCCACTGACCACCTGCCTGGGGAGGCAGAGGAGGTGGTAGGCCAAATGGCCACGAAGACCACTGCTCCACAAAATGGGCTCAGGATCACA
Organism: Ochotona princeps; assembly: GCF_030435755.1. Classification (NCBI taxonomy): domain Eukaryota; kingdom Metazoa; phylum Chordata; class Mammalia; order Lagomorpha; family Ochotonidae; genus Ochotona; species Ochotona princeps. Next base: position 79,437,843 of record NC_080833.1, read on the forward strand.
GAAATCGGGTTCATATGCCAGGTGGCGCTACTTGGCCACTCCATGCCCCTTGTCGCTCAGCTATGGCCTGAGGATGAACCCTACAAGGCTGGTTCCAAGGCCCCAGAGCCAGCGGCACCCAGACAGCACTGCATCCAGCCACACACTGAAAATCCCCCGCCCTCACCCATGGTGGATGTGGGGTCCTGTCATTTACACCAGGTGATTACATGGGGCCGAGCCACAGCCTGTGGGAGGTTGCGGTCATCCTGCCACCCTCCTCCATACAAATTCACCCCCCACCACAGAACTTACCAATTGGCAGGTAGCTCTCCGATTGGTGGGCTTTGAGAGACAAGGCTCTTCGGTCCTGCATGTGATCTAGGCAGGCTGGCTGGCTACCGCTCTTCTCTTTATTTCTGAAGCAAAAAGACAAAAGGAGAGAAACGTGTCATTGAATCCTAAGAACTTGAGGCACTGGTCCTGGAAAGCTGAGAGAAAGAGAAACCTGCTCAGTATGGGAGTGCTCCAGCATCCCCTGACTGCAAAGGAATGCTGGCACCCCCCAAGACCCGTGGAGTCCTCCTCGGAGTGCTCCAGCCTGCCAAGCAGAGCTGGCAGGGAGGAATTACACACAGCGCACTCTCAGGCCAATCCGACGACCTGGAATGTCTGCTCTTCACAGAGCCCAAATTACCTTCAGAGCCCCAGGGTGCTGAGACACGGCCTGAACTCACATACGGCTACCTCACCACGTCACCATGGTGATGCATGCCTCAACATCCCACCCCACCCCCGACAACCTGCGGGATCTTATTGACAACTGTCATACCCCACCGTCCACCTGGCCCCATGGGCTGCCCACTGCCAGCCTTGCCCTGCAAGGCACGGTGAGCAACGGCATGAGGTAGGGGAAGGTGGATGGCAGCCACCCGAGGTCTGCCAGGAGTCCCTCGACCCTTTCCAAGTGGAAGAGGGAACTTCTCTAGCGAGCATGCAGACAGCAACAGAATCTGTCTTTGGAAGGCAGGCCCAACCCCTGCCCAGTTGAACTTGAACGGACCCTCCCACAAGCACAAAACCTCTCCTGTTCTTTCCTACCTTTGCAAGCACCTGAGAGAAACACACACACACACACACACACACACACACACACACCAGAAAACCCCAAACTCCAAGCAGACAGAAGTCTGGCAAACCTTCAGAGATAAGGAGAGAGACAGAGGGCAAATTCCAGGAGGGAAAAGGAAATGGCCAGAGAAGTAACAGTGAAGCTGTGACCGCAGCACTGGCCTGGAACGTAACCTGCCGAGCGTGCGCGCACACACACATACACCTTTGCTGAGGAGGCCACCAGCCAGCCAACCAGTGGGCTTGACGTCAGGGCAGGTGGCACTGGGCCACAGCTGACGTGAGGCAGGGCAGGGTGGCAGGGCGGCAGGCCATCAGGGCCATCTTACAAGCTTGCCCCGCCCCCACATTCCTGAGCTCCAAGTGGTGACAAGCAGCAGCCTCCGCATTCCACAGGGCAATCAGAAGAGGGGCTCCGAGAGTGGCCTGGTGTGCAGACTCCCCGCCTTCCTCTCCTTTCTGATCTCTGGAAAAACTAGTTTTTAACCCAGAATCACTGAGAGCCCTCGCAGCCACTCCTCGTGGTTCTTTCCTGCTTCTGCCTGCTGCTCTGGCACCTGTGCTGCGTGGACATGGACACCCTGCCCCACCTGCTGAGGAATTCCCTGAGGAATCAGGAAGACGGACGGTGAGCTCAGGTGCCACAATCTCACTATAAAGGGAGGGTCTTGCCTTCCTCCCTGCACCTGCCCCAAGCTCTCTACCTGCTCATCCTCACTAGGACTACTAACACATACCTAGCCCTCACTGCGCACCTGCGCCGCACTCAAGGGCTTGCCTGTGGCTGGTACAGCTGGCTGATGTGCAGGAAGCATTGGAGCCCCAGGCCACTGCCAAATGTTATCAAGTGCAGGAGGCCCTGGGTGGTTCCCAGTTGTAAAAGGTGCCACTCGCAGAGCCCTGGGCTTTGCTTCTGGGGCTCTGCAGTGTAAAAATGACAGTTGGCAACATTTCCTGCAGTCTAGAAAGACCACCCACAGTGCAATGACATGTGTAGCAGCTTAGCAAGTGGGGAGCCTGGGAGGGGCTCCTGGGAGGGGTCCACATCCTACACCAGTCTCCTCTCTCCTCTTTCCTGGGCTCAGCTGGAAAATCCCTGCAGAAGCTCTTAGCTCTGCTGTCAGGTTTTTACCAATACAACAGGGTTTAGAGGGTCTGGTTTCCGACCCAGTTCTCTGAGCTCTTCTTATTGTGGTATGCCAGGTTCAGACACTCCTCCCACGCTCTCTCCCTTATCACAGCTGCACAATTGTTCTCATCAAGTCGGCCTCTGTTTCCATAGGGACTGAGCCCTAGCGGGAATCCGTGCTCTATGTCCCCTCTTGGAGCAGTCCTGAAAGGATGCAGGACAGTGGGGACCAGGCAAGGCCACGGGCCCAGTTCAGATTTCCTCCCAAACCCACTCCTCCTGGTCACTCCCGTGCGTTCCAAGGCACCCTTTTCCAACCTCCACCCACAAAGAACAGGGGGCCTGGCTCCCACACCTGTTGCTCCCTCCCTCCCTCTTCACTCCCTCAACTGGGGACCTCCGTGACTCACCAGTGGGTCCCCCTGTTCCTCTCTCCTCTTCCCCCTTGCATCTCACACTCCAGTTCTGTTCTTGAGACACTCTCTGGGTCTCCCTGAGAATCTTTGTAGTCCCTTTTGCTGGGGCCACTTCTGTTGTGTAGCACATTAAGCTAAGGCCTGCAATGCCAGCATCCCATAGGGGCACCAGTTCAAGTCCTGGCTGCTCCACTTCTGATCCTGCTCCCTACTAATGCACCTGGGACCCTGAACCCACATGGGAGACTGGGAAGAAGCACCAGGCTTCACATTTCAACCTGGCTTAGCCTTGACCATGGCAGTCATCTGGGAAGTGAACCAGGAAATGGATGGAGGGTCTCTTTCTCTCTCTCTCCTTCTCTCTCTGTAGCTCTGCTTTTCAAATAAGTAAATAAATCTTAGAAAAGGAAAAAAGCCCCCAACCTAAAATTAAGGCTCAAGGGTCTGGCCAGGCTCACCTCCATAAGCTGCCTGTCTCCCCCACCAGACCCTGCCTTGGCACCAGCCTGCCCTATACCTGTCTCCACGCTCAGCCATCCTGTCCCTCACCCAGCCCACCCTCCCCATGGCTGTGCCTGCGGGGCAGCCCCAGGCCCACAGCCTACACAAGGGTTCCCCTTCTCAGCCGGGACTCTGACTCCCTCCACTCCTGCCTCGCTTACAGTTCACACAACTCAATGGAGACAACATCACACACCGCCTCCGGACAGCTCTCCGTGTCTCCCATGGCTAAGGCAAGCTCTTCCTTTGCCTCACTGAAGCGAGGCAGCCCCTGATGGACCACCTGCCAGAACCCACCTGAGCAGGTTTCCCCTGGATAAGCTCTGTTCTCGGGCCTGGCCACTGCCCACGGTGAGGCTCAGCCGCCTGGCCACCTCTGTCCTTCCTTCGGAGGTAGTGGCGAGGCTGCCATCCTGGGCCCAGCTGGGGGAGGTGCCATAGCGCTCCTCTAGACACCGCAGCGGCACTGTCCTGTTGATGGGCTGGAAGATGACGGCGCCACTCTGCTGGGAGATGGGCCGGCGGTTGCCCACGTAGCAGCGCACCAGGCCAGGGATGGAGTCGAAGCTCTCAGTTTCGAACTGGTACTGCACGCGGCTGTAGGCCTCACTGAGCCGCAGCACCGTGCGGGTGATTTTGAAGTGCTGTGCCAGGTTCTTCCACTGACAGGTCAGGACGAAGTTTCCAGGGCTGGAGAGAGAGTCCCGGACCAGGAAGTCACCATCTCGCTGCACCAGGTGTTCAGACACCTGTAGGGCAAGACACAGAGTAAGGGGTGAGAAAAAGCACGCACTCATGTCCCTTCTCACAGTTTATTGCCACTCGCTTCTCCGGACCAGCAGAAAACCACACTATCACCTCTCCTCTACTTTGGGATTTCTTTTGCTAGAAAATTCCCACTTATTGAAAGACAGAGAAAGACATCTGCCAGTTTATTCACCAAAGGGACTCAATGCAGGTGACCTGTGTGGAGGTGACAGGGACTTGCTTATTGCCTCCCTGGGTACAGGAAGCTGGCACTGGAAGCAGCCCAGACAGGACTGGAACCAAGGCATCATGAAACAGCATGTAGGTACCTGAAATTTTTTTTTTAAGATTTGTATTTTCTTGAAAGGTAGATTTACAGAGTGAAGGAGAGGCAGAGAAGGAAAGCTCTTCCACTTGCTGATTCACTCCCCAAACAGCTGGAGCTGAGCTCCAAAGTCAGGAGCCAGGAGCTTCTTTCGGGTCTCTCACGTGGGTGCAGGGTCCCCAGAACCTGAGCCATCCTCTGCTGCTTTTCCAGTCCATAAGCAGGGAGCTGAATCTGAAAGTGGAGCAGCTAGGACTCAAACCAGTGCCCATAGGGGATGCCAGAGCTGGCAGGCAGGGGATTAGCTTGCTGAGCCACTGCACCAACCTCCCCACCTTGTTCAGATTTTTAAATGTCAGGTTCATAGGAGATGGGATCATTTGCTCAAGAGTGAGCCACTGACTTCTCCATGTGCCAAACGCTGCAGTAGGCACAGGGAGGGTGGCAGGGAAGGAAGTGGGCCAGAGTCCTGCCCTCGGGCAATCAACAGGTAACAGGATTAGAATGTCACCTGCTGTCAAGTGAAGGGAAAAGTAGATGCGAAAGGGGAACAGGAAGTTCCTGGGAGGGAAGAAACCAGAGAGAGGTGTCAGGATTCGATGATGTCCACACACATGTGAACACGGCAGAGAATGAGGTGTGGTGAGGTGTGGGCTTGGCAAGGCTAGTTCTCCACAGCCAGTGGAGTAAGGAGAGGAAGGGTTTCTTGGCTGGTGTCTAGAATTCATCCTCAGAAGCCTTTCCATGCCTGGCCAAGGGGAAGGAGTCCACCAGCAGAACTGTGCAACCAGAGACATAGGGGTGTGTGTATGTGTGTGTGTGTTTTCTGGTCCCACCAGCTGTTGGCTTGAAGGCCTGGGACAAGGCCTGGGCTCCCTCAGCTCCCGCAGTTGTGAAGATTAAAGATCTGCATCCATAATCTATGCAGAGCCCTGGTGCAGTGCCTGGAACATGGTGGATGTTCACAACATCACTAACTGGGGCTGGTCTTATCACCCAGCGGATGAAGCTTTCGCCTAAGAGACCGGTATCACCCATGAGCGCTGGTTTGAGTCCCAGTTGCTCCACTTCTGATCCAGCTCCCACTAATGTGCCTGGGAAAGCGCTGGGGGGTGGGTAGGGGTGGGCTGGCCCAAGGGCCTTCACCCATGTTGAAGGCTAGGATGGAACTCCAGGCTCCTGCCTTCAGCCTGGCTCAGCCTTGGCCATTGTGGCTCTCTAAGGGGATGAACTGGCAGTCTCTCCTTCTGTGCCACTCTGCCTTTCAAATAAATACATAACTTTAAATAATCGATAACTGAGATGGTGGTGAGAGAGAGAGCACAAGGAGAGTTTATACTGGGGCAGCCTGGTCCTTCCTGTGGCCAGGCCACAGTGGTCTACATTCCGGCACAGCTATATGACGCTGGGCAAGCAACAGGATCTCTCTGCAGCTGGCTCACATCGTCTAGCGAGTGGGGGGATAATGCTACCCACAGAGCGGCTATAAAGACTTAAAGGGATAAAGTGTTAGCCACAACCATTACTGCTACTGTCACAGAGTTCACTTATCAAGTCTGGTATGATGTGCTGCTGAAAATTTGTACTCAAGGCAAATTTTTATGGCACAGCGAGGAGAAGGACAGTAGTGACAATCAGAATGATAAACTTGACAATTTTCCCAGGACATTCTATCATTGGATCACTGATACGCTTCCCTTAAGACTGCATCTTTGCTTTACAAATGTTTTTGCACAGAAACTCCATTTCTTGGAAGTGAGCCAATGGAAGTAATTATAGAGATGAACCTAGTAGTTACCCAACAGGCAGTTGGTCAGAGTGTGAGAAGTCCTCTAAGTGGCCAGTAAATTGTGGTGTATGTGTACAATGGACAGGAGCACACTGTGGATTGGCGTAAAAAGAATGCCTCCCAGCAGAATATGCCCAGCATGTGTCACTAAGTGTAGGAGGCAAGTCACAGAACACACAGTGGCAGCCTGATCTACTTGCTTTAGAAAGCCTAACAGGGGAACCAACATGGTGGCATAGCCAGCTAATTCTCCACCCGCAAGCCCAGTATTCCATATGGGTGTCAATTCATGTCCCAGCTGCTCCACTTCCAATCTAGCTCCCTGCTATGGCTTCAGAAAGCTAGTGGAGAATGGCTTAAGTCCTTGGGACCCTACTCCTATGTGGAAGACCTGGAAGAAGTTTTTAGCTCCTAGCTTTGGATTTACTCAGCTCCAGCCATTGTGGCCATTTGGGGAGTGAACCAGCACATGGAAGATCTTTCCCTCTTTAGTTCTCCTTCCCTGTAATTCTGCTCTTCAGATAAAAAAATTATATGTAAATTTATATATTTATATTTATATTTGTATTTGTACTTATATATAAAAGAGTCTGAAAGGATAAATATCAAAATGTTCTACATGGCGATTCCCAGGAGAGAGTGTCATTTTCTCTCTGCTCTCTAGTTTCCTACGGGCCATGTTAAACTCGGACAGAGTTAGAGTTGGGTTTTGGTTGTGCTGAGGAATCAGCTGTACTTAAAAACCAATGATCACAATTACAATAGCATGGCCTTCCCCCTTCCCAGCCACCTGCTTCCCTGGGTGCTCTTCTGGGTTAACAACTGACTGACCAAAGTCTACCACAGAAACGTGTGAGGAATGGTACAACTCCGTTTTATAGTATTGAGTAAAATACACACACACATATATGCATATATATGTATATGTATATGTTTGAATTCATGGAAATGTATAATACATATATATATATATATGACAAGCATCCACATGACAGTCCCACCGAGCCTACCCTCCATCAGGAGCCAGAGGTTGCAGGGATTACGCCTCTTCTCCAGGTCACAGGGAAGGGATGAGAGAGCCAGTGACTGACAGCTCCACCAGGGAAGAGGTGGCCCTGCTGGGCGGTGGTCCTGCACTTGCCCTGGAATGCAGCGCTGCTGCCAGGAGGAGGCAGGCTGCTACAGGCAGCTGCCATGAATTGTTATCTGAACCACGGCAGGAAAGGGTTGCTGCTTCAGGTGTGTGACCCCTGCGGCTGCTGCCTCCTGCTGGCCACAGGGCATTCACTTTTTCTTCCTGCACTTACTGGGCATGCAGAAATGTTGGGTTCCTGACCCAAGGTCTCCAACTTTAGAGACCAGGTCAGTTAAGCCACTTTAAAGAACCTGTTTGAGGCCCTCCACGTGGACCTCAGGAAGGACCATCAATCTGTCTGCCCTGCATACAGCAGGTGCATCCTGGAAGGGCAGAGAGCAAGGTACCTGTCGGGGGATGCGGCCGTGGTACCAGGCATGGCTGCGCAGGTCCTCGCTGCTCAGCAGCAGCTCCTCCTCCAGCTCCTTCTTCAGCCTCTCGGGGGTCCTGTCCATGATGTGCCTGTCCTTGGAGAACTGCAACACAGAGTCAACAGAGATTTCGGTCACCTGGGGCCAAGCCAGGCCAGGCCAGACATGCCTGCTGCAGCCGGCCGCCCGCCTGGCTGACATATCATCGTGCTAATCAGCCTGGTGCATGCCCAGAGCCGTGTTCAGGTAGGGGAGTCTGGATAATGATTACAATTAGCAGCGACCTTTCCCTTCTTGGCTCAAAGGGGTAATAAAGTTTTCACTTGCACATGGTGATTCTTGATAAGAAAGTCAACTCAGGGAAAAGCGAGCTAGAGAGGGAAAGAGAGGTGGGACGAACGCACAGCAAAGCCAGGCTGCTTTCTTCCTGGGGGGCTTCTTCCTTCCCCTTGAGATTCGTTCTCACAGAGCTGGGAAGGCTGGGTTTTCTGACCGGCCTTAGAACCTGGACCTCTGGGATAGGAGGCCAAAAGTACACCACTTGGGCTGCAGACAAAGGCTGTAAACTCTCTGCCAGTGTAAGTTCAAGTACAGGAACTGAGTTAGTCTTGAGAAACTTTTAGAGTCATCTGATGTCTCTTGAGTCTAGGAATAAAACTTACACCTTATATCGGTTTTTAAAAAATGTTTGTTTTCTAATAATTTCCTTTGCATGACAGATTGGAAATAGAAACTCAGATCCCAATGAATCGGTCCTTCACCTCAGACAGCTGGGCAATGGCTGGCTGGCTGGCTGGCTGGCTGGCTGGCTGGCTGGGCGCACTGCATGGCAGCCATGACCCAGGGGTGCTGGCTCCAGATGGAGTTCCAGGATCACATCCCCTTCACCAAGGGGCCTCCACCTGGACTCTTGCCCAGCTCTCCCCATCCTGCTGTCTGAGCGCCTGCAGGAGTCCCAGAGTTATTCCTCCTTACACCACTTGGCACCTCGGCAAGGAAAAAGTCCTCGCTCCTTCTCAGTGAAGCAAATACAGCACACTGGGGCCTCGGTGGCTGAATCTGACCTCCAACTGGCCTGCACGGGCTGGCCTTGGAGGGCACCGTGGAGGACAGTCACTGGGGCCAGCTTCAAGGTGGGATCCCAATTTCATCATTAAGTTGTCTTCCTCCTCACAGTTTGTCTAAAGCAGGCCTGGGGGCTGGCTGGCCATGCTGCAATACCCCTGCTCACACAGACCATCAATGGCTTTGAATGGACCAGGAGAGGCCCCCTTCTTAGATTACTGGCAGTCCCTTTCCAGCTGGGCTGCTCGCATTCCTTCCATCTCTGCCTTTTACAGAGACACGGTGGCCACACAGGTTATTTCCCAACCAAGGCAAATGCAACTGCAATGCTGTTTAGGCTTTGGAGGTGTGCTGTAGAGGCTGCGGCCTCAGCTCCATCCTACAGAAAGCCATGGTGAAGGTAGACCAGAAGGCCCAAGAGAGACTGAGAATCAAGCCACCAAATGGGCCCTGCGTGGCTGGCCCAAGGGCTTCCGGCAGGGCACTTCAGAAAGCCCATGGAAAATACAATGCAAAAGGTAAACTTATTTTGGAGATGCACATTTTTCAAATTCACACAGATGGTGGCAGCAGCTGGGGGTGAGGGGAACTTTAAAAAGTTTAGGGAGGCCCTACACGATAGCCTAGTGGTTAAATCCTTGCCTTACATCTGCTAGGACCCCATATGGGTGTGGGTCTGTGTCCTGGCTGCTCTAGTTCCCATCCAGCTATCTGCCTGTGGCCTGGGAAAGCAGTCAAGGACAGCCCAAAGTCTGGGGACCCTGCACCCACATGGGAGACCTGAAGAGGTTCCAGGCTCTGGATTGGCTCAATTCTATCATTGCGGCCACTTGGGCCATATGTCAGGGGATGGAAGATCTTTCTGTCTCTCCTCTCTGTAAATCTGCCTTTCCAATAAAAATACAATAGATCTTTTTTTTTTTTTAAAGATTTTATTATTATTGGAAAGCCGGACATACAGAGAGGAGGAGAGACAGAGAGGAAGATCTTCCATCCGATGTTTCACTCCCCAAGTGAGCCGCAACGGGCCGGTACGCGCCGATCCGATGCCAGGACCAGGAACCTCTTCCAGGTCTCCCACACGGGTGCAGGGTCCCAAAGCTTTGGGCCGTCCTCCACTGCTTTCCCAGGCCACAAGCAGGGAGCTGGAGCAGCCAGGACATGAACTGGTACCCATATGGGATCCCAGCGGATGCAAAGCAAGGATATAGCCACTGAGCCACTGTGCCAGACTCCAGATCCTCAGAATTCTTGCAGTTTTCCATCCATGTAGGAGACCTGGCTTAAGTTCTTGGCTCTGGCCCTGGCCAGCCCTTGTCGTCGCAAACATTTGGAGAGAGAATTGACAGGGCATTGACTGGACTGTGCACAGGATCACTCACTTCTTCTCTCAATTAAAAAAAATATTTTTACGTTCCCAAGTAACTTGTGCTACAGGACCATCAGAAAACATGCCCTTAAGCTCCTGCGTGACGTGTGCACAGTCAGAAAGTTGTACAACTAACGGCCCTGTACTTTACAAAGAAAGGGGGCAGAGGGAGGACATGAAGGAAGAGGAGAGCGACAGTGAGCAAGCCCCGGCTGAGGCAGTCACAGTCCACACAGGGCCATGATCTAAGGGCAGCTATTAGCAGGAAGGGAATTGTTAGAGGAGTGGGTGACTTCTAGAACCTTCAGTGAACCATTTTAGACATATGTGTGTGATGGTGCAATTTTTATTGTTTCTCCCCATGGCCTGTGTTTTATGAGGCCCTAATCCTGCTGACCATGCTATAGATAAGTGCTTTGATGGGAGTGGGGGGTGACCACACAGGAAGTTTTCGGCAAACTGTATCCATTTATATCTCTGAGAGCACTGTGATGGATGGCTGTGTGCCTCAGGGATCAGAAATGAGCTTCCTGCTCCCTAGGACTGGTCACCACAATAATATCTGTGACATTGGACAGAATGCCACGGGCTCCCTTACCTCCCCGCCAACACACACACACCCTACCCGGGCTCGAGCAGCCTGTCAACTCTTGGGTGGGGCAGCCCTTTCTGCTGCCGTGTGAGAGGACAGCGCATTCTTCTATGAGATACAACCGTTTTGCCCATGGCCCAGCCAAGTTTTCAGGCCCGGGCTGCAGAGCCAATTCCAGCAACGTAAGATATTCATGTGCACCGTCATGACATGTAGTGGCCCAGAACTAAGCACAAGAGAAAACGGCAGAAAGCGGCCAGCCCCAGCCTCCCCGCAAGTCCACTCCTGGGAAGGACAAGAGGAACGAGCAGTCCACTCAGATCCCAGATCTCTTCCTAGAAACCTGCCTCACGTCTGTGTCTAGAGATGTCTTCCGGTCTTGGAGTGCCTGGACCAGCGGGCCTCAATCCCATTGTAGGCCAGGGTCAGCAGGCGCTGGTGACACCCAGAACAAAGGGTGCTGCTGTACTCTCTGAGGAGGTTTATACCGACTCTGAATGCAGCACCCACTCACCCCTGGAACTGCATGTTCACCAACCACCAGTCCAAGAGACCATGAGCAAGTTCAGCAACAGCTAAGTCACACACAAATGCTATCGGCATTGACAGAGGCCACACTACAGGAACACGCCTCCACCCAAGGTCAGGTTCTGCATTTGTCCCTGATGGCAGCCTCATTTCTAGAAGGCAGGTCTGAGTGCACCTTTTCCTAGCTTCCCAACTGGAGGGGAAGGATGTGACAGCCAGGGCAGGTATGCGTTCCTGTGGACTCAATGCAGCCACTGACACCCTGAGCTCTGCCCCCCGCCCCCCGCGGCAGCTGTGGGCTCCACCTCCAGAGGAAGAGAAGCCGCTCAACTTTGGCTCAAGGGTAGAATTCTGCCCCCGGCTCTAAGCCACTTCATTCCAGAAACCAAATCAGCTTACAAGCAGCAGAAGACAAAACACAGGCAGGACACGGCTTTTTTCAAAGCTGGCCTGAAACAGACCCACAGATATTTATCTCCAGATAATATATGCCTGCATGAGATGGGCAGCAGAAAGAGATGCCATGCCCTTCATTTAAAGAGTTAATGATGATATCTTGGGGCTGGCACTGTGGTACAGTGTGTTAAGCTGCTGCCTGAGTTCCTGGCATCCTATATCAGAGTTCAAATCCCAGCTGTTCCAATTCTTTTTTAAAAAAGATTTATTTATTTTTATTGGAAAGGTGGATACACAGAGAGGAGGAGAGACAGAGAGGAAGATCTTCTGTCCGATGGTTCACTCCCCAAGTGACTGCAACGGCTGGATCTGAGCCGATCCGAAGCCAGGAGCCAGGAGCCAGGAGCCAGGAGCCAGGAGCTCTTCTGGGTCTCCCACACAGGTGCAGAATCCCAAGGCCTTGGCTCGTCCTCGACTGCTTTCCCAGGCTATAGGCAGGGAGCTGGATGGGAAGCTGGGCCACCGAGATTAGAACCGTCGCCCATATGGGATCCTGGCGTGTGCAAGGTGAGGACTTTAACCACTATGCTATCACGCCAGGCCCCCAGCTGTTCCATTTCTGATCCAGCTCCCTGCTAATGTGCCTGGGAAAGCAGCTGAAGATGGCCTGTCACCCACATGGAGACCCAGATGGTGCTCTTGGTCCCCGACTTTGGTCTGGCCCACCCTTGGCCATTCCTTTATTTGAGGAATAAACCAGTGGATGGGATATTTCTCTCCCTCTGTAACTCTCTGCATTTCAAGTAAAATAAAATAAACCTTAAAAAAAAAATAGCCAGTAAGAAAAGGAGGGGAAGGAGATGGGGGAGGGGTAGTAACTGCTCAGTCAAAATCACCCACTCACACAGTTCAACTTCTAAAATTTCATCTTAGTCCCATTAGAAGCATTGGAATCTGAGCCATAGAAAAACTGAATACCAGGACAGATGTGACCCTGAAAATTAGAAAAAATGTAAAAAAAACAAAAAGAAAGAAAAAGAAAAAATTCCTGCAACATTACTATAATCTATCTGAATCCAGTCAAACTTTCTTCTCATTGCTAGCATTTTAATAACTTTGATGTCAACAGATGTCACACTTGGTGTTTCAGAGTATGGCAAACCAGCCTCCTCCATCCACGGAGCCAGCTCGCAGGGGCAAGGGAATGAGGGTGCGATGGGTTAGTATCTGTAAAGCACTCAGCACGCAGGTATGCAGCCCTGGTGACTGGCATCACGGCACCCCCATCAGCATGGCACCAATCCAGTCCCCCCCGCAAAAGCAGATTACACACTGCAGGCCAGTGTCACAGGGTGGGGGTGGCAGTTCAGGGAGAGTGGCTGGGGTGTCTTGAGTGCCTACACACTTCTCCAGTCCTTTGCAGGATATGCACTGCCTTCCTGGCCACCCAAGCCCTTTCACACAGCCAGGACTGGTCCCAGCTTGCCGGGTGCCAGCCTGCAAAGTCATGGTGTCCCGTGGATCTGGGAGCAACTGCTCTGCAGCCACACAGGCCCTGGCAAGTCCACTCTTGGCAGGCTATGCATCCCAGTCAGAGAACGTTGCAGGGAGGCATGGTGCCAGCCCTACAGAGCTGGGCAGCCTGAGGAACTGGGAAGCCTGCATCTCACCAGCTCCTGAAGCAATGAAAAACCTTGCAGCCTGGGGGAACTGAGTGGGGGGATGGGGACTCTGGGTGCAGAGGCTGCATTTCCAATCAGGCTGCACAATGGACCCTGCTGGCTGACAGGGGTGAGAAGCAAGGTGCTGCCAGAACCCCCAGGGCAGCTGTCACTTCCACTGCAGTGGCAAAATAGCATGGCACCTGCATTAGGATTAATGCTGATTTTTATCCCTGACTGTAAGGAAAGTTTCTCAATTCCCACAGCATGTTTTATGGTACAATTCACCAGGAAAGACCCTAGTCCCAGGGGCCCCAGAAAGTGGCACAGAAAGGGGAAGTGGCAAATGTGCCACATGATGACCTGGCAGTAGCATGGGAGCCAGGGAAGGTGACCTTGGTCCCCACCCTCGGAAAGAGCTCAGTTCAGAGCCTCCTGCCCTGGGGTCTCAGCACCCCAATCCTGACCCCCGAGCTAGGCAGCCCCTGTGAGTGGAACCACCTCCCTGTCCTATGATTTCCTCCTGTGTTGGAATGGGCAAAAGTCACTGTGTCCCCAGGAAGGCTGTGGGACCAGCTTTAGGGCAGTGGGAGAGTGGAGGGGCTGGCAAGTCAGGGATGACTGCAGAGGATAAATCCTAGGGAGAAAGTAGGGGAAGGTGTGTGGAGCCTGTTGGGGCTGAGACGGAGCAGCTGGACATGGCTGTGTGGAGGCTGTGGCTGCGAGAAGCAGGTGCAAGGTACAGTAGATATGTGAGGTGCACACACGCACACACATATAACTCAGAGCTATGCTCTCTCCGCATCCCACTCCCAAGAGCTCCATCTTCACCCCAAGTGTTCACAGCCCCCCTTGCCAGCCACTGCCATTGCCATTAATCCCAAGGTCACACTGGAAAAAGGTACTCCGACTCTGGTGGTGTTTTACGTCCATGTTTCCTGCCAGGTGAGTCAGAAGCAAAGCTGAGAGAATGAGAACTGCAGACCAAGAGAAGCAAGAGGTGGAGGGTGTTCTGGCAGGTGTAGGCATGTCCCCAGGCTCCTGCTGATACTGTCTGCGACAGATGCCCCTGTGACCCAAGCAAGTGTGAGCTACATCCCTGTCACTCATGACCAAAGCAGGAAGGCAAGAAGAAACAGAGTGAGAGCATGGAACGGGAGGCTGACTGATTTAACCTCCACATTCCAGACAAGGAGTCACTGAACAGCTCTGCCAGAAGGCAACAGGTGTGAGAAGGTGCACCATTGTGGCTGTGGTGAGCAGGGCAGGCACGAAGGGTCTGGGACTGGAGGCACATGGCCAGTTCAGAGTCCTGAAACGTGCTGATGATGCCCAAAGCTCCGTCTCCAGACCTTATGGGTGGGGCCCATTGGGCTATTTCCTAGAATCCACGTGAGAGCTCGAATGTCCATGTGAAAACAGACTGAACATTCCTCTCTGTAAAGTCTGCTTCTCTCCCCTGTCCTAGTCCCCCTATCTCCTCTGCCTTCATCACCCAAACTGGAACCCTCCAAGTCGACTTGCTGATGGAGCCAATTTCTGACCTGAGCTTTTAACAATCCCCATGTGACTCCCCACTCATACGACTGTTGCTCTGGTCTTACACTTGTGCAGAGACCTCCTAATAATTCCTTTCTGTCCTGCTAGTCCCTACATCTGCCACTTAGAATCCCACCAGGCTGACTGAATCACCTCAGGCTCAGGGACTTAAGTTTCAGGGTGCCCTGGGCTTGGCCCAGCATGAATTCCAGGGTCTTTTGAAGCCTCTCCCACCCATAAATGAGTGGGGCTTCTCCTACCTAGTTTCCCCTTCGCCAGGGCTCAGGACTGGCCTTAGGGGTAGCAGGGTACAGACCACGCCCCCATCCTGCCTGGTCCTCCCAAGTCCCTGAGATGTGAACACATTCCTTATAGTCCCGGTGAACAGCACCATGGCCCTCATGCTACACTTAACCCGCACACAGCCCAGGATCCAGCTCTGACTCTCCCAAGAGACCCAGACTCCCTCAGGACTGTGCACACACCAACAGGAGTTGGTGGGCTCCCAGAGGAAACTGCCAGAGGACTGTACAATGGGGCAGATGGTGAGGGTGACACAGGAAGTCTATCCATCTATAGAGTTGGGGCATTAAAATGTTCAGGATTTGGGTCTGCAGGCTGCTGAGAGCTAAGGAAATATGACATATGTCCTGAAGGGTTTCTGATCACCTAAAGAGAAAGCCCAGAGCTTCATCTGCTCCAGGTTAACTTGCCAAGGGGCCCAATTGCAGGGACCTACCGCAGCCCCCTGGATGTAAGCCGTCCCTTCGACCCTGCTTTCACACCGCCACCGTATGGGTCGGCAGACACAGAAACCCACCCACAGAGGTGCCACACGTACAGAGTGGCTGGATCCCAAGCTGGTGACTGAGGGTATTCAGACAAGAAAGGTGGAGACCATGAAAGCCAAACCAAGACAGCCTGACTTTATCTAAGGGGGTGCAGACCCCACTAAAGGTGGGGTGCAATGAAGGTTCAGGCCTGCTGGGCACACCCTCTGTGAGGGCACACACTAAGCACAGCAGGCTGGCCCAAGCCAGCTGCTAGAGACAACTGGGGAGCAGAGCAGAGATCTCTGTGCCTTTCAAGTCACTAAAATTAAAAAACTGTTAAAGTTGTACAAAATCCATCAGGAAGTTTTAGAGAAACCAGGCTTTGAGAATTTCATTTTAATGGAATCAAGAAAAAGCCTCTATATTAGGTACAAGGTTGCTTATTACAATTCAAAGTCCACAGCTCCTCATGGCTTAAGTGGCACGGAACAGTTCCATCCACACAGGAGAAAGCTGACCATCTGTGAGAAGACACAATTTCCTGCGATGCCGGTGTCTCAATACAGGCAGAACATCATCCCCAGCCTGAATCCATGATGCTTGAACATTCCAGAACATTCAAGTGCTGATGTGACACAAGCAGAGTTCTGCATCTGACTCATGGGATGGGTCACAGGAGAAACTCTGGGATATTGAAGCTCTTGAATATAATTATCTTTGGGCTGGGTGGATGGTTGTACAGGAAACATAAATGAACATCAGGTTGCCCAGGTATTTTATCATGCATATGCAAATAATCCCCAAACACCAGTGGCTCTGAGCATTTTGGGTCAGGGCTACTGAATCTGCATTAGCAAGTGCAGGTAGTTAGCTCCAGGCGGCTCCCAAAGGCCCAAGTTCACTGGTGAAAGAGCTGCTGGGAGAGAGCCAGGAGGTTTGGCGTTTTACACAAGACAGCATTCCTGGCAGACAGATTACGGATCCTTCAGGACCAAGCACACACAGTAGTAGGGTGAATTCTTTGCTAAATTGTAAAACTGGAGATTTTCTGACTATTTATTCATTCTATGATTATGGCTGGCTATTAGTTTGGAATAAAGAAAAGGAAGAAAGAAATGTGTGCATGAAAAAAAAGGGGGTGCAAGTACAGACCAGTGGAAGGAGAGAGGTGGGGCGGGGAGGAGGGAGGCGGGCAGGGAGGGAGAGGGGGGGAGGGAGGGGAGGAGGGGAGGGAGGCGGGGGGGAGGGGGAGGGGGGAGGGAGGGAGGCGGGAAGGAGGGAGGCGGGCAGGGAAGGGCGGGTCACTGAGCTGTCCTCAGCGACAGGAGTGTTGGGCACAGCACCCGGAATGCTAGTAGGGCTCACACACAAAAGCTCCCTTTCTTCAGCCTTGGAAGGGCTTATTAGATTAAGGCAGATGTCAACAACAGTCTAGCCCTCTTATCAGGTCATACCAAATAACTCCACAGGTCAAAGAGGTTTTCAGAAATCTCTTGCAGAAAGTATGATCAAAAACACAACTGTGAGTGGGCCTGGAATTCTGGGTCATTGAGTACACACACTTGGTCTCATTTCTAAGCAAAGGCCCCCGTGGTCACAGACTCAGGGTGGGAAGCCCTGTGGAGGTGTGCCATGAGCTGCATCAGGCACTCCATGTCAGGCCAAATGGGTCAAAAGACCCCTGCAGCTCCACCGAACCCCACAGGCAAGACCTGCAGGGCGCATCTTCATTGTCCCTAAGCGAAGGGAAAGGTATGAAGAGAGTGAGCTCCCCCTCCAAGGGCATTATGGGTAACAACTAAGCATCTACAAGCTCCATTCTGCTGGCTGCCGCATTTGGGATCAGCTCACAAGAAAATCCACCCCAAAACGAAGTTCTTTGGAGAATTTAGAAGCTCAGATCCTTTGAATACCTGCCTTGTGCTGAGGTACAAGCAGTTGCCAGGTTTACAAACAAAGTCCAAAGTCCATAAAGAACTTCCAAAGATCCTGTGTTTTTTGTTGTTGTTGTTGTTTGTTTTTTGCTTTTGTTTTTTTTTTTTTTACAATTCAGAACCTAATAAATCGATCAAGAGCCCCAAGAGTGAGTGAATTCCAAGTATTTCTGCCACTCTTGACCTTGCCTGCAGCAATTTGAAAGTCGGTCACCTTTAGTACAAGCCTTTAGATGTTTTCATCTGAAGAACAGAAAGAACAACAATGGTATTTGTGGCAACTGCAACCCTGAAGCGATTAGCATATTAGCCCTGTTTCACCTTTTTGTGACACTAAGGCTTTTTGCCTTACATACAAATTATTTTCATTATAATTCAAATGACATTTTATTCACCAATTCTACTTTTTCCACTGGGATGTTAATAGTTTCTTATGCTAATAACTGGGGTGAAAGCCAAAACTTACAAAAAGGATTAATTTTAAAAGAACAAATTTAAATTTGATCTCTCCTGTTCGGTAAACAAAACCCAAAGGGCATACACAGGTGCACAGGCAACCTGGGCCTTTTGGCCTGACCTCACCTGGTGGGTACTGATAGCTGGGCAGTGGTCTGGACATGGGCAGCACAGTGGCACTGCCTCCAGGGAGGCGGCTGCCCAGACAGGGCCGTCAGGGTTATATGCACTGACTGCAGCAGCTGCCCGGTAGATGGTAACACGGTGTCTGGTGGCAAGAGCATTGCCTCTTCTTCTGCTGCTTCTTCCGTTTTATAAATATAAATATAAATATAAATATAAATATAAATATAAATATAAATATAAATATAAATATAAATATAAATATAAATATAAATATAAATATAAATATAAATATAAATATAAATAATACACACATATATATAAGCATTTGCATTAGTTTCTGTTTTTTAAAGATTTATTTCTTTTTATTGGACAGACAGATCTTTCATCCGCTGGTTCACTCCCCAAGTGACTGCAAGAGCTGGAGCAAAGCCAAGCTGAAGCTAGGAGTCGGGAGCATTTTTTGGGTCTCCCATGTGGGTGCAGGGTCCCAAGGCTTTGGGCCATCCTCTACTGTTTTCCCAGGCCACAAGCAGGGAGCTGGATGGGAAGTGGAACATCTAGGACACTAACTGCCACCATATGGGAGCCTGGCACTTATAAGGTGAGGATTTAACCACTGAGCTGTTGCACCAGGCTGAGGGCATTGCCTTCTAATTCATGCGGGCAGCAGAAGGCCTGCAGCCTGTCCCCATGGCTTCTCCTGACTATGATGGGTCTCCTGACCAATGAATATGCTTGCCTCCCTAGTGCCCCTAGCCTGTGGCCTGTGCCTTCACACTCTACCATTAAGTCTCTGATGGCCTCCTTCTTGGACAGCTTCCTCACTCACACACATAACCCACCCCAGTTTCCACAGTTCTGCAGATACAACCATGACACTGGTTTTCACACGAGTCTAACAGTCATGGGCACACCATGTTTCCAGTTAAACCCAGGGACCCAGGTGCTCACTGGCCCAACCCATCTTCCCGGGAGATCTTTGGGAGATGCTGAAGTGACAGAAGCATGCCATGCCTGTTGGCAGAGAATAGCCAGTCACGAATGACCCGTGTTACTGCTGAATCTTCAGTACCTGCCACCTGACCTGAGCTCAGTGAGGGTTTCTCGACCCTTTTGAGATAGGGGCCAGGATCAGTAGCTGAGCGATTCTGTAAAAACCTCAGCAGGTTTCAGCAAGTTGAAACCCTTCAATTGATTTTATGCAAATGTCTAAGTGCCTTGAAGAGATAGAAATTTTTCTCTTCCAAATCCTAGAAAAGCTCTCATCTTGAGCAAGGAACCTGCAGATGGGTTTGATGCCGTTTTCCCACTTTATAATTAGACCTGGTTGATTTATCACACTGTAGAACAGATTCCCACTCCACCGCCATTAAAAACTGAATTGCAATTTGCTGTTAAATTAAGATGCTGTGTTTTCTTGCACAGATGAAGGATGCTACAAGGGCCATCAGAGCCTAGTACAGACAGGAGAAATACCATCAAAAACCCCTCAAGAGCCCAAATGCAAGAGATTGCATGCTCTTCATTTTCAAACCCGATCAAACTCTTATCAAGAAAAGCTCAGAAATCATGAATAGGAAACAGGACGAGCATCTCAGTGGAATTTCCCATGAAGATTTTGCTCTCTGTGTGTGCAAACTAAAAAGACTCGTGTAATGTTAATTTGTGTAGATTGGGAGTCATAAGGTACAGCACCCTTCAAGCAGGCAGCGGAAACTTAATCCTGCATGCCAAACTAATTACATTGGAGTCCTCCTGATGGGCACTCACGGCTCGCTTTGATCTTAAGCTGCCATTACCTCTTATCCCACCATCCTCTGGGCAGATTCTTCTCACACTCCTACCCTGACAGGATCAGGTGGCTACTGCTTTGAAATCTCTGTTTTATTCTGAGGGAACACCCAAGGATTGAAACTTACTTTTCATAGAAGGAGACTGATTTTTCTCTGCAAACAGCAGGAGGAATTCTGTGCTCCCAAGGGGGCAGCACCCCAGCATCCACAATCGGGGCCTCTCTCCTGCGCCAAGTCTAGTGCTACGGCGTGATGGAGACATGGCTAGAGATCTCCACCACAGACTTCCTGCCACCCCTGCTCCGCCCCTCCCCTCCTTTGGTCCTGAGTCTCAGGATCTTGACAAAGTGCTTTCTGAGCCACTTAACCCTCAGCTGGGAGGAGGAGGTTTCACCTTTCACTGTTAGAAACAGAAAAGAGATTTCCAGTAGCCTACGAGTTAACATTCACTCTGCTCAAAGCCCCCAAGCAACAAGGGGAGGAACTTCCTAAGGACTGAACTTAGAGGATGTTTTCTGGAGCAGTCGGCAGAGATCACAGATGCACTGCATCCAGTGGGAAATCGGATGTGGCCGGCCAGGGAAGAGAACCAGCCGTGCCCCGAACAGAACTTACATTGTTTACAGGGCCAGGGAACAATCATGAAGCGCCACCTGGACGACTGGAGCCTGTAAGCCACTCTGCTCCCCAAGTGACTTCTGATAATGGGTCTCCCTCTCTCAGAGGGTGGCACGTGGGTTAAACCGAACAATGCAAGTGCAATATCAACCACTGAATCTGGCAGCAAGATTACACTAATAAATGTGCACTGTTAATATCTACAGAGAAAGAAAAACATAGACAGCCCTTGCTATGGCACACTCCAATGGAAGGCTCTGAAGACCCACTGGCCAGAGTTCAGAAAGCAAGAAGATCCAAGCAAGCAACCTTGACCAATAATACAGCATCTTCATGGAAACTACGAGTAATTCACTAAGAATGTCTAAGCAGGCCTTTACTTCCCACTGCTTGGGAAGCCCACATTCTGTAGCAGGGTCGCCTAGATTTGAGTCTCAGGTCCTCTCCCATTTCCACTTTTCCACTAATGTGTATCTTGGCAAGTGATGGCTCAAGACACCACCTAAACAGGGGACCCAGATTGAGCTCCAGGATCCTGCCTTCAGCCTGGCCCAGCCCTGGCCATCACAGGTGTTTGAAGTGTGAGCCAGTGGACAGAAATAAGCAAGCAAAGGGCTCGGTGCGGTGGCCTAGCAGCTAAAGTTCTCGCCTTGCACTTGCCAGGATCCCATGTCGGTGCTGGTTCTAATCCCGGCAGTCCCACTTCCCATCCAGCTCCCTGCTTCTGGCCTAGGAGGGCAGTTGAGCATGGCCCAAAGCCTGGGAATCCTGCACCCACATGGAGACCTGGATGAAGTTCCTGGCTCCTGGCTTCGGACTGGCGCAGCTCAGGCCGCTGAGGTCACTTGGGGAGTGAATCATTGGACAGAAGATCTTCCTCTCTGTCTCTCCTCCTCTCTGAATATCTGAATTTGCAATAATAAAAAAAATCTTAAAAACGAAAAAAGAAAAAGGAAGTAAATAGAATAGTGATATCATAAAATCAAAATCAACTTCATCCTAATTCCATCCTTTAAAAAAATCCATCTTTAATGAAAGACACTACCGAGGCAACAAAATATTTCACAATCACAACAACCTAGGAAGGAAAAACAAACTATGCCGAAACATAGAGGAAATGCCCAAGGTTCAGAGAGCCTTCTGGGAACAGGGGTTGAGGAATAAGTGACTTTCAACGTGTCCCTCTCATAAGCAGTGGCTTAAATAACAAGGTCTCAGAATGCTGCATGGAAACAAATGGCATCACGTGCCAGCCCGAAGTACACAGAGGTTTGCAGCCAAATAAATGACTCATCACAAGATGGGTTTTGGCTCAAAATCAATCCCAGTCATTGTCAAAATATAAGTCGAAGGTCACTCTGGAGGCAAAGTTCCCTAAGAGGAGCCCCGAGTGCTTGACATCCACACATCTCACTGAAGACAAACACCATGCTGGCTGTCACGGGCAGACGCAGAACTAGGAATGGGACTTAGGGAAGCAGGAGACCCCACACAGTCACAAATGCATACACTTTCCCGGGAAAAGTATGAATAGCAAGTGAGACTACTTACATCTCACAAGAGAAAACGTGACATGTTCATGACTTGTTCAGATTTACAAAACTGGGGTTTGACTGAAAATTAGAATTCAAGTCTCCCAAAGTATATAAAAAACTGGGAATGGTTAGCTTGTAAAAAATAAAAAAAGACTTAAGGGTAACTTGAGGGCTATGCTAAAATATCTGAAGGCCTGGGCTATTATTATCTCCTAGATGATGGGTCAAATATTCTTGGTTCAATTCCCTGGAAAAACAAATCCAGAATCACCTCTGTCTTATTTTAGGGTCTCCATTTATATCAACTGAGGACCTCAAAGCAGACATGCTCACCATCTAGACTAGCACACCCATTTTTTAAAATTTCTTTTTTAAAGATTTATTTATTTTTATTGGAAAGGCAGATTTACAAATGAGAGACAGGGCCTGGTACGGTAGCTCAGCGGCTAACGTCCTCACCTCACATGTGCTAGGATCCCATATGAGTGCTGGTTCTAATCCTGGAGGACCCACTTCCCATCCGGCACCCTGTTTGTGGCCTGGGAAAGTAGTTGAAGACAGCCCAAAGCCTTGTGGGAGACCTGGAAAAGGTTCCTGGCTTTGGATCGGTGTAGCTCCGGCTGTTGTGGCCACTTGGGGAGTGAATCATCAAACGGAAGATCTTCCTTTCTGTCTCTCCTCCTCTTTGCATATCTGACTTTGACATTAAATAAATACATAAATCTTTAAAAAAAACAAAGGATAGACAGAGAAAAAAATCTTTCATTTGCTATTTCACTCCCCAAATTGCCACAATGCCCAGAGTTGAGTTAATCCGAAACCAGGAGCTTCTTCTGGGTCTCCCATGTGGGTCCAGGGTCCCAAGGCTTTGGGCCACCCTCTACTGCCTTTCCAGGCCACAAGCAGGGAGCTGGATGAGAAGTGAAGCAACTGAGACACAAACTGGCATCCATATAGGATTTGGCTCTGACAAGGAAAGGATGAACCAACTGAGCCATTGCACTGGGTCCTAACATGCCCATTTAACTGCAAAGCAAGGCCGTGTGTATGGGTATATAGATTTTGACGCAGATGAGAAGATGTCTTGAAGCCATTAGACTTAGACTACATCAGAAATGCATTCCATAAGAAATATACTTCCATCTCTAGAAACGTCAAAAGAAGGATTATGACCTCCTGTGAAGATTTAGGAGACAGGATGATTATGGGAAAGCTACTGTGGGATTCTGAGCAAGAACTGATGAGACTTGGATTAATGTGGCACCGATTGATAGAAAGAAATAGGCAAATGAGAGGGATAATTTAGTAGGTGACATCACCAGACCTGGCCATGTAAGAGACTGCCAATGATGGAAGACAACAGAGAAAGACAATGACCAAGAAGGAAGACATGGAAGCATTTTCATAAACTAGGCAGCAAGTGCTGGTAAAAAGAAAGAGACTGGAAGTCCCTGATTAGTGGAGAGGTCAACGGAAAGGAATCCTTGGGGAAGTGGCCGCTGTAGGCACAGGCAACTGGAGCAACTTGGGTCAGGAAGACGCACACTTCATCCTTGGCAGATGGAAGAAGGAAGCAAGGATGGTGGATACATTTGTGGCTGGTGGGGTCAGTGGTTGATAAGGGAAAGATCTGGCCTGCTGGCCTCAACCGCCACAGTGGAGTTAAGCTACAGGACCTTACAATAAATGTTTTAAATCACCCGACTCAAAGAGAAGGTAGAGAAGCGAGCAAGGACTCACTGATGGGAGACTGCAAGGCTGGGGATATAGCCATGTGTGAGGAGGGACCCTGCCTATTCTCCCAAACTCGCCCTCCACATTGAGATCTTGTCGCAGTCCCTCACCTCACTCCCCACTCTCCCTGGTAGAAAGCCCCTGTTTTCGCAGCACACAGGCCACATGTGTTCTGTTTCCCAATCTACTAAGGGAGGGGAGGCTGGGGCGTATGTGCTGCCTTCCAGGCCTCCTGCTGGGCCACCTCCTCTGGAGGCAGGGTGATGCAGTTCTCCCCAGTCCTCACAACAAGTCATGCACTCTTCCACAACAGGGACAGAGCTACTTCTGTGTGTGCTCCTCAGCAGGCACGCCGGAATGGGGGAAACAAGTGGGGGATAACCAGGTGGCTTGTGCGAGAGGCTGGTCGGCGGTTCCTCCAGTCCTGTGCTACTGAGAACCCAGGCTCCAAACCTGTCAGTCCTTTGCACAGGACCGCTGTTAGAAAAGCCCAAATCTCCACCTTCAAGTATCAGCATCCTACATAGGTACCAGTTCATGTTCTAACTGCTCCACTTCCCATCCAGTTCCCTGCTTGTGGCCTGGGAAGGCAGCAGAGGGTGGCCCAAGTGCCCTGCACCCACATGGAGACCTGGAAGAAGTCCCTAGCTCCTGGCTTCATATTGGCTCAGTTCTGGCTGTTGCAGCCATTTGGAGAGTAAACCAGCAAATGGAAGATCTCTCTCACTTTGTGCCCCCTCCCTTCCTTCCTTCGTCCTTCCCTCCCTGCCTCTCCTTCTCTCTGTAAGTCTCTGTGTCCTGCTGCCTCTCCTCTCACACCTGATGCTGCTGGGATTTCCAGGCTCTGAGGTCACTACTCCTCTAGCATCCTCCCCAGCCCATGGTGTGCTCCATATTCCCACAGCCCTGCAGGTGCTGAGTCCACTGACAGAATTTTCCCAGGATCCTGGCCCCAGCTCTGCTTCCCACTTAGGCCCCTCCAACCAAAACAAGTCCTGGGCTAAGCTCCAAGCTCTGGGATCTGCTGGGTAAGAGGATGCGGGGACACAGCCTCTGTCCAGCATGTCTTTCCCCTAATGTGGAGACCAGACCCCAGCAACTCCCAGATGGACAATGGAATGCATTTATGGCTCTTAAAAAAAATGTTGGGGCTTTTTTTTTCTTCCCAGCAAGCTCGGGAGATAAATGAGCAATTAGCAGCAGGCAGGGCTGGTCATGTGGGGAGGCCTTTCCTGCCATGTGCAGTCATGCTGAGGATGTGTGTGCCACATTGTCCGCACCAGGATGTCTGGCCAACACCTGTGCTGTCAGTGACAGACCAAGGATGGGCCTCAGGGAATGTCACTCTGCACACACACACACCCCACCAACCAAAGGTAGCTTCCAATGAAACCATGTTCCAGGAACTCCACCCACGCTCAAGGGGCGATTAGATGCAGCCCCTTGGGCTGTAACATGGTTCAGAAGCTTTCCGTGTACTTTGGAGAAGGGAAACAGATGAAAGTCAAAGGTGAACTCTTGCACACACGCAGGGTAACTCACTTATCTCCCTGCCCCTCCCCATCCTGCCCGTGCCAGGCACATACCCCAAGTGGTCCCCACAGCACTTGCAGAAACAACACCAACAAATCACAGATAGATCACAGCTATTTAGTTATTTATAAACAGCAAAATTACAGTAAAAGCTCAGGTAAAGAGAGAGAGAGAGAGACCTTTTATCTACTGATTCATTTCCCAAATGGTCACAATGGCCAGAGTTGGGCTGGTCCAAAGCCAGGACACAGGAACTTCTTCCGGGTCTTCCACATGGATGCAGGTACTCGTGGACTTAGGCCATTTCCACTGCTTTCCCAGTGCATGAGCAGGGAGCTGGATTGGAACTGGAGCAGCCAGGACATGAACCAGTGCCCATATAGGATACCCATATCACAGGCAGAAGATTAACATGTTACACCACTACATGGGCTCCAGGTCATGTTTTTTTCAGTCAGTCCACACATACCTATAGAATGTCCATCCCACATCATGGCAAATCGCCCCAGCTGGGCCAAGCATTCTTCCTGTACAGAGACTAGCACCTAGTAAAAGCCAGGCAAGTACAAGGCACCACAACTGACGGCAGAGGATGCAACCAGGACTCAAGTTCATGTGCACATCTACCCCAGACATCTGTGAGTTCCTGGAGGGGGGCCTGATGTGGGTCATTCCCGACTCCTCCGCCTTGAGCCGCAACTCCTCATGGCTTTTCTGACTGTGTCAGCCGCTAGACCTCTCTGTGAATGGTCTCTTCTGAGAAGGCCTGGTTCTTAGTGCTTCTGTTGATGTCAGTGACCTTTTAAAATTATATCTACATCTTTGGTCCACTCCCTAACTGCCTACAATAAGTCCCACACTGGGGCCCAGGCCTGGAGCTGGGAACTCTTCCTTACGTCTGCCATGTGGGTGGCAGGACACCAGTGACATAAGCCATCACCACTGTGTCACAGGGCCTGCGCTGGCACGAAGCTGGACTCAAGAGCGGAGCCAGGAGTCCCATCTAGGCACTATGACAGGGCACAAGGGCATCTTAACTTTCAGCTTAACCACCAAACCAAATGCCTGCCCCAGAGCCAGCAGCTGAGCTGTCTGAGCTATTGGGGTCTTCTACTGCCCTCATGAGAATGTGTTCCCAAACCAACCTTCCTTCATCTACCCTAATACTGGAGTTGCCAAAGGAGGAGGGGGAATTGTAAGAGTTATCCATGCTACAAAATCAGCCTTTCATCTTCCCTGAAGTCATTCCTAAAAATGGAGTCCACAATGCCCTCCCAAGTCACTGCAAAATAAAGTATTCACATACATCATCCCATCTTGTCTCCAATTTCAAAAGTCATAGACATTTACTAATATATGCATTTATTCAAAAGGCAGTGAAAGAGATGAAGCTCTTCCATCCACTGACTCATTCCCCAAATGACTACAATGACCCAGGTTGGGCCACATGGGTGGCAGGTTGGGTGTTACTTGCTCTATCTTCTGTTGCCATTTCAGGTGCGTTAGCAGGGAGATGGATGGGAAGTAGAGCAGCCAGGACTCAAATGGCACCCAGCTACCAACTGCCAGTGACTCAGGTGGTGACTGTGCTACCCACACCAGCTCCTAGATTCCAGCTCTCTTAATCTTGGTATAGTAAAACGAATTCAGGGCTTGCACTGAGAAAACCTGATGTGGGTCCTGGTGTCCCAGGAGATGATGCTGAGCAGGTTGTTTTCTGAGTCTTGGTTTGTGACCTGAGGAGAAGGAAACCACCACTTAGAACAACCCACAGGGCTTGTTCTGAGATCTGATTGACAAGACATGGAAGAACTCAGACATCGCTGCCTTGGGTCCTTGGGAAGTGAGCACCCTGCCCCAGGTGCCATCTCCCAAGCCCACTCCACTTCCCAGTGTGCTTAGACCTGCTTGGAAGGGGCTACATGTAATACTCAGGGACACTGGACTGCAGAGCACAGATCTAGGGTGCCTTCCCTGCAAGCTACTTCCCGTTGCACAAAATGCAATTGTGGTATGTTCTTTTTCTATTCTTAATCCAGCAACCTCGCCTACTGTGAAGCCCCTTGGGATGGCCAGCCTTTGCCCTCTGAGGGACAGCCATGGACGCGAGGGTCTGAGGCTTCTCTGCATTTCAGGTCTCCTGTTCGATTCCCTCTGGCGCTTTTTGTATACATCTCCGTAGAAGATTCTTTCGTACATCCTCGATTCTGCAGGACCTTTCCAAACAAGATCTTCCTCCCTGTGAGCAGCAGTGTGAGCGGACTCCCACGTAAAGAAAGAACTTTCACATTTTTAGTGTTCTTCTCATACCACAACACTATTAATAACATCCTACTTTCTCCAGAGATGCTATGGATTAGACCAAATGGAAAGTTTCCATGGCTACCACGGGGTTATTTTTGGTATGAGAAATGCACGCCAAGAGAAGCAGCATACGTGGTCAAGAACTAGAGGCTGATTTCCGCTCGGCTATTAGGCAATCAATCCCAATTTAATTTTGAAGCTCTAATTGCAACGGAAACTAATTAGGAGCAGCACGACCTGAGACCCCCTAATTAGAATGGGAGTCAATAAAGCAATGCAGCATTGTCACCCAGGCGAAAGCAGCCGGATGAGCGGTTACGGACACCGAGTCGCCTTCCCTGGTAACCTGGCTAAGCACAACCCAAGAGGAAACTCATCTCCAGGGTGCAGGGCAGGAGCCCTGAGATGTGACTGAAGGCTCTGGCTTCTGGTGAGCGAGCAGGCTGGGGAACCGGGGCAATAAACACTTCCACCAGCCAGGGGTGGCAGAAGGCTGGGGTGACAGGGTGGGTATTTCCACCTATGGTCAACTGCCTCGCATGGGGGAATCTGAAGAACAGCTGCTCAGAGCTGACCTGACTATTCAGGGACCCATCCTGGGGGGGGGTCATAGCTGCAGTCCCACGGAGGTTTCCAAGCAAACCTCACCCACCACCCAGCCCCAGATATGTATGGGCTAGTTTCTCACACACCAATGCCGAGTCGCACAATACTGAATTAGCCGGAGCTAGCTAGCGGCTGGCAGGCTTTCCATCAGAGAGTACTGTAGCTGATCCCTGAAGTGCATAGTTCCCTGGGGGTGGCCCGCCCACTCTATCTTTGACAGCTTTCAAATATTGTTGTTAAAGGCATGACTTCATCGGCCCTGGGTTGGAACGATCCATATTTAGGCCAAAAACCGCAAGGTCCTCAGGTCACCCCCACCAGGCCCCAGGAGAGCTAGGGGGCTCAGAAGTCAAGGTGGAGACACTTGGGACCTCCCCCACATTCCTTGACAAAGGAACCAGTGAACCCCCACTGCTTGGGCAATGAGCCACTCCCAACACTCCACCACAGCCCTGGCTCACACCTGAGCAGCTCACACAGCGCATGTGTGTGTCTCCACCAAGGTACCCTCCTCCCACAAACAGGTGTATTTTCCAGAGGTTTTAAAGAGGCATTACTGAGAAGAAAACTACAGACCAGGGAAGGCTTGCAGCCGCCTTTTCCCAGGCAGAGGCCAGGTCAGACCCTTGGAAGAAAGAATTCCTTGACAAGTTCCAGACTCTGGCTTCCCAGGAATAACGCAGGCCATGGGTATGAGGTGGGGGTGGAAGAGTCCCAGAATTTTCCAAAGCAAACACAACTCTGAGCTCCGCAAAAGCCTATGTTAACTGTAACTCTTTGCGCATCCCTGACAGACACCACGGAACTTAGACCCCACCTTGAATTAGCTGAACAAAGTTTTCAGTCTGTTGCCAGCCTACTGATGTTTTACACACAGCCCCTTCACAAAGGTGAAGATGTGAGCGCTAAAGAAAACCCAGGTTGACCTGGGAAGTGTTCTGGAAGCCAACCATGATGTTGAATGGAGATACCGTGTACTTCTGTACACTCTAGACATTATACATACACACACACATACAACGCACCTGCAGGCTGGGTTGAGAAAGGGGCGTGGCCACCTTCCACCCATCACGAACCAGGGAAGAGAAGACACAAGGGAGACAGAAAAAGAAGAAAAATTGCTCTGTCCCACTGAGTTACTTTGGTTCCAGGAGCTGGGGTCCCCTTTGCTGCTGGATTGCTCCCAGATGAGGCAGGACACAAGGAACTCTCCAAGATCCATTCATCAAGGAAAGGTCCTCCTCTGCATTGGCAGCTAGCAGGCTGCCTTGAGCTTTAGTGCCCCTTAGAAAACTCAACACTCTTAGGGTCCAGACAGGAATTACAGAGCAGCCCCCTCTCCAAGCCACACCTACCTTGACTCCCATCAGAGACTTGCGGTGATAGAAGCAGCACAGGGCTGCCGAGAGAGCGTGGAACGCGTTGCATTCCTTAGGCATCTTTCAGGCTTCTGTCCCCCAGCAGGGACCACACACTCTCCTTGGGGTCCAGAGAAAAGGGAGCTTCGGGCTGGGCTGTTCGTTCCCTGGTCGCCCTGGTCCTGCTGGCAGCTGCACACACTGTTCTTGCCCGCACTCTGTGGCCTGGGGGAGTGAGTCGGCTGCTTCTCCCAGGCGGGTCTGGGACTTTTCCCCACCCCACTGCTGCCGCTGCCGCCCGCCACCGCTGAAGCCAATACGATCCACTCGCTCAATTCTGGCAGGCTGATGTCCAGCCTGCCCTGCACACGGTGCCAGAAACTCTCATGTGACCAGCCCTGCTTTCTGATGAAATCCTAACCCCTCTCAGAGTAGGCCCTGGGCTTGCTTGGGCTGTTTCCGCAGTTCAGAGACCCAGCTGAAATCTTCCTGGCCCCTAGGCAGCCTTCCCTGGGGAGAAGAGGGTTGACCTACACCACAGGCAGTCTGCTCCTGGGGGCGTTGTCTGCACTTAAGAGTTTAAGAAAGCAGGGCAAATCCTACAAATCACACCACCCCTCTTTATGACTAAGGGAGACAAGAGGCGGACTCCAGGGAGCAATCCCAGAAACCCTGGACAGGAGACTTGTCCCCTCCCTCCCTTGCCCACCTCCAGAGCTGTTTGTTTTTCATTAGGGATGCTCCCTGGCAGCCAGGTTGCAGCTGATAAGTGCTGGCACAGCCTTCCTGATTGGCAAAGTGATACTGCCTTTTGGTGTTTCATTAGCAAGTCTGTTGGTAAACACTCTGGGCAAACACGCGTGCGCTCCCCACCACCTGGCCATCTAGCCGTGCAGCCTGTGAGGAGACAGGAGCTGGGTAGCCCCTGTGGCCCCGACTGTTGGTCCTGCTCCTCTCCTTCACTTTCATTGCCCATTCCCACTTTGAACATCCACCCGCACCCAGCACAGCACAGTACACTAATTGCCCCACCCCTGCCCCCTTCACACCTATAGGTGAGGTCACTGCCTTTCCTTTTTGGTGTCCAGTTACAGTGGATGCTCAACATGATTCTCCTTTTTGTTGTTTTTTTTTAAAATCAAAGCCAGCTTTTCGGCTTGCAGCTCTTCCTCTCTACTGGCTCTACATGTTGACTTGCGGTGGCTCCAGCAGGCAGTGTCCTAAAGTTTTCTGAGTCTTCATGCAAGCAGGGACTTGTGAGGAGGAAGACATGGACCTATTCAGCCCGGAAAGAAACACCACCACGTGAGGCATCCAAGAGGTATGAGAAATAGCCAACGGAATTAGTGTTAAACTCTCAGGGGGCCTGGCCTTGGGACCAGGTCACATCTGCCCATGAAACAGGCAACTGTTTTGTGCCAGCCTCTGTGCTTGAAAGAGGGGTGTGGAGAGCCACAGACCTCATGGCCAACTAGCAGCAGCAGCTCAGCCTGGATAGGATGGGGCAGGTCTGAGGACAGGGCTTCTGGGCTCTGTCTATGCCACATAGCTGCTGTCCTGCCTTACTCCTCTGAGCCCTGGGAGCTCAGGTTACCTGGGAGGTTCACCTGAGAATGTAGCAGGACTGCAAGGTTATGGGGCAGTGTAACTCAGAGAAGTTTCTGAGCTGCAGGAACACCTTGGAGACAGGCCACCTGGTGGGTCAATACTGCCCTCTGAGGTCTGTGTACTGGCCCTGAGTACGCAAGCATTTGCTGTTTGTTCTCAGTTGCATTAGACAGGGTTCAAAGGTTAAGCGTCCAGGAGCAGCCCTCCCAGCATAGA
The DNA here is from genome assembly GCF_030435755.1 of Ochotona princeps. Taxonomy (NCBI): domain Eukaryota; kingdom Metazoa; phylum Chordata; class Mammalia; order Lagomorpha; family Ochotonidae; genus Ochotona; species Ochotona princeps. Next base: position 79,469,110 of record NC_080833.1, read on the forward strand.
TGGGGGTGAATTGTCTGTCAGGCCAATGACCACCAGAGGGAGGGCGCAGCGTGTACCTGCTGCTCCCCTTTGGCAGGACATAGGCTCCATAAGGCTAAAAAACACACCCCAAGGGCCAGCCAGACACCATACCAGATGCAATTGAGAGGTCCAGTGGTTCCTTCAGACCCACCCAGAGGCAAGAATAGTCAGCCAGAGTCCTGCAAGGGTTAATGAAACTGCTTCCATCAAAGTTGGCATGCCAATCACTTACACAGGCACATCCCAGGCTGCCATGTAGGTAAGGGCTTCTAAGCCAGAGTACAGGCATCCAGTCAGCCCTTTTCACCTGAGGCTTTCTCTAAGCAGCAGCTCCACAGCCAGCGCGAGGATTCCATGTGGGTGCCAGTTCCTGTCCTGGCTGCTCCACTTCCCATCCAGCTCCCTGCTTAAGGACTGGGAAAGTAGCAGAGGATGGCCTGAATTCCTGGGCCCCTGCACACACACGGCACACCCGGAAGAAGCTGACTGGATCAGCTCAGCTCTGGCTGTTGTGGTCATTTGCAACAGAAGATCTCTCCTTGTCTCTCCTCTCTCTAACTCTGCCTTTCAAATAACAATAAAATAAATCTTTAAAAAGAAAGAAATGTCTCCAAAATGTCCCAAGGATGTAGTCTGTGGGAGTAAAGAATGGGCTCGTCTCACCAGCACCTGTTTCCTAAATACCTCCTATCCTTGATCCATATTTCAAAAATTAATAATCATTACTGAAGCAGCATTCACAGGTTTCAATCAATTTTCTCCCAAAATGGCCAAGGAGAAAGACCAAAATAACGTGCTGTTCCCGCAGCTAAAGATGTTAACTGCAATGAACTCACAAAGTGCCCTTCACAGACTTAAGCTTTTAGATGTCTCTTATCCACCCTGATCAATTCTCCCACATTCTCCCCACAACGATTATTCTATTCTGGTTACAAAGCTGAAGAGGACCAGAACGGCATGTCACTCAGCTGAGAACAAAGGATGGGGACGGTAGCCTGGGATTGCAGAACTCAGCAGGGAATGCACAGAAGGGACTTCTTCTCATCAAAACTGCTAGTTATCCAAACCCAAGAAAATGCCCCGGAGCCATGTGTCATTCATTTCCTGACTGCTTAGTGTATGAGATTTAAGACCCATCAAAGCTGGATTCAGGGTTCCTAACCACCATACCCTGGGGGTCGCGGGGAGGGACAGGGTAGGAGGGGTGTCTGTAATGCAATCAGGAGGGAGGGGGGCCCAGCGGGATGGCGCAGACTTCTCAGTGGGGTGGTGCAGGTGCTCTCCAGCGCCCCCTGTGGCCACCTGAAACGCTCGCGCTGCTGTACCAAAGGGAGAAACACCTGTTCAGAGAACCCCACTTGCCAGGCAGCCAGGTGGACTGACCCTGGATAGAAATCCCCATTACCTCGGATGCAACACTACCCCACGTCCCTCCAACCTGCCCAAGGGCAGGCGTCTCCTGCCCAAGTATGGACCTCCAGGCTGGTTTTCCCTAAGGTGACCCTAGCTGCTAACCTGCTCTATTCAGTAACCATGGAAACAAGAGCTGCCTGCCAGCCACAGTGCTCAGCAGACAAGCATATCTTGCTGGCAACAGCCCTTCAGTGGGAGACGGGCCCAGAAGTAAGCTGCAGACTCCCCTTTCCAAAGTGCTGCAGCGCCCCCACTAGAAGATGGGACTCCCATGCAGAGTGCACAGACCCTCTCTCTGACAGGGAATGGGTGGACAGAGGAATGCCTCCTGGTGACCCATAGGACACTGGAAGATCCCCCAGCATCAGGCTTTGGCACTCCTGGTCACTGCTAAGCAGCTCCCATGGACAGTGCCATTGTCCACAGGCAGGGAAAGGAAGCACATAGATCCAAGGTCACAAGGTCTAGCTGGTCCCTGTCTACAGAGACGGCTCGGCATGGCAGCCAGGGAGGACACTGGTCACGGTGATTAACACCTGCCACCTCCCCACTAGCAATTTCTGACAGCCCCACCCTCTGCTGGCCTCCCCTGCCCTCCCCACTCCACACCCACATCAGGGCCTCCCTGCCTTTCTGCTTCCACCAGGCCCTGGCAATATGGCACGTTGAACAAAGACAGCTTTTAGGTGCACCACGAAGTAAGACCGAAGACCCCAGCTCTGGGTTCACTGAGGTCCTAGGAAATGAGGAAAGATGAGCATGACCTTGCCCGCCTGGCCTGGTCATAGCTGGAGTCCCACTGTGGATGGCCCCCCGCAGGATTGGCTGGCTGGAGAGCCAAAGGGTGTGACCCTGGTGGTGAGCCCTGGCCCATGGGAAGTGCAAGCTTGTTGGTGACCCTTGCTTCCAAGGCCCACTCAGGTACATGCTCTGTATCTGGCTGGTACTAAACAGGTGGTCCCAGGGTGAGGATGGTTCATTTAAAGTTTGTCAACATGAGTCTGGTGTAATGGCTCAGTTGCCTAACCCTCCCCTGACAAGTGCGAGGGTCCCATTTGGGCACCAGTTCAGGTCCTGGCTGCTCCACTTCCCATCCAGCTCCCCGCTTGGCGCTTGGGAAAGCAGTAGAGGACAGGATCCCAGTGCGTTCAAGGCGAGGACTTTAGCCGCTAGGCTATTGCGCCGGGCCCAATAAATCATTTAAAAAAAAAACTTATCAACCTTTTGATGGCCATGAGAATGCCCTCACATAGGCACCATTTTCATCACTATTCAACAAGTAACAATGGTTCTCAAATGGGTTTTGTGGCAGCTGATTTTGTCCTGCTTTGAGCTACACTGAGCATATGGGACACATTTTGGGTGGGCTAGACTACACTACCAGGTTTGGTGGCTTAGACATGCTCACTGAGTCTAGATCAATTTAATCCATGATGTTTATCAGGTCAGGGCGCCCTCATCAGCCCAGGCACATAAAGCAGTAAAAAGCACTTGTTGTCCCCAAGATGTCCCTTCATGCAGGAGCCGAGGGCTGGTGGAAACAGAGCCGGGAACTACTGGGGACAACAGGAGAGGACTCTGGGCAGACCGCATGCCCACTGAAGCTACAAAAGACAGCTCAACACACCTGCTTGCCTGTGTACACACTCGATGTATCCTTTGCTGCAAAGGAAAATGAACGCACGTGGACTCACGGGCGGAGGGACCGGGAACACCAGCTGCCCCTCCCTCTCCTCCCATCCCCACTCTGCTGCATCTGTGTGGGTCGATGGACAAGCCCCGGCACACAGGGAGGCTGCATTTCGGTGGGTTTACTGTCTGCAGCTTGTCTAACAGCTTCGCCAGATTCCTCAAGGGGATGCCAGAGCAAGGCTGTTAAGTGGGCTCTCTCCAGGAGCTGTATTGATCTGTCCAACAGGCAGTCCTCCCCTGCCGACTCCTCCAGGCTGGGCCTGATGCTCTCCCGCTTTCCACATTTCTCTCTCTGGTCTAAGTAGCTATTAAAGCTGCATGAACAGCCACAGCAAGCTGAATGTCGCCCCCAGCCCTGGCGTGGCTTGGCTTCCTCGTGTTATCCCTTACAATTCCCACCCCAGGCACTCCCCCACTACCTACTTCCTGTTCTCACACCAGAAATTCAATATTACGCAAGCCCAATGTTCTGTTTTTAGCATGAAGACAAAAAGAACATGCATGGGATGTTGTGCCAGTCTCACACATGGTAATCTCAGCCTCATTCAGCCGTCTTGGCTTGCTATGTGCTTCTAAGAGCCTCAGAGGCTCCTCCCAGAATCAAAGGCACATTCGCCCAGTGCTTTGCATGGCGTCTTGGGGATTCCCAGAGGGCCTGAAGCCCACCCACATGGCCCTGGGCCCCTCACCCACCCACCTCGATGCTGGCCACCCACTTCCCAAGCTCCCTTCCCTTGCACACTCAGCATGAAGCCACCACACACAGAACAAACATTTTCTCACACATCCCAGCTCTCGGATCATCTTTTCACTGTCTGCTTTTTCTCTTTCCCTTCCCTCACACTTGGAGCAACGTGAGCTGCATGAACAAGGACCACCACAGCAACCCCAGCCCTTGGAGGCCCCCCGGCGTGCGAGGCCTGCAGCGGGGAGCCTCGCCAGCCAGGAGTGGCTGGGCCCACTCCCAGCTCATGAGCACTGCTTCCCAGAGCTGCAAAGTCTTCAGGGTGGCCCTGGAACATAGCCTGGAAGGAGGGCAGAGCAAGAGCTGGGGTGGGTCCCAGTCTCTGCTTGGCACCACAGGCAGTGACCATGAGACCACAGAGGAGCGAGAACTTCAAACAAGTTAACGTGAAGAGCCTGGCACCCTGTGGACAGCAGGCACTGACAAAGCCTTGAGATGCTGATCACCCCAGTCCCAGCTGTTACTCAGGAGACTCCTGAGCCAGGAGAAGGCAGCGCTGAGGAGTTTCTGGGCCTTCAAAATGCACCTTTCAGAACTGCATCTTAAAACACGGTCTTAACCACACTTGCGCAAATGTCTCAGCTGATTTGCTGCTTCAAATTCCTTGTATTTCAGGAGTATTTGAGCAGGTAGCAGGTGCATCCTTAACCCTTGCCCAGGGGGCCACTGACTCCATCATGGCTATGGCTGATGCACCTCGCCTGTTCCAGCCAAGCTGACAGGGAAATCCCACAGGTCCCGCCCTCCATGTACCCAGCTGCCTACAGCTAATACGGACACCTGCTGGCACACATTCCTCCACTCCTCATCCCTGAGAACCACTTCCCTTATGCCCGACTCCTTCACACCTCCCTGGCAGATAGCGTTTCTAGAACCAGAACCATACCTGGTATGGTCCCTTGGGTGCTATACCTCCTGGCCTAACTGCACTCCCCCGGCTGGCTTTGTCCCTGCCCAAACGTTGCCTTTGGCCTTGACCGACCCATACTCAAGCTCTTGAGAGCACGAACCTGCCTAAATATCAGTGCATTCTTCCAGAGCCACATACTCCCAGCTCTCCCCAGAAGGCTACCCAACATATGAGAGCATGAACCGGTCCTCAGAGAATGCTGGGGAAGCAGGACCCTGGGCAAGAGGCAGGATATCACCAGGTGACAAGTGTGGTCAGTGCTATCACCGCCTGTTTCATCTGGACAAAAAAAAAATGCCTTATTAATTCCTTCTTTCTTATCAGGCAGGTTCCAGGCAACTGAGTAGCACATTTCAGTGGGGGAATAATCCATTGTTCATGGTTATAAAGTGACTCTGGGCTTTGTCATGAGTGACATGCTGGCTGTTTCCATCTCCTGCTGGGTAACTAGGAGAGGCCTGCCAGACCAGGAGTTCTGTGATCTGCTAGGGGCCATTGGAATCAGACCTAAACTCACAGGTGGGCATCTGGCCACAGAGAATGGTCATTGCTTCTACCCAACCCCCCAGCAATCCAGAAAGGTTTTAATGGGCCAGTGGGGAGGGGGAGAGGAGAACACCCAGTGGTCCTAGACGTAGCACCCCTGGAAGTCCCAATGGCATTTCACTATAGTGTCTCACTTGGTACTCATGCTGGGAGCTAGGCATTATTCTCCCAACACAGTGCACTGGGGTCCTTACAGTTAATGATTAAGACCACAACTAATCGGAGCAGCTGGCTCTATCTGATGTGATAATGGAAGCCAGGCCTTACACCTGACTGCCAGGCACGCCTTATCTTGTGCAAATCCACCAGGCAGAGCTCCCTCCCACCAACAGGGACACACACTCTTGGTAACACAGGCAACAGGGCTTACATACTGTCAGCAGGAGATGCTGGCCCATTCAGGAGGAATGGACGGCCACACTGAGACCCGGGAGTCAGCAAAATCCCACGGCACCACGTGGGGAAGCGAGGTGAAGTGGCAGCATTTGTTGGGCACAAAAATGCCACCCATGCCCATTCCTCAACAGGACACAGCCGACTCCAAGGGTCTGGCCATGGATGGGGCTATGTGTACACCCTGTGGTGACAGCCAGAAGGACATTTGGCACTTCTGGTTGATGCTCAAAGGGGCTGGGGTAGGGACAAGGATGATATGAGGATACTTTCAAAAGTCTGTAGAAACATTAAACATTTTGAGAGATAGGGCCCGGCAGCATGGCCTAGTGGCTAAAGTCCTCGCCTTGAACACTCTGGGTCCCATATGGGCGCCGGTTCTAATCCCGGAAGCTCCACTTCCCATCCAGCTCCCTGCTTGTGGCCTGGGAAAGCAGTCGAGGACGGCCCAATGCTTTGGGACCCTGCACCCGCGTGGGAGACCCGGAAGAGGTTCCAGGTTCCCGGCTTTGGATCGGCACAGCACTGGCCGTTGTGGTCACTTAGGGAGTGAATCATCGGACAGAAGATCTTCCTCTCTGTCTCTCCTCTCTGTATATCTGACTTTGTAATAAAAATAAATAAATCTTAAAAAAAAAGATTTTGAGAGATATAATCATGTATATGAAAGGAAGGATGACAGATGAGGAAAGGCCAGCAGACCTTACAACTGTTGGTTCACTCTCAAAAAGGCTACAGCAGCCAGGGCTGGACCAGAATGAAGCCTGGAGCCAGGAAATCCATCCTATTTTCCCATGTGAGTGGGAGGGATCCAAGTCCTTGTTGTCTTCCTAGTCACATTAGCAGGGAGCTAGATTAGAAGCTTGAGTAGGGATCACAGGTTGTAGCTTAACCCGCTGTGCCACAATGCTTGCTTCTAGAACCAAAGATTTAAAAATCATATATGGCAGGGCAGGGACTATCATGACACAGCAGGCTAAGTCACATATTTTGGTGGAAACATCCCATACAAACACCAGTTTGAGTCCCGGGTGCTCGGTTTCTAATCCAGCACCCTGCTAATGTGCCTGGAAAGACAACGAAAAAACAGCCTCACTGCATGGTCCCCTGGCACCCAGGAGGAAGGCCTGGAAGGAGCTCTTGACCCCTTGGCGTCAGCTTGGCTCAGTGTGGCTGTTGCTGTCCTTTGGGAAATGAACCAACAGATGGAGGATTTCTCTTTCTCTCTCCTTCTCTCCCTGTTACTCTGTTTAAGATAGATAGATAGATAGATAGATAGATAGATAGATAGATAGATAGATAGATAAAAAAAATAAAAGTAGGGGATAGTGAGGTAACACATCAAGCTAATTCTCCACCCTGTGGCAAAAATTGGTATCTAATATGGGTGCCACTCCGAGTCCAGCTCCTGCATTTCTGGTCCAGTTTCTTGCTTATGGCCTGGGAAAGTAGTAGAGAAGGGCCCAAGCACTTGAGTCCCTGCCCCCATGTGGGAATCCCAGAAGAAACTCAGGCTTCTGGCTTTAGACAGGCCCAGCTCTGGTTATTGTGGCCACTTGGGGAGTGAACCAGAGGAAGGAAGACCTTCTCTCTATCTCTCCTTCTCTCTCTGTGTGAAATCTGCCTTTCAAATAACAACAAATAAACACATAATATAAATAAATAAATGACACAAATAAATGAAACTAAATCTTTAAAAACTGGATTTCAAAATTTTCTGTACCCAAATAAACAGCTTTTAAGTCCACTTTTTCCCTGAAATCTTCTTTCAAGATTTTTTTTTTTTTTTAATTGGGAAGGCAGACTTACAGAGAGAGGGAGACAAAAAGATCTTCCATCTGCTGGTTCACTCCCCAAGTAGTCTCAACAGCCAGAGCTGAGCTGATCCAAAACCAGGAGTCAGGAGCTTCTTCCGGGTTTCCCTAGTGGGTGCAGGGTCCCAAGGCTTTGAGTCACCCTCTACTGCTTTCCCAGGCCACAAGCCAAGAGCTGGATGGGAAGCAGAACAGTCGGGACATGCACTGGTGCTCATATGGGATCCTGATACTTGCAAGTGGAGGATTAGCCAGTAGAGCTATCACAATGGCCCTTCGCATGAACTTTGCAAAGTACCACTGTACAACCCCTGACTTTGAGTGTGTCCATTTGCAGGGGGGTTGGATGCGGAAAGGAAGGGTTCTCACGCTGGACAACGGAAGACCATCTGGGCCTCAGGGTCAAGCCTCCTGTGGTACAAATGTGGGTGCCCCCCCATTCCCTCTAACAGTGGTGAATCTGATCAGCTGCGAGGCAACGGGACCCAGCATGTAAACACAGCCACCGTAGGACACAGACGCTGAAGAAAACAGGCTCTGTGTTTGCAAGGATAAGAAGGAAAACATTTCTGTGAAGCCGAGCACTTGTGTGCCAGTGTTTCTATCTGATCCCGAATGGGCAGAGACAGTTAGAAACACAGCCCCATCAGCCCCTGCCTCCTGAGAAGCCAAGGGGAGAATGACAGGAAGCTCCTACACTCGGCCTTGTTAACACATGAGGGAGTCAGCAGAACACTGCTGACTGGTGCCCAGGTGGACGTGTGAGCTGCGGGAGATCCATCAGAGACCTTCCCTGGGACACCTCCAATTGCAGCGTGGAGGGCCTTTACACCTTGAACTGTAAACTATGGAAGCCACGAGCCACGTACCCCACACAGCCCAGCTGTGAGAAAAGAGTGAACACACTGAGAGAAGCAGGCACCAGACACCTACAGAGAGCCCTAAGGATATTTTCCTTTCCAGAAAGAATCACCTGCCCTGGCCATTCCACACCATCACTCCTGGCTCATGCCATCCATTTGAGTTCACAGGCTCCCCTTAGCAGGGTGAGATTCAAACCTGAGAGCGAGCATGAGGCACCATGGTAAGCTCTGTGGAAGTTCCCGTGCGCAAGATGTCACCCCTGTGCATGAGAGACACTGAAAAGGAGCCAACATACACAGAAGCCATGTGAGGACATCCATGATCCACCTGTCAGTGAGAGCTGTACACTCATGTGTCAGTGGTGAATGAGAATGGGCGGCGTCTCATAGCCGACTCCAGAAACTTCCATGAAGGAACTAAGTTGTCTTGAATTTGCAAGGATAAAAAGACAAGAGTTTGTTTCTAGAAAATGGCCCGGGATTCATGGTGCTGGAATGCCCTGTGACACTGAACGTGGCAGTGATTTTGCTCCCACACCCAGCACCTCTCCCAGGCTGGAAGAAGTCAGGAGCCAAGAGCACATGACTTGCACAGCCCACAGCACTCTCATCTTTTTCCCCAAAGGCTGTTGAATCTTGGAGAAAGCCAAGAGACCATTTCTGTATCAAGACCACGTAAACTTCACCAGGTATGGGCACTCAAAAGGGCAGCTCTCACGACTTCTTCCTACATGAAAGGACAGGCGATAGACATCACCCCAAAATTGCATCCACACATTCCCAGGTTGTCTCTGCAGAAGGTCCATGGTTGGACGTGTCCTGGCAGGAGCTCTGGGCCCAGTTCCTGGGTCTGGAAGGTCCTTGGGTGTTGTTGCTAGGGGACCCCAGCTGAAGACTGTCTTCCAGTGCAGGCTACTGGACCACACATGAAAGTACTTCTGGTGTCCCTGGCTGCCGGCCTCAGGATCCTTACTAACTCACTGTCATTATCCCAGCATCTCAGTACAATGCCATTTGGTCCACCACATGTAAGATGCACACACAGTAAGTGGGCATGGACATTTCCAGAGGCTGCATAGTTCTCATTCAGCACATGTGCAAAAAAAAAAAAAAAAAAAAAAAAAAAAAAGGTTATGTTCTCTGGGTGAAGCAGCCTGGCTATCCTGATGGAGTTATGATTTTCAAGGATTAAAAAAAAAAGCAATCAAACGAAAACCAAGCATTTGGGCTGGTATTAGGAAGCAGTGGTTGGGCCTCTGCCTGTAACATCAGCATTCCATATAGGAGCTAATTGAGTCCTGGCTGCTCCACTTCTGACCCCAGCTCCCTGCTGCTGCACCTGAGGAAGCAGCAGCAGGGCATGGCCCTAGTGCTCAGACGCTTGCATTGGAAAGAAGCTCTGGGCTCCTGGCTTTAGCCTGGCCCAGCCCTGCCCGTGTGACCATTTGGGGAGCGGACCAATAGATGCAAGATCCTCCCTCTCCTCCTTTCTCTGAAACTCTGCCTTTCAAATAAATAAACAATAAATCTTTGAGAAGTTTATTTTTAAACCCTAGCGATTCATATGCCTACATTTTATACCTGTATCCTGAATGGGCAGAGGCTCTTACGAGTGCAGTCTTCTATGTTTCTGATCCTGAAAACAGGAAGGAATGGCTCCTGCATTAGCCCAAGAGTCATCCCCCTCTACCAGACTACACCCTACCTGGGAAGGGTTCCTGGAACATACTATTTCCAGCCCACCCACCTGTGCCCTGCCCATGTACAGCTGAGACCAAGAGATCAGAGGACTCGAGTTCTGCCCAGGGCTCTTCCCAGTAAAGACCACAAGCAGACAAGAGGCAGGATACTGGGCTAGCACAGACTCTTGCTGGACCACACAGATCACCTTCTGGGACTGAGTAACACTCACCTGGGCCAGAAGGGGAAAAAAAACCAACTCAGCATCCAACTGGAGCTGGGGGTCACAGGAAACAGCCCATCAGCTTTATCATTTCTTCTGCACAAAAAGCTCTTTTGAGCATGTTGAATGGGGGCTTTATAGAGGGAGCTCTCCTCCACAGGCTAATAATGATGGGAAATGGCCTGGCAGAGCAGGTTCTTGCAGCCCCACACTGACATCATTCACAGCACAATTAGATGCCATCTGGAGAGAGCCCAGCCATGAAGGGAAATGGCTTCCGAGGGCCACCCAGCCTGCCCTCACTCCAGGGCCTGACCCAGCCTCATCTTCATTCACACAAAGGACAGGAAGGAGGCTGGCCAGGAACGCAGCACTGGGTGTGCAGTGAGTGAACATGGCAGCCCGGCAGCAATGAACTGTAGCTCAGGGGAGCCGGGGAGAAGCTTGCTTTCAGCTCTTCCCAAGTCCATCCATCCCTTCCGAGGCCCTGCCTCCCCACTGCCATGTTTACATGCAGGCAAAGCGTCTCTGCCATCAGCCTCCCCACACTCTGGGCTTACACAGGGAACAAGAACAGAATGCACTGGCCCAGCCTCTTTGCAGTGGACAGTGAGCACCAGCTTAGTTACAATACACAGCATCAGAATAGACTGGGGTTTCCTCTGCACTCATTGCTGAGGTACAGGGCCATTGAGAACACACATACCCACAACAGAGTCTCATTGGTTTTTCTTTTTTTTCATTGGTTTTTTTTATGGCATTCCATATGGGCACAAGTTCAAGACCAGGCTGTTCCACTTCCAATTCAGCTCTCTGCTAACAGCCTGGAAAAAGCAGCAGAGGGTGGCCAAAGTGCTTGGAACCTTACACCCACATGGGAGGCCCAAAGAAAGCTCCTGGCTCCTGCCTTTAGATCAGCTCAGCTCTGCCCATTGCAGCCATTTGGGGAATGGGTCAACAGATGAAAGATATATCTCTTTCTAAATGTGCCTTTCTAATAAAAATAAATCTTACAAACGAAACAGAACAAAAAACATGTATGGGGGAAGAAAAACCCCTGGATTTAGATCAACAGGCAGCAGGGTGATCCTTGGGTGAGTTTTTGCAATTTTCAGGCCCATGAAGCAGCAAGGGATCCCCTTGGTGGAATGAGCCATGGGGGCAGCCCACAAGCTCGCAGAGGTCTTCCAGGGAGTCCTAGGGGTTGGAACTCCTTCACAGCAACCCAGCAACCTTGGCTTGTTCTTTCATTTGGGCTGACATCACTGATGGTGCAAGAACAAAGCTGGCTAACACTGTAGGTGCCTTGGCAGGAAGCAGTGCAGAAAGAGCACCTGTCAGAGACCAGGAGAACCTGAAGACAAGCAACCCATACTACTGAAATAGTCCTGGAGAGGGCAGGGAGAATCACTCCCTTGATGAACTGCCGGCCCACAAGGATGGCTGTGAGCAAGGACAGGTAGCATGTGACAGCACAGGACATGCATGACAAGCCCCCCGCCCCCGCAGCAGCAGCAGCTGTGTGTCTCACCCATGAGCTCAATCCACTGCTGTTCGGGAAATACCACTTTGATTTCAAAGAATGCCCACTCTGCCACGGTAATGCAGACAGGAGTGTGCCTTTGGGAGACGTTATCTGAAATGTGAGCCTCTGACCTCAAGGAAGCCACTGACAAGATCTGCTGCCAGTGAGAAAATCTGAGCTGCCCAGTGAAAATCAGAATTTCAGAAAACTTGCATCCACTTCGCAATCCTGGAATGTCCTTTCTGGGGCAGTCTGTTGGTGAGATGAATGAATGTGAGTTTTTGATACTGCACAGTGAAAGGTGTGTTAACATTGGAAGATCTATGTCAATCAGCAGCCCAGTATTTTGCAGATGTCTATTGTACAGTGGTTCAAATTCATGCATGAGTAAAAATGACTCCCTCAAAAAGCAAAATAAAACAATGAATTTTAAAAGAACAGTAAAAATAAAAGTTAGCTTATATGGTTTCAAATTATGTACTACAACGAACATGTTAAAAGCTTCTTTCTTACATCCTTTGGCTCACTCCCTGAATCTCCCCAACAGCTGGTGCTGCTCTGGGATGAAGCTAGGACCCTGCAACTCAACTCAGGGCTCCCATGTAGGCCGAAGGGTCCACGTGCTTCAGACATCACTGGATGCCCTCAATGGTGGACCTGAGCAGGAAGCCTGGAATAGGGAGCCAAGCCAGGACTTGAACCCGGCACTCTGACATAGGATGTCCCAAGGAATTTCCCAGGCAGCCTCCTAACCTCAGTGCCAACTACTCAGCTCACAAATGAACTTTCAGCAAACTGCAATTCGTTAACATTCTACTTAGCGCAAAAACATCCATACTTATCTGAAAAGGATATTAAAATATTTCTCCTTTTCAAAACTACTCCTCTATGAGAGACCCTCAGAAATAATGCAAGGAAAAGACTGATCTCACCGGTTTTTTTTTTTTTTTGGCACCAAAATAAGTATACCTTTTAATTGCACTCATGCATGAACTTTCTGAAGTATTTTTGTATGTGAGGCAAGATTTTCTTCTGCGTTCAGCTCAACAACATAGACCCACAGACTGAATGCTAATGTGCTGGCTAGCCAGCCAGGAAAGAGATCTGCAAAAATGCAAACCACTTCCATCTCTTGGTTACATTTTGTTTTGCCTTAGAAAGTGTGTTTTTTATAATATACTATTTATATTTACATACGTAATGGTTTTATTATTACTTTAAATGAACAAAACCATGAACATAAAGTGTTCATGAAATAAAAATGAACCGAATAAGCATTTGAAAACATCTCCATTTTAATTTCTAATATGAATAGCTCTAATGCACATAAGGAAAGCTCTTAGGCTCTTTAATTAATTTTTAACAATGCAAAGCAATCGTCAGACCAAAGGGTTTCATTCTTGTCCTCTAAGGTATTTAAGCGATTTGTTTTATGACATGTTGGGTCACAAATTTTTAGCATCATCTCTGTAGACTGAAGTATGCCAAGAGAGAAATGCGTGTGTTTTGATAAGTCATGATATCACAAAAACACTATGAGAGGCGATTTGAAAACTGTGAGGAATGTCAAAAACAAAAACAGAATCCCTGTGAGGTGCCAGGAAGTCTTAATCTCAGCTATCCCCTGACCTCCCATCTCTACTCCTTAGATTGTTATCTGGGGCAATTCTTGCACAAATGCACATCCAGTCATCTCCGCTGGCAGCAGCCAGCACCACGTGGTTCTCCTTCTGCCCCAGGGTGGGGAAGGGCTGCTGCCGCCGCGGCTGCACAGCAGCATCTCAGAACCCCCTCCGCACCATTCCCCTGCAGCCACAGCACCCAACCCCTGCATTCTCTCATCTGGACAAACACAACTGCCTCCCCCACTTCTACCCTCGTTCCCAGCAATCCACTGACAACACAGGCACCAGAGCAAACTTGAAACGCCTTCCCATGTCACTGGGTAAAACTCCAAAGCCCTCACCCAATGCTCAGGCCGCCCTGCACACTCCACCCCATGCACCTCACTGCCCACGCTGGTCTCTGCCGCTCTGACATCAGCCTCAATTCCAGGCTCCGGGACCTGCCCTTTGCTCCTTGCTCCTCCCTCTTCCCTCTGGATGCCACAGGTGACTGTGGGCCACTCCACCCCCTAAAACCATTGTCCTTGTGAGGCCTTCCTGGCTACTACCCTACCTAAATCAACATCCTCTCACCCCAGTATTCCTGCATGGTTGTCAGCACCAGCTGGCATAACAGACGTGGCTGGCCATCTGATTGCCTTCCCCTGGCTCCCACCCTCTGAAAGCTAAAACCCAGGTTGGGGGACAGGGACATCTTCCTGTTCCCTGGATGGCAGCCATAGCCCCTGTATTAGTGGGATGTAAAATCTGTGTTTATTAACTGTCTCTGTACTAGCTGCTAAACTCTTTCTTCACAGGAGACTCTTAGAAAGACCCTAAAGTTGGTAGAGACTCAGTTCAATGACACTGAATTTCACACAATGGAATACTGGATAGCCACTCAAAAGGAGAAGCCCAATCCACATGCTTGCTTAGCATGGAAAGCTGTCCCATGGGTGGGAGGGGAGGGTTGTAATATGTGCTTATATATTATTCTGGCATTCCACCCGTCAATAAAAGAGAATTTTTTCGAAACTCAGGCTTCTTGTTAACAATCCAACATCTTCTCAGAAAATTCCAAGGATACTTGGAGCTTCTTCACTTTATTCAGTCAAGAAACATGGGACATCAACTGTGACACTAAGCCGCCTCCTGCTCCTCTTCTGCTCCGGCTAGCCTGGGCACACACGATCCCCCAAGCCTGGGCCTCCCTCACCCCAGTAGAATGTGCTGGTGTGCGCCTGCCTGCCCACACCTCCCCATTCCCCATTCCCCTCCATACCTCCCTAAGCATCCTTCCTGCAAAGCTGCCAGTTTTTTCAGCTGTCCAATTACAATTCAAGTACAGGCTCCTAGGAGGCCACTGAAAACCACCTGCCTCTTTACAGAGCGTAAACACATACAGTCTTTCTTTCTGAAGCTGATGTAAGGTGATGGCCCCCTATGACGTTTAATATCAACAGCTGCCAGAGTATTCAGAAATTGAATTGTGGTCAAACGCTGCATGGGTGCGATATTTCATGACCACTAGGGGGCAGAGTATAACAGCAAACAGTTGTAAACTAGCTGTCAGAGCCCCTGCTGGGTGTTGAATGACTCATTGGGTTTCTATGGCTCTACCTACTGTTTTGAGATCAAGAGAATGAGAAACAGTGGTCCTCTGGTTCACCCCCAAAATGTCTCCCATGGCCAGCACTAGACCAGGTGAAGCTGGGAACCAGGAGCTCAACTTAGGCCTCCCACATGAGTGGCTAGAAATCCAACCGCTTAAGTCATTCATTACCTAGGATCTGCCAAGGGTAAGAATGTTGGAGACAGGAACTGAATCCAGGTGTTGCAGGGGGGCTCTAGCAAGCGTCTCAACTGGTGTCTTAACCACTAGGCCAGACACCCACCCGACAGGGGATAACAAGAGCTCAGGTGTTAGCCATGCATGCTTTCAGAGTTATGATTCTAAACACAGCATATCCCTCTGCCTAAGCAAGGTGTATTTCAGGTGACAACGATTACATTATGGGGCTTCTCCTGTACCAGACTGGTAACAGAGGGAGATTGAGAATAAGGGTGGGAACCTCCTTGATAGCTCAACATAAAAACACTGAAGACTTTCTGGAAAACTCAAGACAGCTGTCAGTGTTACTTGTTTTGGGAAATGCAAAGCGCACTGGAGCAAACTCGCTTCTCTCTTCCCTCATCTGGCTGCCCGTGGTCAAATTCATTAACGACAAATTCATTAAGAGCATAGGGGAAAGCCCTGGCCCTCAGGATTCACAATTGAGTGGAAGGCTTTTTCTTAAAGGGAACAAACAAAAATGTGGACCAGAGCTGTGAAGACAGGACACAGCTAGGAGCGAGTGACATGGAGGCTGCCTGTCCTGGGGCAGCCATGGAAGGTCTTTCTGGGACAATGAAATCTCGAATCCAAATGAACCAGCCACATGGAGAGCCACCGTACTAGTAATAAAAGTTACTAAACCAGTCCTTGCTGAGGCCTAGCTGCGAGCCGAGCAGCATGCTAAGAATGTCACATAATTAACCCAATTCTCCCATTTCCTGCTAAGTAACTGCAGTCACTTGCTGAGGCCACCCCACCACTACCGGGCCTAGATGGGACTCTGGGTCTCTACGGGCCTCCTAGGACCGTCACAGCTAATCACCACAGATCTGGGGGCTTTAATATACAAATATCTCCTCCTGACCCAGGCAATCTGGAGACTAAAATGATTGTACTGGTTACACACTCCTTATCTGAAACAGAATCAAAAGTGTTTTTAGGTTTGGGATTTGTTCAGATTCTGGAATATCTGCATGCACATAATGAGTTACCTTGGGAATGGACTCCAAGTCCAAGCACGCAATTCACTGATGTTTCATACACGTTACACACATAGCCTGGAGGAAATTTGATGCAATACTTTAAAGATTTTGTGCATGAAGCACTTTGAGGATGTGGAATTTTCCACTTTTGGTATCATGTCAATGCTCAAAAAGTTTTCAGTAAGTGAGGGACTAGGAATGCCCGGCCAGTATTGGCAAAGCCATTCATTCATTCATTCATTCTCTCTCTCTCTCTCTCTCTCTCTAAGGCTCCAGGACAAGACCCGTCCCTGCCTCTGGAGGTTAATGGCAATTCTTGGCCTTGCAAACTTATCCCTCCAACCTTTGTCTCTCTTGTCACCTGGGGTCCTCCTCCATGGGCTTATCTGTGCCTTAAATGCCTTCTTATAAGAATGCCATTGAAAGGGGGTAGTCTGGCCTCACTTTGATTGTATCTATAGACTTCTTTCCAGATCATATCACTGTCACAGTGCTACGAGTGTTAACTCCTAGTTGCATCCTGACGTCATTCTGTCTCAACAGCACCTTCCTGGTCAAGGGCAAGCATAAGAATGCCCAGGATGGAGAAGCAGTGAGTGGGGTGAGGGCAGGAGAGAATGCTAAAGGCTCCTATCAGAGGTCGCCTTGGATCTGGAGTCTAGTTACACAATGGAGCGGAGTTAGAGGTGACAAGGTCAATTTTTTTTAGGATTTACTTATTTGAAAGTTAGTTGGAAGGGGGGAGGTAGGGACAGAGAGAGAAAGAGATCTTCCATCCACTGATTCATTCCCCAGACGGCTACAATGGCAAAGGCTGGGCCAGGCCAGAGCCAGCAGCATCACCCAGGCCTCCCACATAGTTAGTAATACTTCAGTAATCTTCAGTAATCTTCTGTTGCTTGCCTAGACCATTAGCAAGGAGCTAGGTTGGAAGTGGAACAAGCAGGACACAAAGTGCTGTGCATATGGGATGATTGTGTCACAGATGGTGACTTAACCTGCTATGCCCAACTCTAGTTTCAGTCCCTGCTTGCCTGTTAGTTGTCTAGTCTCTTACTCACCTCTCATACTATCTGGAGTCTCAAAGACTCCTATTCTTTGAGCTGGAGAGAACGGAGCCTCTGCTTCCAGGATGAAGCAAGCAGTACAGTATGCAAATCCACACAGAAAGCGAACCTGGGCTCATTCCACTCTGGCCAGCCCAGGCTCCACTGAGCACCTCTGGAGGGCATCTCCAGCACTGACTTTGCCTCAAAAGGCCCAGGGGGAAATGCTCTGTGCCTGGCTGGCTTGGGAGCACCCCCACCTGGGGACTACACTGGGAGAGTCATCTGCAGCCGCCCCGGGCAGGGACAGGTGGGGCGGTTGCACCCACATTGCTGAGCCTTCTGAGCTGCTGAAGATTCCAGAGCCACTGGATCAGCAGAAGAGATGTTGTTTGGAGCCCAGGAGATGCCGAAGTATATGCAAGGCCTGCATGGTGTCGCAACTGTACTATCTCTGTAATTGTGCAAGATCACAGTGCTTGCATAAAGCCTCACGGCCATCCATCAGGGTGAGATATAAGCGACCATGGTGAGGCAAGACTGCAGCCTGGACCAACAGCATGGGGAGGGTGCCTTAGAGAGCCTGCTACACCTCAGAGTGATGGCGGAGGTGGGGGTGGGAGGGAGCAGGTGCAAGCAGCCCGCAGCAGGCTCAGCATTCAGCAAGCTCTGTCTCTGGCAGGGATGGGGAACTCTTCTCTTTTTCTAAGGGCTATTTGCACATTTATGACATGATTCACAAGCCATTCCAAATTATCAACTTAAAAAATTAACCTGCCATGGGGCCCGGCAGCATGGCCTAGCAGCTAAAGTCCTCGCCTTGAAAGCCCCGGAATCCCATATGGGCACCAGTTCTAATCCCGGCAGCTCCACTTCCCATCCAGCTCCCTGCTTGTAGCCTGGGAAAGCAGTTGAGGACGGCCCAAAGCTTTGGGACCCTGCACCTGTGTGGGAGGCCCGGAAGAGGTTCCAGGTTCCTGGCTTTGGATCAGCGCAGCACTGGCCCGTTGCGGCTCACTTGGGGAGTGAAACATCGGATGGAAGATCTTCCTCTCTGTCTCTCCTCCTCTCTGTATATCTGACTTTGTAATAAAATAAATAAATCTTTAAAAAAAAATTAACCTGCCAGAGTGATTGAATTTTTCTCACCTGTGGTTGCCTCAGCAGGGCCAGACATTCTGATTTTGTGGGCCTTGTAGTGGCCTGGAAGCTGGGTCCTCCCCCTCCTCCCCCAAGTCAAAAGGCTTTACTGTCTCAGCTGCTCCACCCAACACCAGGACAGGACAGTAGCCACAGACACGCCATGGAGACACCAGGCATGACCGTGTTCCTCTAAACCTTCACATAGGCACATCGAAGTTTAAATTTTAAATTGTCATTCAGTGCTTGATTTAAGAAAAAGAACATTTCAAAGCATGAAATCCATTTTTAGCTTGTGTACCATACACAAACAGCTGGTGGGCCAGAGGTGACCTTGGGTGACACTCTGAATTTATTGAATGTCATCGCGGTTATCTGAGTTCCAAGTAGAAAGCTCCTGACCTCCGGAAAGTGCTCAGTACCTTTTGGGTAAATGTCAGGCACCAGTGTGGAGCTTGGAATTTCCCTCACCTGCCCCACTGAATCCCTAACTGAAATCCTGACAGGATCTGTCCATTGACCCCATATTCTCTTTCCATGCCCCCTGCTGCTGTCTTAGGCTGGCCTCTTGATAACACTGTTCTCCCAGCTGGCCTGATGTGGCAGCAAGGACAACCCCATAGAACTGCCCCCACACTTTGAATGAGTCAGCACAGACCTAAAAATCCACACACTCGAGACTTTCTCCTTCCCATCAGCAGACTGAACATGTCCCTTCTGAGGGGGCAGTAACCATGGAGTAAGATGTAAGGTTTGCAGTGTTGTCTCCCAGGGTCTACAACAGTCACCCTCATTGGGACCACAATGGCTTGGCCAACTATTGCCACTATCAAGATATTCTTTTCCCTGTTCCCACAATTTCCCTTTTGCTGATCTCTTTCCCTACCTTTTCCTTTTTCAACCGTTGCCTCATTTTCCGCCACTCTGAGTTTTGCCTCTCCCAGCATGCCATTCGAGGATAGGGTGTAAGGCCCTCTGAGAAGGTCTCTCCTGGCACGGCTCAATGTATCCGAGGTCCGTTCTGTGTTGCTTTGGGTATCCACAGTTGGATACTCTCCATGGACAAGTACAGGCCATGACTGGGGTGGAAAGCAGTTTGCCACCTATTGGTTGAAGGACTTTTGGGTTATTCCCAGTTTTTGTCAGGGACAGGTCATGTCACTGCAGCCATTCACATTCCAACTTTTCACAGACCCAGGTCTTCCTGGGAAAAACAAACGTTTCACAAACGACCATGTTTTTTGCAGACACACTGAGAAGGGACTGTCCTTCTTGCCTATTCTGTCTTCCCACGCTGCCTCAGCACTTTAAAAAGTTGCTGTAACACTAAATCCCTCAAGAACATTTGCAGGGAATGCTGTTTTGGGGGTTAGAGGGGGGAGAAGCTGGCTGGGAGCTCCTGTCTTCCCTCTGAAAGCAAGGCCCCCCAGAGTTGTTTCCCATTCAGCACAGGCAGCAGCGTTTGATCCCGTGGTCCCAGAGGACAAGCGCTGGCCCTTCGGATGTGCACACTCAGGCAAAAACCTGCAGAGCCAGCCTGTTGGGCCATTATTTGGTCCCTGCAACTTGTGAAAATCTCACGGGATGTACAGCATGCTATTGTTTCCCTAAGTCCCTCTCATGACTCTGTGAGCTGGCTAATTCAGAGCAGGCTGGCCTGTTTTCCTACTGGAAGAAAAGATTTTTTTTCCCCCTCAAAGACAGCTATTTAACCGTGACCATGGCTGCAGCCATCTTAAACACAAAAGGGGAAGCCCCCTCTCCCACTGACAGCCCAGTCGGCTTATTCTTGGTGCTGGAATGCGCATAATTACTCCTCTTTGAGTCTGCCGGGTGACCTAATAATTTATCGCTAGCCACGGCAGGAAGCAGCCGTGCTGAGATCTGAGCCTTGCACAGTCTGTAATGTCTGCGGCCCAGAAAGGCACGTTCCTCGCCATACCACACCACCATCCCATCGGTGCTCCACGGTGAGAGCAGTCCAGGAACTCGGCTCCATGCTCCGAGAGCCACTCCACACCTGTTCTTTCTGTTCCTAACCTGCAGGGAGCTCCCGGGTCTAACCAGGGCCGACTAAGCAGGCTGACTACAAAGAGGATATTCCTTCAGGAGGAACAAAGACTGCATTCCGGGCTGGCTTCCCCCAGAGGGAAAGCAGCCTTTTGTGTGGCAGCAGGCTGTTCACAGCCAAGCCAGGGAAAAGCACTTGCCTACTCCAGGCTCTGGCAAAAAAGGAAAGAGGCCTCCCGCGTCCCCTTCATTGCATTGCTGGGTTTTCCTGCTCTTCCTTCTTAAAGTCAATTCATTCTACAATGCAAAATGTACAAGGAGGACAAGGCACCCAACTTTCCCCCTTTCAATCCTGTCTTCTAAACAAATCCACTCTGTCACTCCCGGGAAGAGACTCCTGTCTACAGGAACTGCACCACTCTGAAAATGACAAGGCTTCAGTCTAAAACACCGAGAGATGGGGGAAGAAAACAATCCAATATCAGTACATAAATAATCCAGCAAAATGTATAAATCTAGCACAGGGTACTGTGGGGGAGACAACTTCTGGAATTTCAAGTAGCTTCAGAATGAAAATGAAAAGAAAGAGTAAAAACACAAGTTTTTTTTTTTTACCAAAGTGGAAGACATCACCAAAAAATTGCCACATCGTGGGACGTAGAGGTGGGGGGGGCTGCTCCCACTCCACAGGTGGGCAGTGACCAGCTTTCCTGGCCTGGATCTTAATTTCTGAGCCCCATAAAACACTACTCAAGCAGCAAGTTTATGATCAAGAGTGATGGTTTAATTAAGTGACAGCATAATTAAGAACGCCTTATGACCTGCTAAAAACAAACTTCCACTCCACCTATAACAGTTCTAGAGAATGCCAAAAATGTTCAGCTGGAAGGAACATTTGCCCAACTCCAGGTTTTCTGGTTGTGGGGAAGATGGGACGTGTGGAGGATATCCTGGGGAAAAAAAAAATCTGAGGCCAGGCGGCCTGTTAGAATCAGGCTACAGCCCAGCTCTCCTCGCCTGGGCTTGGGAACTTGGGGAGTACCTGCTGGAACACTGCTGGGTTGGCAACTCACTGGCCTGCACATGGCTCACATTCAGAGCATCAGTCTCTCCAAGTTTTCTAGGCAACTGCCAGACACAGGCCCAAGGGACCGCACACAGAGGGGAGTCAGTAGACAGAGCAGCTCAGAAGATAAAAACTCCACTACTGCACTGAGGGTGATTGCCTCTGAAAGCTATTTCCTCCTTAGAAGAAGAAAAAACAAGTTGGCTTTATCTAGAGTAAGGTATGCTAGGTACGCAGAAAATTCCAGAGCTGTGCACCACTAACCCAAGTCACTCACGACATAGCAAACAGCAGAAAGAAAGCACAGCCACCCCGAGGCCTGTTTTCCAACCGAGAAGGAATGTTTTCTTGCATTTGCAATGAGAATTAATGGTTCTTTTTTTTTTATTTTTCAGATTTACTTATTTATTTATTTGAAAGGCATACTTATGGGGCCAGCATTGTGGTACAGTGAGTTAAACTGCAACCTGTGATACCAGCATCCCATGTGAGCACCAGTTCTAGTTCTGGCTGTTCCGCTTCTGGTCCAGCTTCCTACTAACATGCCTGGGAAAGCAGTGGAAGATGGCTGGAGTGTTTCGGCCCTGCCGTCCAAGTGGGAGACCCAGATGGAGTTCCAGGACTCTTGGCTTTGGCCTGGAGCAGCCATGCCATTGTGGCCAGTAGGGGAGTGAACTAGAGGATGGTAGATCTCTCTTCCTCCTTCTAATTTTGCCCTTTAAGACTTACTTATTTAAAGGGCAGAGTTGCACAGACAGAAGGACAGACACACTGAGAGAAACAGAGAGACTTCATCTGCTGGTTCATTCCCTAAATGGCCACAACAGCCATCGCTGGGCCAGACCAAAGCGAGGAGCTAAGAACTCCAACCGAGTCTCCCACATGGGTGCAGGTGTCCAGGCATCAGGGGTCTCCTGCTGTTTTTCTCAAGTGCATTGGCAGGGAGCTGGATCATAAATCCAGCAGCAGGGACTGGAACCAGTACTCATTTGGGAAGCAGGCACACACACAGTGTCGTAGCTGGCTGCTCCACATGCTGACCCTCATTCAATTTTGATTTCAGTAAAGGACGTCATGATATCACACAATGGTTAAAATCAGGCTTTCCAAATCATCGTGCTTTCCAGCTACTATGAGGAGAAAGCTGCAAAAATAAAGAACAAGCAAAAGGAAAAGGAAAAATAAAACATTCTCAGGGCCAAAATGAAGAATAAAGAAAAACTGGAAAATAAGATCCCCAAATCCCTGGGCATTGAGATGTCTCCAATTCATTTTCATATCACATGCAAATGTCATACTAGCCTGGGTGCAGTTGAGAGGCCTAGCAGGACCTGAGCCTACTGCACAACCTGTGCCCAATCCTATGCCCAACCCCATCCCCACAAAGGGGAGAATTCATGGCAATGCAGCCCAGCACAGGTCCCTTTAGCACCCTAGCAGCATGCAGCAATGCCTACTCTTGCCTGTCCCAAGGGCCCAGAATACAAACTGGACAGAATCAAAAGCTTTTGGACCCTTGCTCTCCTCAGCAGCTCCCTCCTGCCATCACAGAGCAGTTCTGTCATCCTATTAGCTATGGGGTCAGCCATGGTGTCTTGTCCCCACCCATCTCTACACCCAGCATATCAGAAGGCAGTCCCAGGCCCCCCGTCATGTGAAGGTGGTTAAGAAGATTCCCTAGGGGGGCCTGGCGGCATGGCCTAGAGCGCCAGGATCCCATATGGGCGCCGGTTCTAATCCCGGCAGCTCCACTTCCCATCCAGCTCCCTGCTTGTGGCCTGGGAAAGCAGTTGAGGACGGCCCAATGCATTGGGACCCTGCACCCATGTGGGAGACCCGGAAGAGGTTCCAGGTTCCCAGCTTCGGATCGGCGCAGCACCGGCCCGTTGCGGCTCACTTGGGGAGTGAAACATCGGACGGAAGATCTTCCTCTCTGTCTCTCCTCCTCTCTGTATATCTGACTTTGTAACAAAAATAAATAAATCTTTAAAAAAAAAAAAAAAAGATTCCCGAGGGGAGCTGCATGGTGAGGCATGAGGAGCCCTGGGGCTGGTGCTACCGACAGCAAGAGGCCTGCCTCCTGGCCACACAGGCCGCCTCCACTGCCCAGCTAAGACCCCAGCATGAAACACATAGCCCTTTCCTGACCTGGGGTTATGAGAGATCCAGAAATATCTGACATCTGGATTCTTTTTTATTTCCTTCATCCTCCAGCAATATGACCTTGCTACAAGGTTCCTTCATGAGGCAATATCACATAAAATTTTGACTTTGCTGAATGCCCAAGAGCAAGTGTGCACCAACAGATGGTAGGGAAGTTGCCAATCAAAGTCACAGGGCCAGAGTGCATCCCACTTTATCCACAACTCCAAGCTCCTCGGATTCATCTCCAGCCACCTTCCAGTCACCAGGCACCAGCTGCCACCAACATAAAGCCCTCCGTGGCACTCACCACCACAGGACACTAAGTCTGAGAAATGCCACCACATGCCTGAGCTGGTTCCCCTTGTGCCATGCATCAAAGGCCTCCACAGACAGATCTTTAGTGCCCACTAAGGGAAATTAAGACATCCCACATTGGCCCAACAAATTCCAAGTTTATCCTTCCACCCAGGGTGGGGAACGCTTGGCCAACAGGCCACACAAGGCTTGTGACATCGGTTGGTCCGGCTCCGTCCAGACAACCGCAAATTCAATCAGCCGATAACAGGCTGATTTTTGAGCTGACACTTTTGTGTGGTCCATGAATGCCATCATAAATATCTGAATGGCCCAGGTTCCTCACCCTGCCACCAAGGGCCATATGAGAAATAAAAAAAATAACATGATACATGGAGGAAGGACACAGACACATCCTTTTAAATACCAGAACTGATACAGGAAGAAGGATCTTTAGAACACTTTGGAGTCTCCAGACAGCTATCCCACCATGACACACTACTGGGAGACACAAGGGAGTCAGGGAGGACCCTGGCAGGCAAAGGCCGCCATCAAGCCCAGGACCTCTTGGCCCACATAGCTACAGATGCTCTACACGATGCTTCTTTCTAGATTTGGGATTTTAGAAACATATCTGGGCCAGGTGAGAGGAAAAGGAAGGTGGGGCAGATAAGGAAGAGGGGGCGATTATAGACCTATCAGAGAATGACCTGAGACCTCTACCAAGTTGGCCCGAGGTTCTTTCAGATATACTAAACAGTTTTCTGCAAAGGCCTAGCTGAACACCAGTTGGCAACAGTATGTTCAAGATAAGGACTCTAGGACATTGGGTTCCAGCAACAGGTTAACCTGGTTTCCTACCTTCACATATTCCAGAGTTGAGTCCAAAAGCTGTGGATCCCTGAAAAGAGAAAACAGAAGTAATGAGAATAATTGCAAACACTGCATTCTCACTCTGAGGCAAATGTATCCACCCTCAACCCACAGGGCATGCATGGATGACTACTCTGGCTACCTCCCCTGAATAAGAGCAGCAGGGGCCATTTTCAGGGGGTACTGGCTGTCCTGACTCCACAGTCCAGGGCTGAGACTCTCAAGTCACGATCAGGGTTGCAACCAGTTCACTGAGGACTGCATGACACACGCACATAGAGGTGGGCACCCATCAGACACCCAGATGGCCCTCTGTGTGCAAACGTCTAGCCCAAACAGGTGCCCTGCAGAACCATGAGGCTTGTGACCTGGTGCACGATCCCGGAAGTTATGAATCAGTCTTTCCAAGTCTTAACCCCAGGCAATTCTGCCTTGCTGCTGCGGGGTGGGATGGGGTGAGAAGCTCAGCAAGCATCCCACATCCCTGGTGCCCAGATTGCCAGCCTTTAAAGGCCCCTTTGGGGTCAGAGCCATGCCTCCTCCTCAGGCTTCACCCTTGGGGCTAAAACCTACCCCTGTTGCCAGGCTGCAGATCCATGCAGCCACCTGCTAACGACTTAGGGCTGTTGGCAGCCTTCCCTTCAAGTTCTCACAATGCCAGTTTTCTCCTGCATTAACGTTTCTGAATTACCTGAGCAGTACACTGGCCCTCCAAGTACCGAAAGACATCAGAGCCATCAAAATGCTGCTTTTCATCTTCTTCATAATCCTAGTTTAGGTACTTTTTATGATATTCCTTAGATACACCCATACAGCAATGCAAGGGGACAGAGTCCTAGTATGCATCTGTCCTAAGTGATGGTTCCCAAACTATCTATCTTTCTTTCTTTTTCTTTCTTTCTTTCTTTCTTTCTTTCTTTCTTTCTTTCTTTCTTTCTTTCTTTTCTTTTCTTTCTTTCTTTCTTTCTTTCTTTCTTTCTTTCTTTCTTTCTTTCTTTTCTTTCTTCCTTCCTTCCTTCCTTCCTTCCTTCCTTCCTCCTTTCCTTTCCTTTCCTTTCCTTTCCTTTCCTTTCCTTTATCCTTTTCCTTCCTTCCAAGTTTATTCATTTTGGAAATCATACAGAGATAATAAGAGAGAGACCCTCAATCAACTGGTTCTCTCCCCTACATAACTGCAACAGCCAGCACTCAGCCAGATTACCAGGAACATCATCCAGGAGGGGTCCCCACATGGTGCAGGGGTCGTGTACTAAGGCCATCTTCTGCTGCTTTCCCAGGCACATGAGTGGGGAAGCTGCACTGCAAGTGGAGCAACCAGGACATAAACAGTGCCATATGGGTTTTTGGCACTGAACACATCAGCTTTACCCACTACATCACAACACCAACTCTCCCCACAAAGCTTTTTAAAATTATATCTAGATATAAACTGGTGCCCATATAGGGTCCCGACATGAAAGGCGAGGACTTTTGCCATGAGATACCATGCCAGCCCAAAGCCTTGGGACCCTGAACCTGTGTGTGAGATCCAGAAGGACTCCTGGCTCCTGGCTTCAGATCTGCTCAGCTTAGGCTGTTGTAGCTAATTGCGGAGTGAGCCAGTGGACGAAGATCTTTCTGTCTCTCCTTGTCTCTGTAAAATCTGCTTTTCCTATACAAAATAAGTAAATCTTTAAAAAAATTACATCTGTTGACTTTGATATTAGAATTAAAACTGAACTTATTCAGCTGTCTCATGTCTATTTTCATTTTAGTATTTAGCAGTTTATAGTGTTGAAGCATAATTTTGCTGAACTTGGCTGATTTTAGGATAGTCTAAACTGGGTTATAACTCTTAACAAGGCATATGTCAACAATTGAGGTGCAGAACAGTTTTAGGAGGGGTGTGCACAGAAATATTCAATACCTTAGTGAGGAGTAACTAATCTTTGTGTCCTACCTAGCAAGGTATGTGTGAGTCCACGCTGACCATTTCCTGTCTGGTTCTAAGCTTTCCTTGTGGTTCTCTATCTATTCTAATGTGTGTGTGTATGGGTTTGGGGGAGGGCTCCGGAGCGACCCTGACGGTCATTGCAAGAGAGGGTGGGGATCCAAAGTTGGAACTAAGTAAGGACGACCAGAGAAAGCTCCTCTCCCTAGACCCGAATAAGATGCTAGACCCTATGTTTGGTATACGCTTGCAATGAAAGAATTTTGACTGAATCTGAATTGTAATACAGCAACAAGGTGGAGGAATCCACCATGGGGGAAGGGTACGGGGAGGGGTTGGGGGAATCCCAGAGCCTATGAAACTGTGTCACATAATGCAAAGTAATTAATAAAAATATATATATATATTATCAAAAAAACCCTGAATTTAAAAATACATTTATTTAACTTAAAAATAAACCCATCATGTTTACAAGTACTTTCAGTTAAAAATTGATGGTTTTCATATAAAATTTTAGTGAGCAGGAGACAGTTTGTAATTCTGCAAATATCTTGAGTGTCTGACTTAGTAGAAGTCAGCCATATTTTTGTACCTACTTCTGCTTTCAATCCATTGTGTGATGTCTTGCTTGAAATACATGAAGCAGATTCATCCTCACACAGATATGTAATGGCAAAGTGAGGGACTTTAAGTAGACTCTCAGAGGATTTTGAGTTCTTCGCTACCACACCAAAAGTCAACCATGGCAGGTTCTTACGGTTAGTAGTCATGGGGAAGCTAAAACCAAGTCTTCCTCTTTCGTTATCTATCTTACACTCTGAATGAACTCGATCCTTGCATGACTCTGTAAGCAGTATCCTGGCAACAGCTGAGTTACACACATCTTCCAAATTCTGGCCTATCTCAAAAGAAAGAAATCATACATACAATCTCACTGGTGATGGATTCAGGATCTCCGAAATCCCAATTTTCAGTTGGATGCTTGAATTTTTTCCTTTCCCTACAGGCAGCTAATACTGTCGCTCTTCTTGAGTTTCACCTCATTCACTTTTTGGCAAAACAACTGATCAAATACCACAAACACAGAGACACGATTTGTGATCTTCTCTCGAGGTGATCTGTCACTATGTTAGCAATTCTGTTGAGGACTGTGTCTGGGATCTTTTCCCTTCCCAGCAATTCTGCAGGTACAATCCTTTTCCTTGTATCACCTGGAGGCTGAATCGCTCCATTCTCCTTGAGTCTGCTTCTCTCAGCCTCCACCATGGGCTGTCTAGACAGGCCTGGGGTGCTGCACCTGGGGACCCTCGCAGTACTCAGCAACATCCCTCTCAGAGATGCTATCACTTTGAGGTAATAACGATGCCCTGTTTCCTTACAATAAGTACAAAAACGATGCACATTCAAAAGTTGAAATTAAGTAAAATTTAAAATCCTATATTTTAAAAATTAGATTTTTTTTATGCCAACACAGTGAAAAACGCAAATACCACCTAATGGCATTTTGAAAACAGGTTAGCTCTTACAGACCTCTTGGAGGGCTCCCAGGACTCCTATGGCACATCCCTGGACAACTACACATTCTACATAAACAGACATATGTCAACTATAGGCCCAAATATTTTTACCTACAGATGTGTAATCAATGGCTAGAACACAAAAAAAATTAAGCCATGAAAGCAAAAATAAAGAGGACTACTTCAAATTTAAAAGCTGGGGCCCAGCATGGTAGCCCAGTGGCTAAAATCCTTGCCTTGAATGCACCAGATTCCATACGGACACCGATTCCAATCCCGCTGGCTCCACTTCCCATCCAGCTCCCTGTTTGTGGTCTGGGAAAGCAGTCAAGGACGGCCCAAAGATTTGGGACCCTGCACCCATGTGGGAGACCCCGAAGAGGCTCTGGGTTCCTGACTTCAGATTGGCTCAGCTCCAGCTGTTACGGCCGCTTGGAGAGTAAATCATCGAACGGAAGATCTTCCTCTCTGTCTCTCCTCTCTCTCTCTCTCTCTCTCTCTCTCTCTCTCTCTCTCTCTCTCTCTCTATATATATATATATATATATATATATATATATATATATATATCTGACTTTGCAATAAAAATAAACAAATCTTAAAAAAAAATTAAAAAGCTGCTGCAAAGCAAAGAAACAACCAACAGAATGAAATGGTAGCTTGTGACTCCTCTCCAGGAAGGGCAGGGCAGGGAGATAAAGATCACAGGATAGAAAGCAGACATGTAAGATGAACAAGACTAAGATCTAATGCCCAACACGAAGACCACAGGAAGTAAACTGCATGGCATGAGATTCATGAATATAGAGCAGGGGTGCAGCAGGTGAAAGCCCTTCCAGAGACACCCACATGCCCAGTAGAATGCCAGTCCCTGCTATTCTGCTTCCCATCCACCTTCCTGCTAGTGCAGCCTGGTGGGCAGCAGATGATGGCTCCAGTGCTCAGGCTCCTGCCATTCGCCATGGAGACAAGCAGGAATCACTGACCCCTGGCTTCCACCTGGCCCAGCCTGGGTTCCTTGGGGTCTCTAAGGAGTGAACCAGTGAATGAAAGATTTCTCTTCCTCACTCTCTGTTGCTCTTTCAAATAGATTAAAAATAACTTTTTAAAGATTTTTTATTTTTATTGGAAAGTCAGATATACAAAGAGGAGGAGAGACAGAGAGGAAGATCTTCCATCCACTGACTCACTATCCAAGCAGCCACAAAGGCCAGAGCTGCGCCGATCCAAAGCCAGAAGCCAGGAGCTTCTTCTGGGTCTCCCATGTGGGTGCAGGGGTCCCAGCACCAGCAGCATTTTCCACTGCCTCATCAGGTGCATCAACAGGGAGCTGGATCAGAACTGGAACACTGGGGATCGGAACCACACTGACAGGGGATGTTAATATGTCAGGAGGCAGCTTGACCTGACATGCCACAGTGCCAGTCCATCCCACAAACTTTTTAAATACCCTTATTTGTATCCCATCAGACCACAATGTGTACTCCTTAGATACACATGATAACATGTATTCTAAAAACAAGTAGCAGCGTAATTAAGAGACTGCTCAGGAGAACCCCACTGCCACTGTGTCAACCACTTTCCTTTGTTCCTTACTGAGTACTAGCCCCCACAGAAGGATATGGTAACTGACACACAGATGCTTGCACTTTGTCCTTCAAACTCCTTCCTGTAGTTCAATGATCTAACACACATGCAGTGTTAATCATTTCCTCACCAACTTGAACTTGTTCTCTCTCTACTTTCATCTGTCTCAACAGTTCTTTGACACTGATGACCCATATCGCACCACACTTTCTGCACCCGCTGGAGTCTATTCAAATCAAAAGCAAACCCCAAACTCTGCCAATAGTGCGGAAGGAAGTATTGTAATAGCACAAACTGGAACAACTGCTAGCGCCTCACACAGAGCCAGGTACTGCTTTGTCCTGCTGACTTACAACATTCCTGAGTGGGAAGCTCCCAAGTGACAGGGTTTTGCCATTTCTCATTCTGAATGAATAAACTGACATTTTAATTAAGCATGAAAGGAACCTCAAACAAAAGCCTTTAAAGTCTAATCTTCACTTAATTAATATATGGCAGAATAATGCATGGTCTCCCGAAGCCAAGATTTCATCAGTTTTTTAATATAACTAGTGGTTTTCAAAAAAACTCCTCAAAATATACATCATAAAAAAACTACGTGTGGACCTCATATTTTTTACACTAAAACAAACATTTTCAAAGTTTATTTTCTCATTTGTTATTATCTATTTGGAAAGCAAAGCAACAGAAAGAAAAAGATCTTCCATCCTCTGGTTCATTCTCCCAATGCCTGCTCTAGCCAAGGCTGTGCCAGGTCAGTCAGGAGCCAGAACTCCACCTGGGTCTCCTATGGGGAGAGTGCAAACACTTGAACATTAGCAGGAAGCTGGATAGGAAATGCAGAGTAGTATCATCTCAAACCGTATGCTCTGACCCGAAGTGTCGCTTAGCCCACTGTGCCACAATGCCTATCCCATGTGCAGATTTCTTTTTTTTTTTTTTTAAGATTTATTTTATCTTGGGCTCGGCATGGCCTAGCGGCTAAAGTCCTCGCCTTGAAAGCCCCGGGATCCCATATGGGCGCTGGTTCTAATCCCGGCAGCTCCACTTCCCATCCAGCTCCCTGCTTGTGGCCTGGGAAAGCAGTCGAGGACGGCCCAATGCATTGGGACCCTGGACCTGTGTGGGAGACCCGGAAGAGGTTCCAGGTTCCCAGCTTCGGATCGGCGCGCATCAGCCCATTGCGGCTCACTTGGGGAGTGAATCATCGGACGGAAGATCTTCCTCTCTGTCTCTCCTCCTCTCTGTATATCTGGCTGTAATAAAATGAATAAATCTTTAAAAAAAAAAGATTTATTTTTATTACAAAATTTCACTCCTTAGGGAGTGAAACATCAGACAGAAGATCTTCCTCTCTGTCTCTCCTCCTCTCTGTATATCTGACTTTGTAATAAAAATAAATAAATCTTTAAAAAAAATAGAAATGAAGATAATAAAAAGAATAAAATGAACAATTTCCCATTAACTGGCTAGAGAGGCTTCTCTCCAGTCATCTCCTACAACCACCAGGGAATGCTTGCTCAGGTTCATGCACCAACAGGACTTTGAGAGTTGTGACAGCAGAACTGAGGACAAGCCACTCAGAAGCCCATCGTCACTTCAGGAGCCTCCATCTTCTGTCCTCCTTGACAAAGTCAGCCAGCACTCCAGCTGGCTCAATTCAAGCTCTGAAACTCTAGCGCCACCTCCTCCATAACTGTGCTCTCCCCAAACACACTGAGCTAATCCCAGCCCCAGCTCCCCAGCCCCAGGCTGCTCTGGCCTACACCATACCTGGATGCCTGATGTGGCTGTCTGGTTCCACTTGCACCTAACTTTCCCAGGAAAACTACTCGCTACTGGAAGGCAGTACTCTTAAACACTCTCTGGTGCCCCAAAACCAAACAGGAAAAAGAAATACAACAAAGAAACACAAAGTGATGTTCAAACAAAGGCAGAGTTGTGGAGAGAGTGGGGGCCACTCTTCACGGTGGGAACACTGCCATCTGTCCTTGAGGACAAGCCATGCACAGTGCATGGTGGGGCCGGCCTTGGTTGTGCCAGCTCCATCCCAGGAGAGTCTGAGATTGCGCCAGCGAGAAGGGGCTCTGGGAGAGCAGGTGCTCATGTGCAGCTTCTGAGAAAGGGAGAGAGGAGCAGATCAGCTTCCCAAAGGTGAAAGGGAAAGACTTAACTAGCGGGCCTGAGGAAAGTCCTAATTCAGGTATATCTGGATTTCAGCAAGGAAATGGGGAAATCATGTTATTTAGCATTCAGTCAGGTAGATCAGTTCAACCAGCATCCTTCTCTACCTCTCACCCAAAACAAACAAAAAACCAGACCCACCTCTGCTCACTAGCAAGGCTCTTACTGATAGACAGAAGCTCTCCACCCAGGCCCATGCTATTCATACCCTTACAATGTCTCCATCTTTTCCTGCTCTCCAAATAAATAAAAATAGATAATAAATAATAAATAAGTAAATAAGTAATAAAAATTTTGAAAAAGGAATTGCATTGCATCCCAGTTTAGCAGCCCATGCATGCAAGGATAAGCTGTGCAGGTAAGACTGTAAAAGGTAAAGTAGGCAAACTGCCTGAGACTGGGGAGACGGCTGGGACTTCCTGGTACTACCCCAGGGCTACATCTGCCACCCTCCTCACAAAGGTCTGAAGAGCAAAGGTAAAACTGAGGTCTCCAAATGAACCCCACAAGGCCTGCAAAGGGATCCACACCCATTCTGCTCCCACGCCTGATGTCAGAGCCCTAGGCAAGGCCCCAGCGCAGCTTCCTGGTCTGGCTCTTTGCAGAGACGCAAGGCAGGGACAAGAAGCAGAGGCTCAGAAAATCAAGCTAGTATGTTACAAACCAATGCTCTGAACCAAATGAAAATTAGATTTCAAAGCAGAAATTCTGTCTCCTTTCTCAGCCAGCTAATCAGAGGGGACATTCTCCCTCCCTGGTGAGCTGGAAAACAGCAGTTGGCCTGACAGCCCAGCCCCTCAGCTGAAAGAAAATAGCCAATTATTCATACAAGACCCTGCAGTAAACAGACCTTGAAATACTAAGTTATTTCTCTGAGAGAGCTCACTAGAACACAAACAGAGGACTTTGGCAATATAACTGAAAAGGATTTTTTTCTTTTTTCCCCTTCTCTAAATGTTTTTGGCCTATATTTCCATGATTAGCTCCCATCCTTGCCAGTGCATGGCATATGGGTCTCTTTACAACTCGGGGGGGCTGGCAGGCTTTAGGCCCCACCTGCCAGGCAGGCTGCCCTCTAAGAACACTCAACAGGAAGACACCAGGGTGCCACTGGACTCTCTTGTTATTTTGTTTTAGAGTTTATTAAGTTTTAAATAACATCCCTGTGTCTGCTCCGATGAAGTCATTCTTTCCACTGTCCTACTTCTGAAAGTTCAAACTTGAGGCACCTTTAGTAGAGAGCCATGGAAGTGATATATTTGCTATTTTCATTTGTTTTTCATCAGAAATCAAATTGATACCCTTCCTCTCAAAATGACACTTGATCTGCAAAGTGTTTGCTATTCTGAGTTAAGAGGTTCTCCACTTAAGCAAAATGCCACCAATGCAGCCAGGTCTTTCTGAGTGGCTGGACTCCAGATGGGGCAGGAAACCCCCTATGTCTGTCTTACATTACACAATATTTTCAAATGTTATACGATGAAATACTGGCTAACAGTGCTGCCAAATAAATGTCCTTTGGGTGTAATATAAATGTAATAAAATGGTTTCTAAGATTATCATTCTATGCAATAGGAGAACGGAAGGTACTAGAGCCAATCACTCCAGAGTGAGGAGGGGAAGGCTTCCCTGTAACTGCAGGCACTTTGGTCACGGAGTTGGACACCTCCTCTTGTCCATGGCATGGGACCCAGTTCCAGCCCGCATACAGCACACTTACTCATTCACGTGCTCTCCCTACCCCCAACAAGGCTAACTCTGTGACAGCCATGACATCTCTGCCTCACGGCCAGAATCCCCCAGATGCGTCCCATCTGACCTGCGTCCTCAGGCCTCTCCAATATGCCCTGATCGGGCCTGGATGATGGACACACAGGGTACATAAGAGAGGTGGCAGGTGAGTGCAGAACACAGATGAGCATACCCCACTAGGCTCCAGCTGCTGAGAGGGCGTCAGTGGGAGGAAAACCCCAAGCAGGCACCCTGGAAGCAACAGCTCTGCTGCAGCTAGAGGCCTGAGTGAAGGCTCCTCCCACGGAAGAAGCCTTGGAGCAGGCAGTGACCAGAAATGCTCCAGGCAGATACCTGCAGTGTGGCCACACCCACCGGGTAAGGTGATCAGGAATTAATGCTCTTTAGTCCTCGGTGCCAGCCTCTCCCCAGGTATCCTCTGCTCTCCACACAGCGGCCCAGTGGTCCCAGCTCAGACCACCTCGCTGTCTGCTCACCATGCTCGGGGCTGCTCCCACCTCATCAGAACAGAACCCTCCAATTCCCTCCAGGGTCTCTGAGCTCAACTGATGAGGCCGTCGCCAGCTTCCTAAGTTCACAGCAGTCAGTGGACTTCCCCCTCTCTCCCATCATATTCCCATGTGGCGGCTCTGCAAAACTCTCCTAGGCATCATGTTGGTGCCAAGTCAGCTGACATCAGGATCTGGCAATGGGGGCTGGTGCCATGGCTCAACTAGCTAATCCGCTGGTTCATGTCCCGGTTACTCCACTTCCCATCCAGCTCTCTGCTTATGGCCTAGGAAAGCAGCAGATGACAGTGCAAATCCTTATGACCCTGCATTCATGTGGGAGACCTACACGAGGCTCCTGGCTCCTGGTTTTGGATCAGCTCAGTCCTAGCTGTTGTGGCCATCTGTGGAGTAAACCAGCAGATGGAAGACCTTTCCTGTCTCTCCTTCTTTCTGTAAACCTGCTTTTCAAATAAAAATAACTAAATCTGCTTTTATTTTTTTAATCTTTTTTTTAAAGATTTATTTATTTATTTTTTATTGCAAAGCCAAGTATATAAAGGAGGAAAGACAGAGAGGAAGATCTTCCATCTGATGATTCACTCCCCAAGTGGCCACAACAGCTGGAGCTGCACTAATTCGAAGCCAGAAATCAGCAGCTTCTTCTGGGTCTCCCTTATGGGTGCAGGGTCCCAAGGCTTTGGACTGTTCTCAACTGCTTTCCCAGGCCACAAGCAGGGAGCTGGATGAGAAGTGGGCCACCAGGATTAGAACCAGCGCCCGTAGGGGATCCCAGCGCATGCGAGCCAGGGGATTACTAAATTTGTTTTTTAAAAAAATATATCTGGCAATGACCCAGTGGGCCTGACTTGAGGTAGGAAGCAGGGGGTCTTGGAGTGAGGGATCCTGTTGCCCACTCAGTATTTGGAGAGGACCCCTGGTCCAGAACCTGCAAGGGTCTTGAGGAGATGGGAGCTCCCTCAGCATTTATTACAGGGGCGTTATCCATACAAGCATAGGAACCCAGCTCAGCAGCAACCTGCACGCATGGTTGCAGACTCTTCCTCGCGGCCTCAGACGAGAGCACAGCTGTGTGACCTGCAGCGTCACTTTCTGAACTGAGACCCCAGGTGACCCAGCCCAGTTTTCTGACAACAGAAACTAGGAAGAAACAAACAGGGGACGGGGAGTCCCAGAGTCTTGCCACACAGCAAAGGAAAACAAATACACAGGCTGTCTAACCCATCGCGATTCCATCCCAGGCACGCTGACCCTGCTTTCTGCCAAGCCTGCCCCAGCCTCGGTGCCTTGGCATTGGCTGTTTTTTCTGTTTTTGTTTTTGTTTTTTTACCCTGAATATTCTTTCCCAGAAACCTCACAGACTCTCTCACTCACCTTATTATTCGGGTCTCAGCTTAAATACCACCTCCCAAGAAATGCCTTGCTTCAGCAGGCTGTCTGCACGTGCAGCTCTTCCCAAGTCCACTTTACCTGCTCTCCTTACTCCCAGATGCCATGGTAAACGTTTGTTGGCTCAGGGGTCTGCCTTAGGCCCCAGACACAGTCCTCCGGTCATGGGTGGGCCTTTGTCAGCGTCATTCCCCTTGGCTTCCCCAGTGCTGCCTACAGAGCAGTGGCCCAGAAATTACAGGCTGCACTAATGGCCAACAGAAGTGCTCAATGAGGCACAGGGTGGGGGAGGCAGCAGTCGGCTAGGAGGGGTGGCAAGCTGAGGCTGAAGAGGAGGTAGGGCCAGGGTCAGGTTATCCAGGGCTTGGCTGCCTGGAGACCCGTGTGGGTCTCATCATGAAAATAATGGGGTTTGTTGACAGATCTGCAACTGGAAAACAAAGATCTTAAAAATATATATAAAGAAATTAATTGGCTTTTTAAAATAAGAGTTTTTTTATTTACTTGAAACACAGAGTTACACAGAGAGGAAGAGACAGAGATCTTCCATCTGCTGGTTCACTCCTCAAATGGCCTCAATGACCAGGGTTGGGCCAAGCTGAAGCCAGCAACTTCATCTGGGTCTCCCATGTGGCTGCAGGGACCCAATCACATGGGTTGCTCTCTGCTGCTTTCCCAGGCACTTTAGCAGGGAGCTGGATTGGAAGAAAAACAGCCAGGACTTAAAATCAGGGCCCATATAGAAAGCCAGCACTGCTTGTGGCAGCTTCACCTGCTATGCCATAGTATTGGCCTGAGATATTTGTTTGTTTTCAAGGGAAGTTCCCTGCAGCAATGTGGAAGACAGATTAAACAGGCAGGAAGGCAGAGTCAGTGGGAACAGAGATATGAGTATTGGTTGGATGTGAGAAGACAAGCCATGGACTCGAGTGTTCAGGGAGGAGAGTATATAGATGTAGGAAGGTTTCACAAGCGGCTAGCTCTGGTGAGGGAATGCCAAGAGGTGGGGACCCCAGAACTCTCGTTCAGGGGACCATGCCCTGGCACACTTGTTAATAGGGGAGTTGAGGTCACCACCTGCTTCCTACAGCCCTCTCTGCCCAAAAACAATCCTCCCACCTCCCATGGAGTAAAAAATAGCAGCTTTGGCAAAACCTTCAGTCAGAACCAGTGTGACCCCAAAAAACCAACATGGCTGTAACTGTGGCCCCATGGTAACCTACAGCAAACTCTAAAAAGCAGTACCATGGCTGCCACTGCCACTTCCACTATGCACCTGATCCATGACACCTCCGAGATTTCCAAAAGGCAGAAAGGAAATGGGCAGTCTGTAAACCCTGCCCAAAACTCCAGTTCGTATGAAAATTCAATGGAGTTCCACCCCCAGACCACAATCGGATTTGGCCCCCCAGACCTCCATGAGTGCAACTCACTTTTCAGTCTGTCTGCGCTCCCTTGAGCATGTACC
The DNA here is from genome assembly GCF_030435755.1 of Ochotona princeps. Classification (NCBI taxonomy): domain Eukaryota; kingdom Metazoa; phylum Chordata; class Mammalia; order Lagomorpha; family Ochotonidae; genus Ochotona; species Ochotona princeps. The sequence goes on from NC_080833.1 coordinate 79,506,265, forward strand.
TCTGCTTTGCATGCAAATAAAGCCTGTTTCTCTGCTGTTCTGTGCCTGTCTGGGGTCCTTAAATCCCTTCCTATATCAGAGAAGAACCACTCCACAATGGTGAACCCAGTTACCTGCAGGAGGGTCTTTTTGGACCCTCCAATGATGAACACACACGACTTTCTTGTAAAGTACAATGACACATAACCAGCATTTAGGGAATCCCTTCACACCAATAAAAAGAGTTAATTTGTGAAGTCCAAGCCAAGAACAATAAAGCAAGGGAGCCATGTAAGAGCTGAGCTGCACTGGCCAAGTGCACAAGATTTACACAACTCTTGGCCCTTCAGCCCCTCCTGGCTGGAGAGCTGCCACTGTTTGTTTCCCTTTCTCACCACACTGCAAGCTTTCTGTCTTGCTCACCAATCTATATTAGTCCCCCGGGAGAGTACTTCTCCCATGGTAGCCTATTAATAAACAGACAAAGGCAAAACCAGAGAAGTTGAGCACAAAAGCCAGAAATACTCAACCCTGTATTACACCTGAAAGACCTAATGAAAACCTCAGTTAGAAATTCCTCCTAAGAAACTTTTGTTTACTGAAAATAGTTGGGCAGATATTAAGTTACAAATGCATTTCCAATACATGACGGAAGTCGTAAGAAAGGGAACTTCTTAAGAAACTTGTACACATGTAAAAGCAATACAGAAACAGAGAACAAACTAACTACACGTAAGACAGAATCAATGACAAAAAAAGATAAGGAGTGAAGGAAACAGCAAGGACAGTGGCTCCACAGAAGCGAGCAGCTCCCCGCTAGCCCTGCCTGCTCCCTGACCCATACAAAAGGGGCAGTCCCACCACAAGGGCTGCACTACAACCCCAAACCCTGACACAGCCACATTCTCTCTCTCTCAGAGGCATCCAAGAAGGACACATATTACCTCCCACTCTGATGTGGGAAAAAACGATGACAGCACTAAGAGCCTCCTCTAAGACTATGCAAGCACACAGCAGTTCATGCTGGCTGGAGATGAAAACACAGCTCACCTGCTGTGACGGAGAAACCTAAGAGTAAGAAATGCAAGTGTCAGGGTTGCCAGTGCTTACTCGTATGTCAGTTCCTCTAGGGAAGCATTCTCATTGAATGCCTTTCAAAATAGTCACCAATACAGCTAAACATAAATTCCCTTTCAGAAACAAACATACACCTGGGAAACAAGGCAACTATCAGTAAAAACAGGGCTGATACTCCCAAAGACTTCAGAGGGTGGAGTATTAGACACAGTCCACAAAATGATGGTGTATGGGAAACACATTTCTTCTAAAAAAAAATAAAATCAAAAGTTGCATAAAATAAATAAGCAGATATTAAAAATAATCTACTAGGGGGCCAGCATAATGACTCAATAGGCTAATCCTCTACTTACAAGCACCAGTGTCCCATATGGGCTCGTGTCCCAGCTGCTCCACTTGCAAGCCAGTTCCCTGCTTATGGAATGAGAAAGCAGCAGAGGATGGTTCAAGTCCCCAGGCCCCTGCACCCATGTGGAGACCTGGAAGAAGCTCCAGGCTCCCAGCTTTGGATCAGCCCTGCTCTGGCTGTTGCAGCCATCTGGGAAGTGAACTAGCAGATGGAAGATTCTCTCTCTCTCTCTCTCTCACTCTCTCTCTCTCTTTCTGTTCTTCTCTCTGTAACTCTTCCAAATAAAAATAAATGAGACTTTAAAAAATTAACCTACCAAAATATCTAGAAATGCTTGGGGGAAATGGGGAAGGCAACAACAGAGCAGGTGTTTAGCCTAGGGGTTAGAATGCCCACACCCCACACAGGGGCAGTTAGGTTGGATTCCTAGCTCCAGTTGGTGACTCCAGCTTTCTGCTTCCTCCACCCCCAGGCCTTGGGAGTCGTCAGCAGTGATGGTTCCAGTAACTGGGTTCCTGCCACCTATGTGGCAGATCTGGATGGCATTCCTGGCTTAGGCATGTGGAGACTGAACCAGAGCATGGGGTGAGCTGGAGTTTGGGGCAGCTGGGGACGAGGGGAGCGAGTGTCCTCCCTCTCTTCTCTGTCTGCCTCCTAAATAAATAAATACAGCCAAAAGTAAAGCACAGTGGCTAGGTTAAAGAGAAAAGTAGCCATGACTTTAGAGAATATTTTTAACTAAAACAAAAATCTGAAGAAATTACACAGAACACAGCACAGACAGGACAATGGAAACTGAGACAGAAAGGGCAAAACGAGAAACCCTCATCACATTAACCAGAGTTCTCAAAGGAGAGAACTGAGATAAATGGGGAAAAGAAAAAGTCAAAGAAAGGATGATGGGAACTCTTCCAAATTAACGCCCAATGCCAATCAGCAGATTCGGCACCCCAGCGAAGCTCCAACAGTATAAACAAAAGCCAAATCCTCACCCAGACACACTGCCATGTAACACAGACCACCCAACGACAAAGCTCAATACGTTCTTCAAAGCAAAGAGCAAGGAAATGGTGTCCTCAGAGCAGAGGTAATTAACCTGACAGTGGATTTTTTCATCAGCCAAAGGGAAAGCAAGGTATGCAAAATTTCAGGAGCAGAAAAACTGCCAAGAAGAGGAAGAAGGGCAGTGGTGGTGAATATTGGACATGGTAGTTATTAAGCTATCAGTTGGGAGGAGGGTGGGCATCTGACATGGCACTTGTGATGCCCCTTATCAGAGTGCCTGGGTGCAGGACCACAAGATCCAGCTCTGCTCTGGACCCCAGCCTCCTGCCGACATGCACCCTGGGAGGCAGCAAAGCTCCAGTGCTTGTGCCCTTGACACATTAAGTGGGAGATGGAGATGGAGTCCTGGGCTCCAGGCTTCAGCCTAGCCCAGCCCTGGCCACTGGAGACATTTGGGAAATGAACCAGTGAACAACGGCTGTCAGTCTCTGTATATCCTCTCCTCTTTGCCTATCTCAGCAAATACATTTTAAATATGGAATTAGTAATGTGATGTCATTCCACAAACATGCCCTGTAGACAGACCTAGATAGTTTTCCTATCCAGCAAGATCTCCCCAGCACCAAAATAATGTTACTGTGGCCGGCACATTGCTTGGCTAATCAACTGGATAATTCTCCACTTACAAGCATGTGGCATCCCAGATGGGTCCTAGTTCATGTTCCAGGTGCTCCATTTCCCACCTAGCTCCCTGGTTGCAGCCTGGGAAAGCAGTAGAGGACAGCCCAAAGCCTTGGGCCCCTGAACCCATGTGAGAGTCCCAGGAGAGGCTCCTCCCTCACACCTTCAGATCAGCTCAGTTCTGGCTGTTGGCAGTCATTTGGGGGAGTGAACCAACAGGTAAAATAACTTTGTCCCTTCTCTCCTTCTCTTTCTGTAAATCTGCTTTCCAAAGAAAATTTTTAAAATCTTTTAAAAAAATACTATGTTACTTACAAATTATGGACACTTCTCCATAGAGGTACAGAAGTGGACATTTTAACTTTGGTGCCAAAACAAAGTCAATTTTTAAAAAAGGAAAACACAGGCTAATCTCACATATGAGCAGATGTGAAAAAAGCTCCAAATGAAATCTGACCAACCAAATGCAAGATTGTATAAAGAGGGCCCAGCATCATGGCCTAGCGGCTAAAATCCTCGCCTTGAAAGCACAACGATCCCATGTGGGCGCCGGTTCTAATCCCGGAAGCTCCACTTTCCATCCAGCTCCCTGCTTGTGGCCTGGGAAAGCAGTCGAGGACGGACCAAGGCTTTGGGACCCTGCACCCACGTGGGAGACCAGGAAGAGGTTCCTGGCTCCTGGCTTCAGATCGGCACAGCACTGGCTGTTGCACTTACTTGGGGAGCGGATGGAAGATATTTCTCTCTCTCTCCTCTCCTCTGTGTATATCTGACTTTGTAATAAAAATAAATAAGTCTTTAAAAAAAGGACTGTATAAAGAACACATCACAATTAATTTGGACTGATCCCAAAGATAAAGAATCAGTTTAAAATGAGAAAACCCATTATTAGATTTTTTCACATTTTAGATTAACAGGACAAATTAATTTTGTGCATCAATTAATAAAAATTGTATTTGAGAGGAAACATGTCTTTTACAGGTTCTGGGAGTAGGAAGCTCACCTAGAAATGCTGATAGGAGAGAACTCTTAATAAACTGTATCTCTAAAGACCTCAGCTTTCAAAGCTGAGGCATCCATAGCACACTAAAATCAGTCAAACGGAAATAAGACAAGCAGGGTGTCTGCTCTTATGGCCTTTCATCATCATCAGGGTGCCCTAGTTGACAAGGAAAATAATAAAAGCAACTGGAAAAGGATGAACAAAACCAATATATGACAAGTGTCTACACAGAACATGATAAATCTACAGAGTGCATATGGAAGTAGAGTAAACCGCCTGGATATTAAAGCACTACTCAGAAATCTCCCAATTAAAACTTACTGAGGGGGACCAGTGCTTTAGCACAGCAAGTTAACCGTCCACTTTGCAATGTTAACATCCTGTGTAGGCACTGGTTTGAGTCCTGGCAGCTCATTTCCAATCCAGCTCCCAGGCAATGCACCAGAGAAAGCAGATGATGGCCTGAGTGCTCAGGTCCCTACACCCATGTGGGAGACCTAGGAAAAATTCCTGGCTTCTGGCTTCTGGCTTCTGGCTTCAGCCTAGCCCAGCCCCAACTGTTGCAGCCATCTGGGAGTAAACTAGGGGGAAAAACCTCTCACTTTTCTCCTCCTCTCTGTAACTTTGCCTTTCAAAAAGCAAAACAAAACAAAACAAAAACCAACACCAACCAACCTTGCTGAGGGCAGGGACCTAGAAGTCTTGTATGCCTGGGAGGGCATTCTTTGTGGGTGTTTACTCATCATATATGAAGTCATTTCTAGAACATGTAACTGAAATGCAATTCAACAAGATGTAGGACAAGGGTAACCAAGAGGCTGAGTCCTCTACCTAAAGTAGTGGGGCAAGGAGGAACACTACCCAGAATTCTAGTCCACCTTTCTTAACCAACCCAGACACCAAGGCATGCCACACAATCAGAAAAGGGCAACTCAACAAGCGGAGGAAGTCTGCCCCCCATTAGCTATATGGTGACCTGTTCGCACGTGGAGGTGGTTCAGAACCTCACTCTTTAGCATGAAATTCCATCCACATCTCAAAATATCAACTGGGGACAAGAAAGCAGAAGAGAAAGGGAAAGTGGCAGCAGGCTTTCAGTCTAAGATTTAGCACCTACTAGATAACATTTCTCGTATTTTAATAAGATGTAACTACAATATCCTATTAGACAAGATTAACACATAGGGCAATCAAGCATTCTTTTTTTAAAAAAAAAAAAAAGATTTATTTTTATTACAAAGTCAGACATACAGAGGAGGAGAGACAGAGAGGAAGATCTTCCATCCGATGATTCACTCCCCAAGTGAGCCGCAACGGGCCGGTGCGCACCAATCCAGTGCCGGGAACCAGGAACCTCTTCCGGGTCTCCCATGCGGGTGCAGGGTCCCAATGCATCGGGCCGTCCTCGACTGCTTTCCCAGGCCACAAGCAGGGAGCTGGATGGGAAGTGGAGCTGCCGGGATTAGAACCGGTGCCCATATGGGATCCCGGGGCTTTCAAGGCGAGGACTTTAGCCGCTAGGCCATGCCGCTGGGCCCCAATCAAGCATTCTTATATTTCTTTTTGAAGATTTTTATTTCTATTGGAAAGACAGATCCACACAGAAAGAAAGATCCTCTATTCACTGATTCACTCCTCAAATGGCCGTAACAGCCGGAGCTGAGCTGATCTGAAGCCAGGAGCCTCCTTCAGGTGTCCTACATGGGTACAGGGTCCCAAGGCTTTAGGCCATCTCTGCCATCCTCCCAAGTCACAAGCAGGAAGTTGAATGGGAAATGGAACAGCCAAGACACAAACTGGTGCCCATTGACCCTGGAGTCTCATCTTCTTTTCCATTCATTTCCACCTTCCTAGACAACTCTACCCCACCCCACCTAACAGCAGCTCCCCAGCAATCCTTTCCTGTGGGATATAACACTTGGTGGTAACAACTATAACACACTGCATGATGAGTGTGTCCTCCCTTGCTGGACTCTGATCTTACTGGAAACAGGAACCACATTTTATTCATTTTTCTATCGCTAGGGCACAGTGGTTTAATAAATGTTAAGTCTGTGTGTGTGTGTCCCTGTGTGTATACGAGTGTGTGTGTGTGATAGTGTATATAGGTGGGACTTGGGTGCAGTGCTTGTATGTAAGAGCACATGTTCTGTGTGTATATATGGGAGTGTGTATGAGAGTGTCTGAATGTGTGCATGCAAGAATGTATGCATGAATGTATATGAGTGCCTATGAATGTATGTCTGGGTGTGCAGGCATATGTGAGAGGGGAATATGTATGAGTGTGTCTATCTGTGTGAGAGTACATGTGTGTTAATGTTAGCATGTATAAGTGTATACAAGTGTATGTGTTCCCATGATTGTGAGTGTATTATGTGTTCCCTCTACTGGGCATTCAATCTAGGCCCCATGTCTCTCCTATTGCCTGCCCTTCATGGGTTAACCAGGGGATGTGGACACAGCACAATACACAGTGGTTCTCGGACCAATAGGCCTGCTCAGGGACAGAACTCAGCCACAAGCCTGGAGAGAACCACACCGGCCTCAGACGCAACTTCCCCAGCACAGGAAGGCACACTGCAAGTGAAACCTAGTATCCCAGCCCCAGTGAACAGGTGTATTCAAAACCTTGACAAGAAACCATCGGCTCTGGATACTGCTGAAACGTCAAGGAGGAAATTAGCCACGGAGACAATGGAGAGGACAGAGAGGTTACCATTAGGCCATGTCTGTATATTGGAGATACGAAAGAAACAAGTATTTTAAACAGGGCTGATACAGTGAGTGGAGAAATGACACTGATGGAAGAAAAAACTATTAGCTGGTGTGTGCTGGGGCTAACTGATATTTACTGACACTGGGAATCACAGTAAGGCCACAATCAAGTTATATTCTCACTACAGGCAGAGGAACCCCATCTGCACAGCCTTGACTGGCTTACACAGTGAGTCTACAACACTGCTAAGCATTTTTGTTAGATCACCTTGCAAAATAAACGAGAACAGCTCTATTCTTCCACATCCCAATGTCTCAATTGTTAAAGCACATGTCACCAGCAATTGGTGGATCAAGGCTGGCGCTTCCTCTGCATTCTCCTCCCGGTGATAACACATGACAAGCTAAGTCTCTCTTCACCAATGCAGAAGGCAAACCCCTCGGTGATGAAATCAACAGATCAGCTTCACAGCAGAGAGGTCTAAGCGGAATTTTGCCACTGCTGGGTAGTAGGGACACTGAGAGCTAAGAACAATTCACCAGATGTGATGTGGGCAGCCTCATCCCCTGGTTTGAATATTACACTTCAATTAATGCTCCTCGAATCACATTTAGCTTCACTGACAACCATGGCCAGCACTGGCTTACTCTGAGGCTCCAGTCAAACTCTTAGCTTTGCTTTACAATAAATGTGTCTGTGCTTGTAACACAAGGGTGCTGTATAAAGTTTGTGGAAAGAATTAATAGACAAATTTATTTTGGTGAAAAGAGACTTTTGAAATCCACACAGGATTTTTTCTTCTTTTTTTTTTTTTTAAAGATTTTTATTTATTATTACAAAGTCAGATGTACAGAGAGGAGAAGAGAGAGAAAGAGAGAAATATCTTCCGTCCAATGATTCACTCCCCAAGTGAGCACAATGGCCAGTACTGTGCCAATCCGAAGCCAGGAACCTGGAACCTCTTCTGGGTCTCCCACGTGGGTGCAGGGTCCCAAAGCCTTGGGCCGTCCTCGACTGCTTTCCCAGGCCACAAGCAGGGAGCTGGATGGGAAGTGGAGCTGCCAGGACCAGAACTGGCGCTCATATGGGATCCCTGGGCGTTCAAGGCGAGGACTTCAGCCACTACGCCACGCCGCCGGGCCCAGGATTTTTTCTTAACATGGGCTCCCATGAACTTCTTGAAGACCCCTGAAACAAGTCTCTGTCCCTCTCTATGAAATTTTGTCCAATTAGACTTGGTCCCTTGTATTCAAAAATTCCAACATCATTTGGACCTCATTTCTGTCATTGCAACACATTAAATATTCCCTTAAGATTCAGGTCATTGGCAACCCTTCCCATTCTAATTGGTGGTTTACATGGGCATGGATCCTTCTCAATTATGTAAACAACACCAAAACTAAAATTAAAATTATCTAGGTCATTGGGTTGGCACCATGGAACAGCACAATAAGCTTCCACCTGCAGTGCCAGCATCCCATATAAGTGCCAGTTCAAATCCTGACAATCCTGACTGTTCCACCTCCAATACAGCTCACTGCTTATGACCTGGGAAAGCAATGAAGGATGGTACAAGTGCTCAGGCCACTGCACCCATGTGGGAGATGCAGAAGAAGCTCTTGGCTCCTGACTTCAAACCAATCCAATTCTAGCTGCTGCTGCCATTTGGGATGTGAACAGTGGATGGAAGACTCATTTCTCTCTTTCTTTCTCTCTCTCTCTCCTGTTAATTTGCCTTTCACCCCAAAATAAAATTAATTAATTAATTTTAAAAAGATTCAGGTCATCCATCCATGTGGTCCATACTCCAAAATTGCTGTCTAAATCTCCTTTAATAACAGACCAGGATGTTGAAGCCCAAGTGTGTTTCATCCCAAGTGTCATTGTGACTGACAGTGGCATATGTGGTTTCTCAGTATTACTCTAAGCTTACTGGTTATCCCATGATGGTGCACTAACTGGGTGTGACTGGCTTTCTGCAAAGCCCTGCTGGCTACAAACAGAACAGTGGCTGCTGCTTCCCGTTCTAAAGAGCCATAGATCATAACGCTTATAATCCATTCCAGACAAGTTCCCAAAATCGATGTCAATGGTATTATTGCAGATTAACTGAATTGCCCTATCTCTTTTTAAAAAATACCTCCTCCCCTCTTCCCTGGGGTTCTGTTACCCTGGTATTCTTCAAGCACGCAGGTTTGCTGAACTGGCCTAGGGCACTCTCAGCCTTCCCAGACTTCGGGATTTCACATTACCAGTGGCACAAGAGCCTGTTTCAGGCTTCATCTACTCCAGGCCTGCACTTTTGCCTCCATGGTTGGACTAGCCTTCCCATCAGAGCAGTCCCTTCCTTGATAGAAAGAAAGCAAGCTGCACAGAAGCTCAGCGGCTTGGTCTCCTTCCCCTTCTCTTTGGTCTTCTTGTTCCAAATGTGATTTCTAAAAGCAGTTTTAGTTGCCAGTTAGCATTTGTCACAATCCTCTGCTCACTCGGCACTCAGTCCACAGTCACTGTCTGACTGAGTCCTGGGCTGCATGGCCTGGCCTTTCTGGGGTCTGGGTCTCAGGTCACTCAGGCACACAGCAACTGGAGGCAAGCCCTGGGGGAAAAGTTATCTAGAAGGTACCACTTGAGATCAACAAGCAACATGAAACAGAGAGTTGTTAGGGGCCAGTGCTCAAGGAAAACACAATCACTGATGGAACCAACCAGTAGAGCGGTACAGAGGGCCACACTGTGTGTGGGAAGCTGACTCACTAACAAAGACTGAGGGAACAGGTGGTATTAAGGACGTGGGTTCAAAATGGGCATCCTTTTCTCCCAGGGCCATGAACTCCCCAAATAGCCAAAGACCTAGCCACTCTGTCTTTGCAGCTGCAATGTAAGGCAACACTCAAGAGGACTCGGGAATGGTTCCATCAAAGCGGTCTCAGCTCATCCCACACATTGTGTGAATGCTCGCCCCCAAGAGGGTTCAGGCTGGATGGAGACAGTGCTGCAAACACATTCTTCAAAGACAGAGCTACCTCCTGTGCAACCGTGGTCAGAGCCTGCCCAGAGTTCAGGAACTGTGTTTCCCTTTTGGAGCCTGAGGTCAAGGGGACAGTGTTTACTTCCCTGCCTTTGAGAAGCTTTCTTCTCATCTGTCCACAGGCAGCAGTGGCAGTGGACACATTTCCTTCCCTGGCAATTAAGAAAGTTGAGAGCCCAGAGACTTCTAAAAACTGCTGCTGCTTTTTCACTTCAAGGACCAGTTCCTGCTTCTCAGAGTCAGTTTCTATCTCATCTGAAAATGCAGTGTATTCATGAATGACATTAAGACATGGCCACAGCTCAGACCACATTAAAACAGAACCATCCAAGTATCCTGCACATCACGCTACTTACAAAGCTAACTTGACCCAATCACGGGTTAACCTGTGCTCAGCCGACCTCTACTGACAGCATCAAGCTAAAGGCCACAGCTGAAAACTTAACTTGGCAACAGCCAAACTGCATAGGATAAGAACAAGAAAAACCCTATCAAGGCCAGTCTGCCTCTTGGCAGGCACGGGAGGCTCTGGCAGCATGAATCATCAGGCTTCAGCCTGTGGAAGCCCAAACACAGCACTTTTGATAAAAACAGACCCTTTGTTTGGTTGGTGTCTTATCTGCCCACCAGGCCAGTCGGCCCCTCCCCCAGCCATTCCCCGCTTCTAAAGCAGGGTGTTTGTAAAGCTCCTTTTTGCCCTCCACTAATTCAGAAGCAGAAGCGAAGTGCTTTGATCTTGAGATCACGTCCTCCAGGAGACCTTCAGCCGAGCAGATTATAGCAATGTACGCCCTTGACCTACCCGCTTCCCTAGGCAATCACCTGTCCTCCAGGTGATTCTCAACCACTTGAACCTGGGGAAAGCAGCCATCACTCCTCAGGCAATGTCTGAGTGCCAACCACAGCCTGCTGGGCCCTTGCTTAACCTACACAGCTGTCAGTTAGCAGATTCAACATGCTGCACAGACAGGCCCATGGGAAAAGGGTCTCTGGGAAGGTGGGTCTACTTTTCTCAAATTAAAAAAAGTTTATTTAAAAAGCAAGGAATGGAGAAGGATGTGCTTTGTTTGATGACAAGCTTAGAGAACTAGATCTTTTTCCTATCAAATTCATAAAAAATCATCCTCCAGGGACCAGTGCTGTGGCTTAATAGGCTAATCCTCCACCCTGTGGTGCTGGCATCTCATATGGGTGCTGGTTCGTATCTCCATTGCGTTGTTTCCTATATAGCTCTCTGCTTGTGGTCTAGGAAAGCAACAGAGGATAGCCCAAGTCCTTGGGACCCTGCATTCATAAGGGAGACCCTGAAGGGGTTCCTGGCTCTTGGCTTCAGATTAGCTGAGCTCCGGCTGTTGCAGCCATTTGAGAAGTGAACCAGTGAGATGGAAAGTCTCTCTCCCTTTATCATTCCTTCTCTTGGTAAATATGACTTTTAAATAAAAATAATAAATCATTAAAGAAAATCAATCTCTTTTTCTCAGCCCTCTCCCCCCTCAGTCAGTCCGCTCTGGAGAAACTGGACAATCTTCTACAGCCTGAAGCTGATCATACCATTCCCGTGCCGAAAAATTCCACGAAGGATAAACGGTTCCCCCTTCTAACGAGGGCACCTAACTCCACACCAAGGTCTAGGCCAGCAAGTGTTGTCCAGCAGAAATCCAATGTGAGTCACATGGAACAATTTCAATTTTCTGATGGCAATTTTTTTTTTAAATAGGTGAGGTTAATTATATTTTATTTAACCTATTTCAAAGCCATCACTTGACTACTTTGTAACAAAACTATGAAATATTACATATTCTCTTTTTACAGTCTCTCCTCAGGTTCCCACCTTTTGCCTGTCTAACCCTCTGATATGACCTTCCGCTCACCTCTTCTTTTTGTGGTTATGCACCTATTTCTTTAACTGGAAGTCCCTAAGGACAGAGACCACAGCCATTTCATTATTCACTGGGTAACCTAGCCTTCCTACAGTGCCTGGCACACTAGCTTCACAAGCATGTGCTCAAGACTGAACAGCAAGTACGCCACCATGAAGCACAAGAAGGATCAGGCAGGGCTGGAGGCCAGCCCACAGAAGACAGGCTGTATTTTGTGTATTAGCACAATGGTGTGCTGAGATTTTAGTGCCCTAGGTGGATATTATACCTGTAAAATGCTGGCCAAGATGCACTGCTGTAGGGCACATTCAAGAGGGAGGCTCGGCAGCAGCAGCTGTCAACACGAGGGACACTTTCTCCAGATGTCCCAGGCACTGAAGGTGATCTCAGGTTACAGAAGAGGATTAGCAGCCTCCCAGGCTCTGCTTTCCAGGAGGAAGGAAGGCAGGCAGGAAACCAGTTGGCCGCCTCCTCCATGCCAAGCACACAGTGGCTGCACCTGACTCTGAGGACGTGGACATGCAGAAAGGCAAAACAATTTACTCAAGGTCACACTCTGACTACTGCAGTCAAGGTTAGTAGCAGCCTTTTTTTTCAGTGACCTTCATGGCCAGCTATCCCAGCAGACTTGAGCAGCAGCAGAATAAAATGCTGGTGAGAGGGTGGAAACAAAGAATAGACCCAGGACTGAAGACTCCCAGGAGGGTGGACCAAGCTGTGGTGTGAAAGTCAGGGTGCTGAATGTGGGGCACCTTCAAAATTAGCAATCAGTTAACCTTCACAGCAATCCACAAGGGTGTGATTTTTCAATCCCATTTTATAGCTTAGAGTCACTTACTTAGTAGGTGGTGAGGGAAAAAAAAAAAAAAACAAGAGCTAAAAGCAGGGATCTGGACTAAGATAAGATTCCTGGATTCCTGGACAGGTTTCACGCAGGAGTCATCCTACCTATACATGTAGATAAATCTGCAACTACATAGGAGGCTGCACTGAAGGTTTGGAATGCGTATGGATAACCAGCAGAATCCTTCAAATAGAGAAGGCCTCAAATTCTACATCCAGTCCTGCAGCTGGTTTCTTGGGGGACAAGCCTAGGTGGTGATACACCATCGTAGGCAGCAGAGTGGCTGGGATATCAGGGCCTCATCAGGCTGGTCTACAGCCACCCAGCATAGACCCCCTGAGGTAAGCCTCCTTTGCAATCAACATTTTCACAGCCTGGCTTCTCCAGCCTGCATAGTCTGGCCAGACTGGGATGGCTCTGACAGCAGCCATGGGATACAACAATGATAATTATTTGTAACTGCATAGCACCTTCTATTAACAAGGCCAACATTTACTGAAGTATGTGAAAAGCCCAAAACACTAAAAGCAGCACGCAGGAGGCCTGAAAAAAAAAAACAAGATGGGAAGGCCAGCCTGTCTCTAGGGGGAGGAGATGGAGAGTAGCTCCACTCGACAAGGCTACACTGTCTCATTCTCTGATCATGTGTTCGGTTGTGGTTTGCATTTGGTTTAAAAAAAAAAAAAATCCAAGAACAGCTGAGAATGCAGATACCCAGCCTTGGGGTTCAAATCATCTTTGTCAGCATATGATGGAAGACCACCGTCAGGCAGCTGGGAGCCCTGCAGGTGCCCCCCACCCTCTGGGCTCATTTCCTCCAGCTAGGAGTGGCTTAGGATGTATGGGTCACCTTCACCTCTGACCCAGCTAGCTGGTACTGGCCTCAGCACACCAGGGGCCAGCCAGGTCCTGGCATTCACCACCGTAGAGAACTCACCCTTCATAATTGTTGTATTCAAACTCCAGGGCATTTCCAAATGTTAGGGAAATCCACGCTGACATCTTCAAAATAAAACACTCAACCCATGAAGGATGATTTTCCCTTTTAGAGGCCCTCTTGAACTTGGCTGTTAAAAAGTCATTGTCACCCTACTAACCAGGGAAGTATACATCCTATTACATAGAATCTAATCACTTAATAAAGAGAATTTTTACTTGTTAAATCCTCTAAGTCCAATGCTTCCTGGGCATGTGGAAAGTTTCCAATGTGTAAAAAGCCCATATATAGATAAGCTACAGGTGTTTATGTGGGGGTCTTTCTAACTGCGAACTCAAGGCTGGCTGGCTCAGACATTACCATATTTGGTGGGAGCAACTAAAACGGTTCTTCACAAGAGAGCAATGACAGGCCATAAAGTTGGTGTTTCAAACAGGGATACTGTGCCTCATGCAGTGGTTGCCACCCTGACGACATGACCAGAAATGACACAACAGGTCACTTGCAGCCTGGGAAAGGGACAATTATGCAGAGCTTCAGGCCACTGTCAGTTAAAACACTTGTGATGAGTCAGTCAGCTCCACTCCTGAGAGCTCATGAAATACTGCATTGTCCTGCCACATGCGCCACGGCACAGGAGGCAGAGGGAGGCCCTGGCAGCTGTTCCCAGGAATGCGTGCCGCCCCGTACCCACAGGCTGGAAAAGGACCCATGCAGTCTCCCAGCACTGATCCCTAGGCTCTGCCAGCAACACACACATCCCAACATCAGGGATCGATCCCCTACCCCACCCCAACTCAGCCCAAGGAAGCTCCTGTATATGCACACAAATTCATCCGGGGAGATAAAGGAACCAAAAGGCCATCAGCTGAACGCTTCTGTCCAGAGGAAATCCTGTCTGCAGGCCCCCAGCAGCAGCCTGGCTCCACTGCTGGAACAAAAGTTCCCTCTGTGACATCAGGCAGCAGGTTCAAGAGCTCCCCAGCTCCCTTTGGCCACCTTTCAAAACCACAAGTACATCCAAGGGCAGCCAAGACAACAACAAAGCCAACGGATACATCTCCAAAGGGGAAAGCCAACTCCCCATCCAGGCCTGCCTTCTGTCTGCTCTTAGGGGCCACAGCTTGTTTCTCCCCAAACCAGGTATCCAAGGTGCTGGGTTAGACAGGGGACTGACCCCTTCTGTGTAACAGGACAGCTCAGAAAGGGTGACCATAGCTGGTACCAACAGTCTAGGGAAGCTGCTGCACATTGGATCTGGGACGGACCCTTCAATATTTCCTGCATACAATCTGAGAAGACTGAGCTAAGTCATTAACTAGCGTGTTACTTCAGGTGTCTCAACAGCTCTGATACTTTCCCAGCTTGTCAATGATGAAGAGGAAGATGTTCATTCTGAAAACCGCCCTGTCTCTCAACACATGGCCATGATGCTCAAACAAGATAGTTCAGGAACATATCATCAAGACATTTAAGGTGTGCGAGGTATTGATAATTCAAGAGGATATGTCACATATGGACCTGACAGCTTAACACAGATTTGTTGGTCAAAAGGGGTATTTTCTCTCCTTTGCCTAGGTTCCTCCATATGGCAGATATCTGGTTACTAAATAAAGATGATTTTTTATGATTAATAAACTATGCATATGTTTTTGGGAAATAACAAACCTGTGGCTATCAGAGAATAGTAGTTCCCCCTTATCCACAGGGGCTACTCTTCGAACCCCCAGTGGATGCCCAAAATGGTGGGTAGTACCAAACCCTATGCACAATGTGCTTGTTTCCTACACATACTCATGACAAACTTGAATTTGCCAATTAAGCAGAGGATTGTTGTAAAAAATGAAATAGAATAGTTATAATAATTACCATATATCTTAGCCTCAGTTTATAATATTTTCTTTGCTTATTGATAACATTTACATCTTCCCTTACAGGAAGTATTTTAGGGTTTCTCTTTGACATATCTAAATTGCCATCAGCACTCTTCCCGAGTTTGTGAACACATACACTGCAATATTGCAACCGGGGTTAGCCTTGTGATGTAGTGGGTTAAGCCACCACCTGCAGGACCAGCATCACAAATGGGTGCCAGGTTGAGTCCCGGTTGCTCCACTTCTGATACATGTCCCAGATAATATACCTTGGAAATTAGCAGAGGATGGCCAAAATGCTTGGGCCCCTGCGCCCATGAAGAAGCGCCTGGCCCAGTACCAGTTGCTGCAGTCATCTGGGGAGTGAACCAACAAATGAAAGCTCTCTCTCAATATCTCTCACTCTCTAGCCCTACCTTTCAAATAAACGAAATACATATTTAAAAATACATATTACAACAAGAGCTTTCTCTGGGTCTCCCATGTGTGCAGGGGCCCAAGGCACTTGGGCCATCCTTTTGTGCTTTCCCAAGCTTTTAGCAGGGAGCTGGATCAGAAGTAGAACAGCCAGGACTTGAATTGGTGCCTACATGTCAGCACCACAGGCAGAAAATTAGCCTACCATGCCTTGGCTTTTCACATGCCCAAATCTTGCTTCTACCATGACTTGTTCTAAGGAGGAATTGAGGCTCATAATCTTTTTAGGAATACTTATAAGCAATAAAAGGTGCTTTGAACCCCTTAAAAGTCAAGCTGTCTCAGGACTTCTTAAAAAATGTGTTAGGAATGGGAGGAAATAAGCCTTTGTGAGGCTCTGACCCACAACCACGTGCTTTCTAACTCAGCATCATTTTTGAAGAGTATCTACTTGTTACTTCCCGGATTCATTAAAAGAGATTTTAAATCAAGAAAAAAAGATACGAATTTTCATTGGCCCAGCTCTGAATCATAAGAAAGCCCTATACCAGCATTGCTTGCTCAGTTTTCCCCAGCCTGGACTTCAAACCCAGGACCTGCACTCACCTCTCACAGTGACCTGCTCTCTGTCCAAGTCAGGGTTCTAATCGGAAAGCTTTGAACTCCTTGCAGTCTGATTGCTTAGACCTTGTTGTTTAGGAAGAACTTCCTCAAGACAGGAAGGTGGGGACTCCATCACCACCTCCTCCCTGCCCAACCCCTCCAGTCAGCTTTGTTTCTTGTTAAAAGTTGGCGCCTAGCCAGGAGTTTCAGGGGGTTTGTGAACTGTGTCCAGTACAGGGCAGGCGCCTGTCTCAGTGCAGAAGAGACGTTCCCAAAGAAAAGGCAAGCCAAGGTCACAGCAGGTGCTTACTCCGGCCCCTGTAGTCTGGCAGCTGTGCTCATTTTTGTTCAGGAGCAACTTGTCCCTGCTGCTTCCCCTCTGCATCTTTGCCCATTCAGGGCCAACAAAGGGACACTATCCACCCAATGCTCAGGGGTGCGCCTATGCAGCTACCTGTTCCATCAGCAGCCCATTGCTACATCTGAGTGTGCAGGACATCCATTTAGATTTTCTGGAGCAGGTCCAGGGCCTTCCAACCCCAGGAACTTTCTGATTTAGTACCAGAAACATTTTAAGAATCTACTACTTCTTCAGGGAATACCTAGGTCTGCACTTATTTACTTCTTGTATTACTACAATTCTGAAATTGAAACTAATCCTTTTTTTAATTTTTAAAAACTCTCTGAGTTTTATTCATTTGAAAAGCCAAGCCATGGCCAGGATCTGGTAAACCAATCCAGGTCTCCTATGTGTGCATTAGCAAGAAGTTGGAACAGGAGTAGGGCCAGGACACAAACTCAAGCACTCGGATATGAGATGCAGCTGTCTTAGCTGCTACCCCAAACAGTTGCCTCTAAAATTCTGAACCCTTGTCTGCCTACCCCTCTACCAACTTACACTTCATCTTAGCCAAAAGGCCGAGAAGCAATTCTACTAACTTACTACACTCCAGCGGCATGCTATGTTTCAAAGATGTCAGTGTTGTGGCACAGTCGGTTAAGACACACCTAAGATATGACACCCGCACCCCATACTGGAACACCAGTTTGGGTCCCAGCTGCTCTGCTTCCATTCCAGCTACCTGCCAATAAGCCTAGGAAGGCAGCAGAGATAGCCCAGGTACTTGGACTCCCTGCCACCCACATGGGAGACCAGGATGGAGTTCCTGATCAACACAGTCATTTGAGAAGTGAACTAGCACGTAGATTTCTTTCTCTCTGTCTTCCTCCACTTCCCCCACTCCATAACTCCACCTTTCTAATTAATTAATTACAAAAATAACATGCCAAACTTGCTCCCAATGGTTTTCTGAACTCAATTTGCCCATGCTTGTAACATCTTGGAAGACTTGGGGCTGCAAGTCTTAGAGACCTGCCCATCCTACCAAGAGGCACTATTCTCAATATATCAGCAGCGTATCATGCAGTTTCTACACATTCACTATAATGTGCAGTTATCTTGCTTGCTTACTTAAACTTCTTACCCAGTCCCTCCCTAGAACACAAGCCTGATGAAGACACGGTTTCAGATACACTGTTAACACATTCCCACCACCAGGTCTAAGTGCAAGAACAGACTACTGCAAAGATTCATTGCTAGAACGCCTTCAACACCAGACCAAACCTTCAATTAGGACACTCAAGGGACTGGGCAGAATTTTCATGGTGACACCAAGGCTTCATGAAGTCACTGTATTTTATTGAAAAAAAAAAAAAAGAAATCAATGTATTTTGGGAACTGACATGATGCCTCAGTACATTAAGCCATCAACTGCAATTCCAGCATCCTTTGTGGCTATCAGTTTGTGTCCCTACTGCTCCACTTTTGGTCCAGCCACCTCCCTGCCAATGTGCCTGGGGAAGGCAGCAGAAGATGGTTCAAGCCCTTGGGTTCCTGTACCGGAGACCCAGATGGAATTCCAGGCTCTTTGCTTATGGCTGGCTGGCTGCTGTAGCCTTTTGGAGAATGAACTGGTAAGTGGAACATCTCTCCCTCTGTCTTTCTCCTCTCTCCCTCTCTGTCTCCTCTCTCTGTGTACCTCTATCTTTCATATAAATAAAAATGAATCTTTAAAATAATGATGATGATGATGATTCCAGAGGAGGGACAGTGGGTAGGAATAGATTAAAAACCAGTGCTAGCCATGAGTTGTGACTATTAAAGCTAGGTGACAGGGCCTGTGGTAGTTCAATAGGCTACCTGCTCTGTGAACCTATCCCACTGCTCCTACACAAGAACTCCCCTGAACACCCTTGGAGACAAGTCATTTTCACCCGTCAGTTAGGGAAGCTACCTGAAGGTGAAGGCTTCACCCTTCCAGTCTTGCAGTGGGCTTCCCTGGATGATGTCCTGGGTCAGAGGCGAGTTCTGTCGTGGGGACTTGGAGTGGGGCAGCGTGCCCATGTGGCTGAAGCCATCGCAGGATCGGACAGAAGGAGGGCCCTTTTTCTTCCGTGGAAGGGTACCATGTATGGACACGTCCTGATAGACCTCCCCGTGGTGCTCAGCGAGAGGGGACTTGCTGCTCATCAGGTCCATGGAGGAGGCCAGGGGAAACTGGTGGTTCATTGGCATGTTTCTGGGAAGACTTGCAAACTTTCCTGCGGCCATGATGCTCAACTCTGAGGTGGAAAGAAAGCATGAAAGCATCATTCAGAGAGGCTCTCCAGTGCTACTTTCCCACCCTACTCAAGGACAGGGGGACAGGCCACCTAACAAGAGAAAATCATACAAAGACAAGCACAGGCGGCAGCATCACTGATGGAGTCCAGCACCAATGGGAATCATAGGCACGTCCTACTCTTAGGAGCCTGTACAGAAACTCTCCTGGATGGGCAACAAAACCAAATAGCAAACACACACAGAGTCATGAGAAGTCCACAAACCATTTCAACACCTTGGACAACAGAAGTTGATGGAAAAGTATAGCTCACAGAGCAGGACAACAGGCAGCCCCACGGTTTAATACATGTATTAGAGAAACCGTTACAAACTGCTACATAATTTAGCTCACCTTTTTCCACCGTCCTACAAAAAATAAGAATACGTGAGGATGGCTGGTATTCTGTTAGAACATCTCTGTGCCAACCTAGCCCTTCATTTACCACCCAAAGGAATGGGGCAAAACTCTTCAAACAAACAGCTGGTGCTTCTGCATAAACCAGAGTGCTCTAACAAAGACAGGCAAGGGTCGGGAGGTGGACCATTTTTCCATCCATCAGTGGGCTCAGCTGCAAAGGAAAGCCACCAGGGTAGAGGTTCCACTCATATTGTCCCCCAGAGAGAAGAGGAAAATGCCTGCCATCATCAATGCCCAAGGGGGCCTGTGTTCTCAGGAAGGGGAAGGAGGGAAGAAAGGTAACAAGCAGAGGAGCAGAAAAGGAAAGGAAAATGGCTCCTCAAGCTGTATGCAAAAGTAGCCCCCACGCTGCTCCAAGCTGTGGTCCCAAGCAGAAATGCTCACTCAGAGGCAAGGCCATGCTCCCGGCTCCCCCAGAACAAACTGCTTTTACCCTAAGTCGGATGATATAAGCCTTCTGTTTTTTGAAAGGCAGAGTTAGAGAGGAGAGAGAGAGACAGAGATTTTTCATCTGCTGGTTCACTCCCCAAATGGTCACAAAGGCCAGAGAACAGCCCTTGGCTCTGTCCTCCTCCCAGAATCCCAATTCCAATTCTACACATTCCACCTTTTCCACTGCACTGGCCGGGGAGATCTGGGAGTGAAAATCATCACTCAAGAGTACTGCCATCATCAGCTCTATGAGGAAGTTGGAGACTTTGGCTCCAAGTTTGGGCATGAAGGCAATCAGTCAGACAGAAAGTGACTGAGGTGGAGCTGGGATAAAGGCAGCAGGCTATGCAGGATAGATCTACTGTGTGTGCAACAAAACACATGGGATCTGCTCTATGTGTGTGCAAAGAGCCCACAGGTGCTAAGGTGAGTGGAAGGAGACCCTTCATTCTCCCCATGCCCTCGCTCTTTGTCAAGCCTGGGAACTCTGAGGTTTGTTTGCTCCATGTTTAATTGGGACCACACAAAAGGCCTGGCTCCAGCAGATGCGCAACAATGAAAACTCGGGAGTGCCCGTGAAGGCCCCTCCCAGCTCTCACCAGTACCTGGTACCCTGTCAGCACTCACTCCATGTTAATCGTTATTAAAAAAAAAAAAAAAAGAATCCCAACTTCCTGGCCCTCTTTGCCGCTCCACCAGTGCCGCAGGTGACTGGGATCCCTCTACTTGATACTCCCCGCTCACCCCAGCTGTGAACTCTTGCTGATCAAGCAAGCTACAGCACCTCCCTTCCTCCTAGGCAGGCCTGGATCATTTCAAAGATACACAGAGAGCCAGCGCACCCAACAGGGCCTCTTCATGTGCAAGAGGCCAACAACAACTGGGCAAACCTATTGCTAAGCTGGCATGACAGGCACCAAATCTCAGCAATTGTAGTGTCCCTGGCAGCCTGCTTCCTCTCTGCAAGCCCAAGATCTATCTGGACTTCAAGACTGGGCTACAGTGTTCTGGGGTCATATGACCCTCAGCAAAGCACCCACGTCCACTTTATCTGCAACTGGAAATGTTAGCAGCTCCCCTTGCTACCCTCAGCTCCAAAGACCTGGAAGGGCTCACCCTACAAAAGACACTGGGAAGGGACAGTGCCTTGACTCAACAGGCTAATCTTCCACCTTAAAGTGCTGACATCCCATGTGGTCTCCGGTTCATGTCCTAGCTACTCCACTTCCCATCCAGCTCCCTGTTCATGGCCTTGGAAAGCAGAGGAAGATGGTCCAAAGCCGTGAGACCCTGCACTCATGTGGGAGTCCCAGAAGAGCTTCAGATCGGCTCAGCTCCACTTGCTATGGCCTTTTGGGAATGAACCCATGGATACTTCCCTCTCTGCTTCTCCTTTCCTCTATAAATCTGCCTTTCCAATAAAAATAATAAAATCTTATTTTAAAAAGGAAAAAGACGATTACACTGGAATAAACCAAGATAGCTGGGCCCCAATCCCCAACCAGGAGAACTCCAACGAAGAAAAACATAACTCAGACATAGACACTCTTCTGCTGGTAGGGACTATAACCAATTCTGACAGAAGGATTCACATGGCATCTCAACCACAGAGTCAAAGTGCTCTGGGGGACTGAAGTTTACAAAGCAAAGCCTTCCATGAGGATGCTGGGGCTGGGGATGGAAGTGTGCAGGTGTGCAGGAAGGCGTAGGTGGGGTGTTGTATCCCTGGTTCAGGCCAGGAACAGATCATGAAGTCCCGCCTGCCCCAGGTCTGGGCTTGGCTCGAGGGCCAGGAAGACCTGGAAGGCAGGGACAGACTGCAGCAGAGATCCAGGACCAGGCAGGGAACCCTGGAGGCAGGGGGAGGGGGTTCTGGCTGACCCTAAGGCAAAGAGAAAGCCTCTGACCCAGGGCAGTGCCAGGGCTGGGAGGACAGAGAGAATGGCACAGCCAGTGGCTGGGAGTTTGGCGAGGCACCATTAGCTGCCATGTGCTGTCAGAAGGGGACCTTCACAGGAAGAAGCGGGACAGGCTCACTACACGTGGCATGCCAGCGGGATGGTGCAGCAGGAGGCTAGTGAACCAGTACATGGAAGCTCTCTCTGTACATCTTTCCGTCTTTCCAATAAAATGATACATAAATGTTAAAAAAAAAAAGGTAAATAAAAAGTTTACATATGTGCCATGAAAAACGAGGGCAGGTGCAACTGCTATTGATGCACACAGGGATCTTTCGAGAGCGGATCCCTCCGCTTGCTATAACCTGGTGTGGGAATCTTTCAGGTGGCCAGGAACCGAACCAGATGCAGGAATCCCCTTGCAGCCGCTATCTCACCAGGGCTCCTTCACACTTACAAAGCCAGAGGCCAGGACAGAGTTCTGGAAACAAAGTGGTCTGGGAAGCTCTTTCTGGGAAGCTCACAGAATCTGGATGTCCAAGTCACAACCCAAGGCAATGGCATCAGAATGTCTGTAGGCCAGGGCCCAGCACCTGTCTTTTCAATCGGACATATGGCACCAGGGTTGAGGTCCACTGGGTTAGCGATAAGGCTCCTTGGCCCAGAACAACTTCCTCTCAGAACTCCTTGACTGGGGGAATCGATAGAGCTGGTTCCATGCAGTCAACAGAAGCATCTGTTCCAAAGTCAGCCTGTTGGATACTGGGGACAGTGTGTACCAAGTCAGAATGGTCCCTGTGCTCAGGAAGTAGAATACATGTAAACACACCAAGCCAAGTAGACAGACCTGGCACAGGCATGAAAGAACTTGAAAACATTCATTTTAAAAAGTGGCATTACAGGGTGGGTACCCTGCCATAAGCTAAGCTTCTGCCTCTAGTGCCATCATCCCTTTTGAGCACTGGTTCGAGTCCTGCGTGCTCCACTTTTGATCCAGCTCCCTGCCTATGGTCTAGAAAAACAGTAGAGGATGGCCCAAAGCCTTTGGACCCTGCTCGTGTGGGAGATGTGGAAGAAGGTCCTGGCTTCTGACTTCAGATTGGTTCAGCTCTGGCCATTGAAGCTATTTGGGGGATGAACCAGCTTATGGAAGGGTAACTCTGCCCTTCAAGTAAAAAGCAATCATTTTTTTAAGTGGCATTAAGAAGCTTTTTTGGTACAAAAAATGTGAAATTCATGCCTAGCTCTTACATAATCTACATTTCCACAACTTTTTTGAAGATCCTTCTTCCAGGCACAGCAAATAAGCTTGGATAAAGCCTTTCTTCTTCTTCTTCCCTTTTTTTTGGGGGGGGGGGAAGCTTAATTTGTTTATTTGAAATGCAGAGTGACAGAGAGAAAGACAAAGCAATTTTTTCCTTCTGTTGAGTCATTCCTTTAAGTGGACACAACATTTGGGACTCAGTCCTACAAAAAAAAAAGTCCAGTTGAGACTTTGGCCATTGGACTTCACCTCTCATGTGGGGAAGTCGACGCAGTGTCCTAACTTGGTTTAATGCCAACTGGTTAAGGTCAGAGACCGTGGGTCTAGATATGAAAGGGAGAAATCCCTGTGAATGTCCAGGGTGACATAGCCTGTGTGGTGCCCCCTGACCCTGGGCAGCCGCTGGGCTCTGACATGCTTGTGCACCGTGGCCCAGCTCACTTGCTTCACCAAAGACACCGCTGAGCTCACAAGTTGAGGCAGAGATAAGCAGACTCTGCCTTTAGGTTTTTCCCTTTTATTTCTGAAATGGGATCTTCTCCAAAGTCATAGATGGTTATCTGACAAAGGCTTTGAGAAATGCCTAGCTTTCTTAAGTCTGGAAATGTAACTGGCTTGGCTGCTAGGGTTGATGCGGACAGAAAATGTATGGCTTGGATCTTGCAGTTGTTTGTTCTGATCTGTTTTTGTTCTTGCTTTCTGCAGAGTGACAAAGTGGGGACCTGGGACCCCGGGAGATAGTAAATTGGCTTATCCACTTAGAATACAGTTTTTTTTTTTTTTTTTTTTTTTTTTTTTTTGCTTAAGTTGACAACTGACAGTATTTCCCCCACCGCAACTTTCGAAGCAAACTCATTAAGTCTAGTGGCCTGAATCATTCCACGGATTGCATTTCAGTAAACACATCCCAGGATTTAAGTTCTTGGACATCCATCTGACAAGCAGGTCTTCCTCCACAAACAGGAGACTGAGAGCTAAAGTTAATCATCCTGGAAATGCCAGGTTTCTGGGCAGCACCTCCGAGAACACGGAATCCGGGCGGTGGGGCGCGCGGGCCACCGCCAGGTGTTGCCAGCCCGCAGAACACATCGCCACCCCCGCACTGCCTGGAGCACCACTCCGAAGCCGATCCCTGGCAACTCAGAGGGAGATGGGGGCTCCCAGACTGACCGTCCCTAGCCACTGTTTTTTCCCCCTTACAGAGGTCTTTGTAGCCTTGGGAGATAAGAACCAAGGTTTAGAGCGGTCCCCAGCGAAAGCAAGACGCGAGTGGGACCTCGTGGTTTCTTCCCTGGTAACAGAGGTCACCGCCCCAGCCAACCTGCCCAGCGCCCCAACGCGCGGCGTCCCGGCCAGCTGCTGCGGAGCTGCCTCCGGCTCAGGCTCCGGCTCCCGACCAGCGTCCACACCTGACCCGGAGCCCTCCGAAGCAATGGGGGAGCCCCACAACCAACTATTCACTCCTTCCCAACAAAGGGACACAGAGGGAGGCAGCGGGGGTCCAGCGCTCTCTGGGCAAACTTCCTACTTGCCCTCTCTCAGCCGGAGTGCTGACTGCGGAGCCCCTGGGGGGCCCCGGCCTCTCCTCTCTCTCCCCTCCCCAACCTCCACCAACCTGCGGCAGGCTGGGGTCGGGCGAGGGCCAGGGCCCGGAGATGAGGCAGAAGAGCTTGGCCATGGAGCAGTTGTGCTCGCTGCAGACCGCCTCGGGCCACGTCCAGGGGCGCCCCCAGAGCGTCCTGGGCCGGCTGGAGCCACCTCAAAACCAATGCGTCCCCCACCCCCGGCCCCAACGCCGCCTCCAAAAGAAAACAACTACCACCTTCAGCACCGCTCGACTTTTCCCCAGAGCCTAAACTTTTAAGCAACAAACTTCGCCGCCTTCCTAACTGGGGAGTGCAAGAGGAGCGGCACCAGTCCAATGACCCTGAAGACTCACCTCCCCGTTTGGGCGCCCGGGCTTGGGTCTCAGAGGCTCCGCGCAGCCGGCCACGCGCAGCCCGCTCTGCCTCTGCTCTGGGAGCCGAGTCCGCTCATGATCCGCCCGGCGCACCCGCGGAGCAGCCCGCGCTCCGGCTCCGGCTCCGGCTCCCGGCCCGGCACCAGTCCCGGCGGCAGGAGGCGCAGCTCTGAGCCGGCGCGGTGCGCTCTGGCCCTCAACTGGTGATTTGCGGCTGGGCGGCCCCACCCCGCCGAGCCGATTCGCGAGGCCCTACGGAACCCCCCTTGACATTTGCATTCAGTCACCTCGCTTGGCTCTGCTCTGTCTCGACTTCAGGGCTTGACTCTGGGGGTCTTCAGGAGTTTGCAGGGTCGACCCCTTCCTTGCTGAAGCCCTCCCTTGAGAGAGACAGAACTTCGCCCAATCCACTGCCCTCCGCGCCCACGTTATTTAATCACCGGGAGGATTGCTTTGCTGCCTGCAGACACCTGGCTGGCTTTCAGATTAGGGGGTTGATGGGACAAAGACCCAGGTAAGCCACAAATAAACAAGCCAGGGGAGCGGGCCTATCAGTCACACTTACAGGGGTCTGTATGAAAGCCAAGTGTGGGGTGGAGGTGTTTAATGGGGGGTGAAAATTGAAGCCAATTGCAGGGTTCACGGTTCCCGATTACCAAACCATTGAAGCAGTGTGTGTGTGGACACTCAGTTCAGCTCCAGGCAGACTTTATATAACTGTAAAACGTAGAACAAAACAGTATCTAAAGGAGATATCCATGACCTTGGTTGGAGTAGACACCGGCTTCTTAAAAAACAGTACTAAGTATACAGGGGGAAAAAATGGATCATTGGACATTAAAATTAAGAACTCCTGTTCGGGCGGAGGGGGGGAAGCCAAGCTGTGAAAAAGTTTAATTGTAGCACATAACACCCAACACAGGACTTGTATTCAGAACATGTTAAAAAACCTCCAAATCAGTAAGAATAGGAAAGAAAATTAAATATAGGAGATGATGTTGGGGCTTAGTAAGCTAAACTGCTGCTGCTTAGGGCACCTGCATCCCTTATCCGAGTGGGTTCAAGTCCCTGCTACTCCAGTTTCAATCCAACTTCCTGCTAATGAGATAAGAAGCAGAAGATGGTCCAAGTACTTGAGTTCTTGTTACCCGCATGAGACCCAGATGGAGTTCCTGGCTTCTGGCATTGGCATGAAGCCATTTGGAGAATGAACCAGTATCTCTCTCTCTCTCTTACTTTCGTTATAAAAAATTAATTTTTCATTTGAAAGGCAGAGTTACAGGGGGTGGGAAGAAAAGGGGAGGAACTCTTCCATCTGCTGGTTCACTCATGAGATGGCTGCAGTGGTCAGGGTTGGGCAAGGCTGAAGCCAGCAGCCAGGTCATCCACGTGAGTAACAGGGGTCCAAGCACTGGGACCATTGTCAGCTGCTTATTCCAAGCCATCATCAGGGAGCTGGATCAGAAGTGGAGCAACTAGAATACTACACAGCAGAAAGAATGAATCAACTACTTGCATAAGATGAGTGAATTTCACAAATATGATGTTAAGTGAAACTAGATGCAAATAAGTACAGATTATAGAATTGCATTTACAGAAATTTCAAAAGCAGTCAAAATGTATCTTTGATGCTAATACTGAAGATAATGATTTTTTTCGAGGTATGGGTGGTGAAAGAATAGGATCCCAGAGGGAACATCTTGGCAGTAGTAATCTTCTGTGTCTTAATCCATGTTCTCTTTATCTGGGTATGTCGCATTTTATAAAACAACTCTTGTGAGGCTGCCACTGTAACAAGCAGGTAAAGCCACTGCCTGTAGTGGTGGCATCCCACATGGGCACCAGTTTGACTCCTGGTGGCTGCTCCATTTTCTATCCAGCTCCCTACTCATGTGCCTGGGAAGGCAGCAGAGGATGGCGCATGTACTTGGATCCTTACATCCATGCAAGAGGCCCAGATGAAGTTTCTGGCTCCTGGATTCAGACCAGCTGAGCTCCAGATGCTGCAGCTGATTGAGGAGTGAACCAGTACATGGAAGATCTCTCCCTCTTTTTTAGTCTCAACTTGAATACACACACACACACACACACACACACACACACACACACAGAGGAAGAGGGAGAGAGAGACTTGTTTGTTTTTATTGGAAAGGCAGATTTATGGACAAAAAGAACCAAGAGGAAGATCTTCCATCAGTTGGTTAACTCCCATGCCATCAGTTGGCAACAGCTTAAGCTGAGCCAATCTGAATCTGGGAGCCTGGAGCTTCTTCTGGGTCTCCCAGGTGGTTGCAGGGTTCCAAGGCTTTGAGCCATTCTCGATTGCTTTCCCAGGCCATAAGCACAGAGCTGGATGGGAAGTGGAGCAGCCAGGGTACGAACTGACACCCCCACCACTGGCCCCAGATTTTTGTGAGGAGTCAAGGCAATAATGGATGGGAAAGAGTCCAGCACAGTTTTTGTTAGCTCTCAACTAGAGTGGACCACACATTTTACCATTCATCTTTGCAAGGTACCTGTGAGGGAAGCAGCACCTCTGGACCCCTTATGTATGGGAGGAAACAGAAAGCTTAAGGAGCTTCAGCCAAAATTCATCCAACATGGGCCCAGTGCAGTGGCCTGGTGGTTAAAGTCCTCGCCTTGCATATGCTGGGATCCCATGTGGCTGCCAGTTCTGATCCTGGCAGCCCCGCTTCCCATCCAGTTTCCTGCTTGTGGCCTGGGAAAGTGGTGAAGGACAGCCCAGGGCCTTGGGATCCCACACCCATGTGGGAGACCCAGGAGTGGCTCCTGGCTTCGGATCAGCACAGCTTCAGTCATTGCAGCCGCTTGGGGAGTGAATCAACAGACGGAAGGTTTTCCTCTCTGTCTCTCCTTCTGTTTGTATATCTGCCTTTCCAATAAAAAAAAATTCATTCAACACTTTTTTGCAGACCCACTATGTGTCGGGATGTGTAGCTGGTGAATCACATATATTTTTTAATTAATTAATTTATTTATTTATATTGGAAAAGCAGGTTTACAGAGAGAGAAGGAAAGGTCTTACATCCAGTGATTCACTCCCCAAATAGCTACAATACCTGAGCTTGGCCTGTCTGAGGCCGGGAGTCTAGAGTTTCCTCTGGGTTTCCCATGTGGGTACAGCAACCCGATGACATCTTCTGCTCTTTCCCAGGCACACTAGCAGAAGTAGAACAGCTAGGACTCAAACTGGCTCCCATAAAGGATGTCTTCACCATAGGTGGAAACTTAACCTATTAGTCCTGGTGCTAGCCCTGAATCATGTATTTTAATTTCAAGTTCAGTGGATCTTTCTACCATTCCACAATCTCATTTCACCTTTGTTCCCTGAGCCCAGTACATGGCAAGTGCTCATTGTTTTAACTGATGAGTAATGCGAGTATTTTTAATAGAAGTTTTGATTATGCATTCTCATGCTTTACAGAAAGAAACTGAGCAAGTGAAGTAGCTCTCTCATCTCTGTCTCCCATCTGCCCAGCCACCTTCTTCAGCAGGCAAGCCCTGTTATTTAAAACATTGGGCACCACAGGAGTTTGTGTGTGCCTTTATCTCAATCCTATACAAAAACGTAATGCACTAAGCCCATCATTCCATACTTTTCCTTTTAAAATAACCACTTTGCAATAATTGAACTTGAATTTTTCTCTATATTGGTATCAAGGGACTCCCTTCATTTTTTTTACTGTGTGGCATTTCTTTGGAAGGGTACACCATAATTTACTGGGTATGTAGCTTGTTTCCAATCCTTTCCTATGACAACCAACACCATCATAATATGACATATTAATAAACTTTCAGAGGGAGAGCTGCTGAACCACAGGGTGTATGCCTCTATAGTTTTGGTAAATAATGTCAAATTGCCTCCCATCAGAGTTGTACCATTTTATACTCCTTAGCAAGGTAAGAAAACAATCTATTTTTTTCCCACAGCCTCATCAGAAAGTGTTACTAAACTTATGAATTTAATTATTATTTGAGAGGGAGAGAGAGAGAGAGATCTTCACTTCCCTGGGCCAGATTCAGGAGTCAGAAGCACAGTCCAGGTCTCCCACTGAGTGGCAGGAACCCAATTACTTGAGTCATCATCAGCTCTCTCCTGGAGTCTGTACTGTTAGGAAGCTGAGAATCTGGAGCCAGAGTTAGGAATCCAACCTAGGCCCTCCAAGTGTGGGATGCGGGCATCTTAACTTCTAGCTACAAGTCCATATGGAGCTTTAACTCCTTGCGCTATAAACGGCAAATCCTTTTTCAATGACAATACTAAAGAAAATAAGTGACATATGCAAAGCACGTTATTTCAGGAAGTTTAATAAGGAAGGCAGCAGAGTGAATTAGGGAAATGAGAGCCAAGGTGGAGACAGTGATGAGAAGGCTGCCGCAGTCACCTTGCTATCTATCACATGACAAGGGCTTTCTCTAAGGCTTGTGGCAATGGGAACGGAAGTGAAGAACCAAAGCTCCTGCCAAGAAATCATTGGTAAGAGTTAATAATTAGGGCCTGGCACAGTAGCCTAGAGGCTGAAGTCCTCGTTTGGCATGTGCCGGGATCCCTTATGGGTGCAGGTTCTAATCTTGGCAGCCCTGCCTTCCCATCCAGCTCCCTGCTTGCAGCCTGGGAAAGCAGTCAAGGATGGCCCAAACTCTTGGGTTCCTGCACCCACGTAGGAGACCTTGAAGAGGCTCCAGACTCCTGACTTAAGATCAGCTCAGCTCTCGTCTCTCCCCTCGCTCTCTCTCCTCTCTCTCTCTCTTCTCTCCCCTTCTTTCCTGATCTTCACCACCCCTACCTTGTTCCTGCTTCGTTGGAATAAACCTCCTAAGATTAAAAAAAAAAAAAAAAGATCAGCTCAGCACCGGCCATTGTAGCCACTTGGGGAGTGAATCCATGGATGGAAGATCTTCTCTGTCTCTCCTCCTCTCTGTATATCTGCCTTTCGTTAAGAATAAATAAATGTAACATACTGGTTACGCAAAACCGTGTCAATTCCATAATGTTACAAATTGCTGTTAATGTTATATTGGGACTCTTAATTGACTGGGATGATATTCTACCAGCTCTAACTTTGGACCAGAAATGGTCTCCCCAAGAAACTGTTCAACCCATCTGGACAATAAGTAGCTGGACTCTATGTTTGGTATATGTTTGCAAGGAAAGAATCTTGATTGAATTTGAACTGTAATACTGCACCAAGGTGGAGGAATCCACCAGGGAGGAGGGGCGTGGGGAGGGGTGGGGGGATTCCCAGAGCCTATGAAACTGTCACATAATGCATAATAATTAATAAAAAAAGTAAAAAAAAAAGAATAAATAAATGTTTAAAAAAGAGTTAACAATTAGCAATGACAGTAGTCCCAGCGACAATAGCTACAATTGGTTTAGGATGCCAAATATTATCCTAGATGCTTTACTGGCCTCAGGCCACATGTTAGTACCATTATTGCCCCCGTTTCACACATGTGAAAAGTGAGTTCTACCAATCAATGCGAATTGACATGAGATGTTAGTGGCAGCGGTAAGCCAGCCCCCAGCTGTCTGGCAGTCGGTTAGGAGTGGTCAGTCTTCTGTCTGCACGCCTGCCTTGATAACAGGTGCAGAAGAGGCCAGAGAATAGATGCCCCTGGTGGGAGAGCCTTGCATTGAGCATTTCCCTCGTGTTACAGTGTCCCTATCCGTCAGAGGGACCAGCATCCCCGTTCTGCTGATAAATAACCAAGCCCTGCTCAGATCTCCTGTTCTCCAGGAAACCTTCCCTAGCACCGGACTTCATACACCCCTGGCAGCACCTTTTCCTCTCTGAGACTTGTCACAAGTTTGACACATATCTTTTTGTTAGTGCTACCTAATAGCTGATCTATGTCTAGAACCTTGGAACTTTCATTACACTACCACAAAGCTCACAATAGGCTGCCTGCATAGATTGCCAAGAGCGTGGGCTGGGCCAGAAACAACCTTAGGATTCAACTTTCCCCTATGCTTACAGTTAGCTGACTTGTACTTAAAGTTTCCATCAGCAAAGCCACGGAGTGGTCCAGCCCAGGAGGTGAGCCAAAGAGCGGCACAGCTGTGACCACTGGGCAGGATGAGAAGCCTCGCCAAGCAGCATCCCACCTGGAGGGATCCTTCTCTGCCACCCAGAAGGGTTTTCCATCCCACCCCACAACACCACTAGTTAGCAAGTAGCTGGGGTAGGCATCAGGTGCACACCCTTCAAAGGATAGCAAACCCCAATGTCCTAGCCTTGCTGAGCTCCAGGAGGAATAGATACGGAGCATAGGTGCTTAAGCTATCATGGATGAAGACCAAACAGGAAATCTGAACTTAAACAGTTGTAGGCAGAAAAAGTTGAGAATTCCCTGAAGTTAACACTCAGTAGACCACTGATACAAAGAACTGGCTGCTCTGCGTGGACCTGCTGAGCAGCAAATGTTGTAGTATTCTTGAAAGGCCTTAGCCCCTGTGTTTCTGCTCCTGGAAGAGCTAGCCATGTCCTTGGTGGCCAGAACCCCCACCTGCCAGACAGGGAAGTCCACACCTGCCCCAAGGGATGGTAGAAGCTGCATGTCCTCACTGTCAGCAGATTCATGGTAGGAGGCCTGTGGCTCAACTGGGCCTCAGTAAACACTGAGTGAATCTTGGGTGAAACCACCTCTTCAGGACCAACCTAATCCACAAACTCTCGACGCTGTTCCCCTAATGTAAAGGCTAGCTTTTCATTTATGAGCATTCTAGCTTACATTCAGCAACTTGGAGAAGTTACCCTAAATATCTCTGAGGCCACAAAGATCTGGTTGATTTTAGCTTTCTCCTTTGCACAGCTTTCTGTTTTCTCTGACTATACATATACACTGGCTGTATTATTTAAAATGCAACTGTGCAGACAAGTCCACCAACCTAGGATAGCATTGCTCATCACAGGAGATGTAGAGATGAACACCCACCCAGGACCTTCCAGGTAGTGGGGAACCACATAGGGTGACAGAAGGATGGGGCAGCAACAAAATGCCCCTATTCTAAAGGAGGGACTGAAGTCCTGAGGGACAGAAAGGGGATGGTGGTGAAAACAGACATGAGTGGAGAGATTTCAACTGGGAAAAAAGCTCAACTATGGAACTAGAGAGAGAGAGAGAAAGCAAATACATATGAAACCCAGCGGCAATGGCCTCCCAAGTGCGCAGAAGGGGCTTGGTTTAGGTGCAGCAAAAAAACTGTCCCAGCAGGGCAGCCACAGCAACTGTTAAGTGCACATATAAGAAGCATGGCTGGAGGAAATAGTGGGGCCTGAGAAATGTCCAGCACTCCACACAGAAGGAGCCACACGGAGAAGCCCTGGTGTGTGTGGCTGTGCTGCTTCGCCTTTGAGAGCATGTACTGTACCTGCTCAAATGCACGTGCTAGGACATCCTGGGTGCAGTCTCTCTGGAGTGTAAGGATAGGGAAGGCCTTTTTTTTTTTTCCTGGCCAAGGGCAATTTACCTATTTGCAAGATCATCTGCAGATCGTGGGAAACTATCAACCTCAAAATGAACCTGCTGGAGAGGCCTTGCATTTCAAATCTTGCCTGAGGTTACTTTAGCAGAGCCAGCCCAACCAAATGATTGAGTGGGCATTACAGGCCTGAGGGCCGGACGTTCCCCACCCCTGCTCTGGCAGCATGGGGAAATCACAGCACATCTATCCTCTGGCACACACTCAGCTGCTGGTGAGAATGAGGCAATTCTCATTAAGTGTGAAATAGTAACTGAAAAAAAAAATACTCAAGTTGTTCTTTTGATGTGAAGCAACAAGCTTCTGTATTTGCTTGTATACATATGGGATGACCATGGGTGAGGACCGGATGCAGTTGCTGGCTCTTGAGTTCAGCTTGGCTATTGTGAGCATGAAGGGAGTGAAACATGAGTGGGAGATCTCTCTGTGTGTGCCTTTCAAATAAAAATAAATAAAATGCACAATTTTAAGTAATTTATGTAACACTATGTGCCAGATGCCAATCTTAGAGAGATGATGCATTGATGTGAGTTAATACTTATCTGATTCAGAGAAATCAGTGTGTGTGTGTGTGTGTGTATGTATGTTGAGGGTATTAACATTATCCCAACTCCTGTGTTACAGATGAAGACATGGTCCCCACCCAGGCTCCTCAGCAATACACAAATGGGCTAAGCTATGACCCCAGGCCACCCACCAGATCATAGTGCCTTGCAGGGATCCAGCAAAGAACATGGCATTCAGAATGTAATAGCCCTGCCTTTGCATCCCAATTGTTGCTGATTGGCTACCTGATAATGAGTAAGGGTGCATTTGTACCTCAGTTTCTCCATATGGAAAAGTGGGTCAATCACCTTGTACCTCATGACACTGCTGTGGGAAGTTCATAAAATAAGCTCACTGCCAGTCACTTGCTGAGCACCTGAGAAAACACAGGCTATTTCTCCTTTTGAGATTCAGTTACTTCCACGCATATGCATTTTATTGGCCGCTTCCAAGACTGTGGGACCACATCTGAAGCTTCAAGGGAGAAAGGGGCAAGCTGACCAAGAGAGCAACAAACACTGAATGAACACTTCACCCGCTTTACGGTTTTGCCTAAAACTGGTCTGGTGAAGGCAATGCAATCAAAACTATTTGTAGAGTTAAAAAATTCAATCCAGGGTGAAACATTGTCAAGAATGAGGATTTGGAGACTCAAGAATTGCTCAATGACACTGCACCCAGGACTGACATTTAGATGTTCGAAATTCCACCTCCCACCCACTTTCCTGCTGGGCGCCAGGGCGACACCAGGCCCCAGGCGCGTGCATAAGGAAAGCATCTGTAGAAACAAACTGATGGTAGCCAGGTGGCTATAGCCCCTTTGGGGTGGGGAGAGAACGTCTGGTTTCATCACGTGCTGCTTCGTGACAGAGCCAAGGGCCCCACCTGTCTGTGTGACAGACCTGTCCCTGTGGGAGCCACAGCTGGGGTCAGGTTATCATCCCTTTGTTTATAGTGCTTATCTTTATAGCCTCCGCTGTTCCACAAAAGAGAACCCAGGCCATTCTGGAACACAGCACAGGTGGCCTGTGTGAGCAGGTGGCCTCCATGGCAGGGTAGGGCAGGGCAGGGGCCAAAGGAGAGTGCCTTGGCCAGTGGCCTCCTGCTTGGGCTAGATCCTTCCTCACCTTCAACTCAGGGTTGTGGGGGTTCAGGGAGGAGCCCCGCAAGGCCCACCCACTTGGAAGGGAGGCTCCATCAATTCCAGTAGGTTAGGGGTCATTACCCCTTTCTCTAGGGAGAAATGGCAATGGGAAATGGATAGGAAAGACAGGGAGTTCCCAGTCCTTCCCAGCCCTTTTACAAGGCCAGAGCAGAGTACAACTCACTCCCACATGAGGGCCAGGGTCACATAGTATCATCTCAATGCCATTCTCTCTCACGCAGAAACTATGCCTGTTGGGTTATGGGTGATTATCAGAACTGGGGGGCTTGTTCGATTGTTCCTGCTGCGTTTGTGTATGCCTGGCACAGTTACATTTTCTTTTCTTTTAAGATTTATTTATTTATATTGGAAAGGCTGATTTACAGGGAGGAGATACAGAGGGAAAGATCTGTCCACTGGTTCACTCCCCAAACATCTG
Source organism: Ochotona princeps (assembly GCF_030435755.1). Taxonomy (NCBI): domain Eukaryota; kingdom Metazoa; phylum Chordata; class Mammalia; order Lagomorpha; family Ochotonidae; genus Ochotona; species Ochotona princeps. The sequence continues at coordinate 79,540,928 of NC_080833.1, forward strand.
CAACGGCCAGAACTAAGCCAATCTGAAGCCAGGAACCTGGAGCTTCTGCTGGGTCTCCCACTCAGGTGCAGGGTCCAAAGGTTTTGAGCCATCCTCTACTGCTTTTCCAGGCCACAAGCAGGGAGCTGAATGGAAAATGGAGCAGCCAGGATAACAACTGGCACCCTATGGGATCGCAGTGCTTGCAAGGCGAGGATTTAGCCACTACACTGAACAGTTACATTTTCATGTGCAAGTGAGTGATTAGAAAAGAGACAATTTTGTGCCTGCCCGGGTTATTTTTCCAATAACCTGTTGCCAATTTGTGAAGTTGCAGGACGAGGATTGAAATGTTGGCAGGGCATGGCAGGACCCCTTCATAAGCAGCTAGTTCAGGAAGGCGAAAGGTGAAGGGAAGTCTCTAGATCCTTTCTCACAGGACCCTGTCTGTCCCCAGGACACACACATAGATGTATGGGACCCTCCTCCTGACTGGTGGCCACTGGAATGGTTCAAGATTTCCAAATAGTAAGAATAATTTTCCAAATAGTAGCACAAGCCAAGCACGGGGGCAGGGGGAACCTCCTGGGAACCAACCTAGCTGTTCACAGTACAGACAGGTGGAACCTCAGCCTAAAGGGGAACCTTCACAGCTGTGTCCACTACAGCTGCACATCAACATTTGCTCCGGCGGAGACTCCTTCGAAGAGACACAAGTTGTAAAATCTGTTGCCCAGGGGACACTCATGTGGGATGGAGTTGTACAAAGTACACATCTTCTTGGGGGAAAAAAAAAAGGCTGAGAGGGCCCGGTGCGGTAGTTTACTGGTTGGAGTCCTCACCTTGCATGTACAAAGTATCCCATGCAGGCACTGGTTTGTATCCCAGCTGCTCCACTTCCAGCTTCCTGCCTGTGGCCTGGGAAAGCAGTCGAGGATGGTCCAAAGCCTGACTGCTGGCTTTGGATCAGCTCAGCTTGGACAGTAAACCAGCTGATAGAAGATCTTTCTTTCTCTCCTTCTTTCTGTAAATCTGCCTTTCCAATAAAAATTAATCAATCTTAAAAAAAATTTTTTTTAATTGAAAAAAGGCTGAGAACACAGGTCATTCCCACCCATTTCCAGCTGCTGTATGCTGTCTCCAGAGAAGGGGGGTCACACAACTGGGGATGTGGGGGCACTGCCCCTGGGCTCCCTGGCCTCCACTGTATGCTTCTTCGCCTCCTGGGGAGTCCTGTATTCCTCAGAGGGAGGAGCTTGGGGTGAAACTGCTTGGGCATAGCCTTCAATGGCAGAGAGCATACAAAGAACAAGTGCTTTGAGCATTCTGCATGGCTCTTGCTGGTACTCACTGGGTATGTGTGAAGTGCGCCTTTGCGTTTCAGACAGCATGGTGGGGCATGGGAACCACAGTCAGGGCTCCGCATTCACCTGACGTTTCCTGCCGCCAGAAAACCCCACAGGTGATTCCAGGAATGGCTCTATCCATTCCCCTTCCTTGAGTTCCTACTACCCTAAGAGTTGTGGGCAGCTGTGGCTTTACCCAGGACTGGTCAGGAAGTGCTGAATCTCAACCCCACCCTGGGGGTGCTGATTTACAACAGCCTGGTAGACAGCCTGTCAGGTGACCCATGAGCCAGGGGGTGCCCTGGGGGAGCACAGCCCTCTGGGAAGGGACCATGCCTGTCATCAGCCCCAGGGAGCTCAGAAGGAAATCCTCCCCATCCAGGATATAGTGGGATAGGGCTTCAGGGGGTTGCAAGCTTGTGGAGTGCTAACTTACACTCCCTCAGAAAACCCATCAACCCACCAGGACTGGTGTCTGACATGTGGGGCGAAGACTCCTCAGCTACTTGCACTTGCAGCCCCTGTGGGTGACTTCAGTGGCCTCAAGCTCATGAACAACAGAGGGAGAGCGGCTGTTCCTCCTGGCATGACCAGGCGGTGACAAACACACCGCATGGAAGGAAATTAGTGAATAATCCTCGCCTATTCTGAAATGAGTCATAGAGGCCTTTGTGGACCATAAACCAGATGATTAAATTTCCTAATTGAGACTACACAGTTCATGAACCCTTAGAGGGTGTTCCCCCAAAAGCAAGGAGATGGGGTACAAGAAATCAGGTGGTTTTCCACTTTGAATTGCTCTATTGAAAAAAAAAAATCCAGTGACTGCCTTGCCTAAAGGGAAGTGAGATGCTTCAGTAAACACAGACTGCTGGAATTTTGTAACCACTGGGGACAGAAACTCAGCTTTGTCCCCAGGGCCCCTGACCTCCTGTGCTCTGCCCTGCTTGTCCTGGGCTCTCTTGGGGACAGAGGGACAGTGACCGCCACGAGCATGGCTCTGCCTGTTACACAGCACCTACCTTTGGCATGCACATGCTTTCCCCACTTAATCCTCACGATGGTTCTTAGAAGGAGACACGCATCCCTGTTTTACAGATGAGAACATGGAAGGACAGAGAAATTAAGTTGCCTTGAGTAGCAGAATGTTAGAGTAAGAGGTTCTGAAGTTCAGGTCTTTTCTTCCACACCTGCTTGCTTCCCCACCTCACCTGGTTCCTGGTGGAACTTCAAGTGAGGGACAAACAAAGAGGGCACAGCAGGGGATAAGCAGAGCTTCCCTGGTGCATCACACCTGTGCCTGTCAACTGCACCTTCAAAGTCAGCGGCTCCCAGCTCCAGGACCCTGTGGTGCCCTGCATGAATCAGTACAGCAGACAGCAAAGCAGATGCAGCAGATTTGGCCCATTTGCTCCCTTTGCTCCATGAGCCAGACAACAAAGAAAGATGGGCAGGGGAGCAGGCAGTGGACCTGGTGGGTAAGATGCCCACATCCGGGCCTGGTGCGGCAGCCTAGCAGCTAAAGTCCTCGCCTTGCACACTCCGGGATCCCATGTGTTTATGGGTGCAGGTTCTTTTTTTTGTTTGTTTTGTTTTTGTTTTTTTGTTTTTGTTTTTTTTGCTTTTTTTTACAAAGATTTATTCATTTTGTTACAGCCAGATATACAGAGAGGAGGAGAGACAGAGAGGAAGATCTTCCGTCCGATGATTCACTCCCCAAGTGAGCTGCAACGGGCTGGTGCGCGCCGATCCGAAGCCAGGAACCTGGAACCTCTTCCAGGTCTCCCACACGGGTGCAGTGTCCCAATGCATTGGGCCGTCCTCAACTGCTTTCCCAGGCCACAAGCAGGGAGCTGGACGGGAAGTGGAGCTGCCGGGACCAGAACCGGCGTCCACATGGGATCCTGGGGCTTTCAAGGCGAGGACTTTTAGCCACTAGGCCACGCCGCCAGGCCTGGGTGCAGGTTCTAATCCCAGCAGTCCGGCTTCCCATCCAGCTCCTGGCCTGGGAAAGCAGTCGAGGATGGCCCAAAACCTTGGGACCCTGCACCCGCATGGGAGACTTGGAAGAGGCTCCAGAATCCTGGCTTCAGATCAGTGCAGCCCTAGCTATTGCAGCCACTTGGGGAGTGAGCCAACTAATGGACGATCTTTCTCTCTGGCTCTCCTCCTCTCTGTATATCTGACTTTCCAATAAGAAATTAATAAATCTAAAAAAAAAAAAAAAAAAAGGATGACCATATCCCAGATCAGACAACCTGGGTTGAAGGTGTGAGTCCAGCTTCCTGCTAATGTACATCACGTAATATTGCTCAAATAGTGGGGTTCCTGCCAGTCATGTGGGAAGCCTGGACTAAGTCCCCACTCTGGCCTGACCCAGCCCTGGAGGTTTGGGGCATTTGATGAAATCTCTCTTTCTCTCTTAAAAAAAGGACAACTGGGAATACCCTCTAGCCTCCCATATTAGATTACTGGGTTTAGTCCTAGTCTGCAGGACCAGCAGGTGGCAGCTCATATAGTTGGGACCCTGCCAACCACGTGGGAGACCTGGACGGAGTTCCCAACTCTTCACTTAGGCTTGACCCATCCCTCATTCGAGGCATTGTAGGAGTGAAGGAGAAGATAGAAGGTTTCCACTTCTCTACCTTTCAAACAAAATTTTAACCTATTTTTTTTAAAGATTTATTTTTATTACAAAGTCAGATATACAGAGAGGAGGAGAGACAGAGAGGAAGATCTTCCGTCCGATGATTCACTCCCCAAGTGAGCCGCAACGGGCCGTTGTGTGCCGATCCAAAGCTGGGAACCAGGAACCTCTTCCAGGTCTCCCACACGGGTGCAGTGTCCCAATGCATTGGGCCGTCCTCGACTGCTTTCCCAGGCCACAAGCAGGTAGCTGGATGGGAAGTGGAGCTTCCAGGATTAGAACTGGTGCCCATATGGGATCCCGGGGCTTTCAAGGCGAGGACTTAAGCTGCTAGGCCACGCCGCCGGGCCCCAATTTTAACCTATTTTTAAAGAAAGAAAAAGAGAGAGAGAGAGAGAGAGAAAGACAGACAGACAGACAAAACAAAGAAACAGGCAGGGCAGCCAGAGAGGCAAAGGAATTAGTGCCAGTCCCAACCACCTTACTGTTTATGGGTGAGACAACTCCCAAGAGGAGAACGGGTCTAAACACAAACCCATACACACTCAGGTCTTACTCAGCCAGGGGTATACTAGTCAGTCATCCCCCCATGAACACCATGGAACCAAGCTGACTACAGTTCCTTCCCAGAGAGCTTGCCAGGGACTGATGCCATGCCAGCCACCACAGGGCCTGGGCTCCCAGGCCTGATCCCAGTCCTAACTTACCATCCAAAGTGTGAGCTCTTGGGCCACTGGTTCTCTTGAATGCCCCCTCTTTCAGAGCTCTCTTACCTCCTTCTTCCTTCACATTACCCCCTCTTCTTCCACTGCCCTCATCCATTCTTCCCCTCTCCACAACTGCAGGAGTACGCCTTCCTGAGATCTCAAACTTGCCTGATTGTCAGAGTCACCAACAGAACTTGAACAAGCAGATTCCCAGGCTCCAGGGGAGACCTCTGTTTAAGAAGAACCCGTGTGTCCCTATGATCAAGCATGGTTGGGAAACACTGGGCTGTACCCCTCCTATTGCTATCTACCCACTGAACAGAGACACTGCTTGCATTTCCCCCTGGGGATGGTCTAGCCCTGAAGCTGCCACTCCTGTCCTGTTATGGACAACATCTGCAATACTCCAGCCTCGCACAGACTTTTACAGTTCCAGTGACCTTCACCTGTGCTCCACTTCACTGCCCTACCCGCAGCTGGCACTGCCCCTGCTCTGACATAGCATGTGCCTCTTTCTACCCAGTCCTCTCATCTTTCGCACTCACTCGTTCCCCGGCCACTAAGCATAGTCCTGTCATGTGTGGACATCTTCCTGGCCAAACGACTTCCTCTGAGACCATCTCCTGCTGCTGTAACTACTCAGCAAACCTGAGGTTCATTCTGTCCTCCTGCTTCTTTCCTATACCCCAGCAGTTGAGAGCTGATATCTTCCGAGAAAGCCTGTAAGGCCCCTGCAGGTCCGCAACCCAGGGGGAGCCTTGCTTCTATCTGGAAGTTGAGGCCCTGAGGTCCTTGGATCTCAACCTGCCACCCCTATCCCCTACAGCAGAATCAGTGCCTCCTGTCCACACCTGTCCCCACACCCTCAGCACATCAGGTCTGCTTCCATTGCTCGGCATGAAATCACCCACTGCATTCTTGAGCCATTCCTCCTCTTCCTTCACCCTCCCTGCGTCTAACCTTCTCTTCTCTGCTGGCTGTCACAGCTCCGCCAATGGAGCGTGATTCACATTCTTGCTTGATTTCACGCCCTCCTCTAGCTACCGCCTTTCTCCTCCCTCTTCTTCCTTCTATCAAAGGCTCTGTGCTTCTCTGAGGCTGCATCTGCCTCTGCCTCAGCCCAGGCCCCTCCTCTGAAATTTCTCTTGCTGAGCTTGACCATGTGCGTGACACTGTGGATAGGATTCAGTTCTGGTGTCCCTTGACGTTGCTGCTGCATTGGGCACTGCTGGCCACGGCCCCCACCCCCTCCACCATCTTTCTACTTTTGTGATCTCCCAGACATCCTTGCCACTCCTCCTCCTACCTCCCTGGCAGTTTCTTGCTTACCATCCCCTCTCTCTAGCCTCTTACACAACAGCTGCCTTCCTGCCAGGCACAAACCCTGCTGTAATGCAGACTGCTTCTCGAGCTCCAGCTTTGATATCCAGATAGCTGCTAAATGAGGACTGTGGCATCGACAACCTGAAAAGAGTCTCCCTACCCACCTCCGGCCAGCTTCTCTTTCTAAGGACTCCCCTGCAACAGGAGGACTCCTCTATCCTGCTGGCTGCCCCAGCTGGAATCTGGGCATCAACCTGGGCCCCCATCTCCCTTCATCTCATTCTCTCTTCCCTGCTCCACACACATGGTCAAGCACTCCCTAGGGTCTGCTTGACCTCAGGATGACTGGCTCCGTCTCTGAGCCCTTGCTCTGTAGTCCTGGGCTCACCCTGTCTCAGGTCTCAACCCCCACACACATCTCATCTGGCTGGGTGGGCACTCCCACACCTGCTGGATTATCCTGGCAAGTTCATGGGCTGAGAGTGGGAAGAAGCAGCCTGACAATGGTTGTGGCGACAACACCAGCTGTTATTGCAGTGTCTGGGAGCTGGCTCTCTCCTTCCCAGGAGATAGGGCTGACCCTCCCTGGCCAGAGGACCACCTAGCATTATTCCACCTCTGGCTCTGCTCCTCAAATGGTGTGGCCACTCCTGGCTATTGGCAAAGCTAGCAGGCACTTGGCCTCCAACTGATGACATCTCAATAGGTGGTCCAGATAGCCTGGCTATGAATACAAGGTTTATTTTCTTTTTTCCAAGATTTGTTTATTTTTACTGGAAAGGCAGATTTTATAGAGAGAGGAGAGGCAGAGTCCTTCCCTCTGCTGGTTCACTCCCCAGTCACAATACCTGGAGCTAAGCTGATCCGAAGCCAGAGGCTAGGAGCTTCTTCTTGGTTTCCCACATGGGTACAAGGGCCCATGGACTTGGGTCATTTTCTGCTGCCTTCTCAGATTATGAGCAGGAAACTGGATTAGAAGTAGAACAGCTAGGACTTGAACTGGCATCCATATGAGATGCTGGTACTGCAGGTGGAGGATTAGCCTGATATGCCACTGTGCCCTAAATGCAGGTTTAACAGCAGGGATGGGGTGCGGTCATGAAGCAACATGGTTTGGGAGCCACTGCCAAGGGGCAATAGTTCATGTAGGAGGTAGGGTGCTAAATGACCTAGCTGTCCAGTCTCTGGCATCCTGAGATGTTGGAGCAGACCTTCAGGAGGGTTGTTGATAAGCCGATCTACTAGCCCCTCTTATGAGCAAGGTAAGGAAGCTGAGACATACGCCAGCAACCCCAGGGCTCCAAGGCACATGGCCCTGAATGTGGTGGAGGAGACTGTTTTCAGCATCTTGAGAGACCGTCACCTGCCCCGCAGGCTCAGCAACATCACAGAGAATATTGTCAACTTAGACCCTGCTAGGCCCCTCTGATATTCTCTGACCCAGCCCTGGAGGGGAGGGTCAAAAGTTACCTGAAAGAAGAGCTGGGAAAGCTGGCAGTGCCAGGCTCATTTCTGCTGCCTGTTGCAAGCTGGCTGTGCTCATTGAAAGGGTCACAGAGGAGGCAGTGGCAGCAGCATCGTGGCCCTCCAGATCATTCAAATACAGAGTCCTGCTCAGCTGTGCAGGCTGTTCACTGTGTAAGTTTACTCAGGTGAGAGATGAAGTGGGGGCAGCTGAAAACACACTGTGTACCCTCGTGGTACATTAGCTGTGCTGGTGCTGGATGGCACTTGCTGGGGAAAGGGACTCCCCTTTCTCCAGATATTTGCTTATTTTACAAGAGAGACAGAAGGGGAAGAAAGGAGGGAAAGAGAGAGAACAAGGGAGAGAACATTCCCATTACTGGTTCACTCTTTAAAAGCAAGCATTAGCCAAGGCTGGTCCAGGCAGAAGCCAGGAGCCAGAAATTCCATCTGGGTCTCCCAAGCACATAAATAGGAAGCTGAATGAGAGGCAAAGTGGAACTCCATCTCAGGTACTCACTCTTTAATAAAATAATACAAGGTCTCCATGGCCAGGGGTCAGTAGGCAGGAAATTCACAGCTGTGGCCCCTCCCACCCAGATCCCACCCTGAATAGCCTGGCAGACAGCTGGTGGAGGGAGGCAGTGTCCCCAGCCTGCCCTGGGACTCCACCAGGCTCAGCCTTAACCCAGGGCCCCAGGAGCAGAGCTAAGCCCCTGCTCTGTGGCTGAACTCCAGGGGCCAGTGGGTTTTGGCTTTCCTATTTATAGCCTCACCTGAACAGGGCCAATGACAGTTCCCGGGTTCTAACCTGCCCTGGGGAACTTCAAGGAAGATTACAGCTTTCTTTGGAAAGCTGATGACACACATCAGGCAGTCTGGTCCTGTGGCTTTGGAGTTCGGTATGGAAAGCAGACAAGGGGGGGACCCTTCAAGGCACGGGTCTGGAAGAGAGGTCAGGTGAGGGGAATTTAGCGTTCCCAAGTCCCATCTGTGCTCTCCAGGTCCTGTTCTCCGACCGCCCTGTGAAACACAACCTCCAGTTTACAGGCAGAGAAACTGAACCCTGGGGGAGGAACCAGCCTGCAACTGGGAAACTGTAGACATGTGATCTGAATTTCGCGTGCTGACTTAAACACAGTTCAATGTGTTCGTTTTTTTCTCCCCCCAAACCCACATTATGTCACCTGTAAAAAATACCTCTCTTGGCAGCAGGAGAACAGAAGGAATCAGAAAAGCTTGAAGAGCTCTGCCTTGTGGTTGGCACCCATCTCCCCACAATCTTCTCCCTTTTGGTTCACACTTCCAGAATGTTCTCAGGGTGCCTCAGCTCCAGGGAGGACCGCATGCCTTGCCTCCCCCGCTTAGCTGATATGACTGCTGGTAAAGTCATTGCATTACAGCCGCGCCTGGTGGGAGGTGGGTGAGGGTCAGTGGAAGAGTGCAGGTGCTAATTATCCACGGAAGGGGCCTCTGCCTGTCCTTTCCCCAACCCCCACCTCTTGTTTTGACACTGAAGCAGTAGCGAAAAGAATCATCCCCTCCAACCAGCTTCACCTGTCACTCTGCCTAAGCACTGCAATCCCCCACAAGACCCGCAGTGGAGTTCACAAAATGGGAGAGAAGTGTGGGGCCAAGGATAGTCCTGGGCATGGTCACTTGGTATGTAATGAGCCACGTGCTGTGCCAGAGACATTACTTACACACACACACACAAACACACACACACACACACACACACACACACAATATACATGCGGCCATGAGACCCAGAGTAATTGTGGAAGTTGCCCAAGGCCTCCAAGCTCTCATGAAGGGTTCTAGTTAGGATCAGCTTCCTCCTAGAAGGTTCCATGCCATCCAAAATCTGTCTCTCCTACCTGTCATGAGGACTGAGACCCTGCCACCCTGGATCCGGCGCCATTTCCTTTTCCTCACGGCTCACGAAATTCACGCCAGTTCACCTGTCGACCAATAAGATGTAACTCGGCACTTCACCCGAGAATCCCACCCCCAATCTCCCAGCCCCCTCCCCAACCCCGCCCACTAACCAATCATCCTTAGGCATTCACTTGCAGGCACCAATCACTTGGGGCCTGCCCTCAAATCCTCCCAATCCTGCCCCCCATGCCTTGTGGGCTCACCTGAACATGAAAAGCCCCAGGTGCCACCCTCTTTTCCTTTTTCCTCTCATCTCCCTTCCATCACCTTGGTCTTGCTCCTGCACCGCTGAAATAAATCTCCTGAAGTACCTAGTTGCATCTGGTGTTTTCGACTCATGGTAAAAGAACCAGGCTGTGGGAATTAACTACGCATAATAACTCTAAGAACTTTAAGTGTTTTAAATAACTAACACCTGCCCTATTTTCCAGGCAAGAAAAAAGCAAGCTCAGAGAGGTGGGGAATTTGCGCAGCCAATCAAGGTCATAGCCAGTCAGGGTGCATGGCAGGACGCAGGACTCCTTTCTCCCCACAAGAAGTTTGGAATACCAAAACTGTATGTGAATCTGAATCTCACTTAATACCCCAAACCAGAAGATCCCCCAAATGCCTGTTGATCTGGATGAGGGAGTGGCAGATATCAACACTGGATGCAAGCTTTCCCCAGTGAGCCCAGAGAAGCTACAAGCAACTTCCACCTGCAGAGTAAGTATAGCTTCTTCACTACTCCACTCCTCAGCAGGCAGATGCAAACAGAAGCTGGGAAGGACAATGGTAACCCCCCCCCCCCCACACACACACACCCAGTAATGCTCCAGTAATGACTTTGAAGACTCCCTGCAAGGCCTGCAAATATTTTGATAATCTTTCCCCTACAGCACTCACCCCGCTGCAAAAACACACAGACAACACACAGATAGACAGGTGGCCACAACAGGAGCTTTCTTCCAGCAGAATTCCTCAGGAAGAAATGTGACATAAGAGGAGGGGCTTTGGGCTCTCAGGCCCTGTTGGGAGGAGAGCAGATTGCTCTTGCTACACCTTGTGGAGGCCAGGGCCACTCATGGGGTCCCCTTTGCAGCCAGGACAGGGCAGGGATGCAGGAGTCCCCAGTAGGCTCTGCTGGTTCGGTGATATGCGGTGATTCAAAGCACAGCCTGAGGGGCAGTCCAAGTTGTGTGTCTTGGGCACACCTCTTTCCGGTCCTCAGTTTCCCCCTGGTGATTGGGGATGGCAAAAGTACCCACCTCTGGGACTGGCCCTGGAGAGATGGACACAAAGAGATCAGGGGTACTGAGCACAGGGCATGCGCACATGAGTGCCGAGCAACCTCCAACACAAGCCCCTCCTCCTTCCCCCGCAAGGAGTTCCATGGGCCATATCTCTAACATCACTGGTTCCCTTCTTGAGCTTCCCTTGGTGGAGCTGGAGCACTGCTCCAACCCAACCCAACCCAACCCAACCACAGATGTGTCTTCAGGAAGATAGGAGAGCCGGGGTGTTTCAGTCACACAGGCCTCCAAGTCCTTGCTGTTGCACTAGAAGCCAGAGGTCCTTCTGGTTCAGTGAAAGCTATGTGCAAGAAGAACCTGAGGGTCCCTGGCCTGGGACACACCTCCCTACACACAGGCCTTTCAGGTTTTCCAGAAAGATGAAACTGAGTTAACAAGCTTTTATAAACAACAGAAACAATCTTGAAAACCCTGGCTCAAAAATGGTGCTGGACAGACCCCACAGCTCTTAGGGGCTGTGGGTTGGCAGGGCCTCCAGAGGACCCTCTTTTATGAGGTGGTCTTCATGTCCCCCACCTCATGCCCACTTCCCAGCCCTCCCCCGTGGTCTCTTTCCAAGGTTCTATTTTCAGGGCCTTCATCTGCCAGATGTGGACCCAGCATTCTCCAGGTGAGTCACCTGCCAGGCGGCAGGTACCAAAAGCATAGAAATAATTTCCTGTACTCCCCTGTCTTGTCTTTCCCTTTAAAGCACCTGAGTCATTCTCCTGGGAAGGGTGGGACCTGGACTCCGGGCAGGGGACTGGCACAGAGGATGGCAGATGTTGCTGAAGAAGCAACTTGGAAGATGCGGTTGGGGCTGAGGTCAAGGGAGAACTTGCTGCTCCTGACATATTCTAGCCCTGAGATACCTAGCCTTCTTAAAGGGATCAGCCTTCCCACTGACACTTTAGGAGTGAAATTCCCTGGGTTTCAGGGCCAACACACTTCTCCGTGTCTGCTTCCTGCCTTCGTGTGTGTGTGTGTGTGTGTGTGCGTGCAGGGCAAGGTAGGCAATGGGGAGTGAGACTGCTGACCAGAAATTCAAGCTTATGAAACACAAAGGAGTCTTAGAAGCAACCTCAGCCTAGCAGGCTCCCATGTGTGTGTGCCCAGGTTACGGGGGTCTGTGACCACCCTGGCACAGCAAGCTGAGCCTGCTTCCCAGACCTGGCACCTAGTTTTGAGCAATGCTAGAAGGCCCTGCAGTTGTCCATGCTCCTGGGTTCGCTCTGGGTTCACACCCAGGACCCACAAGGTGGGGACAGCCCCCTACCCCATGCCTGACTTGCTGCTGGTGCTCCAGCTGCAGGTCTCAAAGGGACATGGTCATGAAGCCAAAGCACTTCATTTAGACAGAAGGTCAGCTCTCAGTCCCAGCTCCCTTAGGAAACCTCACACTGCCAATGTGTGTGCCACCCGCTCCCCCTACCAGGTCCCAGCTCTTCCAGGAGCTCCCAGTATTGTATTTCAGGCCCCTGCGGGTGTAACTCCTCCCACAGGAAGGAATCTCCTGGCTCCCCACCTTGTTTTTCACTTGTAGAATCCTGCCAGTCTTAGATTCGCAAAGTAGTCTTTCCTATGCATGCACGCATGTGGGTACACTTCAGCAGCCATAGGCCTGACCTGATGGAACCTGAAGCTATGGCTCCAGGGCAGCAGGTGAACAGCAAAATACCTGCGTGGGGAGGGGTCAGGTAGGGTGAGGAATGGAAGGGAGAGTGGGGTGTGTGTGTGTGTGTGTGTGTGTGTGTGAAGGGAGGGAGAATGTAGGGAAGGGGAGGGGTTTGAGGGACAAGAAAAGAGCCTCTCAGAAGTTCCCTGGAAACTGACTATGGTCAAGTCAGCTCAGCTCAGGCCCTCCTTGGGTGTCCAGAAGGGAGGCAGGTTATTTGAGAATATGTGAGTATGTGAAGTTGGAATTAAAAAAATTGGGGCTGGTACCATGGCTCACAGGCTAGCCCTCCACCTTCAAGTGCTAGCATTCCCTATGGGCACCAGTTCATATCCTGGCTGCTCTAATTCCCCTTCATCTCCTTGCCTGTGGACTGAGAAGAGTGACCCAAGTTCTTGGGAACCTGCACTCACATGAGAGACCAGAAAGAGGCTCCTGGCTCCTGTTTCCTGGCTTCGGATTGGTTTAGCTCTGGCTGCTGAAGCCATTTGGAGAGTGAAACAGCAGATGGAAGATCTTTTTCCTCTGTCATTCCTCTCTGTAAATCTGTTTTTTAAAGAATAAACAAGAAAATCCAGATGTTTGGCCTGGCAATTAAGCTGCTGTTTTTGTTGTTGTTGTTTATTGTTGTTGAAAAGCAAAGTTACACAGAGAGTCAGACAGAAGTCTTCCAACTATTGCTCTACTCCCCAAATGATTGTAATGGCCAGGACTAGCTAGGCTGAAGCCAGGAGCCTGGAGCTTCATCAGGGTTTCCCAGACATACAGCAGAGGCCCAAGTATTTGGGCCATCTTCTGCTACTTTCCTAGATGTATTAGCAGAGAATTAGCTGAAAGTGGAGCAGTTGGGACTTGAGCCAACACCCATAAGGGATGCTGGGTTGCAATTGGTGGTTTAATATGATACATCACAACATCAGCCTGTAAGTGCTGTTTAAGACACTTATGTTCCAAATTAGGGTACCCAGGTTCAGCCAGCTCCACCTCCTGATTCTAGCCCCCTATCAATGCAGACCCTGAAAGGCAATGATGATGGCTCACACAGGAGATCTGGATTGAATTCCTGGCTCCTGACTATAACCACTGCAAGGAGCACGCACACACACACACACACACACACACACACACACACACTGCTTCTTAAGTAAACAATAAACAATAAATATGAAGCATAAAATCCCTGTACCTTTTTTAAAGATTTCTTTTATGTTATTTTTTATGTTATTGGAAAGGCAGATTTACAGGGAGAAGGAGAGACAGAGAGAAAGACCTTCTATCACACTGGTTCACTCCCCTAGTGGCCACAATAGCTGGAATTGAGTCAATCCAAAGCCAGGAGTCAGGAGCTTCTTCTGGGTCTCTCACACAGGTGCAGTGTCTCAGGCCATGGGCCATCCCCTACTGCTTTTCCAGGTCACAAGCAGAGAGCTGGATGGAAAGTGGATCAGCCGGCACTTGAAGGCAGAGGATTAGCCAATTGAGCTGCGTGGGGTAGGCAGCTAGTTCAGGGTTATGAGCTTGGAAGGCACTTCCTCATCTCCCAAGTGGTCCCTTCTGCCCACCTGTGAAGCTCACTTATCATCACCTGGAACCTGAGAAGGGATGGTAACCACTTCCCTCACAAGCTTCCATAAAGGCCCATGATAGGGAGGGGCTCTCTGGCTTCTTGCAGAAGACTCTGAGGACAGGTATCCCCTTGAGCGTGACCCCCTGTATGTCTGTATTTCTCACCCTCTGTTCACTGCTTGGGCAGGACAATAAAGATGTTAATGCTAAGCTGCTTTGTATTTCTAATTTGTGTATTTTCAAGATCCAGGACAGGTGAGGCCTAGCAGTAATGGAATGTGGACAGAGAAGGTGACTGTAGCTTTGTAAGTGTGTCTAGGTTGTTTGCTGCATGTCTCTTAGGATAACTTACATTGCTGGGGAAGCTGGGTCTTCAGTTTGACGTATGGACTTTAAGGTAATGACCATTTGTTCCTCTTAGGGTTTTGATTCAGACTGGATTGCCATATGGCCTTGTCATTTGCTAATTTCTAGTGGGCCCTGCTATCACCAAGCTTGTCTAATAAAGACTCCTTAATACATCTAGACTTGTCTGGTATGATCTCACTCACATCCTGCAAAAGAGCCACTGTATCGGGCCCTCTGCATCTTTATTTTTTTTTTAAGATTTATTTATTTATTTTTAATTGGAAAGTCAGAATACACAGAGTGGAAGATAGAGAGGAAGATCTTCTATCTGCTGATTCACTCCCCAAGTGGCCATAATGGCCAGAGCTTCTTCCAGGTCTCCCATGTGGATGCATGGTCCCAAGGCTTTGGGACGTTCTCTGCTGCCTTCCCGACCACAAGCAGGGAGCCTGGTGGGAAACACTGCCAGGACACAAACTGGTGCTCATATGGATCCCGGTGGATGCAAGGCGAGGACTTTAGCCTCTAAGATACCATGCTGTGCCCCCTCTGTATCGTTTTATAGTACATACACATTTTCCTTACAATTTTTGAGGGACTGATGCTATGACATGGTAGGTCAAACCTCTGCCTGCAGTGCTGCATCCCATATGGGTGCCATTTGGAGTCCTGGCTGCTCCACTTTCCATTCAGCTCCCTACAAATGTGCATGGGAAAGCAGCAGAAGATGATCCAAATCCCTGGCCCCCTGTACCCACATGGGAGACACAAAGGAAGTTCCTGGCTTTGGATAGGCCTAGCTCTGGCTGTTGCTGCCATTTGGGGAGCAAATCATCAGACGGAAGATTTATCTCTCCTCTCTCTGTAAATCCGCTTTTCAAATAAAAATAAATCAATGTTAAAAATCTTTTGAAGACCCCCTCATATAATTTTTGTGGCAAAAGATTTCACTTGTAGACAGGAAAAATCACATTCATAAATAGGAAAGTGACTTTAAAAGTTGTTGTCCTTTAGTAACCTGGGGGTGGGGGGAAGTAAAACACCACTTTATGCTTTCAAATTAACTATACAGACGCTCCCCGACTTACAGGCTTCTGTCCAGGTGCACTCACTGCAGGTTGACAACATTGTCAATCAGAGAGAATCTGAACGTGTGTGAGCTCTAGGCCATCCCAGCACTGTCCAATGCCGTGACCACCCTTGGGATCCCTTAAGTCTAAATTAAGAAAAACTAAGATGACATTACACATCCAGCTCTTCAGTTCACACAAAGTCCCTTTCTGGTGCTAAACACCTACATGGGACTGGTGATGCATTTCTGATGTAACAGTCTTCTATAGGACTGTAAAGGGACAAAAACTTGGGACTCCTTTATACTGGATGGCCAGGAAGGCCTCTCTGAGGAGGTGTCTAGTTGAAATTTGAACATGAGGAGAAACCAACAAACGGGCCCAGGGTGGGGGTAGGAAGTATAGGCTGACAGCTCTCTCACACACTCGGGCCAAAGTCCACATGTAGGCACAGGTTTAGTAACATTGAGGAACAGAAAGTAGGTTGATAAGACTGAAGTGCAATGAACCGGGATGGAGGCAATGAGGCTGGCAGTCATTCAAAGCAGCTTATAACTGTTGAGTGCTTGCTTTGTGGTGGGCATCCGTTGGGTGGGTACAAATATCCTCTTTTTATGGATGACAACACTGACACACAGAGAGGTAGAGCTACTTGGCCAAAGGCACACAGTTAGCAAGGAGACAAGGCCAAGATTTCAACTGGTTGACACGGCCATGGAGCTCTTGACCTCTACACGGTGCTATGTCTTGGGGGAGTCAGGCACTACGTCATGAATGCCCTATGAGGATTTGGGATTGCAGGTGCATATTATAGGAAGCCAATGAAAGCTCTTAGGAGAGCAACATGATCTATTGCACTTTCAAGTGACAAACCTGAGAGTGGATTTTAGAGAATCCACTCTCAGGGGCCACCTGTCTAATTTTTTCCAGAAAAAAATATTACTGTGGTTGTTCCCAGAAAACACTACTGTGGTTGCAACTAGGAAAGCAGCTATTCTTTTTGCTTTATGAAGTCTGACACTCTACCTGCATTTTTCATGACTTACATATTTTCAGGGTTTATGGCAGAGAAAACAATGCATACACACATAGGCATTCCTAAGGGTCTGTGGCTCCAAAATGCAACAGGTGCAGCCAGCATTAATTTAGCTGTATGAAAGCTAACTTATGCCAAGTCCTGTAGGGCTCTGCTTAAAATTTCCTCTTCAACTTTTTTCCAAAACAAGGGAGTGATATTCTTAGACTGGGAGATCTGATTTGAGCTGGTTCTCGTTCTACTCAGGGTTATTTCCACATCCATGATTAAGAAACAGGGTTCTTTTTTGTTTGGTTTGGTTGCATGTGTGTGTATGGTTTACTCCCAAATGCCCAAATGCCTGACTGGGTCAGGTCAAAGCCAGGAACCAGAAACACATGCCAGGTCTCCCAAATGGGTGGTAAAGACCCCACTACTTGAACCAACAGCCGATGCCTCCCAGGACACACATTTGCAGGCAGCACTTAAACCCTTCCACTACGGGATGTGGGCACCACCAAATGACCAGGGGGAGAAGTCTTGACTCAGGGGGCAGTCCAAGGTATGGGGAAAAGAACTTCATGGGCTGGGCAATGTTGAAGCCTCGCTGTCTGAAGTGTTTAGTGGGGCAGGTCTCAGGACTGAAGCCATCACTGTAGCTCCCCAACCTACTTAGTCCATGACACTGACTTTGGAGGTGGGCTGTGTGTGTTCCAGCTTCCCTTGTAAAGAAATGATTGAAGGCAGCACACAATGGGTAGAAAGGTTGTTTGATACAAATTTGCACACAAGTCCTGGAATCAAGCACTAAAAATGTTCACACCACTTTCAAACCCTCCCGCCCCAAGTGCTCCCCCTCACCCAAGGCCAGGTCTTGACTTAGCACCTTCTTTTCCCAGGTGCACTGTGCTAAGGGATACAACGGAGCCTCTCTATTGATTTCCTTCCAGTCACTGCTACCATTGGTGGTGTTACCGGCACAGGTGCAAGCCAGGGTCAAAACCTCCTACACCTGATCTCCCCCTTGCCTCTTTACATCTGACCATTTCATCTGTGGCCACCTTTCTTCATTACTAAAGTGAGGATAATTGTGGTGAACTATCACGTGACCACTCAGCACTGTTGTGAGAATTAAAAAGCAGGCATTAAGCAAGCCAAACTGAGCAGTTTTTGTCGTTAGCTACATACTCTCCTTACTGGAATGGAGCGTCAGGAAAGGAGGTGGCCAAAGGCTCACAAGGCTGTGGGGAATGAGGATCCTGGCGGCCAGCTAGGGGACTGATGCTTGCTCTGGGTTTTCCTCCAGTCACTCCAGGGGTTGGGGAGATAGCACCCACAGGCTTGGCACAGTGTATCGTGTGTTAGTGGGCCTGTATTCTAGAAGCAGAGTGTCCCAGCAGCCTGCTTCCCACCTTGCTCGTCCCTCACCTCCCGAGGCCAGCCTGGGTCAGCCGTAGCAGCTCTCAGCACAGGATGCATGGGGCAGTCCTCCTCAGCCAGCAGCTGGCCGGGCCCCTGCTGGGGCTCTGCTGTCAGGGCAGTAACCCAGGCCTCAGGCCAGTTTGGACAGAGTCTTTGGCCTTGGAATGTGCCTTCTCTGGGCTGACCGGCCTACCCTGCCCAGAGGCTTCTTTTCCTGCTGTCTGAACAGCTGATGACTTGATTCTAAATGGCAATGACTCACTGGCAGCGGTTTCCTTACTCATCAGAAAGTTTTAGGGTGAGGGCACTTTTCTCTCCAGTCGAGGAAGGTGCTTACTTCTCGAGAGAGGTAGAGGGGGGCAAGAGAACGAATCATGATCAGGACATAGACCTGTAGTCTGATCAGCAGGGTGGGAATCTGGCTCCACCACTCACAAAGCGCTGAGTTCCCAGTAGGTGCTCCAACTTCTCTGTGACTCAGTTTCCTCACTGCAGGTGGAGGGCAGTGATAGCACCCACAACCCAGGGCTATTGTGAGGGCTAAATGAGTTCATGTCTACAGAGAGCCTAGAACTGTGCCTGGTATATACTAGGTGCTCAATAGGTGCTGGAAACCCAAATGTCCAGTTGGTTGTGTGCAATAGTACTCAGCCATCAACATTTCTACAGTAGCATGGGAAGACAGACCTTCCTGATCTGATACTAAGTGAAACACTGAACTTCAATAAACTGTACTGCATACTGTTACAGCTGCAAAAAAGAGAATGAGTCTACATACATTGAAAATTTACTAAAAGTACATACACTAAAAAGGTGTTTTCTCTTTCAAAATGTCTGTATAATACTCGGAGCAAATGTAGATTGCATAATTCAGATTAAATATTCATGTTTTGAAATAATCATGACAATCATAGGAATTACTGTCCCGAAGCCTGGATCATTCAGGGCACCTTCTCCCCTGGGACTGAGACGTGACCACACCACATGCTTGAATGATTAATCAGACATTATCATCAACCAGCAAAACCCCACAGAATGTTTAAGTGCTTAAGTGGATATGCTATAGCAGCTTTCTTCTGGGAATGGTCCAATGCTAACTGCATCAATTTGGCCAGACCTAACATCTTTCCTAAACAACAGATGACCCACATATGGAGTGCAAACAAAACAGCAAATGACACTGTGTACAAAGCAGCGGCTGGAATGTGTCTTGCAAGACAGGGAGTGAAGCAGGAGTCCTGAAAAAGTGAGGATAGACAGGAAGGGGCGTGGCGGGGCGGGACCAGGGGAAGTGGGAGCATTCCTCCAGCCACTGAGTCAGAGGTTTGCAGAAGGAAATGCAACTTCAGGGGCTGCTGAAATAAAGGAAGGAGATAAGCATCTCCATTTACCGTTCACCTATGTAGCACTTGAATGGAGAAAGTACTAAGCCGAGAACCAGCCCTGAACCGTGACCTGCAGTAGTGGGCCAACTGCTTTGCCAAGTCACCAGGACACCGTGCTTCCTGCTCCAGAGACATACAAAACAGCTAAGAGCACCAGCACCCTGTCCCAATGGTGGGACGGATGGTAGGTTAGAACCCATGTGTGTGGAAGATCAGGCAGTAGGGCAAGTCCCCACACTTGTTAACCTTGCTTCTGATGGGCCTCATTTGACTTTGCCTGTTTCTCCAACGCTCATGGTTTCACATCCGCCTTCCCTCTGAGTCTGCCAACAGTGGATCCTTTGTGAGTCGTTAGAATCCTTTTCATCTCCATTATTTTTAGCTCATAAAGTCTCCCCCAGCATCCCGTTACCCTCAGAAAAATGTGCAGAGCTTTGGAACACAACCAATCTCCCGGGAGCCAAATCTGAAAGTGGTGCTCACGGAATGAAACTCATGTCTGTTAGAAACTGGTTTCTGTTCCCCCTTCCGTCTCTTCAAATGTCGCCACCATGAAGCTCCTACATGAATTACCCTAGTCATAAACCACAGTGTCACCCACGTGGAAAAATACTTCCACGGCAGTCATCTCTGGGATACCAGCACTGGCTGGAACCGCATCTTTCAAATTCCATCTTTCTTTCCAACAAACCAGGGCTGCCTTTGTCCCCACCCCAGGACTGTGCTCTGTACACAGGCAGGAGGAGGCTGATGGCCTGTTCTGTGTCCCCAGGAGCTGACAGTGGTTGCAGCGTCCACGTGATTTCTCTTGATGCTTGTGAGGGTCAGGCTTGCAAGAACAAGGGCCACGGACTTTGTCCCTGAAGAATCTACTGCACATTTGAAGGAGAAAATTAAACAAATCTCTAGGAATACAGGTAGAAATATCCTGAATAGTCTTAGTTCATAGAAGGAAGGACCGAGAGCCCTGAGAATTTGAAGCTTCTCCCCTAGCCCCACTACCCTGCTCCAAGTACATGTGGTGTGGACCAAGCAGGGATCCAGGGACAGTCAGAGCAGAGTGCTTCTAGAGTTGCTCAGGCCTGCCTGTTAGACCCAGGCTCTTCCTGCAGGTGTGCCTGCTTCTCTCCTCCCACCAGAGTGGGACAATGCTGGTTTACAGCAGTGTTTCTTTCCCTTCCCTTCTGTGCCTCTTAGTCTGTTGTGCTCACTACACACTGAGAGGAAAGAGTCCAGTGAACTTGGCTCAACTAGGAAGCGGTTTTGAGCAAGCGCTGGGGTTCGGACACACATACACACATGCTTGTCTTAAAATTGGTCTCTTGGCTTCCACAGAGTGGGGTTGTGGTCTGAACAGGTGTCTGCCGCTGGCTCCCACAGTGCAAAGCCCAGAGGAAGGTGGTGCTGCATGTAGGGTAGCAAGAATGGTTGGCTGTAAGTGCACGATAGGCAGCCCTCCTCTCAGAACGGAGGGAGGAGAACACTTCCTGGACTGGAATTGCAGGGCTGTTTAGTGGAAAAGTAATCATCATAGTTTTATTGTTATTCTTCTTCTATTTATGGTTTAGGAGATCATAGACTAGAGGTAGCAACCCTTGATGTGCTCAACTCAGCTCTTTTCTGTGAAAACTAGGACTTTGCTCCTAGCCTGATGGTAGATTGTCTCCTTGAAGCCGTGCTGCACGTTCTTCCATGACCCTATCTTCAAGAGGATCTCTTTAAAGTGAAATCACATGTGGATTAGCTTTGCATGGTGGAATCACAAAATGAACAGTACTGGTCAGCAATGTTTTCGCTTTCTTGCAGGGTTGTTTTTTTTGGGGGGGGGGAGAGAGGTGAGAGGGACACTAGTATCTTTAGATTCTTTCTCACTAGAGAAGAAAGGTTGGCCTAGTGTGACCAAATCTGTAAGCCAATCCTCCTCCTCCTCCTCATCATCATCATCAAAATGTTCCAGGGTTTATGAAACAGGGTAAATTCATTCATGGAAGAACAAAGTTGAAGAAGGAAGGAGGGGGACCAAGAAAGCCAGCCTGGTGGTGGGCTCATGTCTTGAATGTACCCCTTGTTTCTGCCCTTACACCTGCTAGCACGGTAGGGGTGGGGGCGGGGACATCTTGGCAAACCCTGCCTACAGAGCTATGCTGTGCCTGGCTTGGTAGAGCTAGGGAATCCTCACCTAGGCTATGCTGGACATCTCCCTTTTTGCCCCTCCCCTTCGAAGGGGATATCTGAGTCAGGAGAGCTAACATGAAGTTACTCACTGGAAGCACCGGTGGGGAGAGCCCTGTGCCAGCCAGGTGGGTCTGAGAACGCCAGTGCTGAGCCATCATGGAGCCTTCTGCGCTCTGCCTCCGGGCCAGGTGCATCTCTGCCATGCCAACTGTGAATCTCTCTGCTCCGCCAGAGGTGGCTGTTAGTCGCCAAAGCTGGCAGTTCTTCCTTCCACAAGCACATGCAATCCCCAGAAGTGGCTTGCAACCCATGGTCCCAGCACCCAGTGGCCAATTCAAATCCCCTGTGTGCCATGTCTACTTCTGTTACTCCCCTAATCCTTAACACCTTCTACTTAGAACCTTTTTATTTGTTTTACTTATTTTTAAAAAAGATTTTATTTATTTTACTTGAAAGTCAGTTTGAGAGAAAGAGATCTTCCACCCACTGGTTCACTCCTGCAATGGCCAGGGTTGGGCTGGTCCAAAGCTGGGAGCCAGAAATTTCTTCTAGGTCTCCCCTATGGTTGCATGAACCCAAGAAATTGAGCCATCCTTCCTTTCTTTTCCAGGTCACAAGCAGGGAGCTGGATGGGACATAGAACAGCTGGAACTAGAACCAATGCCTATATGGGTTGCCAGGACCACAAGCAAAGAATTAGCCTGTTGAACCACTGCACCATCATCACCCTTGGGCCATCTTCTGCTGCTTTTCCCAGGTTCTTTCCCCTTTGTTGGCTCTTTTAGCCACTTGCCATGCCCCACCCCTTCCTTTCTTTTCCATGCTACTTACTGTCTTCCTACGCTACTGCCCATCCATCACTCCCATGACATGGGTAAGTCTTGGAGTACCTGGGGAGGAGTCACAGGGAAACATGGACCCCTGCAATCATGGTGGTTTCTAATGAATTTTTTCCACTTCTGTTAGGATTCATAATTCTAGGAGAGGGTGCTATGGCATAGCACGTTAAAACCTGTCTAGGGATATCCACATCCTGTCCTGCAGGGCTGGCTCCATAGTCACAACTGCCCTGCTTCCGGCCCAGCTTCCTGCAAACACATCCTTGGAGACAGCAGACAGATAATGACTCAAATACTTTGAGTCCCTGCCACCCACCTGAGAGACTCGCACGAAATTTCTGGCTCTGGCCTGGCCCAGCCCAGCCCTGGCTGTGGTTGTGGATATTTGGGGAGTGAACCAGCGGATGGAAAAAATCTCACTTTCTCTCCTCTGTCGGACTGACAATCTCCCTTTCAAGTAAATAAATGCTGCTGACTGCAACCCCGAATTACACCCTCTCCCAGTAGCTGGATGGTCTGGGATTCCTCAGCTTCTTTCCCTGCTTTTGGTCCATAATCATCTGGCTTCTTGCCAGTCTTAAGGGCAGACTTCTTTGTAATAGCCACAAGAGCACACCTGACATATCTGTGCTGACCTTTCAGCTCGTAAGGTGCCACGCACACTTGCTCTCTGAACTTCTGCCACTTCAGACTTTCAGTTCTGAAATGTAAGCCTCCTTCTAACCTGGGGACCTTTGATCAGGCTGTTTCCTCTCTCTGTCTCTCTGCTTTATCTAATTAACTCCTTTTGGTTAATTATCTGTTCCCACAGAGCAAATTATCCTGAAACACACCAGCTTAAAGCAAAATACGTGTTATCTCCCACTTTGCCTGAGCCAGGGATGTGGAAGCAGTGGAGCTGGCTAGTGTTGGGACAGTCTCTGCGAGGGTGCCTCCAAGCTCCCAGCCCTGGCCTCAGGGGTGCAGAGTCAGAGGGTCCCCTGCCAGGCTCACTCACATGACAGCATGTGATTTCTTTGCCATTCAACCTCTCCAGAGACTGCCTGCATGTCCTCAGGCCAGGGAACAGCTGTCCCCAGAAACGGCAGAATGAGAGGAGGACCTGGAGCTCCAAGCAGAAACTGTGTGCAGTTTGTAACCTAATCCTGCTTCTGCCAGATGCTATCACTCACAGGGACCAACTTGATCTAGTATGGAGGGAGACCAAACATGATGTGAATACCAGGAGCTGGGGGACATCAGGAGAGGCTGGCTCAGCGGTCATCTCCTTTCCCTTAGCATCCATTTGTAGGATGGTTATTCAAGTTTCTTTCCTCCACGAGTCTGACTTAGTTTTGAAAACCAGTGTCTGTCTGGTTCATGCGTCGGTTAGTTTCTGCAGTGAAACAAACCAACTGAAAACAGAGTGGCTTTTTAAAAAGCATCCATTCAGTATTTTTCACGTATGTGTGGGTCAGCTGGAGTTCCCCTGACTTGAAGCATGCACAGCTGGTTTGGTGTGGTTCACCCACATGGCATTAGCTGTTAGTTGAAGCTGATGAGTCTAAAAGTGCCTTCCTCTTCTGTGTGACTGTATGGGAAGCTGGACAAGCTAGCACTCAAACTGGCACCCATATGGCTGCTAGTGCTTGAAGGTGGAGGATTAGCCATCTGAGCCATTGTGCTGGGCCCCCTCAATATCTTAAACACAGATAGTTTGCTTAGGTCTCACAATCCAGTGGACCAGGATCGAAACCCTGAACCTGTTTGCCAGCTAAGTGGCCTTGGGTAATTTCCTGCTCTCTGCTGAGTCTCGTTTTTTTTTTTTTTTTTTTTTTTTTTTTTTTAAATTGCAGGGTTGAAGTGTGATTGGATATATAATGTGCTGAATACAGTGGCAGGCACTGAATACACATCATCACTTGCCTTACCTAATGGTCTTGACCTTGAGATCAAGGCCCCGTTAAGCCCCAGCCCTGGCTCCCCCATCCTGTGCCAGGTATAGGCTGTCCCAACATCTGCTCCAGACCTTTCTTGGCTTCTTGAACATAACCATTGGCACAAATATGAATGTGACTAAACTCCAATGGGCAGCCCAGCTCCTGTTGCTGCAAGCGGGCAGGAAGATTCTGGATCATGTGAGTTTTCACTTGCCTGGTGTAGCTTCTCTAATCCTGAGGACAGAGCATCTTTGACTTGCACTCCAAGCTCTGGATGCCTCCTTTCTGTCTGTCCTTCAGCCAGCATAAAAATGTTCTCAGCAGATAAGGCCAGCACAGTGCCTCACCAGGCTACTCCTCCAGCCTGCAAGAACTGACATCCCATATGGGCGCCAGTTCCTGTCCCAGCTGCTCCACTTCCCATCCAGCTCCCTTCTTGTGGCCTGGAAAGCAGTAGAGGATGGCCCCAAGTTCTTGGCATCCTGCACCCACGTGGATATCTGGAAGATGCTCCTGGCTCCTGGCTTCAGATCGGCCTAGCTCTGGCTGTTGTGGCCACTTGGGGAGTGAATAAGCAAACGGAAGATCTTCCTCTCTCTCCTCCTTTCTGTATATCTGACTTTCCTATAAAAATAAACAAATCGGGGGCCCGGCACCGTGGCCTAGCGGCTAAAGTCCTCACCTTGAACGCCCCAGGATCCCATATGGACGCCGGTTCTAATCCCAGCAGCTCCACTTCCCATCCAGCTCCCTGCTTGTGGCCTGGGAAAGCAGTCGAGGACGGCCCAATGCATTGGGACCCTGCACCCGTGTGGGAGACCTGGAAGAGGTTCCTGGTTCCTGGCTTCGGATCAGCACAACACCAGCCGTTGCGGCTCACTTGGGGAGTGAAACATCGGATGGAAGATCTTCCTCTCTGTCTGTCCTCCTCTCTGTATATCAGACTTTGCAATAAAATAAATAAAATCTTTAAAAAAATAAATAAATAAACAAATCTTTAAAAAAATCTGCCTGAAAGAGGAAAGAAAGAAAGAAAGAAAAGAAAAGAAGGAAAGGAGGAAAGGAAAAGAAAGAAAGGAAAAGAAAAGAAAAGAAAATGCTCTCCACTCAGATCCAGTTCTCAGGCCTCCAGATATGTCTCCTTTCCAGATCAGCATCTTATCTCTACATTCTCCCTTTTCCTTCCTCACCCTACCTTACTATTTTTAGCTTCTTTGCATATGCCAAGCAGCATGCTTAAGCACTTGATATTAATTATCTAATTAATTCTTACATCAACTCTATGACATAGGAACTATTATCACCATCATTTCCCTGATGAAAAGATTGTGACTTCACAAAGAGTTCATATAATCTGCTCCAGGCCAAGCACTTGGTGGGTGGTTGAACCAGCATGAAACCCAGGCTCTGGGGGTGGGCACTGTGGTAAGATGTGGTGAGCCACTGCTTCCGATGCTGGCATCTCATGTTGGAGAGGCAGTTTGAGTCCTGGCTTCTCAGGAAAGCATTGGATGATGGCTCAGGTACTTGGTTTCCTGCCTCTGTGTGGGAGACCTGGATGGAGTTCTTGGCTGCTTGCTTTGACCTGGTCCAGACTGGGCTGCTGCAACTTGGCGGGCGGTGGGTGGTGGTGGTGAACCAACAGATGGAACCACTCTGTCCTGCCTCCACCTCCACCCACGTCACTCATCTTTCAAAATAAATAATAAACAAATAAATAATTTTGAAAAAGATTACTTTCTTTTTATTTCAAAGGCAGATCTACAGAGAGAAAGAGACAGAGGGGGAAAGATCTTCCATCTGCTGGTTCACTTCTCAAATGCCATAATAGCCAAAGATGAGCTGATCCAAGGCCAAGGACCAGGAGTATCCTCCAGATCTCCCACGTGGGTACAAGGTCTCAAGGACTTGAGCCATCCTCTGCTGGTTTCCCAGGCTGTAAGCAGGGAGCTGGATGGGA
Source organism: Ochotona princeps (assembly GCF_030435755.1). Classification (NCBI taxonomy): domain Eukaryota; kingdom Metazoa; phylum Chordata; class Mammalia; order Lagomorpha; family Ochotonidae; genus Ochotona; species Ochotona princeps. The sequence goes on from NC_080833.1 coordinate 79,566,980, forward strand.
AGAGAAGCAACTGGGGCATGAACTGGCTCCTATATGGGATGATGGCACTTGAAGGTGGAGGACTAGCTGTTGAGCCATAGTGCTGGCACCAAATAAATAAATAATTTTAAAGAAACCAAACCAAACCAAACCAAGACCTCTGCATCCTCTTTCCCTGTTTCCTCTTGTTTAGTTGTGCATCTTGAAACTTCCTGCTAGAATGTTCCCTTTCTCTATATGGCTAGTCTTGATGGAGATGTTCAAAATCCCCACCTTCCTCCTCATGATTCACTCTCCCATCTCTCCAGGACAAAGCAGTCTGGCTGAACTTCCTATGACAATGGAAATGGTCCCTATACTGTCCACCACAGCCGCCACTAGGCACATGTGGTTTTTGAGATTTGATAGGTGGCTAGTATAAAAAAATGTAGTTTAGAATTTTGTTTCATTTTGGTTGATTTAAATTTAGATAAGCACACATTGCAGCTGTTGAGCAGAACAGCTCTGTGGCCTCATCTCGGCAAGTGTGTGGTAGAGGTGTTGGAGGTAGGGGGAAGCAGGGAGGGGAGGCAATCTGAGGGAGTTACAGATCTGTTTCTCATGAACCTTGGCCTAAGGTTAAACTTCTCATAAAGACAAACCATTGAACCATGTCCAGCTCTCCAATTCCAGCTTCTTTCTTTGACCTCTGCCTTCCAATCACCAAGTTTCCGATGAGATCATCAACAATGAGTCCCACCTGCTCCACTTCAGGTCCACCTCCCTGCTAATGTGCCTGGGAAAGCAGTGGAGGATGGTCCCAGGCTTTGGGCCACTGCACCTACACGGGAGACCTGGATGAAGCTCGGACCAGACCAGTTCAGGGTGTTGCAGCCATCTGGGGAGTGGAACCAGTGGACCTCTCTTTCTCCCTCTTCCCTATCTCCCTCCCCCCACCTCTCCAACTGTGCCTTTCAAATGAATAAAAAATCTATAAGAAGTACGGCAGACCCTAGCAATCATGTTGAGACTCCCCAGAGAGCCAGCCTCCCTGAGCACACACAGAATGAGAGATGTTGATTCTGGTGTGGGAGTGAGAAACCACTGACCTAAGATCCCCTTCTCCCCTGGGTGTAGAATCAACATTCAGTTCATCTGACCTCTGACCTGCAATTCACAGTCTATAGAAAGCTCCATTTGCAGGTCCTCAGAAATGTAGAGAAATGTAGCCTTTTTTAAGGCACAACAATGGTTCCAGACACAAAAATACCTTTAAGGAATCAAATTGGGACTAACATTTTGATGCAACCATTAAGCTGCTGCCTGTGAAAGCAGCATCCCGCATAGGCTCTAGTTCAGGCCTGACTGCTCCAGTTTCTACTCAGCTCCATGCTAATGCACCTGGGAAGACACTGGAAGGTGGTCCAAGTACCAGGACCCCTGCCACTCATGTGGAATTTCTAGGCTTCTGGCTTCAGCCTGTCCCAACTCTGGCTGGTGCAGCCATTTGGGAAAGTGAACCATTATGTGGACAATCTCTTTCTCTCTCTCTCTCTCTGCCTTGCAAATAAATAACTAGATATTTTAAAAAATATAATCAAGACAGCCTTTAGGATTTCTATACAAAGAGAGCTCACAAATGGTTACTTGATAAATTTGATTCCAGTAAGTTGTTAAAGATGAACACATTTCTATTGGAAAAATATTCACAGTTTTGGAAGCCAAAGATGTTCTCTTTCACTTATCTATTATATCCAACTGCCCATCCATCTGTCCACAAACCTTTTCTAAGTGCTTGGAAGGTTCTAAAACGATGGTGGAGAAGAAGGTGTGAAAAATCAAGAAGATGACTGTCATCAGTTAAATTTCTCTTTAATTTTGAAAATACATTGGTTCCCAAATGACACATAGTATACAGTCTTTGCTCCAGGTGCCTCTTACCAGGTATCTTTTGTCTATTTATAAAATATTTTCAAGCTTCTGTAATGTGCATTGGTCAATTGTCAACAGGACTTTGTGGTTAAAGAGAGAGAGAGGGGGGCCCGGCGGCGTGGCCTAGCGGCTAAAGTCCTCGCCTTGAACACACCAGGATACCATATCGGCGCCGGTTCTAATCCCGGCAGCTACACTTCCCATCCAGCTCCCTGCTTGTGGCCTGGGAAAGCAGTCGAGGACGGCCCAATGCATTGGGACCCTGCACCCGTGTGGGAGACCTGGAAGAGGTTCCTGGTTCCCAGCTTCGGATCGGCGCGTACTGGCCCGTTGCGGCTCACTTGGGGAGCGAAACATCGGACGGAAGATCTTTCTCTCTGTCTCTCCTCCTCTCTGTATATCTGACTTTGTAATAAAATAAATAAATCTTTAAAAAAAAAAAAGAATTTGGGGATGGGGGTGCCAGAGTGTTACATCTCCAGCCACTCTTAAAAAAAAAAAAGAGAGAGAGAGAAAGAGAGAGTTCCCTTTACACTTTTGCTGTGGAAATTAACTCAATAGACTGCTATCTATTTCTTTATTTGTTTCTGTTTCAAGATCTGCATTGGAACACTCACAGGGACTGCCATCAGCTCAGCCTTAACGTTCTGCCCAGCATAGCAATAGCTGCCTCATCCCCAGAGCACGCCACACAGCACGTTCTCAGAGCCTACCATGTACTTCCTGAAGGAACACAAAGCCGTAGAAACAGGACACTGGATTAGACCCATGCTCCCCACAGCTTGTTTCCAAAATGGGCGTCCTTCAGAACCCAGACTGCAAATTCCTAAGGATCTGAAATAGCTTGCTTGGGGATTATCCTGCATGAATGCTTCAACTCTCCCCCTGCTTTGGTCGTATGTTGAACCTCTAGTTATCTGATGGGACAGAAATGTCCCCAGAGTATTAATCACAAACAGGACCTCCCTTCTTTATTTTTTCAGAAGTCCTGACAAGTCATCAAGTCAAAGATTATCCTCCCTCTACTACCAGCATCACATTTGATGAGAATTCAAAAAATAAAAAAAAGGTGAGAATTGTCTTATCCATGGCTGCCATAGTTTTCTGTGCTTCTGTCACCTTCATTTTTGAAGTGTGCCTTTGTAAACTAGCAAGTGTTCTTGAGAGGGGGTTGTTCTGATATGGAAGCTGCTGCCCATTCTGTCTGTCACCTCTCAGTACTCCTCTCTGAGTGACTTACTTTCTTTTTTAAAAAGATGTATTTCTTTTTATTGGAAAGGCAGGTTTACAGAAAGAGAGGAGAGATAGAAAAAAAGATCTTCCTTCTTCTGGTTCACTCCCCAAGTGGCTGCAATGACTGGAGCTGAGCTGATCTGAAGTCAGGAACCAGGAGCCTCTTCTGGGTCTCCCATTGGGTGCAGGTACCCAAGGTGTTGAGTCACTCACTACAACTTTTCCAGGCCACAAGCAGGTAGTTGGATGGGAAGCAGAGCAGCCAAAACATGAACTGGCACCGTTTGGGATTCTGGTAGTTGAAGAGGGAGGATTAGTCCAATTAAACTATTGTGGCAGGTCCCTTGGGGACTGTAGTGCAAATTCATTCATTTATTATTGCACTTGGCCAGCCATCTAACAGATTATTTCCTGCATGGCTACCTTGGGCTGGGTGCTGCAGTTTTATATCAGGCCAAGACTGAACAAAACTACCACCCAGCAACGCTTTCCTGCTCTTTCCCCCTCTCAATCTCTAGAGTCAACAGGAATGTTTGACCGTTCATCACCTCTTGTGTTTACCTCTTTTCTTTTTTTCTCTGTTTGTTTAAAATTATTCATTATCTCTTTGAGATGTTTGCTTTTCACAAAATAAAGCTGTCTTCTTTCTCTTGCTAGGCAGTCAGTCTTGGAAAAGATGAAGAAAGAGGTTTGCAATGTAGATCAGCTGGGTAAGCATGTGACATCAGCATCCCATATTGAAGTGTTGGTTCAAATCCTGGCTACTCTGCTTCCAATTTAGCTCCTTTTTAAAGCACCTGGGGAAGCAGAAGATAATGAACCAAGTACTTGGATGCCTGCCATTCATATTGGCTAGCTGGATGAAGTTCTAAGACCTGACCATTGCCATCTGGGGAAAGGAGTGGTGGATTCAAGATCTGTAGCTCCCCTTCCTCCCTCTCTAGACCTCTTCCTTCCAAATAAACAAAATAAATCCCTAAAAACAAGGGGAAAGAAGATGAGAGAAATGAAGCAAAGCACTGTCTATACAATTGCCACTTGTGTCTGTAAAATAGGCAGGGCTATTTTGAAAGTGAGAAAGAGGAGATACTGGAGAGAGAAACTAAGTTGCTCAGGATCTCTCAAGTGGTTGATGATGGGCTGATGTTCTCAGGAGATGTACATGGCTCCAGAGCAGCCAGACCTGCCGCCTTACTGGTCTGCCTCCCTTTACAGAGCCAGGGGTCACACCATCTTGAGTGTTTCTACTAGCAGAGCTGAGAGCTGGCCCACTGCAGACACTCCCAACTCTGTGGATTTGACCTAATTTCAATAAATGAATATGGTTGGGTTGACCAAGGACAATTAACCTGACAACATTTCTTCACTTACAAGCTGTGCAGATGGCAGCTCTTCAAGAGAAATGGAAAAATCAGAGATGTCACAAATCATTATCTCCTCTTCTCCCTAGCCCTCTGAGACAAACAACAACAAAAACAACAACTACAAAACAAAAAAACAAAAAACCCTGCAGGCTTGACCTTGGGGATGAACTTTGAGATTGCTGTCAGAACAAGTCACAAGCCCTCGTGCACTTGGGTAGCACTCAATCAGCTGACAACTATTTGTGACGACAGGCAGAAGGATGGCATCCTTCAAACCTGCCCAGTTTCCTTTGAGCCACGAGTGTCAGTGTCTTCTTCCAGCAGGAAGACAACTGTCGCCTTCAAGGTGAGTCTGCAGGTTAGGGGTTGCCAGGAGAGCCCAGGCAGGCTGGCAAGAGTGTGAAGGGCAGGAAGTAGCCCACTATGGCTTCATAAAAAGTCAAGAACTGGTTCCCCCTTATTCTGAAACACTCCCAGAACAATGGCTATTTAAATGCCCCTTGGGTGGTGACAATGACTGTAAAAATAGACCCTTTCTAATTCTGCACTGTGAGAATTAATTACCTATTCAAAAACATATGATTTTTTTTTAACCTCTGCACATTCTTATCTCCAAAGCCTGAAAGAGCATACAGTTGACTGGGTAGCAATGGTCTACAGTCAGTAGAATTGTGGGTATTAGCATCTATTCTGTTTCTTCTTTTGCTTCTAAAACAATTTTTTTCCTGCTCAAAACCTCCAGAAGCTCCACTACTCACAGAATAGAGTCAAAAACTCATTGTCTTGGCCTTTAAGAGCAGGGGTCATCTAACCCTGGCCTACCTGTCTTAGTACAGGCTTCTCCAGAAGCAGATAAAGATTTGGGTGCAAGTAGTGCAAATCATTTGAAAAAAGTGATCCCCAGAACATGGTAAGGGAGTAGGGAATATGAGGGACAGGGAGGAGAGGAATGCCAACAAGGGGTACCTGGTCAAGTGGTGAACATCTGGGAAAATTTGGTTCCCCTCAGAGATTGTGTAGAACACACTAGAATATCTGACTAAGGGCAAGGAAGCCAGGGTAGGTGGTCACCCATCAGCCCCCTTCCTCTTTGGTTGTGGGTTGACCTTAGTGTGTGAACTCCTCTACCTTTCTAGCCTGCCTCACTCAAAGGCTGAGCATGCTCCAAAAGCTACAGAAAACATTCAAGCCAGAAGATGTAGATGTCTGAACTGGAAATCTCTAGATGGGGTGGGCAGATCCTCAAAGGGCCCCAGTACTTTACGGCTCTTTTCCATCAAGAGGCGGCACTGATTTTTCCAATCCATGAATTATGAGCTGGCCCTTTGATGACTAGAATGAAAAAGTTGTAGGAGTTCTTGGCTGGGGCTTAAGAAGCTTGGGACATCCTGCTCTTGTCGTCTTAGAGCTATGCTGCCACCATGTGAGTAAGCCCAGGTAACGCTGCTGAGAAATGAGACCCTACATGGAGTGGAGGTGAGTCATCCCAGCTGGGCACCCCAAGATTAGCTGCCCCCTAGCCAACTTGCCAGCTGACCATAGACATGTGAGGAGGCACACCTCAGGTTATAAGGTTGATGGAGATGAGTTTAGTCAGAAGCTAAACACATTGTTGTCATGCTTTGCTTTATGGCGAAAGTTAACTGGTACAGCATCCAAGGAGATTGTCCACCAAAGCTATAGGTAAGCTCTAAAGTGGGCTGAATGCTTCATTGCCAACATCCATAGCTAAGTAATAAACACCGAAAAATAGAATGGTTTGGGGCCAGTGAGATGGCTCAACTGACTAATCCTCTGCCTGTAAGCACTGGTACCCAAAATGGACACCAGTTTATGTCCCAGCTGCTCCACTTCCTCTCCAGCTCCCTGTTTGGGACCTGGGAAAGTAGCAGAGGATGGCCCATGTCCTTGGGATCTTGCACCCATGTGGAAGAGGCTCCTAGCTCCTGGCTTTGGATTGGCTCAACTCTAGCCATTGTGGCCATCTGGGGAGCAAAACAGCAGATGGAAGATAAAAAAAAAAAATGACAAACAATAAAACTAGAGTGGTTTTAAAAGTCAGAATTTGGGAGGGTCTTGATGGGTCAGAACCAGAGTCTGTTAGAAAGCTGTAGTCAAGATGTTGGCTAATAGGGCTGGTATCATTCTCTCATGAGTTAGGCTGCTGCCTGCACTGTTGGCCCCTCCATATTGGAGTGTTGGCTAGAGCCCCAGCTGCTCTGCTTCTGATCCAGTTCCCTGTAATGTGCCAGGGAAGAGCAAGTGACTAGCCCCTGCTACCCATCTGGGAGATCCAGTTGGAGCTCCAGGTTTCTGGTTTCAGCCTGGCCCAGCCCCCGCCATTGTAGCCAATTGGGGAGTGAGCCAGTGGGTACAAGATCTCCCTCTCTCACTCTTTCAAATAAAAATTTTTGGATTAATTAATTAATCAATTAAGTGATATTGCCTGAGTCAGGTTCAGGTCCAGGCCCAGGGTGTGGCCTCAGAGATGCTCTAGGAGAGCTGCATCCATCAGGGGTTGCACCCTGAGTGAACCCCAGTAGGAACAGACCGCCACCTGCCATGCTCCCCGAATCCTGCCCCACCCATTCTACCTGCTCCCCATTTCATGATGTCCATCCTCCTTGTTAAAAGGCTTCTCCCCTCTTCTGTCTTAGCCAGATGGCAGGCTGGGGTGGGAGGAGAGTTCCATTCAAAAGAACTTTTACAGAGGCAGGGCATATGTATACGGTTTGGTTCTGTGACTTGGTAACTTATTTTCTTTATTTCTCCAACTTTTCCAAGTATTTAAAGACTTCCACTTAAAACTTTCCACCTTTATATGTTTTAAAAATGAGACAAAAGCCTAAATTTAAACATGTTTCTGGGAGAGAATTTGGCTCAGCTGTTCATATTGGTTTGGATGTCCACATTCCCATATCTGGAACTTATTTGTGTGAAAGGCAAAGTAAAAGAGAGGTCTTTGACCTGCTGACTTACTCTCCAAATGGTCACAACGGCTGGGGCTGGGTCGGACTGAAGCCAGGAGCCAGGAACTCCATCAGGGTCCACCACGTGGGTAGCCGGGACTCAAGCATTTGAGCCAGCATTAGCTGCTTCCCAGCTGCATCAGCAGGCATCTGAATCAGAAGCGGAGCAGCTGGGACTCAGAACGGCACCCTGTTATGAGACCCAAGTGGCGGCTTAACACTCTAGGCTTCACCTTCCTTACCCCACCACCCTTTACCCCCCGCCTTAGCTCCTGATTCCAGCTTCCTGCATGCTATTAATATTGGGAGGCAGCAGTGACAGCTCCAGTAGTGGAGTTTCTGAATTGTGTTCCAGGTTCCTGGCTCTTGTGTTTTGGGAGTGAATCAGCAGATGGGAGTGCTCCAAACGTCTGCCCCATGTATCTGTGCTTTAAGTAAATAAGTATGTAAACATATGCCTATAGACTCATAGCAGGTGTTAATGGCCAGCTGCAGGATAAGACATGTCATTACAGACATGTGTGCTATCTGGGTAGGGTAAAGTAATTTGGATTTGAGCAGGTAGAAAGGGACAAAGATGGAAATAGTTTTCTTGCTGCTGAAGACCAGACACTCCCAGGGAGCCTGGAGCTTCTGGGTGCTGAGGTGAACAAATGCACCACAATGAGAAGGCATTGGTGTGCTCACAGTGTAAGGAATGGTGCCAGAGAGGGACACAAGAGCACAGGGACACAGGGGCACATGGGCATATGGGCGTGGATTCTGGAGTCAGGTTCAGGTCCAGGCCCTAGCTGTGGCCTTACAGCTAGGAGAGCTGCATCAGGGGTTAGTCATCCTGAACACCAAGTGAAAGAGTGAAAGGATGTACACCGAATCCTTGTGGATGCCTGACCATGGGTAAGTGAGCACAAGCTGCTATTCTGACTCTGCCAATTAGTGCTTTCTCATCCAAATGGCATCATTCAAGCAGAGGCCCAATGGCTTACTGCTTTCTCTTTATTCCTTCCTTGCCATAAGGCACTGTAGAAACACAAAAGGGGAGCCACCAAATGGACACCCTACTTCTCATCTCTAAGTTCTCAAGGTGTCCAGGGTTCCTGTAATGGCGGAAAGCTCAACTGGGGTCCTCTATTCAGTAAGGGCCTATGTTCCATTGTGTGGAGGTCCTCTTCCCATCACCAGCAGATGAAGGCTTAGAGTGTGAACTAGCAGCTTCACACTCCTGCAGCCCGGGCTCCGGGTGCAGTGGCCTGCAGTGCAGCTCATTAGATGTGGCCCTGCCATGCCTGGAGGGTGGTGGCTTTACACAGCCAGTCACTTGCCAGGATCCCAGGGCCTGACCAAGAACCAAGGTTGGAGCAGATGCTGAGGGAGCTGAACCTGCTCCTGCCACCCTCTGTTAACCCCTGGCTTATTTTTCTTGCTAAAAGAACTCAGAATCACTTTTTTAAACAAATGGGCAATCAAACCTCAAAGGTAGAAAATGGGGCATTTTGAGAACAAAAGGACCCTGTGTATGCATGTGTGTGTGTGCACACACACACGCACGCACATTCCATGGACCTGATCTTTGATCTTTCTTTCATCTTTTCTTGCTTAGGAGAATAATGAAGAAAAAACTGGAACCCAGCGGCTTCATGCCTCTCCCTGTCCCCCCATGGTGCCTACCTGCTGTGCCATTCACCTGATGGGTTGGCTGGAGGTTGGCGCTGGGGACAGGATGCTGGGAAGCTGGAGGGCCCCTGTGCCACCCCAAGGGTGCTGCTGGCTGAGGCGACGCTGAATCCCAGGAGCAGAATCCAGACAGACATCATCGGTCCTGGCTGGATGGGCAGCTCCGGGCACCTTGGAAGCCCAGTGATGTCTAAGGCTGGAAAAGCTGAATCGGCATTTAGGTGGGGCAGGAAGGAAGGGTAGGGAAGGCTCTCAAACCAGCAGTCAGGGAGATGGAGACAGTTACTCAGTGCCTGTTGGGCTCTGCGGACTGGAGCTCAGGGCCAATGGCTCAGAATCCTCAGGCACAAAAACAGCTCCTGCATTGGAGGGGACAGCAGTTGGTCAGCCATATTGTTGCCTCTGCCTAGAAACTCCATGTGCTGCCCACCCAGCAGAATCTTAGCATCCTTCAAAACTCAAGTGCCTCTCCCCTAATGTGTTGTTAACTCTGGGTGTCTGCAGGCGTAATGGAAACTGGAAACATGGTCATGCATTGTTTTGGGCGTGTCCTGAGGGTAGTTTCCAGAAGAGATTAGCACAGGGAGTTTGAGTGGGCTGGGAAGGGAAGACCCACCCTTAATGTGAAAAGTACCAGCCAGTTAATGGGGGAGGGGGACATGTAGGGAGATAAGGGTGGGGAGAAAGACCATAAACAAAGGAGGTGTGTCCATGTGTGGGAGTTGGGATGTGTTCTTCCTTTCCTGCCGTGGACACGGGACCCCCAGATTTGTGGCTTCTTGTCCCCTGGGGTCTCGAGTCTTTAGCTGGGGGCTGAGAATCCCATCACTGGCTTTCCTGCCTCTTTGGCCTTCATACCAAGACTAAGCCATAGCATTCACCTCCGAGGGTCTCCAGCTTGCCCATGTCCTGTCATCAGACTCCATAATGGCATGAGCCAATCTTCCCAGTAAATCCCCTTTCCTGTACCAGTATCGCTATCCTACTGGTTCTCTCTCCCTCCAACTCTGGCTGATACACCCTGGGAGCCCTCCTTATGAGTAGCATGCAGGAAGTCTGCCTCTGTCAGAGCCCCCAGCACCTTGCACTGGTGCACACAGTGGGACCCTGGGTGGGTACATATTTGTTCATCTGGGTGTGACAAAGCCAAGTCTCCACTGTGTTCCAAGGAGGACAGTCCGCTCACCAGGACCATTCTACCCGAGGTCCCGCACCTGTCACAGTTTGGCTGGGAGCTGGTTCCAAAGCCTCTGCGTGCTGCTGCTCCCTGGCTCCGGAGTGGCTGTGTGGGAAAGTGAGCATGAGGGCGCCTCCTCGGGCTCAGAGTCTGCCTCCACCACCTGCTCTTCCTGTTGCTCCATGCAGGTCAAGAGACAATGAAGGCCTAGAATGAGACCCAAGGAGTCACCCTCTGTAGGCCTAAGCCCTGGATGGCTGGGAGGCCTGCCCTCAGTGGCATCATGTTAGTACAGGTTGGACTATTCCCCTCCTCCAGTCAAAAAAGCAAAGCACCCACTATCTCAGGTACTCTCCCCCTAAAGGCCATCTAGGAACAAAGGGTATGCTGGAGATGCACCACTCCGTTCTGTTTCTTGCATGGGCTCAGGCCAGTTCTAGGACTGGGGTCAGCCCAAGGAAGGTCTATGGACAGGAGTGGCTAGTGGGCATGAGGTCCTCCTCGTGCCTGACTCCTACAAGCCTCTCCCAGGCTGTGAACACCAAAGAACCTGCCTGGGCTCAGGCTGACCTTTCTAGATGTTGGCTTCCTGGCCTTAGCTGTTGCCCTCTGGGACAGTCTATTTTGGGTAGCAGTCAAAATAAAACTGAGATTAACCCAGCATTCTTGGCAGTCACACAATACCATAATTATGTGTTTTTATAACTTCAGAAATTAGGCTGGCCTGCTGGGCGGGGGCGTGGGGACATCGGAGCGTGCTCGGGATAAAAAGGCCTCCCTGCCAGTCTGCCTGGTGTCACCTTCATGCACCCTAAGCCACAGGCAGCCCCTACAGAGCTTCCAGACTCACTGGGGACACCAGTCCTTCTCCAGGCAGTCTACAATCCAGCCTGCTTCCTCACCAGGCATCAGTAGCTGGCATGGGTGACTTCTTGCCCTCTATAGCAGCAGTCCTGCTGCAGAGTCCTGGTGCTGGGAGCTGGTGGGTTTTGAAGGAACAGAGGGGGCTTGTGTTCCAGGCTGGGCATCTAGCGCAGGAAATCACCCCCCCCCCCCCACCACGTCTGTGCTTTGATGGCCAACAAGGGGCACAGACCCCGGGAGTGGAGCAAACAGGCCCTGGAGCTGCTGGGGGAGGGGAAGGAATTAATTACACAAGGAGCAACAGGATTAGGCCTGGGAGAGTAAAACCCTCCACTCCCATTCAGAGAAGGGGGAGGAAGGGAGAAAATGAGATATTCAAATAGCTGGGGGAAGGGGGTTGCAATGATGTCAGCAAAGGTCACTGCCTGGTTAGAGGCCCTGGGCCCACCTCTAAGCCCTGCCCCCAACCACAGGGAGTTGGGGGCCAGGCGTCACAATGCCTGGAAGACAGGAAGAAGGATCCCTTTCTCTAGGGGTGGTTCCAAGGGTGTGGCTGGGTGCCTGGGAAGAAGGGATTCAGAAATCTGCAGCTTCTGGTGGCAGTGTGCAGCATAACCAGGCAGGTGTCCCTGCAGGGAGGTTTGAAATTAAAAATAAAACAAAACCCTTGTGCCCTCTGGCCAAGCTGATTCGTTGGCACAGAGGCAGGCAGACACCTTGGGAAAACGCCAGCTGTGTGGGGGCCTCCCACACTCCAAGGAGGCATCAGTAGGGGTGGTCCCACTGCCACACTCCTCACAGGAACTGTGATGGCCGTGGCATGCCCCCTCACTGGCTCTCAGCCGCCTCCCAGGGGCCTGAGGCCCAGCCTTTCCCCTTGGGAGGCTCTCCTGAAAGAGTCTGGAAGGATGAATTCCAAAGCCTGAAATGTTTTTCTCTGCCATCAGAACTGCAAGCAAAACAAGCCTTCCGAGTGCAGGGGGAGAGAGTTCTTGGGGACTGGATGTCCTCAGAGACATGACCTTCATCTCAGAATCAGGTTCTTGACCTTGGTCTCAGGCTGTTTGGCCTTGTGGGGCGTGGGGTTCTGTGCTGGACAGGCTGCCCTGCTTCCCACCCCCTGTCCTGTGTGGTCTCGAATTGTAAGGAGACATTACATTCCAGTGTGAAAGAGGAGACACTTCGACACCTCCCTCTGGGCACTTCACAGCTGTGGTGGTGCCTTTGTTCCTCCAGACCTGGAAGAAGTAGCTGGACCCTCTGCCCAGGGCAGGGAGGATGTTGCAATGGCAGTAAAGTGATTTCTGAGAGCTGGGAGCTCCTTCAGTTGGGCCCTGGCAAGAGGGAGAGCAGATGACGAAAACAGGGCAAGCAGAGGCCCCTGGGTTACTGTCACTGGCTGCTGGGGCTGGGGCTCCATGGCCACCCTCCTGGACCACCATCCCACTTGTCCTGACACAAGTAGATTTCTCCAAGGCTGTATCCAGCACCTTCCATGACTCCCCCTTCATGCATGGCTCTATCTTCTACACCTAAGAACCCTTGTTTGTTGGACTGTTCCATAATTACCAAGAGATAGAGCTCTTCCACCCTTATTCCCACTCTCCTCTGCTGCCTCTATTCAACCTGAACACGTAGGCAGGGCCCTAGTCCAGAGGCTGCCTTCACATGTCCTTCTAGTACAAGTGACTGCATCAGATGACCACATTGCAGAAAGCACCTGCTGCATCTCTAGCAACCCCAGCTCCCCTCCTGCCACCTGGCCTGGGTGTCAGAGGACTCTCTCCTCTGAAAGCTACTTGGCTGGTGCGTCTTTGGAAAAGCAGACTCCCCTTCCCTGGGATGGGCCCGGAGAAGGAGGTGACAGGGAGCACATTGCACACCCTGCAGTCTCCTCCCACTCCTGGCCTGGCATCAGTGTCTGAATAGGAGGGGCTGGGTGTTACCCTCTAGGGTGTCTCCTCTATTCTATGCACCTGCAGTGCTACCAGCCCTCAGAAATACCAGCTGATGTTAGCTCCATGTTACTAGCTGGTATCCCAAGAAGCAAGTGACAGAAGAGGTCAGGGGAAACGATGAGTGAAGGAGAAGCTCTGAGCATGCTGCTTCAGTGTCACGGCTCAGAGCCCCATGACTGCAACCCACCTGCCTTCATTCTGCTCTGTCTTTCCCATTCCAGCCAGTAGCACTCACTGCCTGCTCTGCCACTGCTACACCCTTTACGTCCTGTGTCTGTGGTCTGTGTTTACTCAATGTATGCTCCACTGGGACTGGAGCCTTGGCTCTTCTGTGTGGTGACATGAGTCAAACACCTAGACTACTTCCTGGCACTGAAAGGCACTTACAATATGTATTCAGTAGCAGGTGTTCGGCCTATTGGGTCAGATGTGAGTGACAATGACCTCTTTCCACATTGGAATACCTGGACTGATTCCCAACTCTGGCTCCCATTGCAGGTTCCTGCGATGGTAGACCCCGGGAGGCGGGAGCCAGGGCTCAGGGAATTGGGTCCCTGCCTTTGTACAGATGGAGTTCCAGGCCCCTGGCTTTGTCCCCCAACCTCCATCCATTGCAGGCATTTGGGCAATGAATCAGTAGGTAGTAGCAATCTTTCCCTCTCTGTTTCTCTGTTTCTCTGTCTCTCAAATACACACATTTTAAAAACTTAAAAACGTGTATTGGGGAAGGATGGATTTAGAGTGGAGCTGGCTGCACTGTGGTATGTGAACTATTAGAAGATAAGGCCTTGGGGCTGGCGCTGTAGCTCAACAGGCTAATCTCCCACTTTGTGTCCCAGCTGTTTCACTTCCAGTCCAGTTCTCTACTTATGGCCTGAGAAAGCTGCGGGAGATGGCGCAAGTCCTTGGGCTCCTGAACTGATGTGGGAGACCCAGGAGAAACTCCTGGCTCCCCGTTTCAGACTGGCCCATTTGGAAAGTGAACCAGTGGATGGGAAATCTCTCTGTTTCTCCTGCTCTCTCTGTAAAGCTGCCATTCAAATAAAAATAAATAAATCTTAAAAAAAGAACATGAAGCTTCCATAAACAAGCCTAGGTAGGGCCTGTGGTGGCCTTAAAATGCCTCCAGCCTGGCTTACTCTTACTTTGCCACCAGGCTGAGCATTTACCAAATATTTACCAAACATCTGTGTTTCTGTGCAAGATGACTATTCATGTCTCCCGTTTACTGTTTTCCTTCTGAGTTGCTTATTTTTTCCCTGTGATGCACTGGAATCCTCTGTTTTCTGGAAGCCAATCCTTACTGATGTGTGGGTAGCTCCCAGCTTGGAGCTTGTCTGACTCTTCTTTTAGATGTATTGGCAGTTTAATCTACTAACCTTTCCCATTTTAATCATTAATGCATTAACTGGGTATTTCTAGATGGGGTAGGTGGGGATCCATTTTCTATATTAGTCACTGGTATTTGTAGGCCCTGCTTAAATATTTGCAACTTCGTGGCAGGCTGGTGGTTCAACAGGCTAATCCTCTGCCTACTAGTACCAGGATGGCCCTCAGTTCCCCCTATGGGTGCTAGTTCGTGTCCCAGCTGTTCCTCTTCTGATCCAGCATTCTGTTTATGGCCTGCGAGAGCAGTAGAGGATAGCTTAAGAATTTGGACTGTTGCACCCATGTGGGAGAAGAAGCTCCTGACTCCTGGCTTCAGATTCACTCAGCTCTAGTTGTTACAGATATTTGAAGAGTGAACCAGCAGACAGAAAATCTCTTTCTTTGTCTTTCCTTCTCTCTGTAAATCTGCCAATAAAATGATCTGCAAGTTCACCTGTGCATCATCTCTGTCTTACATCAGCATTCCATATTCTGTCAGGCTTGTCTCCAGCCCTCAGCTCCTATTCCATTCATCATTTTGTTCATCCCAGCATCCATGTTGTGTTTATTATCACTATAATAAGTCAATGATATTTGGCAGGGAAATTCCTTCTTCTTGTTATTTTACTTATCCAGAGGTCTGAGGCTGCTGCCAATAACTTATATTCTCTTTAAACATTAAAATTATCTTGTCAAGTACCTCAAAAGATACCCACTGGGATTGGGATTGAAATTGCATTGGCTCAGTTGTGCTGACCAACAAGCTTAAGGAGAATTGTTATTGCTATAGTATTCCTGTTCATGAAAACTGGCTTTTTTGTTTTTTAAACACCTTTCAGTAAAGTTAAGTTTTTGTCCACATAGGTCTCTGACTTCTCCCCATCATCTGGATATGTCATCTGATTGAGGACATTTTGCAATTATGGCTGTTTGTCTCTTTCTTTCTTCCACTTATCTTACTTGAAAAATCAGAATTATAGAGAGAAGGAAGGGGAGAGAGAGAGAGAGAGAGAGAGAGAGAGAGAGAGAGAGAGAGAGAGGATTCCCATCAGCTGGCTCACTCCAAATTGCTGCAATGGCCAGAGCTGAGCTGATCCAAAGCCAGGAGACAGGGACTTCTTCCGGGTCTCCCACATTGGTGTAGGGTCTCAAGAATTTGGGCCATCCTCTGTTGCTCTCCAAGGCCATCATCAAGGAGCTGAATCAAGAGTGGAACATCTAGGACTCAAACTGGTGCCCATTTGGGATGCCAGTGCCACAGGTGGAAGATGAACCTTCTAGTCTCAGTGGCTTGGCCCCAGCTTTAGGTTATTTATTGTTCTACAAATTCTGGTTTCAGCTCCTGGATGTGGGGAAGCAAAGACTGGAAGAGACCACAGCAGATTTACCATACTTCTTGTCAGCCCTGTGATACAGTAAAAAAAATGTACACTTTACTCAAGACTTTGGCATCTAGTGGTTTTCTAACAGAAGAGGCCCTCTTATTATCTGTGGCTATCACTTCTCTCTTCTCACTAATGGGAAGGTACATTTTTAACTCAGATTGCACACTCCAGGCCACCCATCCACTCAAAACAATTATTATTATAAAATTAGTAACCTATTTTCTGTCCAAAATATGTAGTAAACAAACAAAAAACCACTAACAAGAACATTTACATCACTTATAAACCCCATCCCTTCCCTGAGAGAGGATCATTGCAGTTTTCTGGTGTATATTATGGCTTGAAGGGAGCCCCCTGTCCCCTGCCAAAAAAACACCCACATGAACCCACTAATGATGACTTTGAAAAAGAGTCCTTGCAATATAATTAGGTTGAAGATCTCAGAATGAAATTGTGCTGGGTCGGGATGGGGCTTGAATCTGCTGACAAATCCTGACAAGAAGAGGGAAGTTGTGAGAAGGTAGGACCGTAAATCCAGGAATGCCTGGAGCCACAGGACACTGGCAGCCACAAGGAAAAAACTGTTGTCCCTGTTCCCCCTGTGGGGGAAGACTCTGTTGATGCTGTCATTTGGAGAGGTTGCTCTCCAGAACTGTGAGAGAATGTAATTCTCTCGTTTAAGTCACACGGCAGGTGCTCATCTGTTACAGCAGCCTAGGAAACTAACACAAATGAGCTTGGGGGATGGGTCCAAACCTCTAGAATTGAGGTTTGTAAGTTGTGACATGGTGGGAATGGAGACTTAGTCCTTCCCAGCTTGGGACCGGGAAGTTGGGATAGCCAGGCATAGGTGCCACTGTGCCAGCCAGTTCTAGGGTAGGGTCCCAGCATGGGTCGGGCAACTGTGGGGGTGGTCTTGGCTGTGAGCCTCAGCAGGCACCCCTCGGAGCAGCTAGGGAAGCCAGGGCCTCATCATGAAAGCGGAACATCAAAGTATACTAACTTTTTTTTGAGGGTGTAAATATATTTTTTCAATTTTATTTTTTTAATAATGATTACATGGTTGATCTTATCTATTGCACATTCTCAGCTCTAGCCCTTGGCTACTCACACATTTGAACTTCAGGTTTATATGTCAATGTAGCACAGAAGTATATATCTACTGTTAAGCCAAGACTGATGTAATGTGTTAACGTCTGTAAAACAGGCTCACTTTAAGAAAGTAGAACTATTCCATATGACTACATTTTCATGTGATTTTTTTTTTCCGGGAAACAGAGTGTTCTTTCTATATATATCTCTCTCGGTTCCTCCAGCAGTCTCTCTTAACATTGGCTTGTTTTTGTTTTGTTTTTTAACACTTGCTGGTCTTTCAGTCTGGCTTGGTATCCCCAGCCTCACCTGCCACACACTCGGCCTGCTCCCTGTACCTTCCTCACACAGCGAGACCTTTGCTCCCCCACCAGCACCTGGAACTTTCTTTGCCTCACCACATCTGTAGTTGCTGCTTCTCTGTCTCCCAGCACTGCGCTGGCTGTAGATAAGGGCTGGCTGTCATCCTGCCCTGTGATGTTTGGGGGATCTGGGCTGTATCTTAGTTGCCATTCTTAGGCCTTCAACAGCTATTTTGGACACTGGTTAAATGTTTCAGAATCACTCAGATTTTGCACAGAGGTACATTCTCCCATCCCTGTTCCCTGAAATCTGCTTGGCCAAAATGCTCCTCCTTACACCAAGGAGTGGAAAATCCTGGGGGTCTGTCCCTTGAGATGCTCTGCTTGGAGTCTGTGACACCAGCCCCCTCGTCTCCCACCATATCCAGCAATAGTGAGAGGGCCTCCCTAAGAGGCCGTTGAACTTGACCTGGACAAGTGGGATGCTGGACTCTGTATGGTGTAAACTTTTAATTAGGGAATCTCAACGGAACTTGAGCTGTGGTTATGCATCAAGGTGAAGGAATTCATGATGGGGGAAGGGTTTGGGGTGAAAGGGGGGGGAATCCCAGTACCTATGAAATTGTGTCATGTAATGCAATGTAATTAATGAACAAATGAATATTAAAGGAAAAAAATTAATTTAAAAATTGCTTAATAAATAAAAGTAGGAAATTTTGCATTGCCTAAAAAAATCTCTTAGAGGGTTTGGCGTTGTGATGTAGCAAGTTCGGCTACAGCTGGCATTGCAGGCATCCAATGTGGGCATTGGTTCAAGTCCCAGCTATTCCACTTCTGATCCAGCTTCCTGCTAACGCCTCTGGGACAGCAATGGAGGACTCTCAAGTGCATGGGCCCCGTCCTCATGGGGGAGAGCTGGGTGATGTTCCAGGTTCCTGACTGTGGTCTGGCTCAGCTTCTCCCATTGTAGCCATTGGGGAGTGACCCAGTAAATGGAAGCTCGCTCTCTTTCTCTCTCTTTTTCTCTCTTTCTCTTCCCAGCCCCTCTGTGTGTGTGAGAGTGTGTGTATGATTCACTCTCTCTGTGTTACTATTTCAAATATACAATAAATTAAAATAAATTTATAAAAGAAACCAATCAAGAGAATCAGGAACAGGCAAGACTCAGGGCTCCAGAGTGTTCTGGGTGGGCTTCTGGAACAGCAAACAACATTGGGGAAAGCAGAGAAACCAAGGAGAGGTGTAGTCACTGGCAATGCTCCAGGGCTGGGATCTGAGCTGTGATACTGACAGTAAGGAATCCCGGTCAGGGGTAGATGGGAATCCAGTGTCATCTTTACTACTTTCCTGTTAAACTGAAGCTAGTCCAGTTTTGAGCAGTCTGGAGGAAGTGCAACAATAAGTCTACACCAATGGGAATGTGCAGGACCTGCTCAGCCTGGCAGTTGCCTATTTGGTGGCAGAGATGTGGAGGGAAAGGGGGTTGGAAGGGAAGGAGGTACAAGGCAAGGGCCTCAGCTGCAGACACCTGCTCTAACCGGAATGATGCATCAGTGTGAAGGCTTTGTTCTACACAGAAGAATAGTAGATAGGAAAATTAAGGTGAACCATTTTAGATGCTATGTGAGTCCACGCCATTGGCTCTCCCTCTGACACAGAGCAGCCAAAAGCAGGTTCAAGCATTCCCCTCCTCCCCCGGGCCCCCCTCCACTACACCTTCTCTGGCTCTGACCCAGTGTGGGAAACGTCACTGTCCACAGCCTCCTCTCAAACTGTCCTGGTCATAGTGAGTCAGCCCAAGCCCAGGGAGAGTAGGGGTGGCTTGGAGGCCACCTTGAGGCTTTGAGATGCCTTTTCTTTACATCCCTCCCAATCCCCACCTCATCTGGCAAAGAAGGAAGGCAATGAGGCTTGGATCTGTGGCTGCACCACTAGATGCTGTGCAAGCAGAGGTTCCTGGGGGTGGGGGAGGGGGCAATGCTGGGGAAGCTAGAGCCAGAGCAGCCTGCAGGGCAAGCAACTTCCTTCCAGTGTCTGTAGAGCAAAGCGAGGGAGAGCGGAGAAAGAAACCCATTAGTATATGGGAGTAGGTGGCAGGGAGAGGCTCCCGAAGCAGAGGAACACTGGGGAGCTGAGATCTGCAGTGCTTGCTGCACAGGACAGGCCCCTGGGGAAAGTCTGCTCCCAGACAATGGCTCACAGCCCAGGGGACATTTCTGAAGGCCAAGAAGGTCACCCGGACAGGAAAAGTGGCTCTAGGAGGCACGGGACAAAAGCTATCTGCAAAGGAAAATCTAATTTGAATGACCCGAGATTGTTACATATATATTTAATTATTTGAAAGGCATAATTACAAAAAAGAAGACAAAGATCTTCCATCTGCTTGTTTTTCCCCCAAATAGCTGCAGTTGCCCGAACCTAGGAGCCTGGAACTTCTTCTGAGTCTCTTACATAGGTGCCCAGGAGTCCAAGCACTTTGGCTTTTCCAGACACATTATCAGAAGCTGGATGGGAAGCTGAGCAACTGGGACCCAAGTGGAGCCTATATGGAATGCTGGGGCTGTAGACAGCACTTTAACTCGCTACATCACTGTTGCAGCACTGGCTCCAAGACCTGAGCTCTTAAAATGACTTCAGGAGTTGCTGGGGGTGGCGGGGCTGGGAGCCTTCACTGTGTCTCAAACACCCAGAGTCCAGAAAGTAGCTGGGGAATAGAAGAGGTCTGCTCTCTTCCCTTACAGGGAAGCGATTTCAGAGACCCCTGAGAGACACTGGGTCCTGCAACATAGTGCCACTCTCGGCCCTCCGCTGCCTGCCCACCAATTCCAGACAAGTCCAGTGAAATGCAGACAGTAACTGCAGAGGAAGTATCTGCACTGCATCTGAGTCCCTCTGCTAGTGGAATTAGCAGCTGGGGTCCTAGTAAAGCAGTGACAGAAAACACAAATGAATACCCAGGAGGCACTTTACCAAGTCCTACATCAGAAAGAAGTGTTAGGGTGGTGATGGCATTATGGTGGCATAACATACTAATCCTTAGCCTGTGGTGCCAGCAACCCACATGGGTGTTAGTTTGAATCCCGGCTGCTTCACTTCTGATCCAGCTCCTTGCTGATGGGCTGGGAAGACAGCAGATGATGGCTCAACTCCTTGGGTCCCTGCATCCATATGTGAGACCTGGAAGAAGCTCCTGGCTCTCAACTATGGACCAGCCCAGCTCTAACCATTGTGATCACTTAGAGAATGAACAGTGGATGGATGATCTCTTCCTGTGTGTCTTATTCTCTCTGTAAATCTGACTTTCAAATAAATAAACCTTTAAAATGAAAAAAGAAAAGAAAGGAGTGTGGAACTGTGGACTCTCACTGACTCGGTCTAGGCTAATTTCCCCGAGGAAAAAACACACTGAAAACTCCAAATGCTCCTTTTCTACCTTACCCCTGCTCTAAGCAGTGGTAGCCTGTTCCCAGGTTGTAGCCTAGTTTATAGATTTGTCTCCAATTTAGTCCCTCCTGTGGACAAGTTCTATGAACAGATAGATACATTAACCCAGGAAAGCCACAGGAGAGACCCCCCAAGGTTAGCATTCTGGAGTTAGAACAGGGCTGGGATGTTTCATGTGGTCTCGTCCCCTCAATATCACTAACAGCACAGTGGAGAGGGAAGAAGAACAAAACACACAGCTGGAACAGGAGTGGAAGGCCTGAGCCCAGCTCAGAGGGCGACTCCCTGGGCTCTGCTGGGCCCTCCCCAGGTCTCAACTGAGGTAACAGGAACAGAAAGAGAGCGCCAGAGACAGATGGACAGAGATCTTCCATCATATCTGGAGTTGGGCTAGGCTGAAGCTGGGAGCCTGCAACTCAGTCTAGGTCTTCTATGGGGTTGGTAGGGATTCAAGTCCTTGAACCACCACCTGCTACCTCCCAGGGTGTGCATTAGCCAGAAGCTGGAATTGGAAGTAAGAGTTGGGACTAGAACTCAATCAGAGTTCAACTAGAACTATGAGTGGGCATCCCAAGCAGGGTCCTAACTGTTGAACCAAGTTCCTGCTCTTACACCTTACCTTTATTGCCAGGAGATCTGAGGTCCTTGGATGGCTAGCTAAAGGTAAGCACAGGCTGGTATCCTTTTAAAAGAATTCTTATTTTTATTTGAAAGGCAGATTTATAGAGTGAAGGAGAGACAGGAAAAGAGGTCTTCCGTCCACTGGTCCACTCCCCAAATGGTTGCAATAACCAAAGTTGAGCTGATCTGAAGCTGGGAGCCAACATGGGTACAGGGTGCCAAAGCTCCGGGCCATCCTCCACTGTTTTCCCAGGCTATAAACAGAGAGCTGGATCGGAAGTGGAGCAACTGGGACACAAACTGGTGCCCATACAGGAAGCTGGTGCCATAAAGTGGAGGATTAGCCTGTTGAGCTATGGTACCAGCCCCAGACCAATACCCTTTTCTCCACCCATGGACATAAGTGCAACTTGGTGGTGCACATGTATGTATGTGTGTGTGCATTCCTATGGACATGAACACTTGGATGCACACACATGTGTGTGTTTATGTTTATGTGTGCATACCCATGTATATGTTCACCCTTTTCTGGATTTTCCCTTTTGTCAGCCCTTGGCTTCCTGTGTGCTGGCACAGCATAAATATGATTCAAACACCTTTTTGAGATTTTAGTACTAAGCCACATGGGCACAGGGACAAGTTCAATTGAAAAGCAGAACCTAAACCAAAATCCAATCTCCAAGGGGCAGACCAGAGGTCTTCTGCTCCTGTAAATTTGGCCTTCTCAGTTTTCCATGTAAGATTTGGATCTGGGTCCGTATTAGGGGAAATAATTCCAGAATGCTGAGGCAAAAGATCAGTCTGTCTCTTAGCCAGCAGACAGGACAAGCACGGTAAAAATAGCATATATTTGGGGGTGGGCATTGTGGCACAGTGATTTAAGCTGTAGGTTCAAGTTGTGGCAACTCTGCTCTTGATCCAGCATTTTGGGAAGTGACCGGTGATGACTCAAGTGTTGGGCCCCAACCACCCATGTGGGAGACCAGGATAGAGTTTGGGATCCAACCTTCACCCTAACCCAACCTAGTTTGGGCTGTTGCAGACATCTGGGGAGTGAACCAGAAGATGGGTGATTGCTCTGTCTCTCTGTCACTTTGCCTTCCAAGTAGAGGGAATTCAATAAACTTAGAAAATAATAACATACATTTGAAACTGCAGGGTGCTTTCAGAGGGAAATCAGAGTCTTATACATCTCTCCTAATTGTTGCTTACAACATTTGGGAGCCAGGGAAGACATGAGTAAATGGCATATATTTTTGAGAAAGGAAAGCTTGAGGCTCCGAAGGATGGGTGCTGTTGATACTCTAAGCTTGCATGGCTTAAAGTGAGGTCCAAGAAAGAAGGCCAGGGTAACCCCGAACATTCATGGTAAGAATGATTCATTCTTAAATCTATTTTGATGCTAACCTGGAAGAATAAGCAGTTTGTAGCATGTGAGGGGGCAGGGAGGCTGACCATATGCAGCTAAGTATGGCCAGGAAGTTTCAAGGCACACACTTGTGTTTATGTTTATAATCATGTCATCTGGAAGGGACAACATTGATGTTAATGTGCCATGTTCTCCAAATTGTATTACATGGGTCTATTTTTAGGATTTACTAGATTCTTCAGTTTGGGAAACATTGTTTGATAACCCACAGCCTTTCTGTAGGATCTGTTTCATGATGTGCCTGAACATAAGGCACAAGCCAGACAGAAATGGAGGGACTGCAACGGGGCAGCTCCTGGAGTCTCTGAGACCAAGAGAGAGTAGCACAGGACAGGAAGATTCACCATTGTCTGATCTTGGAGGAGGTCAGAAGCGGTGGGTGAGGAGTGGTATTCTGGGGCAATGGCAATGCCTGTGAATAGGTGGTGGCAGTATCACAGCTTTACATGGATACCCAACAACAAGCCATCAAGTATCCAGGCTGTGAGTTCCACGTGGTAACGCTAGCTGTCATTTTAGCAGAATTTGGAGCAAATCAGGACATTGAGGCTGGGATCCAGAGTTATTAGTGGGCCAATCAGGAGGGGCTGAAGAATAGAGGACATAAAGGGGGTGCCCAGTCCTGGCATCCCAACATAAGGCTGACGGCAGCACTGGGGCATTCTGTATAAAACACTCTACCCATGACTCACACAGTCAGCCCTCAGCTATCACACACAGTGGGTGTCAGCTCTGGTGGGAGCGCTCCCTGCTCCCTGCCCCGGACTAGCATAACTTCTCCACTAACACCCTTTGCACTTCTCTGTGATCCGCTTCCCACTGCTGCAGAGCTGCGCTGGGTCTGCTTCCATAGCTGCACTGTGGATGACCTGAGAGCAGAGATGGTACAGCCGAGATCCCCACTTCTCGCAGTGCTAGATACAGAGCAGGGCTGGGTAAACATTTGCTGATGCACCAAAAACAGTGTGAGTTGCAGGCCCTTCTGGTTTGGCATATCTGGGACTCCAGTACCTGCTCTGGCTTGATCAGAACTGGCTTAGAACTCAAGGTCCCAGGCCAAAAATCTGAGAAGCTATTTCCTACAGAAATACCCTTTACTGCTTTCTCATGTGTCCAACACCTGGATCCTGTGGGAAATTTCACAGTTATCCCAAGTCATTGTTCAGATCAGGTTGTCCAGATAGGATCTTCCTCTTCGACTCCTCACTTGGATTCTGGCCAAAGCCTTGAACTCCATCCTGACAGTGTGGCTGTATGCATCAAACACTTCAACTTTTGCAGACCACATCCCATATAAAAAAAGGTATTCAAATGTTCTCTCATTTACATGAAGGATAACATATATTTAACTATGAGTTGAGTGCAGGTGCAATGTGGCTAGCTGAGGTCAGATTAAATGTAATAGACACTTAATTCAATGTTCATAAATTTTGATTTTTGTATTTCTTTTCCTTATTTGAATAAGCAAATACAGTCTGTCAAGCCTTCCCACCCCCAAATTTTTCCTAGGCTCATAAAGAGCTTATTTGTCCATGGATTAGATAAAGTGGTCCTGGGATAATGTTTTCAGGGAGAGATGATTCTTTGGGTCAAAGCTTCACTGCCTGAACACCAATCAAATTCCCAGCATCTGCTGATGCGAACCAACTTCCTTTCACAGTCAGACACATCCATTCAAAGCACAGCCCTTGGCAGCCTTCCTATACATCTTGCAGGCTGAACAGGGGAGGGAAATTCTTGCCACCAGAATGTTAGGTTGTTTCTGAGTGGGTGGCAAGCTCTAGTTCCTAAATAAAGCATTTGGAAGGCAACACAATCCAGCCATCCTACTCACTGCACACTGACCACGGGGATGAAGCTTGGAGAAGGTGGGAAGAAAGAAGTGCTAACTTAATAGCATAATACTTGAATTAAATTAGAAGAACACTTGGCAGATTGGATTAAAAACAATGGATTGAACTTCAGTTTTCAGAATGGAGGGTGGTGATGAGGAGTTTAATTACAAAATAATGGCAGGCATTATATTAAGCCACACAGAAAGGTAGATGCCCTCAAGTAGTCAATGTTTGTGAATGCCTTGTAACAGGTGACAGTGTGAGCAAAGACCACGACACAATAGTCAGAGGTACAGACAAGGAGACAGTAATTAACAGGCCTTCGGCAAACCAGAAAGATTTCATAGACATGATGCCGCCTTCTTCACTGGAGCTTGAAGGATGATGGGAATTTTTTCAATCTAAAAGGAGGAAACAAAATTCCAAGAAGAGCAAGCAAAAAGAGCAAAACTATAATAACAGTAATGATAATAATAACAATAAATCAATTACAGCTAACTTTTACTGAGTCCCTGATAAGTGCCGTGTTCTGTCTCAGACACTTCACAGTTATTAATTCTCCCAGACACCCCGAAAGAGTCCACTTTATGGTAGAAGAAGCTGAGGTAATGGCAGAAGAAGTAACTGATCAGTTCAGATCCCCCGTCCTTACCCACTGCATGACCCAGGAGGGCAGGGGAGGAAATGGGAAAGCAGTACTCCAGTTGTTTAAACCTTGGCTGCTCCTTGTTAGGGGCTAGAGAATGAAGAGACAGAAAGCAGAACTTGGCCAGATGGTGAGGATTCTGAAGTGCCATGTCAGGATTTTGTCTTTTCTCACAGTATGACCTATGGACCATCTTCAGCAAATCATCCAAAACTTGTTAAAATGCAGATTCCTGGATTTCACCTGCGACATCCTGAAGAGACACTCTGGGGTAGCTCTCTCATCTGATTTTTAGAGACTTTCTCTGAGTGATCTTTCTGCACACTGAAGTTTGAGAACCACCACTATAGGGTATAGAGACATCAGATTGCTGTTTCAAGCACCAGCTACTCCACTACCAATTCAGCTCCCTCCTAATACACCTGGGGATGCATTAAGTATTCACACTCAGATAAACTACTCGGGAAGCCCAAGAATTTGGGCACCTGCTATCCACAGGGGACACCAGGATGGAGTTTCTAGCTCTTCCCTTCAGTCTGGCTTAGCCTTGGCTGTTGTACCCATTTGTGAAAGAAGCAGGAGATAGAAGGTCTATCTTTATAATAAATTTTAAAAATCTTTTTATAAAATAAAAGAAAACGAAGGACTTGAACCTCCGGCAGGCAGCTACCCCACTGCCTGCCGGGGGGCCTTGGGATGGCCACGCCTCAAGCCTGGGAACACACAGTAGCTACCACGTGCACGTGGGGAGCTGCTCCCAGATTTGCCGGAACCTCGATGGCTACCCCTTTTCTGGGTGAGTCCCGGGGGTCTGTGTAGCGAGTCTGGGCCTCCCCTACTGCTCGCCATGTGGCTTGAGCTGGGGGGAGGAGCCAGGAAGGGTGGGACTGGGGCCCAAGGACTTGAACCTCCGGCAGGCAGCTACCCCACTGCCTGCCGGGGGGCCTTGGGATGGCCACGCCTCAAGCCTGGGAACACACAGTAGCTACCACGTACACGTGGGGAGCTGCTCCAGGGCGGCCAGGGCGCCATTTGGCGCCAGGCTCCGCCTGCTGGCCGCCCGGCCAGAGTTTTTGATTTTTGGTTCATTGACCTGTTGCCTGGGAGGTTCCCTCCTGAACCCACAGTGCTGCGGGCGTGAAGCACTGTGCTTGCTAGTAACCTGATCTCTGAACACCTCAAAGTCTCTATGGGGATCCCTTCAATCAAAATGGAGGAAACAGAATGCTGGCAATGAGGGAATCCCTAATGAACTTGAGGCTTGCACCTAATGGTCCTCAGAGCAACCACGGGCAGGTGCGTGATTTACGCCTGGGAACAGGCCCCAACTGGGAGGCAAGGGGACACCACAACTGGGATGAGGCTCCCACCAAGGAGTGTATGTGCTGGAATGGGGGCTGCGTTCTATCTAGGAAACAGTTGCAGTCACCCGAGGCACTAGTGTGGGCTGGGATTGGATGCACCAGGCCGGTTCAGATCCCAATACCATCTGGTGTTATGGAGAACCAGGGTAGATGTGGGACTGACTAGGCTGGGTCTCACTCCTCTTCTGAGCCATGTGTGAGCTGTATGTGGGTATGGACGAGCCATGGCCGGGCTGAAACATCCAACATCAAGAACCAGAATGGGGTGAAAGCCAGCCAGGAAAAACCCCTGTTCCTGCTAGGACAGGAGGTGAACTGAGTAGGGCTGGCTCAAGAACCCCCTGGCAAGCGCAAAATCTGGCATTGGGAGGGGTTCTGATGGAGGAGCCTGGGCAACTCCTCTGGCAGGACACAGTCCCTGCGAGTAAGCGCAAGAAGCATGATAGGAAACAGCCCAGAATAGGCCATGGAAAGTTTCCCACTGGCATACATTCAGCATGGGTCAGGAGCAGATCAGGCTGAATCAGTTCATGTCAACCACTGGCAAATCCGATCGCCAGACCAGAGTGTGGGATGGGCCGGGTTTGGTTGCGACAAAACCAGTACACATTATGGAATGCCAGGGCATGGTTGCCTGTACTGGATATGAATGCAGCACCCATCCAGCACACGTGAGATCCAGGAAGGAAGGGGCAGAGCTGGTGGGGGGATTAAGGGGCTGGTCCCCTCGCCGGTCAGCTACTCCCACTGGAGAGTGTTGGCTGGGATAGAGACAGACCCGACTAAGCAAGGCTATAACACCTGTGCGCTGCATGTGGACTAGATCAGGGCCGCAGCATCAGCTGGCAGAAGCTGGCACTGGGGACTAACTCTGTCTAGTCAAATCACAGGACCACCTAAAGAGTGCATAAACCGGGACAGAGAGACCTGGGAGGGAAAAGTGGGTTCCCCCTTCCTGGATCATATTCCCGTGGGAGGGCATGAAAACTAGGACGGGGGCTGGGATGGCTAGATAGAGAGGCACTCAACAACATCCGTAAGAGCTGGATGGTTGAGTTGATTAGATAGAACTAAGCTTTAATAC
This sequence comes from Ochotona princeps, assembly GCF_030435755.1. Taxonomy (NCBI): domain Eukaryota; kingdom Metazoa; phylum Chordata; class Mammalia; order Lagomorpha; family Ochotonidae; genus Ochotona; species Ochotona princeps. The sequence goes on from NC_080833.1 coordinate 79,594,679, forward strand.
CCATTGACAAGTACCAGAGCCAAATGGGATGGGGGACAGACTGGTCTTCTGCTACACATACTGGCAAACCAGGGTAGGGGGCGGGCTTGGTGGGGGTTATTGTGGGTCGCCCCGGCTAGGCTGTAGCTCCCACTGGTTGATGTAAGGGCCGAACCAGACTGGACTGCAACACCCATTGGTTCCAGTGCAACTCGGGACTGAAAACAGAACCAACCCAGCAGTTGCAACCACCAGCTGATCGGGTGATGGACTGTGCCGGGCCCTGTGCTTGCTAGAACATGTAAGAATCTAGTCTGGGAATACCTCAAAGTATCTTTGGAGATCTCCCCAATCGAATTGCTGGACTCTGAACTCTAACCAAGAAAAGACAGAAGACAGAACGGGACAGTCATTCATCTCAGCTATATGTTGGCAGCAAATTATGGGGCAAACGGAGACTTTATGATGGACCATGTCAATCAGTGGACGACCTCATCGAGCGAAACTGGCAGCGATTCATAACTGGAGAACTATTAGCACCACTTGGGCACATATCTCGGAGCATGCCCCACATCCGGGACTTGGGGTGGGCGGGAAACCGGGTGGGGCTTCTCCCTCAATGTCCCCCTTTACCTCAGATGCATGATGGAAACAATATGGACATAATGGCATTGCCCACTTTCCTATCCCCCTGAACCTTTTTTTTCTTTTTTTCTTTTTTTTTTTTCTTCTTTTTCCTTTAACTGTAATTAACTATGTAAAGATTGTCAACAACAATACAATAAAAAGAAAAAAATTATAAAAAAATAAATAAATAAAAAATAAAAGAAAAGAAAAGAAAACCCACCCACACTTTTTGAGGAACAAATGAGCTGGAGAGGGGAGCACCTCTAAGGAGTCATTCAGGAGCTTCTCTTCCTGCCTAGCATCTGCTCCGGTTGGAGTTCAGTCCTCCCTGAAAGCTTATTAGGTGAGCTTATTTGGAAACAGGAATTTTGCAGATGTAATCAATCAAGATGAAGTCAAATTGAATTGAAGTGGGTCTAAAGTCCAAGAACTGCTGCTTTTATAGGACAGAGAAAGTGCAACATCTGAACAAGAAACTGATACTGGAGGCAGAGGCTGGAATTATGCGGCCACCAACCAAGGAGTGCCACGACTGCCTCCACACCAGAAGCCAGGGCACAGCTGAGTTTTGTCTCCTTAGAGCCTCCAAGAGGTACTTCGGAACTTTGGGCTGAGAATGAAATTCCTGGTTAAGCCAGCCAGGTGGTGGTCACTTGCTAGCAGAGCAATTGCAACAGCAGAAAGGGCTTTCAACAGCAGAATGATAAGGGCTCAGGTATTCATTTGGAAAAGGAGTGAGGCACAAACAGTTGTGTATGTGAGAGTTTCTGCTTGGGTGGTCAGGGCTAAAGCTCCACAGGAACAGGAGGTGAATTTGGATTTGGAAGGGCCAAGTTCAATTCTAGCACTGGCGACCACCAGTCATCAGAGAGTGGCACCTCAGATTTCTCATCTACAGAATAGCGAAGTTATTATTGACCTCACCATATTTTATGAGGACTGACTGGTTTGCTTTCAAGCAATGAGCACATTCTTGACACTAAAAACTGTTTACATTCATTTCCAAAAAGGGAAAATAAATAGGAAACTGAATGGAGGAGAACTTGTGTAATAAGCATCCTCAAGCTCCAGCCTTGACCAAACCCCCAGGCAGTGCTCAGCACCAGCCCACCTTGCTGTGTGTTTCGCTGCCAGCGATGAGTTGGGCTGGGCAGGAATGCGCTGAGGCCACGCAGAGCTGGCTGCAGCACTGGCATTGCCCAGGGCAGTTAACAGCATCTCCAATGCCATGTCTATAAAGTTCATCATTGGAGGGCTGAACAGGGCAGGCCCCTCTAGTAGCTAAGGCCAGGAGAGTCTGCGGCATGATGTTGGTGGGGAAAGTACTGCCTGGGGGAGCATTTTCAGCTATGGAGAAGCCAACCCCGAGTTGGAGGAGCTGGGGCAGGGAGGGGGTGTTTGGGAGGCATCAAGGTAGCACAAAGAGTGCCATATGAAGCACAGAACTTCCAGTTACAGGGCCTGGCATTATGGCATAGCAAAGAAAGCTGCTGCCTGCAATGCCAGTGTCTCATATGGGTGTTGGTTCAAGTCTGGCTACTCCTTATCTAGTTTCCTACCAATGGCCAAGGAAAGAAGTGGAAGATGGCCCAAGTGTCTGAGCCCCTCAACCTATGTAAAGGACCTTTATAAAGCTCCAGGCTCCTAGCTTTGTTCTCTCCCAGCCCTGGCCATTGTGGCCGCCTGGGGAGTGAACAGACAGAAGATCTCTCTTTCTCTCTCTCTCTCTCTTTCCCTCACTCTGTAACTCTAACTTTCAAATAAGTAAATAAATAAATCTTTAAAAATAAGAATGTCTAGTTCCCATCTACATTTTGGATAAGTGAGCAATCATGTTTTAGTGCAAGCATGGCCCATGTACTATTTATACTTAAAAAAAGATTCTTCATTTACCTGAAATTCAAATGGAACTGATGTTCTGTGATTCTATTCTCTGACCGTGGTAACCTGAATTGGGACCCTTCAGGTCAACACAGGTTAACCTCGAAGCTGAGGCTGGAGAATGGAGGGCAAGGAGGACCAAGGAAGGGCCAAGTGGGTAAAGGCTGTGCACAGTGCTCTCATCCCACCAGGCACCTGGAGGTCTGCTGGTGCTGCCTCCCGCCTCCCAGGATTCCAGCCTTGCCTTGTCCAACAGAAGCTGAATGTCCTTCTCCCTCTCTATTGTATGTGGTGATTTCCTAGATTCAAAATCCTGGGTTTCTTGGTATCAGAATGGGAAATGAGCTTCCTTGTCCCTGGGAACTGGCCTTATCTAAAGAAGACAGTCACGTGGCAACTGCCATGTCCCTAAGTGACCCCTGCTGGAGAAGGGACATTTCAGAACTATGGAGGAGCCCAGAAGGGACATTCAACTATGCCACTCAAACAGGGAGAAAACCAGAGAGAAGTGGCCATTAGAAGCAGTTAAGTGTCAACGAGTGGGGTACCTCTATGTTTTTTTAAATCCAGTAACAATTAAAATCTCAGTACTTTAATTTTAATCCAGTATTATAATTTAATTAAAAAGCGACTAAAAATGTATGCTATATATCTCATCCCAACTCATCTTGGATTTAGGAATTTAGCCTCTGAGAACCCAAAGTAGGGTGACCCGTTTCGGACCCCGACCTCAAGAAGGGACTAATGTTTGGTTTAATTCAAATCTCACACGCTGGGCCCTACAAATCATGGTCTCTACCCCAGCCCAAGGGAAATGAGCAAAAGCCCGCAGAAGAGGACAACAGTGTCTGAGATGTCGGCCTTGAGAATCCTTAATGTATAAAGTAGCCACATAAAATTCCACAGGGTAGGTGTTTTCATCTGAGTTGAGTCCAACTGGCCAGGTGTCTTGGCCCCTGGAAGGCTGCCTATGATGACACCAAGAGCTGACAACAGCCACCTGGTGTGGCATGTCAGACCAGCACAGTCAGCATGGCCACAGAATGTTCTTTCCCACCGACACAAGTGTAAACAGCACAAACTCACGGGGCATTGTGGGGAGGGAGCCTTCCGGCCTCGGTCACGACCTGGGCCATCCATTTTAAACCCAGGGAGAGCAGCCTGGAATCTTTGGCCAGCATCTTCCCACTGCCAGCAGCCTGTCAGTATTGGCCCTTGTCCAAAGATGCCCTTGGCCAGTGGGTCATGGGGAACCAGGGCTTCCATCAAGGTGTGGGGTGAGGTGGGAAGGGGCAGTTACAAACTGAAAACAGTCTTTGGATTTCTCTGCTCACTCTCCCTTCCCTTATCTTCTTGCCCAGTTTTCCCCCTCACTCCATTCTCCAGCTCCGGAACCTTCCAACCCCCAAAGCTCTAATGCATCTGGCTTCCAACAGGATCAGTCACTCAGCGGAGCAGGGGTCAGAGAGGGGACGGCCTTTCCCATCCTTTTTGTTCTGGTCCAGCGGCCAAAGCCTAATATCTTTGCTATCTTAGGTGATAGGCCTTAGGGACCAGCTGCCAAGCCGGAAGCTGAGTGGGACATTCAGTAAGGCAAGCTTTTTGGTTATTTCTAATGGGAAGTCAGGAGTGACAAGGGAGCACTGGCTGCGACTCCAGCTGACAGCCTTGTGCCCAGCCCTTGGATGAAAGTGCTCCTGTTGGCTGCCTCATCCCTTGCCACTGGTTTGATTGATAACAGTTGCATACGACCAGTGTCAGGGCTTAGTTCCCTGCCTGCTGTCTCTGTCCCAGAGTCCTTGTTTAGCTGATGTCAAGTAACCAGTTCCCAACTGGAACAGGTGGCTTCAGGACATATGCTCACTGGCATTTGAGATGGAATTAAAGATGCAGTACTTACAGGGAGTTTTAGCTAGCATCAGTCAATAGCAGGGGCTGGTGGTTGGGCTCTGAAACTCCCAGTGACAGCAATGGCAGCATGTCAGTTTGTAGCTTGAGGAAAATGTGCTGAACAATCACAGCCAAGACTATGACTAATGCCTTAGCCTTATACCTCCACAGACATGCAGCAGTGTGGCACTAAGATCATGGACACAGATCAATATTGCCTCAATGTGAAGGCTCATCCTGATGCCTGCTGACCCTCTGAACATGTGAAAGGTAGCTCATTCCTCATGCCCGAGTTGTCTAAACAGAACAGTGGGAATAATGAAAGTGTTTACTTCACCAGCACTTGTGAATGTTCACGCTGCACCTACAGTAATGCCTGACACAGAGCCAGTGTTCAGTAACTGGCCATCATCATTTAGTTTCTTTAATCCTCACAATGAGAGTGTAAGGCATGTATATTGACAGCTGGAAAGCTAGCTTAATGGAAATGAAACGACTTGTCCAAGGAATCCATATGCCAAGTGACAAAGGCCTGATTGATTTCTAATTCTGTGCACTTGCTCCAGACCACAAACTCAACTGGTGCTCACAGGGATGCCAGAGACGCACATCAAACCCCTAGGCCCTGGGTCTAGGGTCGCTAACCGGGATTCCCAATACCTAAGATGTCCATTTGAGTTTTATCAGGACCCTAGAGTAGAAGAGGAGCTCTGTGGCATGGGGTGTCAAAATGAAGAACAAATCAAAGATTCAGGAGAAAAGAGAACTATGGTGAGGAGTATGGCACTTGCTTTCTGCTATGATCTGGTGAGCTCCTAAAATGGAAGTTCTAAGGAAAATTGCTCCAAGCAGCTACCAAAATCTTGTCATTCCCAACCTTAGCAAGAGAGTAGAAAGCTATCCTGCAGGGCTGGGGAACCTTTTGTCTGCCAAGGCCATGTAGATATTAATAATACCATTCTCGGGTCATACACAATGATCAACTCAAACACTAGCTTATTGTAGATTGACCAAATTTAAGTCCCACTTGCCATTGCCTTGGCAGGCCCAGACCAAATGATTTCATGAACCTTCTAGTGCTGGTTGTCAGCAGGGTGGATGATTCCCCACCCTGGATGCTATAAAGCAAGAGGCCCTCTTGCTCTCTGGGGTTGACAAGGTGCTAATGGCTTCTAGTCATCTCCCAAATCCGAGTTAAGTGTTTCTCGCATGGGCTGGGATTAAAACCATTGCTCCCGGAGGACCCTGGTAAGTGTTTCTTCATCTGCCACATTCCATTTATCTAATTGGCTTGGGCACCTAGGGCTGCTTAAAATGGAATTTACACCTATTAGAAACAGCTTTCCATCTACATAGATCCTATCTTTGTCATCTACTTGGAATGAACAAAGCTGCTCTCCAAACTGAATTAGTCTGAGAATAACATCCTTGGTACTAAAAACCAGTGTATAAAAACACTGACAAGATTGTCTTAGTTTTTTGCTGAAGTCCGTTGTTTCACAAATGGGAGCAGGCAGGCTTTTTTATGGTAAACCTACTATTTAGAAAGCAAACAAACAACAAAACCCACACACAACTATTTCAGCAATGCTACCACATAGAAAAGAAATCCTACCGCCAAAATGCCACCATATTCAGAAGGCAACTAAAGAAAGAGCACTTGTTCAAATACTGCCTCCTCCATAGCCAGTAGGATTGGAAAGAGAATGCACATTCTGCTCAATTCCATAAACTTTTTGTCAAATCACTTTAAAAAATACTGCCTATTATATGAAATCATATAGATTGAATCATTGTTAAAGTCCTTTCTGTAAGGTTAATAGAATTATTTGATCTGGCAGTAGACATTTAGTGTGGTGATTAAGACACCCACCTATCACTTGAATACCTTGATTTGTTTCTTGGCTCCAGCTCCCAGCTCCAGCTTCCTGCTAATGCAGACCCTGGGAGGCAGCAGTGATGCTTAGGTAATGGAGTTCCTGCCACCTGGGTAGGAGATCTGGATCACATTCCTCTCCACCAGCTTTGGCCTTACAGCCCTGTGGGTATTTGATGTGTGAACTACTAAATATGAGATCTCTCTCTTTCTCTGACTTTTAAATTGATACATATATTGGACCAATTTTTGGTATCAGCCAAAAATTCAAAATACTGCTAAATTTAAACAGGTTCTTTCTTATTTATTGTTATGTAGCAGATTACCCCCAACATGTAATATCTTTTTTTTTTTTAAAGATTTATTATTATTGGAAAGCCGGATATACACAGAGGAGGAGAGACAGAGAGGAAGATCTTCCATCCGATGTTTCACTCCCCAAGCGACCCGCAACGGGCCGGTGCGCGCCAATCCGAAGCCTGGAACCTGGAACCTCTTCTAGGTCTCCCACACGGGTGCAGGGTCCCAAAGCTTTGGGCCATCCTCAACTGCTTTCCCAGGCCACAAACAGGGAGCTGGATGGGAAGTGGAGCTGCCGGGATTAGAACCGGCGCCCATAGTGGACTTTAGCCACTAGGCCACGCCGCCGGGCCTCCAACATGCAATATCTTAACAACAGAAATTATTTATTTTCTCACACAGCTTCACTGAGTCAGAAATTTTGCTCCTGCTCATGAGGCCAGAGCTACTGTCACGAGAGACTCAATTTAACTAGGGCCCTAGTGTCTATTCACAATGTGATCTTGTCTGGCTGGAGAGCTGGGTGCTGGCTGCCACCCAGGGCTCTGCAGGGCCCTCTCCACAGACCACGTGATTATCTTCAAGGCATGGGGCTGCCTTCTTTCATTGTGGCCCAAGAGACTAAGGAGAAACCCACAGTGCCATCTGTCACTCCTCTCCACTATGCTAACTTGGTCATACACATCAGCTGCAATTCAGCACGGGGGAACGTTACTCAAAGGCATGGAGAATATATGACAAGAATCAATGGGGTCACCCTGGAGTTGGGACCACAGATGGCTCCAACACCAACTGGCTCTAGAAAACCTCCTTCTATGATCTCCCAGTTTGTTCCAAAGATTTCTTTCTGATGTTCCTGGAACACCCAGCTTCTTCCATAACCCTGTCCATGGCTTTGACTCTCAGCTGCACATGCATAGATTTAAAGTTAAACAACACGATAGCAATGCCCTAACCCAGTTCCGAATACTTCTTGAAATAACTTACTGGCAGATCTGTTTGTGAGATCCTCTCCCGTAAGCTCTTTCAGGACAGGAGCGTGTCCTACTTCTTATGTATCGCTGGTGCCTGACATAACACGTGCTGTGTGGGAAATTGCCTGTGGATGCTGATTGAGACACTGGACTTACCCTGGGTGAATCATTTTCAGTCTCTGGGTCTCGGTCCCCTTGGTTGTATTGCACTGGGTAATCTTATCAGCCACCTGCTACTTTAGCAGGTGAAGAGCCTTGTTTCCTAGTGGAGTATGATCACGTGGTCTGACATGCTCCTCATTGCTTCCCAGCAGCATCTTCCTTGGGCTCAGGATGCAAAGAGTCCACCGATTACTGCACTGTGGAAGCAGAGACAGATTATTAGGTAAATGCTCAAGGGACAATGGTGGGATGAATTCCCAGGTTCAGGTTTTGAGTTGAGATCAGTTCAAGAAGGGAAGAGTGATGAAAATTCAAGATAAGGAGATTCCTTTGCTCCATGAATTGATCTGATTATTACTCTCCCATTCTTCAACCTTTCTGGCTCCTCTCAGAGCAAGACTCAACTTCCATAGTCAGCTTCAAATGCTCCAAACCACATTCCCTTTCCTGAAGCTTCTTGTTGCAGGCAAAATGCCTGCCAGCTGGGCCCTGTCCAGAACTGTGTTTTCCTTACCCGTGGTACTTCTTTAACCTGGCAAGGCCCCTACCAAGAAAAAACTAGACCAGCACTCTCCAGAGATCGCTCAAATTGACTATATGCTCAGCTTGAAAGTTGTGTTCCCAAGAGACCCTTTAATATGACCAAGAGGCATCAAAAATGACACAATAGAACTTTCCTTAGAACATGTCATCCTGTGGCAAATGGGCACTAGATTTTCTCAGAATGTTATCTGATGTACCAAATCATGTGTGAGAGAAAAATGAGTTTGGAGAGCAAGGGAGAGGGGTGATCTGGTAGTGCACTTACTGGATCAATGGGCTGGTAGTCCATGCAGAGGTTAATAGTCTCATAAATAGCCTTAACTTCTCCAATAAATCTCCCATATCTCAGTATCTGTATCACAGATCTTTGTAAAAAGTAGTTCATTGAAATTTACTCAATAAGCCCATTTCACCAGTGATGGACTAACCTTACTGGGAGAGGGTTGGTGTGACTTTCCCTTGTAATACATGTCTCACGTGGCCCCAAGCAGGTGGTGTTTTCCTAGGGCAACTCCTTTGTTTGGAAAATGTTCTGGGGCCTTGGCTGAGAGCACTTAATTTGCCAGGAAGGACAGGCAAGCCCATTCTCATCAAGTTATTCTTAAGTACACTGACCTCATTATTTGCCTACAATGTGAATGGATATTTATTTAACGTGCGTATTTGTGTAAGGATCATAAATTGGTCTGTGTGTGCCTGGCCTCCTTCTGTCCATATTATCACTGTATATTTCTGAAAAAGGAGGGTTAAGGCTTAATAGTGTCAACAGTCCAAGATCCCATAAGAGGGTGCTAGAAAGGGCTTGGAGATGTGGAGTAGGAGGTGGTTGCAAATGCATGAAAGATCCACGGAGCTGACCCAGCTATGTTCCATAAGCCTGAGCATAGCAGCAGTCCCACCATCCACACTGTATAACTACAACTACCCAGAGCCTTTCCACCTGGGGTCTCACTGCACCCTTGCAGTGACCCTGGAAGGCAGACCCTCAAAGTGGGCGGACCCCACTTTACAGATCAGAAAAACCACATCTCCAGGGAAGGAGGGTCTTAGTCACACTAGAACGACTGAAATTACTTTTTCCCAATGGAGCTGGACCACATTTTCTGCCCCCATATAAACATGAACTTGGCAAGCTGTCCTAAGTAGGCCAGTATCCCCCGAGGACTTGTTCTAACAGGGCAAACATCTACAAAACTAGCCACCTTGCTGTGGGGGTAGAGGGTGCGTTGGGAAGCCCATAGTGCTTCTCCAATAGCAGCAAATGAGTGCAAGAGAGAAGCTGGGACTCCCTGGTTCTCTCAAATCACACCAAGCCTGCAAAGTGCGGTGAAGTGGCCAGCTCCTGAGTACACTCAGGAGCCAGAACCCTGCTCCAAGGAAGAGGGAAGTTAGATTTGAAAAGAAAGTGAGGGGCCCAGTGCAATAACTCAATCGGCTAATCCTCCCCCTGCAAATGTCATGTTCCTATATGGGCACTGGTTTGCATCCTGGCTTCTCCACTTCCCATCCAGCTCCCCGCCTATGGCCTGGGAAAGCAGCAGAGGATGGTCCAAAGCCTTGGGACCCTACGCCCATGTGGGAGACCCAGAAGAGGCTCCTGGGTCCTGGCTTCAGATTGGCTCAGCTCCAGACGTTGCAGCCACTTGGCGGGTGTGGGGGGGGGGCTACCAGCAGGTAGAAAAGAAAGTAAGAAGCACTTGGGCTTCTTTCTATTTCTCTCTGTCTTTCTCTCTCTCTGGCACATCCTACAAAGTCTGCATTCCCCCTTTGTACGGTATCGTTGATCATAAGGACACACAACCTGAGGCCAGCAGGAATCCCTGTTCTGACATCCTGGACTTGGTGGTCTCAGACCTCCCTAGCCCTGTCTTGACTTACTACTTTCATTCAATGGGATGTTCAGGCAAATGCAATGGGTTCTGCGCCTTCCTCACCAGGAAATGCCCTTAGGAAAGCTAGCTGCCGTGGTTATCTGCAAGAAGAAAGAAGCCTCGATCTGAAGAGACTGGCCACGCTGTGCAGTTTCTCTTTCCCTTTCCAGCTCTTCTCTAATTTTATTTTGAGCTAGGCCAACACCCAAAGGTATTTCTTGTTAACTTGATGATCTCTAGGGAGTCATAGCTAGAAATCAGGCGTGTATATGGCAGCCTTCCTCGGAAGCACACGGCTGTTGCAAGGTTAGGATCCTCAGTGGAAGGGTCAGAGGCTCCAAAGAACAGTAACCTTTTCTCACAAACAGAGGGACCCTTCCCCAATATGCAGTCAGGAGAAATCCCCCACGTGGAGTTCAATGGGTTGGGCAGAAGCAAATTCTCCTAGTAACCTATTGGCTGGGTTGGGAGATGGAGGGGGAGGAGTAGAGGAGACAATGCAGCCAGCTGGCTGTGCAGACTCAGCCCCTGTTTGCCTCTGAGGGGTTTGGTGCATTGATGACAGATGATTTCAGCCTTCAGCAAACGGACAGAGCCCATGTCAACAGCATCTGGGTGGGGGCAGGGAAGGTAGGCATGGGCTGGCCCACATCTTAGCTGCTACCAGTTGTTTTATCTTATATTCTTCCCGTGATTCAGGAATGATCAAATCTTGGCTCTGTGGGCTAAAATCCTTCATGCAAATCATAGATAAGTGATCAAGATAGTTTTGCTTCTCACCAACCACCCGCACTTTTTCCCCTTAAATCAAGGCTCCTCCATCCCCAGCACTATCAAACATTTCCTTGTTTCTCTTTTGTTCCTTTACCCCTTGGTCTGGATTCACCCCTTGTCTCTTCCATCTCTTCCAGGTAGCTGTGTGTGTGTGTGTGTGTGTGTGTGTGTGTTAGGTTCTCCATCTAAAAAGTGAAGCTCCTGGCATGTGTCTGAAAAAGTATGTTCAACTACGAACTCTTCTGAAGATAGACGAGTTTGCTCACTCCTGAATGGCATTTGTGAGACTAAAAGGGCTGCTGGCACCTTGGTAATGGTAGAAAGCTGCAACTTTAAGCCCCCCAAAATTCAACAGAGGTCGTAGGCGTTCCGTGTGCCCTAAGTGGGCAACAATGGCTGGCTTGGGGCCACTCACATAGAGTAGGAAGATCCTGAGACCATCCACTTGGCTAAGTCTTTTGGGACAGGCACAGAAGGGCATAGGCAGTGGCATCCACCAGCCAGGTCCACAGGCACCTGAGCTGGGTGCCTTACCTATCTGGCATGCACCAGGCGGAGATGCTACAAGGCTGTGCTCCATTCACATCTCCTACTTCCAACTTACGTGCACCTCCACCACCCTTTCCAGGTGTTTTTAGCAATGAACTTTGCAAACATTAGGTGTAACCTGGAGAAACTCTATGTTCTTAATCCCTAAAGAAGAGCTTCATGGGTAGTTTAGGGATTTAAAAAGAACACTGATACCTTTTTGCTGAACTGGGCAACTTTCTCAGAGCAGGAGAAAGGGAGAAGCCATTTCTAAACCTGTTTCCCCCTCCCTTTGCCTTTGGGTATCCTTGGAGAACAAGAACACAGGGCTGGCCCAGCACACACACACACACACCCATAAACAGACTCTAGGCGCTCCAGGCTCCAAAACCCAAATCCACACCCTTCCTCTGCATGCCACTCCTTAATGTCGACTTTCTCTTTTTTTGTTTTTCCCTTCCCAGAAGAGCTACTTGAAAGACCAGGCTACACTATTCTCCACTAGCACAAGTTCCACAGGCTACTGAACCTCTTGAATTCTGGCCTTTATTCACACTTGCCCCTGAAAATGGTCTCCCCCAGCCACTGGCCACCTCTCACCTGCCAGATGCAATATTGGGCTGTTAGTCATGCTCAAAGCTATGCCCTCTGAGATTTCAGCTACTCTGCTCCCTCCCACTCTCTTGTACCCCCACTGAGCTACCCTTTTCCCTTCCCCGATTCCTTCACTCACTCTTTCCTGTCCATCCTTTCAACACAGGTTTTTCCCAGGATTCAGGTCTTGGTCTTCTTGGCTGTCTTTCTGTCTTTAGCAGATGTTCATGGCTGACCAACCCCTGAGCGCATCCTCCTTCTGTTGGAGAGTTCTCCAGGTAGGGAGCCTACCCGGCCTGGATGCCTCCTCTCCCAGCTTCCTTCACAGCAAAGGTATGCACATGCACCCCAGTCCTGACAACCTGCTGCAGTTGAAGCCCATCTTTGAATGGGAGACCAGGCTCAAACTGGCACAGCCTGGAGGGCTCCATTCTGATCCTGATGGGGACAGCACCAGGCCTACCCTCTGCTTTCCACAAAGAGTTTTCTCTTACATTCACACTATTTTAAAAAAAATGCTTATTTATTTTCATCTACTTTGAAAGGCAGAGAGAACTTCTATCTCTTGTTTCATGCCTACAATGCCTGCTATATCCAGGCTGAAGCCAGAAGTTCTTCATCCAGATCCTCCACGCACAGGGGTGGCAGAGGCCTAGGCACTGCAGCCATCATTTGCTGCCTCCCAGATTGCATTATTAGGAAGTTGCATTGGATATGGAGGTGCCAGGATACAAACTGGCACTCCAACCTGGGATTCAGGTGTGTTGTAAGCAGCAGCTTAACATGCTGCACCACAACAATCACCCTTCCCCTGCTCCCTCCAGCCTCCACAAGGAACAGATCACAGCATCTTGTGTGCGGTCTCTGGTGTCCTCTCTACCTTGTGTTGCTGACCAAATCTCCTACCTATCTTTAGATTCTGTCGCCTTCCCTGAGTGCCAACACCACTCTGCTAGCTAATGTTCTCATTACTACCCAGCTGCACTATCAAAGGCACTTCCTCACGAATTTTTCTGTCTTCTGCTCCTTCCCTTCTAGCTAATTGGCTCTGCTGCCAGACTGGTCTTTCCCTAATGTAAATCAGATTTTGCCATGCCCATGCAGAAAGTTCCTCTACAAGGGACTTGTACAATGGCTCAACTGGCTAATCCTCAGCGTGCAAATGCCAATATCCCATATGAGCCCCAGTTTGTGTCCTGACTGCTTCACTTCCCATCCAGCTCCTGCCTTACGATCTGGCAACAAAGCATATTCCAATGCCTTGGAACCCTGTACACACATGGGATACCCAGAAGAAGCTCCTGGCTCCTGGCTCCTGGCTCCAGATCAGCTCGGCTCCGGCCGCTGCAGGAATTTGAAGAGTACAAATGGAAGATCTTTCTCTGTCTCCTTCTTTTTGTAAAATCTGCCTTTCCTGAGGGCAGCAAGCATGGCTATACATGGCTACACACACTGCACTAGCACGGGTGTGCACTGGGATGATGGAGCGACAGATTGGGCTTGACTCCAACTCCTACTGGTACTCATGAGAGCCAGTTTGGGTATAGAACAGAACAGATTAAGTCTTGACTCCCACTGAATTATGTGAAAGCTTTATATTGGCTCAGACCAGGTAGTGCTGCTCTGCAACGACCAACAATAAGAACCAGAATGGGTGTGGCCAGTTGAGCAAGGCTACTATTTTTGTCAGAACAGGAGGTGCACAAAGTCAAACTGGGCCAATGATCCACTGGTGTGAGAATTGGCACTGGGAAGAGACTTGATGGAGGAGCTTGGGAAACTCCTTCATTGGAACACAGCCCCTGCAGGTAAGCAAAAGAAGCAAGGCAAGGAGCAGCCCAGACCATGCCAGGTTACAGTACCCACCAACATACATGTGGGTCAGGTCTGGAGACAGACCAGTCAGGGCCAGCATATAACACCCACTGGCAGATCTGAGAACCAGGACAGGCGGCAGGAGGAGCCAGATCAGGCTGCAACACCAGCCAGTTCACATTAGGACTGGGACAGCAATCAGGCTGGGCTAGGATACAGCATCCACTGTAGGCTGCAGTACTCACCAACAGGAGCTGGAACAGGGGGCAGACTAGAGTAGGCCAGGCGGAGCAGTAAGTCTTCGTACACTGAGTCATGCCAGCCTGGGCCCAGCAGGGGCTGGGTATGAATGAGTCCCAGGGACAGGAGACCTGATAGGGCTCTGGTAACTTGGCTCAGGTCATGGGCCCACCTGTGTGATGGGGGTTGGGTTCCTGAGCCCCGGGGACAGGGGAACTGGTGGAGTATGGGTCGATTGGCCCAAATCCTGGGGCCCACGTTCTAGGTGGGTGTTGGTTTCGTGAACCCCAAGGGTGGGGGATCTGGCGTGGCTTGGGTCTCCTGGCCCAGGTACTTGGACTTGCCTGAAGAACATGCCCTACTTAATGAAAAAGGTGGAGCACTGCACACAGGCTCTGTTGTAAAAGGAGAATAAGGCAACACATTTGTTGCTGTAGCAGAAGAACAGAACTAACTGGACAACTACCCCAAACAATGACAGCAAAAAAATCTCAGTGAATGGAGTCAATGGACATTGGGAGGGTGACATCATCCTCAGATCGGTGAAGTCAGTAGCATTTCAGAATTATCCAAGCCAGTTGGGCAGGACCCTCGGAATATGTACACATCAAGACTCTGGGTTGATAGGAGGTGACAGTTCGTCATCCCTGGATACAGGGAAGTGTAGAAAGTTGTGACTTGTTTCCCCCTTTGTTTCTCCCCTTCCCCCAGGAACAACAAGAAGAAATAGCAACTTTGAAAGTAGTGAATTCACCCAATTTTTCCTAAACTTCAATCCCTCCCACCCTGATCAATCATGTAATCATTATTTTAAAAATATAAAATAAAATCTCCCTTTCCAATAAAAATAATTGGTAAAAGAAAGCTCCTCACTGCTGTAGGGATACCTCTGAGTCCTGGAGATGACTTTCATGTTCCCTCACCCAGCACAGCCCTGGGCATGCCATGCTCTAACCACACCTAACAGGTTGGTGTCCTGCATAATGTCACAATGAGTTCCATCTCCAAGCCTTTGCTCACTGTGATCCTGGAGCTCCCCGCTTGCCCCAGGCTCATGCCTGCGCTCACAGCATGGACTCCTCAACAGCTACTGGTCCCGAAAGCCCTGCCTGGGGTGAAATAGACCTTACCTTTAGACAACAAAAATGCCTGGCTCCCTGGGTTCCACCTCCAGTGTCCCTGGAATAAGCAGGACCCTGCCTGCTCCCTTTCCTTCTGCCTGTTCTACCACCTATTATTATTATTACTATTATTATTATTTTGGAAAGTCAGATATACAGAGAGGAGGAGAATCAGAGGGGAACATCTTCCATCCAATGATTCACTCCCGAAGTGGCTGCGACGTGATCCAAAGCCAGGAGCTCGGAGCCACGTCTGGGTCTCCCACGTGGGTACAGGGTCCCAAGGCTTTGGCCCATTCTCAACTGCCTTCCCAGGTCACGAGCAGGGAGCTGGATGGGAAGCGGGGGGCTCCGAGGATTAGAACTGGTGCCCATATGGGATCCCGGCGTGTGTGAGGCAAGGATTTTAGCTGTTAGACCACTATGCCGGGCCCAACACCTTTTATTAACATCTCTCTTTAACACCTATTTGACTCCCATCGAATGCCTGCTCAGTGTCAGGTGCTGAGCTAGGCCCTAGCATTGAGCAGTCCTCGGTCATTGCCTGTAACCATGGTGCACACAGCCAGCTGCATGCCTTCTGTGTGGGGCCAACTTGCATGCCTGAATTCCACTCCAGCTCCCCACTCCTCCTCTCCTTCACTGGAATGCACTCACTTCCTTCACTCCCCACTCAAGGAAGGCTGCATCCTTAATGCCATATCCTTTCCTGCTTTAATCTGCATGATCCACAACTCCAGCATCTACCCAACCCCAGAAATCATTTCCTCTTAGATGCCCCTTTGCTGTGCTGACTTCACCCTTTGGATCAGATACCACCTCTACCTCTTCCTCCTTTTTTTTTCTTTTCTCTCTCTCTCTCTCTCTCTCTCTCTCTCTCTCTCACTTAAGATTTACTTATTTAATTAAAAGACAGAGTGAGATAGAGACATGGAGACAGAATCTTCCATCACTGGCTCATTCTCCCAAAACGCCTTCAATAACCAAGGCTGGGCCAAGCCAAAGCCAAGAGCCAGTATCTCCATTTGGATCTCCCACACGGGTGGCAGGGACCCTTAGGTAAGCACTTGGGGCTTCCCATGCACATCTGCATAAATGCGGCAGGAAGCAGAAGCAAGACTTGAACCCAGGCACTCCAATATGGGATAAAGGCATCCCAAGCCCTGGCTAAACCCACTAGACCACAACACCCCAGCCCTCCTTGACTGGTGTTTATTTGTTTACTTGTTTGAGAGGAGGAGACAGAGAAAGTACTGCCATCCTCTGGATCATTTCTCAAATGCTTAAAGTCAGAAGCAAGGAACTTAATCCAGGTCTCAAACATGGGTGGCAAGGACCCAATAATGTGTGATGTCACCAGTGCCTCCTGGGTTCATTAGCAGGAAGCTGGAACTAGGAGTGGGGCCAGGTATGAAGCCCAAACTCTCTAATGTGGAATGTGTGCATCTTAACCAAGGTCTTAGTTACTCAGACAAATGTCCCTCCCCTCCCACACCCCGGCCTGTCCATGTCACTTCAGGCTGGACCTTGGGTGGCCACACTTACTGATCTGTGATTTTAACTCTGCTTCTGGTTAGAAAAGAAAACCCCTTTGATTCTCATCCCTCTCGGGCTCACATCCGAACACCATCACTCCTTCCTCTCCCTGTGGGTCCCTGCATGGCCTGCTATTGATGACACATCCTTCTTCCCACACGACTCTCCATGCCTGGCTAAGGTCTGTCCTCCCTTCAGACCTCCTATAGAGGTCCCTGTCCTACCCTCGTGTTTTCACAGGTTCTCTGTGACACATGCTCACATCTTTGTTAGCATTTACCCAATTCCATGGCAATTCTCTCTTTTATGCATGACTCTAAGTAGCACAAAGCTGGAACTGTGGCTTAAAACATCATTGTATCCCTTGTACCTGGTTCCAGCTGTGACATACCGTAGAATATAATACAGACAGTCCACAAAAGGAGAAAAACCAAACCCTACAGTGAGTTCATAGCCCTAAAATTAGATTTCCTTTAAAACTTTTCCATTTCTATTAATGACATACAGGTATTTGTGCAAGGAAGGGGATAAATGAATCTCAATGCTATTCTAGTCCTGGATTCTCAATCTTTTTTCACTTCCCTGCTTCCTTCTCCTCAGTGGAATGCTGACCAATGTTTAATAATTAGTTCTCCAGGAGGAAAGCCCTATGTTGTAGTGTTTGCTCACTTCTGTGGTCTAAGTATTCTTTCTATGGCTTATTTCAGGCTGCTGACATGACACCACCGAAGGCGGAGATAAGGGGAGGTGTGCACAACGGACTCTGGGAGCTGATCAGGGCAATTCCTGCACCCTGGGGCTATCACTCCTCACTTTCAATCCTCTCCCAGTGCAACTATTGCTACTCAGTGCTTCCAGACTTTGCGTCTCACCACATCCGTCCTTCCTCTGCGCTTTCATGGTATTAGTTTCTTGGGGGCTGCTGGTGGCCCCGAAACAACACGTATTGATTTTCTTCAATTCTGGAGGACAGAAGACTGGATCAGCCTCACTGTCCAGAATCACAGTGTCATGGGGTCACACACTGCCCCCAACCTCCCCGATGGGTTCTGACAGGCAGTTTGTCCCCTTGCCTCCCCCAGATTCTGGAAACTGCTGGAATGCCTTTTGTGGCTGCATTGCTCCAAACATAAAGGACCCACACAGATAATCTGGGACATGTCACCCCATTTCATGATCTTTATCATAATCAATTGAAAAAGACCTCCATCATTG